>NC_051245.2:105878823-107078823 GCF_015237465.2 Chelonia mydas
ACAAAATAACCTTCATAAAATATAACTTTTCTCCATTTACAACTTTTTTTAAAGGATTAGTAACCTAGGCTTTTCAAGCATAGGAATCTGCGAAATAATTCCTAACGTGGACAGATTTTTTTAATACATAAATTAAGAAACTGGAGAGTTTTAACCCAAGTCCAGTTTCCAAACAAGGAATATTCTTGTTTACTTTAAAAATGGAAATGTCATATATTTCCATTATAACTGTTAAAAAGTTAGCTTTACAAACAAGGGTACTTTAATTAAAAAAAATTCTTAACAAAACTATACAGTGTACAAATTACTGTCTACAAGGTAGGTGGTTCATTAAGAAGATCCTCCGTTCTTCTCGCTACTTGCAGCTTCACAGATTCATTCACATATTTTCAATGGAGCTGCCCACCTGAACATCACCCCACAACTATATTGCTATAATTAATATTTTTGCCATGTCTTTATGTACAGTCTCCTTCACTGCCTTTTTTTTTTTTCCCTTAGTCAAGCCTCAAACGTTCATGTCACTCCAGGGGAAACACACTTCAGTGGCACAGCCATAAGGCTAGGGCTGCAAAGCAACTTAATAAAGGCAGAACAGTGCACATAGAACGGGGTGGCTTGATTTAGTCAGAATACACTTCCTGGTGAAGGAGGAGGCTAGAGACTGGATTTGAGTCCTCAATATTTTCTTAATCTTTTGACTTTTGAACTTAGGAAAAAAAAAAAGAAAAGAAAAGAAAAAGAAAAGAAAAGAAAAGGAAGTTTGGGTTTCTTTTATTCAAAACAGGCCTTTATATTAAAGAGGTAGGCAGAAAAACCCACAGAGTAGCTTAACATTCCACTGAGGAAAATTCATTCACACGGAGCGAGTTTGACTTAAAAAAAAAAAAAAAAAAAAAGTCTGTGTTTGTAAGCTTGATTTGTTCACACCGTAGGTCAAAGATACATGAAAAGTTCAGTTAAGAGCATCCACCATCTACAAGGATAAGCATCATTTAAATTATTGCACTTTATTGTCTGGACTTGCCTTGGTTTCATCCTGCTGTGCTAGTCAAAGTTTAAAGGGACATCTTACTGAATGGGATAATCAAATACAGTGCTCTAGCACATAACCATGCTTCAGAACTGTTATTAAGTGATGTGCTGAGAGAACAATACGCAGCTTATTTTATCAGGCCACAGCCTAAGGGATCCTCCAGGTGGTTACTATGTTTCAGTTAGTCTTAACAGCCGCTTACTTAGTGAATAAATTCACTTACTATGGGGCTCAGAAAAAGAGCAACATAAAGTTGGTTTCTTTTTTTTAATTTATCTAAATATAAATCTTGAGGATTTTTTATTTTCTATTTTCTCTCTCTATTGCCTTTTAGGCCTTGCCTACACAGCTTTCTTATAACACGTCCCACTGATACCGCTCCAATGGAGGTAGCAATGATGGTGGGTGCGCGAGTGGAGACAAGGTGCTGGCATCTGCCATTGTTTTTAACTATGTTGTCATCTAGACTTGCTCTGAGCAGGGTTGGATGACACCATAGTAAAAATGCCAGCACTTAAAAGCCACTAGAGTGTTCAGCAGTGCTACCATTGTTAGAGCTGCATCCCAGTGGTAGAACAATAACGGGAAATTTCAAGACAAAAAGCTGGAAGAGAAGCGGCCTTTATGGGCTCAGTTATCCCACAGGGGGCTCAATGCTCAGCAGTCTATTCTCCCCTGCATCCGAACCCCAATAAAAGGGTGTCTATTGATGGGAAAATGCTCCCTAAATTGAGCTGTAAAGTGGAGTCCTTATGTACATATGGTTTGCAGCATTAGGCCCACTGGTCTGTAAGATTTTACTTTACTTGAAATAAACTTTTCTTTACATTGTATTCTAATTCCATTCAAGTTACAGTACAGAACTGCAGCTTTCCATCTGACCTTTTGTATGTGAAGAAATTCTAAACCTGTGGCATCTATTTGCTAAGGTAGATGCCTGTAATTCAGATGGTGTGTGTTAATAAACTAAAAAAGACTCCAACTCTTTGACATAGGGAAAAAGAGTATTCACCAGTCCTTTAAATATAGAGCTCCAAATTCTCTGCTGGTGTAACTCCTTTGGAGTCAACTAAAATCAACGGAGTTACACCAACAAAGAATGTGGCCCACTACGTGCATCTCACAGAAGACAGTGTGTTTCCATGTCATTCTAGCTAAAAACACCCTCTAAAAGTGTACATTTTGGAATACCATATCTTTGCCATAAATGAAAGAGACTCAGTCTCGCTGTGGGTCTTGACCTCTCGAAATAAAAAAGTAAAACAATTTCCTCAAGTCAAGTCTGCCTCCAACAGAATCCTTTTTTTTTTTTTTTTTTTTTTTTTAAATCCAGAAATGAGTTCAGCTTGCACCCCAGGTGGGAAGTTAAAAAGAGGGAACCTATTTGAAAGTTTGTCACAGTAGGCAGAACAGTCGCTTTGCAGCCCTTGCCTGGCTAAGGGTGCACGGCTTCACAGCTACACTGTAAAGTGTTAAAAATCCTCCCCACCCTCCCCAGAATATATATATATATATATATATATGTATAAAAAAAAATCCCCTGTCCATCTCTCAGTACACAAAAGGACCTCATCACACTGCAAAAATAGCAGTACCCACTTTGGTCAATTAAAACAAACAAAAAAAAGCATACATTATTCTTTTTTTCCTCTTTTAAATCTGTGTACTTACCTATAATAACCAATACAGCTAAAAGCACTACCTACATAGGCAAAACTTGGTATTGCATAATTCGTATAAATTTGAAAACCCCCCCCCCAAATATTAATTGGAAGATGAAAAACATGAAAGGTTAATAGAAAAAACACCAAAATACTGAAAATATTGCTGGTCGATTACAATTTTTAAGCGGCAACTATACACAGCCATGATATGCTTTATAAATGTGAGATAAAGGGTATAACTGTCTAAAAAATCCATGATGTCACACTTTTTCCCCCCATCTGGAGTACAAAATATTTTGTCATAAAAATGGTAAAGATTTAAAATAATAAATGCAGCAAAACAAGTAGAGTGATGTCACTTTTTTTTTTTTTTTTTTTTTTTTTAAGATTTCAAGGCAAGGCACGTAATGTGGACATTATAACTTCGTGCAAATTAGGATTACTGGAAAGAGTATTTTTAATCAATTAATTAGTTTTAAGAGACATAGAGGCAAAATGGGTCTGCCCATGCACGTTACTGTTCTGTCAATATGAGAAATGTGTTGAACAAGGCTAATTTCTGAAAGCACCATGCAAGTTTTCAGCACCCTGTGATTAGACTTTTTTTTTTTTTGAGAGTGCACGTTTAAATATATTTTACCCCCCACCCTGCTATTCCCAGTCTGTAAACTGTAAGCTTTGCCTTTGTGACATGGATTTGCCTTTTTCTTCGTCTCTATGATGCAGATTTTATAGAACTTTACATACACCCTATGGGTTATTGATGCAACCAGTAACTTTAAATAAATAAATCCTACCCCTCTATGGAGGCAGCAGCTAAACCAACATAAGTGCTGTGTTTCCATTAATTTCTTCTTCTCAGTGACATGATTTGTCTTGATTTAATGCCCTCAAAACTGAGGGGAAAATAAATTTGCACCAAGTAATTTTAAATTCTTTTTTTTTTAATCCCCTCAATTTAGAGTCCAAGGGCTGAAGGACTTATAATGATGTTCCCCTTTAGATATAATTTTTAAATTGCACTTGCCTCTGTAAGTATTTCTTTAGTGGGTAAAAAGGTAAATTAATTTTTACTGTTGCAAGAGGAGATAACACTTTTACCTACAGAGAGGCATTTCTTCCAGAGAGCCTGTGTTCATACTGACTTTGAAAATTCCAAACTAGGTAACATGCTAGAAACGGCTGGGGTCAGGGCCAAAGTTTAATAAATCTGTTCTGATAACTAAAGGCTACAGAGTTGTTCTTTTTTTTAAACTTTTAGAAATCAGAGTGTTGAGAAAACGGCTGTCTCACAGCCCTTGTCCTCTTGCAGCTCTGTTGCTGCCGCCTAGCCTTTGTTTTGTGAGATAACTAGGAATAGTGATCCCATGCGTAAACAACAAGAATACTAAACCAATAAAACTAGCTTATCATGCAAATATTAAGGCATCTAGAAAGTCAGTTAAAATATATTGTCAGAGACAGAACATCTATTTCCCAGTGGACTTCATATAACAAAGGCTACTTAGCAGGGGCTGCATTCTACCCATCAGTGAAATATCATCGACCCTTTTTATGTCATTACAGTTTCAACCTTAAGGGAATTAGTGATTGTAAATGCTGCAATTGCTGGTCTATTTTTCTTCTTTCTTCAGTTTCATTTTTTGTCCTGTCTTCCTTTCTTTTTTTCTTTTTAATTTTTGTTTTGTTTCATTTTCCCTCAGTTGCTTGTTTCTGCTTGAAGGAAAGGCTCTCCAATTATGTTCAAACCATAATTTTGGACATTTGTCGGCAGGATTGGCGTCCTGTTTGATACTTGAAAAGGGACCAAGCTAGCCCAGGTACCAGGACTGTTGAGAGAGAGAGAGAGAGAACAAAATAAAGATTAAGAATGTTGCAACAATAAGATCATAAATTTGATTAAGACTCAGATTAGTATTCATTATAAATAACACTATTTAAGATAAATTTAAGATGGTAAATTTGTGAATGTCACTTGAACTTCAAGTGTGTACGACTTCCTTTGCAAACTCAACTGAAAGACAAAAGTAAATGTGTTAATATGAATTACTGTAATCATACACTAAATAGCCTGCTTATTCCATGAGAGCCCCAGACAAGTTAAAGAGGCAAGTTTATGGAGCAGGTAAAAAAACTACATTATGAGAACTCATAGGAAACTGCTGCTGTGATTTTAAGAACTAGTCAATCCCTTATAGTGTACATGTTATACTGCTTATTACCAGAACACAAAATACACATTTAATGTACAATCTAAATCTCTTCTGTGATTTAATAAACCTTCTATCCCCTCTATCACACCATTCAACCCCTTTCTCCATTATATTATGTGCCTGTGAGGTGCATGAGTCCAAAATCAGAGCAGACTCTGACGAAGAAGAAATGTTTTTAGCTTTAATGCATGAAAACATACTTTTTAAAGACATTTTCAAAAGCAGGGTGCATTCCTTATTACAGTCCTATGGCAATAGCCAAAGAACAAATACTTACTGTCACATGTAGAAATTAGGACCATGAAGTCACAGTAGAGCAACATTTTCAAAAGTGCCTTAGTGACTTAGAAACCTACATATTCAATAGCATGGCTGTTACTCTGAAACATAGCACCTGTGTCACTAAGGAATCTAAGTCCCATTAACTTGCAATTTTTTAACCAAGTAGTAACTATTAGTAATAAGCATTACACCCAGTGGCAAAGTATTTGCAAGATCAGCCACTTATTCATTCCAGGTCAGATTTCCAAAAGTGTACAGTGCTGACAATTGGGGCCAGATTTTCCAAAAAGCTCTTTTGAAAGACCTGAGCCCTCTGAAGATCCAGCCTTTTATGTAGGTGCCTAACAGGAAGCTGATAAATAAACAGGAAACTCTTTGGAAAGTTTGGCCATATATTGTTCAGCAAACATAAGCATGATAAGAGAGAAACCATTATATCAAATGGAAACATACATTCTGAGTCAGATTGTCAAAATGAGGTATGCACACCTGTGCAAGCAATTAATTTATACCTATTTTATTGCACCAAATGTTCTCCAATACCCAGTGGGTGTGTGCACACTAGATATTTGCATACTCATGTAGCCATTTGGCACCTGTCTATTCAAGTGCATACAAGTCTAATCTGTGAACATACATTGTGTATCTGATATGTTCTTTTTGTGCAAAACATTTGTATATGCTTAACTTTGTAATCTGATACCCATATTATATTTTTGATGAGGGAAGCTATAATTATTTTTTCCTCCCATTTCTGTGATTGTCCCTTCATGATCCTGTTTCCCCATATACATGCACATGCTTGGTTAGTGCTAATGTGAGTTAGGAGTATGCATTAAGGGGAAAACAGATCCCCTTTATCGATCTTAAAGTGTATAAATAATAATTACGATTATATTTGGCAGTTTGTGCAATCTTTTCAACTGTTGCTATCCAACTATAGAAAAGTATAATTATTTTGAAAAGTCCATTGAACATGTTCCTCAGGTAATCAATACTATGGGAAAAAGTTACCTTTTCCCTTTAGTCAAATATTGTTTTCTTCTTCATCTCTTTAACTCAGTTCATTTGGAAGTATACTTCTGTGTAATACAGAAACTAAAGCCAAAATTTCTAAATTGTGACTTAGATGTGAACTACATGTGCTCAGCACCTCTGAAAATCAGACCACAAGTTTTTAGATGTCTAACTTTACACACCCAAGTTTGAAAATTTTGACTTAAATTCACAATCTTGCTCGCTTTGAAATCAATGGTAAAACTCCCATCGGAGCAAGATTGGTCTGCCTCAGTGAATTATATGGATCATGATCACCCTGAGATGTATGTAATAATGTCTATAGAAACAATACCACCCAACAGCATTTGCAAAATGTACAAATCCTTGAATGCTAATGTGTATCCCACTAGAAAGCTGCCCACAAGTGCTGCTATTTTTCACATGAGTTTTTAGATCTTGCAAATCTAGTAAAACTTTATGATCATCTTAAATTTCCTATTTCCTCAAAAAATGTCTGTGAACTTTGGTGAACTCAATGTTTTATTGTTGTTTGCCTAAGAAAGAAATTTTATGCTCGATATTCAAAAATGGAGATAGTTACGCAACAAATCTTAAAACATGCACAAAGAGTTAAATCCATTTATACATGAAAGATTTGCCCCATATGATCTGATGAAAAGATTAGGGTTCCAAAAAAATATTCAATACCAAGATCTCATGTAAGAGGCTTAATTGTTTCAACCTCTCTCTCTTCATCTTCCTTCACTATTTGTGTCCCACAATGCATTTTTGTTCATTATCCCATTTTAATGTGAGCAATGTTAAAAATACATTATGAGGTGACAGCTAGTAAAAACAACCAAAATGATTCCATGCTGATCTGTGTATAGGAAACTGTAATAATAGAAAATTGCAATAAATAAATAAAAACATTCTAAAGAGAGACTGCTCAGGATTTGTGGTCTTAGCCACTTAAAACAGAAGAGTAACTAAAAGAATGTAAATTCTGTGGCAGATTCAACATGGGATTGGAAATGTAAATAATTTGCATTGCAAAGAAGAAGTCCAGATAAACTGCTTACAGGTTATCTTTTTGGAGAATTCACTGTGTACTTTAGTGGCTGGAAGTTGATCTGACTTTTTTTTTTTCAGTTGACAACCTCCTAATGACAACAGTATATGAAAGACAGCAGTTTATGTTGATAAAGAACAAATTACTATTTGTAGCAGCTTTCTTATCCAGCATTATACAGAGGGGAGACAGATCTTTATTTTTTTGGAAAATGTTCAATAAAAATAAATTGTAGTAAGTGACTAATAGACCTGTTGCTGCAGTATAACTAACAAATTTAATTTAGATGTTTATTTAAACCTTTCAAACCTCCCATCTTACATTATGACCATGTCACAAATGCAGCATGCAATATATTTGTCAATACGGTTTATGAATCTTTGGGGAAGAATAAATCTCATAGGTTAACACTCTGCAGATTCCATATGAGTTTTATAAGCCTCTTACTACCAGTATGTAGGTTAAGTTAACAATTATACGATATAGATTGTTCTGGTATCCAGTTCATACTCTTAGGGAAAACAGTGCAAATAACTGAACAAATGGCAAAACATGCCAGTGCAATGGTATACAAGTGCTTTGATTAGAAATGGAATCACAGCTTAGGTGTCTGATAATTTTTTATCTAAATTGAACTGCTGGGTAGTGGCTAGTTCTTCCCCCGGCAATAGAGGATTGTCCCTACAGTCTTTTCCAGCAATCTATCCTGCTTTCGAGCACTGGCACTTCTAGGTGAATGGTTTCAAGAGCTTTCAGAACTAGTCATGCATTTAAGGAGCAATTCTTATGAGAATTCAGTTTGATATAATGATGTTTCCTGGGGCAGACCTGTCCTACCACCTATAAATGGTCAATTTCAAGTATAAGAATATATGCAGGAAAGGAAAGGGAATTAAACCAAAATGGTGGAAATAAGTATAGTGCCTAATGCAATGGAGCCCCAATCCAGGTTGGAACCAGTGAGTGCAGTGGTAATACAAATAATATTAATCAGAATGCTAAATCACAACTAACTCAGGCTCTTTTAAGCTGCAAGGTATTTGTGTCTGTCTTTCAGATTTTGAAGCCTCGTTACACTTTTGCATTTCTTACAGTAAAATGTATGATAAATGCAATTCAACTTTCAACCACCACTTGGTGGGTCAGATGCTTATGAGTGAAAACACTGATGGCAATTCAGTGCTCATGATATGTGCCCAAACAGACAGATCTGGAGATCAAGATCTTCCGTTTATCCATAGAACAGGCACAGACTGGATAGAAGTTCTCTGCAATACCCTGACATCATCCCTCCACCATGACTGGGAGGGAACTTCTGCGAGAGTAAGAAAGTTTAATCTCCACACCCATTACATCCATGGCTTTTCTGAAGAGATTCCTAACAAAAATGTCAAGTAGAGCTAATTGTGGCCCAAATTTTGCCTGGTTGTTATGTGGGTAGAAATGATGTGAAGGGCATAGATAACTTTCCCTTCACCTCACCATTGTGTGATCTGATCAGATTGCCAGGCAGAATGGCAACCCCTGATCTCAGGAAAGCAGAGACACAGCCCCCTCTCTCTTCCACAGGGTGCCCCAAGGAGGGTAGAGAGAAGGCACATCAAAGCTGTGCCCATCACACAACAGGCAGATGAGCTGGCTTTGTGGGAGGAGGGTAGTGAGCTGCATGCTATAGAGAGTTGTAGAAGGTCTGTTGCCTCTGCAGCCCCAAACGGCAGCTCCCTATGATAGAATGCCTCCTGGTGCTCCCGCTGGGACAGAGCAGCTCCATGCTGTCCTTACTATCTGAGCTCCCTCTAAGCTGCGCGGCTACGCAGCTGCCTATTAAGCACTGTGCAGGCGCTCAGGGCTGTGGCAGGGAGAGATGCGTCTCTGCAAGCCCTGGACCTGCTGTGGCGTCCCTCCCCAGGCCCTAACCCAGCCCAGCCCCGGACCTGCTGCAGCCGGCGGACAGGTGCCCCTCCCACAGCCCAGTCCAGCCCCAGCCGTGGCTCGGGGACGGCCACCCTTTCCCTGAACCTCAACCCAGCCCTGGACCTGCCATGGCCGGGGGACAGGCACCCCTCCCCTGACCCAACCTGGCCCTGCTGCAACCAGGGGAGAGGTGCTGCTGCGGGGAGAGAGAGCTGGGGGAAGTCCTCTCTCCCCACCATAAACCCGGGGAGCCCCACTGCACCCCAACCCTCTCACGCCCCAGCCCCACCCCAGAACCTGCACATCCCCGCCAGAACCATCACCCCCCCACACCCCAACCCTCTGCCCCAGCTCTGAGTCCCTCATCCTTGGCCCCACCCCAGAGCCCATACCCACACATGGAGCCCTCACCTCCCCGCATCCCAACCCTCTGCCCCAGCCCTGAGCCCCTCCCACACTCTGAACCCCTCGGCCCTACCCTCACCACATGAATTTTGTTATGTTCACCAACATGGAGGTTATGTGTGACACATTACCTCCATATTGGTACACATAACAAAATTCACTCCGCACATGGGTGGGAAAAATTAGAGGGAACACTTCTTACTATGCAATCTGACTAAAAGATATCATTGAGCCCTGTGCTGGTAGGTTTTGTGACATGAATAACTGCCCACTAGATAAGGGGATGAGCTACAAACTTGTTCCATGCCGTGTTGTTGTAGCTGTGTTGGTCCCAGGATATTAGACAAGGTGGGTGAGGTAATATCTTTTATTGGACCAACTTCTGTTGGTGAAAGAGATGAGCTTTCTAGCTTATGCAGAACTCTCCTTAAGGTCTGGGAAAAGTACCTGAGTTTCACAGCTAAATACAAGGTGGATCAGATTATTTAGCATAGGTAGTTAACACATATTTCAAGGGGTTTCTTGTATATCGCGGTCTGTAGAGTTCCACTGTTGAACCTCATTGTGGTGTCCAGGAGGTTGATGCTAGTGCGGGAGTGTCGTAGAGAGAGTTTAATAGATAGATGATGGTTGCTGAAGTTGTGGTGGAAATCTATGAGGGAGTTTAGGTGTCTGTACAGAGAATGAAAATATCATCAATGCATCTCAAAAAACCTGACGGCAGCCATCCAACACAAAAACAAAAAGGGGAACCAACTACAACAACTCCACTACCCACAGAACACCACATCCAGGAGAAACCACAGCACCAAGACCCACCATATGGATTCTATGTGACACTCCAACATCATCAATTTGTCAAGACTACTCCTAATCAGAGCTGAATTATCTGTATTCTCCAAGGAACTGAACTACTGCCCCACCACAGGATCTGATACCATACTAACATGGGGAGAACGAGAAGAGTTCTTCTCCCCCCCCCCCTGCTTTTTTTGAGAGAGAGAGAGAGAGAGATCAATGATATTTTCATCCTAGGTGTCCAAAATCCACAGACTGCCACACTTACCTTCACAGATTCAGTAACCATCCCAAGCACACCAAGAAATCTATTATCTACAGCCGGGCACTCAGATACCACAAAATATGCTCCAAGGAAAAAGTCCAGGTATACATCTTAGCATACTTAAAACCACCTTCACTAAACAAGGACACTCCACCATGGAAGGAGATAAAAGACAAAAACACCCTATCACCTGTGGGTGAACACTTTTCACAAAGTGATAACTCTATAGCTGACCTCTCAGTCCTCATCCTCAAAGGAAACTTGCACTACACCTTCCAAAGATGAGCCTGGGAGCTTAAATTAATAACTTTGCTAGACACTAAAAATCATGAACTGAATAGAGACACTGGATTTATGGCTTATTACAACAATCTATAACCCACTAACACTCCTCAACCCATGACTGGAAAGGTGTGAATGGTCCCTGGAAACATGGTGTTAACTACTTGTGCTAAACAATCTGTTCCACCTTGTATTTAGCTGTGACATTCTAAGTACATTTTCCAGACCTGAAGAAGAGCTCTGTGTAAGCTGGAAAGCTTGTCTCTTTCACCAACAGAAGTTGATCCAGTAAAAGATATTACCTCACCCACCTTGTCTCTCTATATGCATTCCATGTAAGTTTCTAAACAAGGTTACAGGATAAGCAGCCATCAGAAAAGAGCTTTCAGTTACATATCTAGATTCCAACCAGCACCGTTGTAAGGAGAGGCTACCCGTGTCACTACCAACTCCATAAACCATCATCCTTTCATAATAATGTTAACAGCAGCAGCAGCGGCCTTTTCTGGTAATAACTAGACTTTTCAACAATAGATGCGTTCTGCAATCATCATTTCTTTGTTCACAAATGTCATAAAACAACAAAGACAAACTCTACCAGTGTCTTAGGGGTTAACAGTTTCCATTACAGTTTTCACATGTTAATGCAATCAAGATTTCACCCAGGATTTTTTTCTAAAAATTCTAAGTGCTCTTTCAAGAATCCCTGATTAAAATGTTACTGGAATTGACCATAAGCAGCACAGTATTTGTATACAGTCCACTGTGGAGGTTATATTAATGTGAGGAGAGTAATAAACAAATTACTCTGCACTGAAGAATAAATGTAATCAAGACTTGCAATATCAAGTTAAGTCTCCAGCAGTTAATACTTCTGTTGTAAAAGCTTAAAAAGTCTCTGATACACGCATTTTCTGATCTCTTAAAAAGCAGACCTAAAACAATGGTGCCCAAACTTTTCTTGTCACACCGCCCCTCACCCGTAATGTAATTTGTCCGCGCCCCACCTCCATTACTGCACATTTGGCTCAGCAGCGGAGCTTGCGGTAAAGGCAGAGCTGGGAGCAGAACTGGAGCTAGACAGGGAATGAGGACAGAGCTGGCCTGTGGGAGGAGACAAACGGCAGCCGAGGGTGGAGTGGAGCTGTGGCTGGTGCAGGAGCTGGGCTGGGAGCAGAATGGTGCTGCGGCCCTGGCCGGAGCTGGGCTGGGTGGCGCTACCTCCCTGCTCCCCATGGGGGCTGACACAGGCCCTGCCATGGGCCCCTCCCCCCAAACATTCCTTCGTGCCCCCCCAGGGGGCATGCCCCCCAGTTTGGGGACCACTGACCTAAAATATCATTTCTAGATGCAGCCTTACCACCTTTTGCTGTGATCATATCAGCTCTCACAAGCTAATCATGGCCAGCCTAGATCAGAACTTTGGCTAAAAGAGCTAGCAACACCTTGATGCTGAAGGAAGTGATGTTGACGACGTAGCAGGGATGCTCTACCTTCTGAGTCAGAATTGAACCAATGCCCCAGCACAGCAATGGAGGGCAATGTACTATTTGAAAATGCTCTCCTTCAATTGAGACATGAAGCTAAAGTTCCAACCACTTGTGGACATGAAGATTATATGCCACTTTGCAGGAGTAGTGGTGTTAACTCTAGTGGCCAGGCTAAATTCCAATTTGGTTATTTCTTCCGCTATTAATTCTCCCTTGAGTTTCTCTAGAGTACGGAACTTTCTGTCACTCTCTGTCCTGAACTGGTGTGTGAGCAGTTAGCTTGTGCAGTTAAACAGCTGCCACATTCTACCTCAGAAGTGGGTGTTCATTTAAGAGATACTATGTTAAGTATCTCTCTGCTTAACTTAGGAAGCTTTTTATACTTTAGTTGGGCAGAAATCATCCTCTCGATCTAGCAGATGGAGGAGATGTAAATTCCACAGGGAAGTAGAGGCAAGGGAGTTCTGCTTCTGAGGCATTGTTTTCTCTCTCATGGACCTGAAGAAGTTTCTCTGTGGGTTTAGAGTGAAAAATAGGTGAAGGGGGTCAGGAGACATGCATCCTCCTATGAATACCACAAAAAGTGCTCAGCACAGTTAGCTCAGACTGAGATTTTGGTGCACGTCCACTCTGCACTGTGTACCCTGACTAGGTTGAGGGAGGGTGAGATGCCTGGGGCAGCTACTGCTGGAGAGCTAGCTGCCATGAAGCTGAGGTTGGTGGGAGTTCCCAGGGACAGTGCAGAGGCACAGGGTTCCTAGTAGACACAGAGATACATGGGTTTTTGGGGACCCTGCAGTAGGGCTGGTGGGTAGAGGAAACAAACGAATGAGATCTAACAGAGTCCTTCACCAAACACACATGAATGTTTTGCACGGGATGATTTGTTTCTTTTATGTGAGCTAAACCTCTGAGAAAAACAGATTCTGTAATTTCAGGCAAACATATGTGGCCAAATAAATAAACAACAAGAAAACAGGAAAATTCCACTTAACAATAAAAGTTTGCAGTGCAGCAAAGGAAAGGTTAACTAAAGGGCTGCATTTCAGCACCCAAACTGGGTATTCCTGTTCTCTAACATGACACTAATTTTCTTTTTCAAAACGTTGAATAGAATTTTTTTTTAAACCTAATCACAGAAGCATTTTATACTTCTTTTCTTCTTCCACAACTAACTTTATCATTTAAAACAGTAATTTATTACATGCTATGTGTTAGCACTTTGGTAAATACAATCAGAAGTTTCTTTGTTTAGTAAACGCAACACTAAATGCAAGTGAACATCTTGTTTGCCACACACAAAAAAAGTGCACTTTTATTGCTTAAAATGAAACAACTTGAGATAAAATGGCTAGTAGGTAAAATTCCAGAGTCACTAACGAGTTAAAGGTACAGTTTACACTTGGGAATTTTCTGTAAATGCTCCTCCTTCCCTAAAACTGCTGCCAAAAATCATCTGACAGGAAATGTAAGATTAAGTTTGTCCTACCTAAGTGAACAAAGAGTGCTCAGAACAGGCAACCGGTTTACTGCAGAGCGGGAACTTTCCTAATCCTGCTGGAATCTGCAGTGCTACTCAGAAAATATCACTGGAAAAGTTGTTTTCTTTACTCAACATCTTGTCTCTAGATCACCTCATTTTGGTTGCACTGCAGATCTTGCTGATTCTCCCATAAAGGTTAACTTAAAGCTCCAAACATAATCATGTGGAAAATGGACATTATTGATTCCTATGGTCCATTGTTCCCCCATTCTAAGTCCCTGAAGTTCAAGTTCAATCTGGAATTACATCATGTCTGGTTTCTCCTGGTTACCAGACGGCTTGAGACGTGACCACAGCTACAGAAAAAACAAACAGCCTTCTTCACGCTTCGGCTCCCCTATCGATTCAAACATAAACTTTTTTTCTTTCTCTCAAGTATGCTTCAAGTATGGAGCATGGTTAATTTAGAGATTAAGTTCCAAATTAGATTATCTAATGGCATCTTAATGGATTGCTGACCCATTTCCTGTGGGATGGCAGCATGCAAGTCTGGCTGGAATACAATTAATTTCTTAGGAAGTGTTCTGAAGATGTTTGCCTAGATGGAAAGGAAACATAATGTTCTGCACATCTTTCTTTATTACTGAGTTGGGTGAAACTATAAGAGATAGTGATTTAAATTGAAAAAGACCAGAAATCCTTGCATTTGTCTGCTGTGAATACTTTTATCACCAGAAGATTTTCACTTCTTTGTTCTTAGTTTCAAAAGTTGAGTTTGTACTTTTATCCCAAACAAATATGAACTGTGGAAATAAAATAAAAAGTCCTTGATCTAACAGGTGTGTTTGTTGCCCAGATGTGTTAACTTTTTTTAATACAACAGATAACTACAGAAACACTTAGTGATAATTCAGTTGTTAGTGACTTTGTATGTTCACTAGATTCTAACAGACACAAGGTAGTGTGGTATGGAAAAGACTCCAAGCAATTTCCACTTCCCCTCCCACTCCCCCACGAACTGGAGATTATTCCATTCAACTGCCTTATCTGCATTATTATCACAGCCCCAGAGTAGTGCTAGGGGCAAAGAGTGCTGCTTAAAAAACTGAACATTTTGAACACCCCTACAGCTAAAGCTGAAAAGGAAATTCAGCACTCTGAGAATAAAGCTCCCCTCAGGAGCTCCAGGAACAAACCAGCTGTTGTACTGTACTTATGTGTCAAGATAACAAACTGAAGGCAGGAAATGCTAGCCTAGTGCATTTGCCTGGGTAGTGTAAATGTAATGTTAAAGTAACAGTTAACCCTTAAGAGCAACAGTTTTTTAAAAATATAAATTATAGTAGTTGAGAATAATAGGAAAATTAACAATATCTGTGATAAAATGTATATTTTACCACTAGTGGTTTGTTTACAGTTTGTGAAAGGCTTATTGGGAAATATTCAAATCTAGTATACAAAGGCCCAATCCTGCATCCCTTTGTTAATCATGCTGGAGTCAATGTGACTAACCTTGTGGGTAAATAATGGTTAGTGGATCAGGCACCCAGCCCATATGTTTCACGGAGTCCTTCTCTCACTCACTCATGGTTTAAGTTTTACTTGCATCCATTTTTGTTTACTGTGCAGTGCTTGAAACTTTATTTTCCAACTTGAGTCTAACTATTTGCAGTTACCTCAGCAAAGGTCTGAATGACCTTTGTTTAGATAAGTTCTAAATCATAGATGTATCATAGAATATCAGGGTTGGAAGGGACCTCAGGAGGTCATCTAGTCCAACCTCCTGCTCAAAGCAGGACCAATCCCCAATTTTTGCCCCAGATCCCTAAATGGCCCCCTCAAGGATTGAACTCACAACCCTGGGTTTAGCTGGCCAATGCTCAAACCACTGAGCTATCCCTCCCCCCTATATTATCTTCATCTGTACAGCAAAAAGAATGAAGTATAGGGTCCAGATTCAGTGAAGCACTTAGGCACGTGCTTAATTTTAGGCATTATATAAATGGGATTACTCATATGCTTAATATTAAGCATGTGCTTAAATGATTTTCTGAACTGAGGTCCTAATGTTCAGTGCAAACAAACACATCATATACCAATAAACAGATAATACAAATGTTGCCAGTCTTAGGTAATCATGGTACCAGGAGCAAAATAAAATTACTTCCAACTATTATATTTAAAACCTGTTTTTGTTTATTGTTGAGGGTGTTGAACAGATGTTTTATGTAAACTTCTCCTTCACTGACACCAATATGTTTATTTTAACCAACTGAAGGATCCATCTAAGTTTGTATAACTATCCATACACATAACTACTCTGCTTTTTTTGAAAATACGCACACTGAGGACTTAAGTTTCTCATTTCGTATAACTCACGTTGTCTTTCTCTAGTGATTTTAGAAGTTGATGTTTTTGAAAAATATATATTACTATTCCTTCAGAAATTACATCAGGCTTGTCGTTTTACTAGAAAAAAATTACCAGTTAGTTTTAAAATCTATAGATCATTTAGCACTGTTTGGCATGACTGGCAGCCAATGATAAGACGAAGTATACAAAAAGAACAAGCATAGGGACCCTGTCACCTCTCACCCTCTCAGAGGGTGGTCCTCCTCAAGTTGGGGATGGGGGAGGTCACTGACAGTGCAGCATGGAGAAAACTTTCAATGTGGTCACTTCTATCACCTGATCTATGCACACACAGAAAAGCTCATTTTCAGGCACCACCAACTCTTTGACCTCAGTGAGTACAAGTATTCAACAAGACTTCTCAAAAAACAGTGCACCACAACATATTCGTTGTTGCAACTTAAAACAACCATGAAAGCGTTCTATAAAAAGTCACTCTATTTACTATCCAAATGAGTATTGCAGATTTGGAGGAAATGCTGATCAAACAAGTTTGTGGGAGAAAACTTTTCCATTTTCCTTTTTAACAAGGAAATATTGCTTTACCAAACATTCAAAAAGAATTTATTGCTCCAAGGTTTCTTTCTTGTAATGATATAAAGACTTTATCAAGAAAACTACCCACTTGTTATCGTATCTCCCATTTATGCTTTTATGTTTTCTTTTCCACAGATGTTTGAAAAGAGTATCTGTATCCCAAAGGCTACATTTTAAAAATAACCCTCACCTACATGTGATTACATGTCTTTTTTCCCCCTCCTCTCTTTTAGCAACTTACAGCCAAGGAGCACGTTTGGTAGGCATGACAACTGAAGTCCACAATACACTGGGCCAGATCCTCAGCTTGTCTAGCTCCAATGATGTCAATAATACTACACTGATTAACACTATCTGAGAATCAGGTCCACCAATGACTAGCTCACAAACTGAGAGTTCTTGTCCAATCTACAGTCTCCTATTAATGTTCTGAGAAAGCTACACACTGTGTGTGTGTGTGTGGGGGGGGGGGAATAAGTTACACTCTGTGCTACAGTCGCTCAGTTTGGATTCATAATAATACAGAAGTAAGGATAAAAATTATTCTTAATAATACAGAAGTAAGGATAAAAACTACCAATTATCATGTGATGGGGATTTATAATGTGAATCAGTCCTTGAGGAGTTGAGGTGAACCCACTAGGTTAACTTTCCATTCATTGTACTATTTGATTTTTGACGTGAAAAACTGTTCTTTTCGCCACCTTGCTCTTTCAACACGATTTCAGAATTCTACCAGACTCCAAAATTATTAGAAAAAAAGTACAGAAAATACATGCAATCAAGCAAGTAACTAACTGCTGGAAGGTCATTTGTTGTGTAATATTGGTACAGCAATACTAGTTTAATAGTTTAAACTTTGGATTCATGTACAGCACCCAACTTTCCATTTCAAATATCACATTTCCAAACTGATACTAAAAAAAAACTTTTAGCATCAACAGTAAAACAGTATGTCATCTAGTATACTGCACAGCAAGATTTTATGTATCCAACCATACTCACACACATATGTACATGAATTATTTGGAAGTGATAGCAATGATACATTGTCATATATGTACACACATACCTCCGAGAGGTATATAACATTATTTTAAGTGTAGGGGAGAGATTGCTTCACCTGTTAGGGGCCAAATCTGCAGGCTTTTCCTCATATGTATAACTTCCCCCCAGTGAGGTAAATCAAAGGGAATTCTGCATAAGAACTGAAAGACTGACATATCTCATAATGGTATTGCTTATTATCTTTCACCTATTTTTAAACACACACACACACACACACACACACACACACACACACACACACACACACACACACACACACACACACACACACACACACACACACACACACACACACACACACCCTACTACTACCATAACCAGTAATATATGTAATATATGTGTAATTGATTCTGTACCAATAGCTAAGGTTTCTCTAGCATGCAAAGAAAATAACTACTTTTCATGAATAATGAATTCTAATTGTTTTGTATTTTAGTTTATAAAGGATATGGTTTACATCTTACCTTCGTGTGCATGTTAGTGACCTAAATCTATACCAATTGTCCCAAACTTGTTATTCCGAATTACTTCTATGGACAATATAATTATTCATTCCCAAAATAGCACCCACATCAGAGAACTGCTATACTAGTCACCTATTATTTTTAATCATACCGTCTTTTGCATATTAATCTGTAAGCCCCAAAATGTTTTACTTTAGTTCTTTAAACTGTGATTAGATTTTTTAAGTCCTAAAATCTGCAGTCCTTTAAAAATACAAATGCCTTGCACTTGACAGCAAACATTTGGCATCCCAGGTACTTAACTATAGTATATTCTAACAGTTCAATTTACATTAAAGATAATGTAAATGTGTATTAAAGAAATGTTATACATAGATGTTTTGGTTAAAATTTTGACATATATTCCTTCTTGGAGGCCTGCTAAAAACAGATACTGCAGCTCAATGTAACTTTTTTAGATGTAGTGTAGCGTTGGAAATAATTAAAATGTTACCTTTGCCAAGTAATTCCCAATGTATCCTCACTGGCACTGGGGTATAAATGCCTGCCGTTTTGATTCATGGTCCAGTCACAAATCCTCAGCTGTCAATTGAAACCTAGCAGTCAGATATGGATCGAGCAGTACTACAGATTTTAGTATTTAAATGAATACATGCAAACTAGTACTGTACATGGCACAAACCTTACTTTCCCAAAGAGTAACTTAAAAACAAACAAAACCCCCAAAAACCAACAAAAACCCATTACACTGAAAAATAAAATTCCTATTTTTTTTTAATTTTAAGAAAATGCTACTTTAATACGCTCCTCTATTAATAAAGCATAAAAGATAACTAGTGTTTAGCACATAACAATTAGCCATTATTAGATTACAAACTGAGCTGGAATAAAAGAAAATGTTAATATTCAATAGTGAAATATTTTAAGAAAGAAAATCAAAATGCTGTGTTTTATATGCAATGTACTAAGTAATCTGTACTAGGTAAAGGTCAAAAATAATCAATATCTTGAAGCATGCATTTGGTGAATCATAGAAGACATGCAATTTATAGAAAAAATCCCCAAATTACACAAACTATATGCCTTTATCTTACTGTTTTAGAAGGGTAAATGTATTTTGTAATAGAGGTTTATTAATTTAGTGTTACTGAAAGTGGTATTACTTAGCAAGAGGTGATAAGATAATCTAATCTTGTTCAGGACTCAAAATAATAGCATTTAAAATACTTTATTATATTTAAATATAGTGAGGAATGCACTAAATGTAAGCTGAAACAAATTCTTCCCAGATCCCCAAATCATCAGTTCTGCCCTTCACAGATTGTTCGTGTAACCCTATACAGCTCTGTTTGTTTAACAGCTGCCCTACAGTGCTAGCAGATTTATTGAAAAGATATACTGCTTATTTTTATGTTTAAGAAAGTAAACTTATGTGGCTTGAGACGAAAACATACAAAAAGCATAGTTTTTAACCTCTGCATAGCAATGCTATAAATAAATTACTGTACATCTTGCATAATACAGCACTTCGAATTAAAGATAACTTGATCACTAAGATTAATTGCATAAAATGCATCTTGTTTTCTCCATGCAAGTGTTAAGTGCTTTTAAAAGTTGCAGACTATGGCAAACAAACTAAAAGAAATTATTTACACAGTAGCACAATTAACTACAGTCCTTTCCTGATAAATACATATGTTAAAGACAAGACCATATTGCAGTCTTGACTGTTACACTAATAAGTTTCCTGCAGCTGAGGTTTGAGAAATGGAAATGCTAGTCTGTTTTCATAAGGTTTGTTTCTTGTTTGTTACCTAAAGAACTCTAAGAGACCTTCTGAAGTCTATTATAAGCATGACTAAACTACATTAAAGTAACCAGAAAAGGAAACATTCAGTCCAAAAAGTTTGCTAGAGTGTAACTGTAAAGAATATATTAAATATGCTCAAAGAAAGGGGTAGGTGTGTGCATTTTTCCGTAGTCACTGTATGAAACTATTTTATAAGCACTATTTTTATTCTGAAGACATAATAAAATATATCTGTTCAAACACTCTAGCCAGTAGTAGTATAATGGTTATATTTGTGCTACAATACTTAAGAATCTGTCAGCATTTTCATTATAAAAGCATATTTTAAAGGCTTACAACTTGGTTATAAAAATTCACTTTCAGCTGAAACATGATGTCTAAAGTTTTAAAAATGGAAACTGTTTTTTCCTTTTTACAAAATTTAAACCAAACCATCCAAACAAAACTCTTTGGCCAGTTATAAGCCATAAGAATGCCAAAACCAGAACTTATTGCTACTGAATGATTTTATTCACTTGTCTAACTCAAAAATCTGGCAAACAATTAGTTTGTATTATAATCTAACTCCTTTTGGTATTTGAGGAAAACGATAAATGTCTGATACATTACAGTTTAATAAATCAGCTACTGTGCATAAGCAATAATTTTCCTCCTACAGTTTTCATATGGATTTTAATATGTACAACAAATATCCTAAATGTGTAATTACACAAACTCCAAGAGCTTTTTGAATCTAATTCATAAATGCTATTGACACACTTTATTTATTATGCACACACCTCTTCATAATTTGTAACCATAGAGAGAAAGAGAGAGAAAGAGAGAGGACATGCATACATACACACAGATATATAGATACATACAGGGCCAGATCCTCAGCTGGTGTAAATTGGTATACCTTAAATTCATCTGTCCCACCATATATACACATGTGCTAAATTAGAGAAGCATGTGATAAATAATTCTATCATGAGCCTAGAAATGCAGCACCTGTCTACCAAACCACTTCCATGTGGCTTAAGTTTAATGTTCCAAATCTCTGAGCAGCTTCAAACAGCCGCCATTTTGTTTTCAAAATTAACCTACAAGGAAATGTTTCCTCTTTCCTACTCCTCATGTAGAATTTCCTCTCCAAAATCACCATCTAGAGACCTGTATGACTAAGATTTAGTTTGGGGTCAATAATAGCCATAGAAATATCACTTTAAAATCTGATATCCTGTGTCCCTGCCAGGGTAGAAATGGTTTGGCATCTTTACTCCAGGTCAATGGGCTGGAGTAGTATAAAGGGGGCCTAACAGCCCCAATTCCGGGAGGGAGAAGATTTCCATGGAGCAGGCAATGTGAAGACAGCAGTAAAGAGGCAAACATGTCCTCAGAGGGCAAGCCCAGTGGTGCCCCTTAGCTCTCTTCCTTCCCCCAGGGCTGAGAGGTCTTTGCTGCACCTCTAAGAGGTGCCACCCAGACTCTCATCTGGGAACTTCATGACACTGAAAAGGGAGATTTCCAGCTTTGTAATGGGACACACAACACTTGCTTCTAGCTTTGGAAGTACCTGAGACATTGGAGTTTAGTATTATGACTATTCTGTGTTAATTTAGGTCATTCTGGAGCCAGGGAAAGGCCAGCAGCCCCCAATGTAACTTATAACTTCTTATGTAACTAAACTTACATTTAGTGCACCTAAGGGCTGCACTAAAATTATGCAAGCCGCAAATGCCATTGCGTTACCTAGAGATCAGATAGATAGAACACAGTGCACTTCACTCCACCCTGGAACACCAACTTGAAAGACCTTCTATGTAGAGGATGGGGGAAGCAAGTGGCACAAAGCTGCCTGTATGCCACTCAAGGATTTCCCTCTGTCAGGGAAAATCTCTGGTTGCTCCTTTACGACAAGCTCTCCTACCACTTTACATCGCTGAGGTGGCACAAAGCAGCCTGAGCCAGAGCCAAGGATCTGACCCTCTAGTTTGACCTTTTTTTTCCCCCCCCTCTCTCTCTCTCAGCTGAACTTTTGTTAACTAAGGCACCCGGGTGTTCAAGAAAAGGGATTCAAGAAATTGTCCCAATCAAACATTTTACAAGCTTTCTAAAACATTTCTACATAGGTATTCCCCTCTCAAATATGTTTCTTATATGGAATATATATATATGATGGTGTGACATACAATCAAGTGTTTTAAATTCCTCTCTCACAGAACCACATACAACTGGGACAAGGAAAATTATCCTCAGGAGAAAAAAATTGCCTCTCAATGAGCCTAATTCTGGAGTTGCCGGGGGGAGAGGCAAATGTACCGAAAGCAGGGTAAGGCAGCCTTAACGGGCCTTGTAGGCACACCCATTACTACCCCTGGAATACACCCCCACTCCAACTCTTACTGAGTGGGAAGGGGCACAGAGTCTGTAGAGACTGCCTCCCTGTGCTGGGAGTAATCCTCAGGGGGGCATGTGATTGCTCCTCAGCCCTATTAGGTCAGTGCAAAGGGGCCACGGGGCAATCCTGATTTGGACCCTGAATGTTTACTTTGAATCTCCTTTCTCTTTTTAGTTTACATTGGACACTTGGGGAGTACAATCATCCTGCAGAGTTTTAGCCACACAACCCTCATTTACATTAGAGTTACAATCCTACAATTCAAACCTTTAAATAATTGTAAGGGTTAATATTTAAGCAGGCTTTATATTTTCACATTTTAATAAAGTGACTAATATTAATCTTCATTTCATGCCCCTTTGATCATCAGTAAAAGTAAACATATATTTGAAAGAGTGAGTGAGTGAGTGATAGGAGACTGCTATGATTTTTGTTATTTGAGAAAGCCCATAAAGCTAAACATTTGCATACTGTCATTGTTTTGACTGAAACTTCCTTTAAATGTGTTTCCTTTCCAGCAAGCATATGTGAAAGGTGACCTCTTATCCATTTACATACCTCCCTGGTAGTCATGTGATCAAGTTTTACGTCAAACTGTCAATTATGATAAGAGAGACAATAAGAACAGCCTAAGTGTTGATAACCTGTTTCCTGACTTTACTGAGAAGTTCTGTTTAAGAGTCCACTTGTGTTCTTCTTTCAGTCTTTTGCCTGAAGCAAAAGCAATGTGCATCGAAAACATTTTAAAACCAAAACACTGTTTTCAGTGGTCATTTCAGTTTACATTTTCAGTGATACATGGTATGAAGGGCCTTCCATTCTGAACAGCATAATGCAACAACTAAAGGATGCATATGGAAAGAACAACTTCCTACTGGAGAAACTGCTTGAAAAGAGTAGTCTTGTGTGGAGGAAACAATTAAATAAGATCAAAAGCTGCTAACAGTTTTCTAGTTTTAAAATACATTTATGATGTCAAAAATATTTCTTATTATCATATACATGGTAACATGACCCCTTAATAAATGTCAAAGCTGTGTGAAAATCATGCATAACATATACCACACCCTTAAAGCCCAAGCTCTAGTGAAATCCATGCAGCTGTATTAAGTAATGCAAGGATCTGAGGAGTTTAGCAGCTCAGTTATTGGCCCAATATTAGTTAGCGTATATGAAAAAGTAAAGTTTTAAAGGTTACTGGTATCACAGGCTGATAACTTCGTCACTAAAACCATTTGTCTTTGCCTGCCTGTTTTCTTAATGAAAGAATGAAAATGTCCTCCCATTTACTTTTTCTAGAAGCTCAAAGATGTTTTAAAAGTTAAATAATTAAGGATAACAATATCATGGCCAAGAGCAAGTACTCTTTTAGTTGATTTATTCAGTTTCAATAGGAAGCTTACCAACTGTGTTGCTGTTACCCTTTATGTGCTATGAACACAAAGATAAATCTTTTCTTTTCTTTCTTTAAATAGGCAAAATCCAGGATTGGTGTTTCTAGCAGTATAACAACTTTAAATCCAGAAGCAATTTTGATCAGACACTAAGAAGCCTATAGTTTCAAGGATATAAAGTTTGTATTTTGTGAATTCACAG
This sequence comes from Chelonia mydas, assembly GCF_015237465.2. NCBI lineage: Eukaryota > Metazoa > Chordata > Testudines > Cheloniidae > Chelonia > Chelonia mydas. The sequence continues at coordinate 105,902,994 of NC_051245.2, forward strand.
TGATATAAACTGAATGAGACTAAGGAAATGCCACCATCCCTTGATCCATCCATCAGAAGTTTGCCCTATTGTCCATTAACATGGAGTTTTGCAATTGAACTCTTTTACTAATGATTGTTGTGTTATGACTATACACTCCCAAGAATGAGGACTCAAATGGCACAATTCCACAGAGCTCAGAAGAGTTGAGCTTTCTTGTACCACAGCTGAATTTGACTCCGTTACTCTAATTTTTCACTTTTTCTGTGAGTCTAGACTTGGAAACCATTTGCTACAACTCAAATATAAGCAATGTGTATATGAGCTGGAGGGGGGCGGGGGAGAGAGAGAGACAGAGAGAGAGAGAGAGAGAGGTGCTGACATACTGCTGTGAAGATTACCCAACCTTCCTTTTATGCAAAACTCCTATGTCAATAAAGACATTTCTTAGCATAGATAGTTCAGTGTGCCAAAGCAGAATTCATACAGTGACCTCACCAACTTCCAACAGCAAAGTTAAGAACAAAGCCCTTACTAAAATTCTAACTCTAAGATAAAATTTTAACTATGATTAAATAGGAGACATTTGATTAAGCAACATCCCCGTGAGTCCGTTACTTATAGTTAATAACGTTTGCATGTTGATTAATGAATTAATGAAAACTTTTGCGTTCTAACCAAGTAGTCATTAACAATTTATAACTGATATTTTGGGGGGCTGGGGAAGGACTACTTTTTACAACAAAACATTAAGATGTTTTATAAGCACCTTTCTAATGCAGATCTACTTATGTAGATGACTTTCTAGTTGCAGTTAAAGTAAGAAATTTGTTATGTTGTTGTTGATGTCCAATTTTGAAATACCTGTCATTTCAAGGCAATTAGCAACCAGCACCAATCAATGATCACAACAAAAATATACTGCATAGATTTATAATTCTTCAAAACTTTGCCTACCAATGTAGCATGCTAAGTAACATGTGTAATAGCACATTTTTCTCACTATTCAGATCAGTAAATGCAAATGTATTGCTCCCAAAGGTGCTAGACACACAAACACACAATATTTCCAAGTTATATTGAATGCTTCCCATCTAAATGCAAGTATTCCAGCAATTTTGTGCTATAAATTGTTTTACTGGAAATTCGACTGAACTGTCATTTTATTTTGTTGAAAGACTATTTATAAGAGAGAGTCACAAAATAACATACAGCTTAAATTTATGGTTGTTACTATAATTTATATAGGATACATTGCGGTTCTTTTTAAACAACAACAAAAAAAGCACTCAATAATACACATCAATATTTCTCATAACTTGAGAGAATAAATCTCTATAAAGCCCCTCCAACAAAGTAAAAGAACCTACCTGTGACAATATTTATTCTTAAGAGGTCAATGTGTATTAAAGGGTACAGTGGATGTTTAAAAGATCTCTCTGGAACTAAAACCACTGGCTTTCTACTTTAGAATTTCTCTCAGCTAATATAAAATGATTGATTGCCTTTATTTCATGTACCCCTTGATTTTCCTTTTCATTCATCATGGGCTGCTTTAAACTAAATGCATTCAGAACCTGCCACAAGAAAAGTGCTCTCTTTTAAATTGTTGTAAAGTAATGAAAGGACATAGTAAATCAATCTCATTTCTGCCTTACCAAAGGATAACCTTTATCTACTGAAGTCATTTAGACAATTTCTGGTGGGGTTTTTTTCTGGATAATGAACATGTATGGCATTGTCATCTCTGAGAGCCTTTTAGGATTTAAGAGGATGAAGGTAACAACTAACTCATGAGAAAATTATTTTATATATTCTGCACTTATGTATACTGTATTCGTATTTATCTACTGCTAAAAAGCTTAGTTTGTGGTTAAAGTTCTTTGTTCCTTCAATGCATGCAACAGTACCAACTATTACCTAATTGCTTTTATTTTATATATATATATGTATATGTATGTAAGCACACATGTGTGCATGCGCGCACACACACACGTATATACAATCATACGTAATTTAAAATTGAATAGAGAATAATGGCAGAGATTAATCTATTATATACTTTTTCACTATACTATAGGGCTACTACTATATAACACATATGTAAAATACTGGTACATTTAAATAAACAACAAATATTGACATTATAAAACTCTCTACTTTAGAATATTAAATTCACACAGTGGCACTGAATCAACACATATTTTCCAGGGTTGAAACTAACATATAAATGTCCATGCACAAAACATGTAAGATTACTTTTTTCCTGAATATTTTGGTCACATGTTTAATGAGACTGCTGAAATTATCCAAACTTATTCTTAAAATATATTATAAAGACAAAAAATATACAGGAGATACAAGAAAATTAAGCTGGCTGCCAGTACCTTCTAGGGATGTGAAATAGTTTGTATAACTTTTTGAATGTTCTTGAGAGCAAAAAGTATTAACGAGCAAATTTGTAGAAAAATAGGGTGTTGAAGAGAAGCAATAAATTAAAATAAAATACATTTAAATTTCTTTTGCAAATCCCAAAATTAACTGGATGTCAGAGACTTATGAAATAATTTTTAAAATTTCACAGCAAAAGTATTTCAGAAAATGTGTGCAATGGTTTTTAAAAAAGCAAGTTTTAAACCTATAAATCTTGCATATGTTTAAAAATACAATGAACATTTACTGTACATTTGTCAAATAGAACCACACTATTGTAATTATGACACATTTTATATTACAACAATTCTAGAGAGGTGAAAAAAGAAAAATATCAGAAAATTTAGTGAAAAGCCAATGGTTGGTAAAAACAACTAATTGTTATTTGGTATTTTCGTAACTATGTACAAATGTTTTCAGTTGTGTCTTACTGGTTAACAAAGCTGGCAAAATGTCAAAGATCTTAAACTATCATCTTTATGGTTTTCTCTGAATTCTGCATGTGGTGATCTTTAATATATACATACAGCCACCTTGGCCTTGGAGTGGGTAGGGTTAGGAGGTTCAAATGCAGCACAGTTTAGCTATGTTACAACAAACACAGAGCATGTAGGATAAAACGAAACAGGCATGAGTACCAACTGTGGATAGGAACTCAAGCCTGAGAAAAAATACAGTACAATAAATAATAAGAACTACTTAATAGCCCTTTTCTTCCTGCCATATTCAGTTTTTAATTTGTAACATTTTACATGCTGTTAATTTCAAACTCCTCTGCTGTCAAGATCTGGGAGCAGCACATACACACATCATAAAATATATTTACGTTCTAAAGTGTCTTATTTTGTGTTTTACTGTTACTAGCAACGCGGGATTTCTGTATTTGTATGGCCCTGCTATTGACTGCGGCTAATTTGTTTATAAACCACCATTAATCTCGGCTGTATATTTTCACAGTTTGTGTAAACACTTCATTTGCATTAAATTTACAGCATTAATGAGATGTGAAATTTAAAATGCTACTTGAAACATAAATGATGTAAGAAACTAGAACAAAAATGTGTCTATCACATCTGAAATCAGCAAACCAATTTAAACCTATTAAACTAGGAATGACGATGTGTTGCATTGAGAATTTGGTTTTATAACTCATCTTCTGGAACTAAAATGCAGAAATGTAGGCTTACAAACATCTGGAAAATATGAAATAGCTTGAGAATCATAATTTGTACTGTTTAATTTTGTTTAATTTTTTATTGGTTTTGAAATGAGTTCTCAGTTTTGTCCCTTGCACACTTTATACAGACATATTCTTAATATCCAATTCTAGCATCTACTTTTAAGTTGTTCAAAAATAAAATAATGTAAAGAGGCATTATAAAAAGTTCCTTAAGATGGCACAAATCTAAGAAACAAAAGCATATGCTATGTTAATGTTTTTAGAGGGGTTTTTGTCTTTAGCATATCTAGTCTTCATATGACATATACTGAAACCATTAGGATCCCATTCTAATCCAAGATGTCAGTGGCAGCATGTAGAAAGGTACTACTGCAAAAGCTTGTCTATATTATTACACCTATGTGAAACTTGCCCACCTGTTGCTGGTGTAGGAAGGATGGGTCTCTTGGGCTTAGTCCCACATATCGGTTGGCTTGGGATGTGCCTGAGGCTGTGTAGGCTGATTAAGGAAGAACAAAACACATTGATAAAAATAGCGACCTGTCATAATTATTACCCTGTGCACGTACAGTACAGATATGAGAGATCCAGAGTTATGATTTGCAATGTATAGGAAGTGTCTGTGGATTTCTTTTCTCAGTAATGCAAAAAAAACATAGGGCCAAATTCAGCCCTTAGGTGCACAGCATGTTCAATTCCCATCCACTTCAATGGAAGCTGCATGTGTGAATCTGAGGTCAGAATTAGGCTTGTAGTTAGAATAATAATTCCTCTGGTTGCAGAATTTTACAAATAGTTAAAGAAGCACTACATTTTAAACTGTTATGGGTCTCAGTTATGGATCTCCAATTTATATTAGTTATACAAATACACATCAGTTACACTAATATAAACGTCCAATAAATGAAGTCAATGGAGTTACGCGGGTAGGAGCGAGAGAACAACCACCTACTAATTTACACCGATTCTTCTATTTGTGAACGCCCGTCACAAATTTGTCTGGGAAAAGTGGTTAATTATTTAAAACTGAGACTTAAAGCTTGATTTGCTTATGTGGCATGAAATTAATCTTTACAGTCCTTTGGAAGAAGGATACAATGTGATCAGCACTAACCAGAGAAGGGAGTTAACTTTTGCTGCACAGCATAATTTTACACACCAGAAAATAGCATTCACTTAGAGCTAATTCATTAAAAGCTCTTTTAGCCTTCTCTGGTGCAGAAGCTTAGAAAAATCTGGGGGAGACTGGGTGGCTCAAGAGATTGGTAAAGGGATATAGAACCTTTCACCTGTAGGTCACCATTCAAATCTGGCTGAGATCAGTAGCGACTGAAAGTCATTACCCCCTCATGGCTCTTAGTGGCCTATGTGGTCTCACTCCACTTCATAGTGTGTAGATGACCACATTGCAACAATCATCATCACAACTGGCACCTTTGCTGGTGGTCAAAGCAGACCTGCCAAAATGGAATGGATATGAAGACTGAGAACAGAGTGAGGAAGGTGGATAGAGTTTTTAGCTAATTGGCTGTTTGAGGTTAAAATTATACAGCAAATACATAAAACTTTCTGAATTTCTGAGGATATTTTTAATATGGCTTTTTTATAGTAAACAGCTTTCACTGAGAGATTGCCATAGAAATGGATCAGATATTAGAAATAAATCATGGTTCCAGACCCTAGAGTTTCTTGACAGAAATGTTATCAAAGTCTGTTGTTCTGTCTAGTTCTGAACAATTCATTTCTTGTATTTCACAATGTAGTCAGTGGTAATCATTTGATTTTATATGCCAAATAGGTCGAAACTGACTAAACAGAAACAATGACAGCATTTATATTATGTTTAAGCAATATCTGCAGGAACTTATTTGCCCAACAAAACATTGTCTTCTGCAATTCATTGTTTATTAAAAATAAATTTGCAATGTTTTAAAAAACTATTAGGGCCAAATTCTCCCCCACGTGTGAAGCCCCTTGGCATGAGAGCATGAATATTAAGGTCAGTGACGGCTTTATGTATTTCCAGCAAAAGGATACCTTCCTTCAGTTTTTGTTTGTTTTGTTATCTAGTCACTTGTGCATGTAATGTTTGTGTGCTACCACTTGTACATACAATTTGCACACTTAAATTGCACTTGCTCATAAACACTTTTCATTTACATGCATTAGTGATAGAGATGTTCTGCATGCAGAAAGAGGCCTCATCTCAAAGGACCATAAGAGAGGTAGGTGCTCCAGTTCCACTGAAATTCAGTAAAACTGAGTGCCTAATTCCTTTAGGCTCTTTTGAAATTCCCAGGCTTCACCCTTAAATACCTGTATAATTATTAGTGGACAAATGAGGTCAGTTTCTTTCTAAAAAGACTCCTTAAACTAGGCCATAATGTGGGCAGGTAGAGTGCAAGCTTCTTCCCGCAGTTCTGATATCATACTTGATCTCCCTTCCCCTGCTATTCCAGGCCATGGTCTCTCTTGAGCACAGACAGACAATTGTGCCACATTGTGTGATCTCAACAAACAGGAACTAGGATGAAACTACCAATAATCCAAGCCAAATTTGAACCAAGGTTCCTTTCCCACCCTGAGGTGAAAGGCTAGAGCATTAACTTCTTGTCTGCTGCTGAACATACCAGAAATAGCAGCACCTCAAAGGAGCAAAATTTGCATCGAAAACCAGCAGAGAGTGTTAATCCACTCCAACTTTTAGTCCACCTAGAAGCCTCTTTTGCTATCCCAAAAGAATAGCTAAAATATTTCCATAATCCTATCAATATAATTATTAATCAGTTTATAATTAAACAATGGTGTTTACCCAGATTATCTTTAGGAGTCACTTATTTCTCTTTAAGAAAAGGAATACTTGTGGCACCTTAGAGACTAACAAATTTATATGAGCATAAGCTTTCGTGAGCTACAGCTCACTTCATTGGATGCATTCAGTGGAAAAAACTCTTTGTAATAGATACTTATGCAGTTTCCCCCTCATGTGTCGCTTGCTCTAACTGATTTGAATATCTATTTCATTTTACAAAATATGATCTTAAGATAACAAATATCTAAAAATATATATATGATTTACAGGCTTGGTTAATTCTAATGCAATGTCTAGAGACCACACTTACAATTTTAATACCTAACGTGGCTAAAATGATCCATTTGAGTGTAACTGACCCTACAGAAAACCACATTATTTTCTGCATGTTAAGTATTTTTTGTTTGTTTGGTTTGGCTTACACATAATTTAGGCTCTAACTGCCCTTTGGAAGACAGAAATGTCAGCTGAGAGATCTTCTTCTAAATAGTCTGATCAGGACTATTTTCTAAAAATGTTGCCAGTCATCAGTATCAAGTAATGTTGGCCCTCGAAAGACCTAAAAGGTCAGGAACCATATTTACCCAGCTTTGTTAACAAAAGTGTAGAAGCTAGATAAAAATTAACCCTTTGGATACCACTGGACATGAAATGATTATCCAAAATAGAAATGATCAAATGACATTAGCATGTACATTGCACATACTTCCATGGTTGCAATTCCATTGAAGATAACAGGATGAATAATATGGTGCTGAGCATATTGTACAAAGGTACTCAAAACTTTTGAGGCATTACAAAAGCAAATGCAATTAAGCCAACCCTTGTAGAATCAAGGGCAGTGAATTAAAATTTCCTCTGCTGTATGCTATATCATTTTATTTTTTGCTAACACAACCTATATAGACATGCAATTATCATAGCTCTGATTCAGTATGTTTTGTAACAAAGATTGATTTCTGTAGGAAAGCTCATTGAGGAGCAATTATCTAATCTCATTTTGAAATCCAAGTGTGGTTTATTTGAAATCTTGCAGTCTGAGTGTGCTTCTCAATGTCATTACAATGTCCACCTTAGATGAACAATCGTGTTTCGTTCTTTCTCGATGGGCGGTGCTCAAATAAATATGCTTTTCTCTTTAGATTTTGATTGTCATGTCACAAACATCAGTTCATGTAACATGATGCTATGGCTAAAATTTGAGGGAGAAAAGCTGTGTGGTCAGATCATGTTTGCTCTCAGAATAAATTATGAGCATCCACCTGGTCAAATAGTAGGAAAAGGCACCTTTTTTTGGCCTTAATTTAAAATTGTATTGAACCTCTGATGGACATTTTTTGTTTCCTAGAGAAATACTTACTGGTTGCTGTAGGTGAAGATGCCTCACCTTCAGTGGATGTAGTGATGGGTTTAGTATCTGTCATGGTCAGAGTCACAGGTCTCACCGCACTGTGATGGGGAGAGGGTGCCAAAACTGGAGTAAAATGGCCAGGCACTTTCCCTACTACTTGACCACTGCTGTTAGGCTACAAAACAAAACCAAAACAATGCCTTGTAAAATATACACATTGTGTTTAAAAACAAATCTACCAGTGTCTTGAAGGGTTTTGTAGAATGCCCATCACCACTGTATCTATGTGCCAGGTTAAGTAATTGTTATAAACTAATATATCTATATATAGTATATTTAGTGGACAACACAATAGGCCCCATACATTTAACTCACAGTAACCTTCTGATCAGTTTTATTTCGTTCTTGGTATGATTTTCATAAAAGTATTTTACAATAGTAGTGCTGCTCACATAGCAGGATTAGGCACAGAGCCTGAAGCATTTAACTAAAACACATATTAACACTGCAAAAGCTGCCTTAGCAAGGGCCAGTATTCTGGCTGGCTGGGGAATATACGCAGAACAAGCGCACAGCTGTTTGCTTTCTGCACATGCCTGAAGTCTGACTAATAAAAGCAGGGAAGGCTGCATAAGGGGGCCGAGAAGGAGGTGCTAAAATGTGTAGATGCTGCCATTTGGCCCCAGGCCCACCAGAATATGTCCCTTTCACATAGGATTGAAAAGTGTGAATTCTGTACATTTCAGGAGTATAATGAGCCAAATCAACACTTTACATGGATTGATCTACAGGATGTACAAAAGGTACTCTGAATTTAGACCTATGACACAATCGGGGTCAAATTCTACCTTCAGCACACACATATACCCAACTTTGGCAACGTTCTTTGAGCAATGTGCTCATTTACCCAAGAGCTAAATTTGGCCCTAAATATTCTAAGTGTAAATAATAATAAACCAAAAACGTCAGCTGGTAACATTTAGCCTGAAACTGTTGATTTTTTCTGTGAATTTTAAAGAGCTCTTAAAGTACATAACAAATATAATGCATAAATGACTGGGCAATTTATTATCATAAAGATACTGACAAATCAGAGAGAAATATAGGTTGTTAAAGGATCTGGATGGACTGATTTACAAGGAAAGGTTAAAAGAGGCAAATATGATTAGCTTGGCTAGGCAATAATTATTGGTTGTCATGACAACTACAAATAGGTGCAGGATGTAAACACAGATGATGAGGAGGAATTATTTGGAAGTATAATCTGGGAGGTAATGGAAGGGAATAAAGAAAGAGGAAATGTTAAAAAAAAAAAAAAAAAAAAAGTCAGGAAAAACTTCCTGACAGTATGATCTATTAAACTATGGAACAGTCTCCCAAGGGAGATGATGGGGGCCTTTTTCTTTTGGACTTTTAAAACTAAAGTGACTAAACAAACACTAGTAAATATTGACTGGACAAATATGTACAAATAGAGACCGATTCTGCATTGACAGGGAAGTTCATTAGTTGATCTAGTAGGTTATTTCTAGCTGTAAATTCTATGGTTCTATGATGAAAAGCAACAGGAAAAATGTTATATTAATGACAAGCGGCTGATCAATTACTCCACTAAATGAAGCAAATTTAAATTCTCTCTTAACCATGACCTTATTGTACTTGCATATTGCAAGGCTATGAAAAAAAGGACGATCTGACATATAGTTCTATAAGATCCAGCTACTATAGGATTTATTCTTCTGTTGTGATGTGTGGGCCTTTACTAATGAGAAAATAGACAAATATATACTGCTAATCTCAGGTCTAAAAACAGTTTCAAATTAAGAAGGCAGTAGTTCACAGGGATGAAAGGTTCTTCTGTACTGAATACACATTGTTGGTATTCCATATATTTTCTCTATTGTATCAAACTTTCAGCAACTGGATAGGTCTTTTTCCCCCTCATAAATCTGGTCAACCCTTGTGATATGAACTTTAAAGGAAAAAGGGTCACCACATTAATATATACAAGACGATATACATTGAATACATAATGATGTGGTATAAAGATTTAATCACCATCTGATTGGATAGCCAGATTACTTACGAATGGTGAACCCATTAATAAGTTACACAGGTCTTTCCACCAGTACCAATAAAACCTTTATATCACACCACACTATCACACATTCTGCATATGTCATATATTTTACCAACCACCCGACCCCCATTTTAGCAATATTTTAGATAGTTTTATTTTTATAAGTACTATTTAAATATCCCTTGGCCTGTAAAATCAGGTATCTTAATTACCATAAATACAAAAGTACTGGCCTTGGAGATAAAGGAAAACTGTAACAGAATTTCAGAAACCTCTACAAAATACCTAAAATAACTTTTCCATCTATAATGCTTTAAGGTCCTAAATACTGGGATCTCCCAAGAATCACGCACTGCAAACCACTAGAAAGTAGGTATTTAGAAGCTATTTTTAGCTCCAAAAGATAGCAATATATCAGACCTTAAAACAGTTGAGGGCTGAATGGTGTAATTTTGACAGGAAAATCCATATTTGTGGGGAAAATAAAAAATTATCTGGCTGCTTCTCTCTTTTATTTTTCTTTTTAAAATATAGAGGCTGTCAGAAGCTGTTCCACAGTTTGGATTGTTATAAGTCTTCCTGGTAGAAATGGATTGGTGGTCAGAGTGCAAGTGAAACAATGAAAGGTGTTTGACAAATACAATTTATCCATAGTTACCACACTGATTCACCACCACATATGTAGTATATATATATAAGTAATATATGCCATGGGGCAATGTGTGATATATGTAGCATTTTCATGAGGTATGCATGATCATTCATAATCCATAAAACCACAGCCAGGTGGTAAAATAAGCTCGTCCCCGCAGACTGAAAATTCTTATAATCATACATTGCTCATTATTATGAATTTTTTTTTTCTTTTTAAAAGTTGGTGAAAGAGGTTAAATACCATACTCAGTAATGTGTGGATTGTACAGATCGCCTGATGGACAGGATTAGTGTGGTTTGAGTTCTTTTTAGTGGCTATTGGATGGAGTTAGGGATCTGTGGGGGGCAGAGTTACCTTTTAGGACTTGGTTTCTGTTATGTATTGAAGAATCAAAAAGAAACCACTTCAGTTGTCTACTAAAAGTGCTTTACTTTTAGTATTAAAAAAAAAAAAAGATTCCCAGGAATTTATGGATTAAAACAGCCAGTATCATCATCTTCCAAAGCAGCTCTGCATCCAAAACCAGACTCAACTTAATTAAATGGACACAGCTGGAGTCCAGCACAATGTGCAACAATGTATCACCTTTTACTGTTCCCTAGTGATTCTGGACAACAGGAATGCAACAGCTCACATGGACTCCAGCTTAGTCCTTGTGCAGATGGTCCAAGAAAATGAACCCTTTCTTTGCTGAATTAAACAATGTGAAAAGCACATATTTAATATTTATTCTTCAATAAGCAATAATTTACCTAGATGACACACACAAAATTAACACAGCACACATCCCTCACCCACCAGCCAATTAAGAGTGAAATCCTGGCCTCGCAGGGCATAACTACACAGCGAGCGGCAGCCCCCCCCCCCCCCCCCCGCCCCATGAGTCTTAGAGCCTAGGTTGATAGAGGAGTGGAGTGGGCTTCAGAGCCTGAATGTCAAAGCCTGAATGTCTACTTAGCTATTTTTAGCACCATAGCTCAAGACCCCTGAGCCCAAGTCAACCAGGGCTCTGAGACTCGCCGTCACCGGCAGCAGGTAGACATACCCACTGAAGTCGATTGGACATTTGCTACTGACTTCACTGGAGCTGGCATTTAACCCTAACAATCCTAAGTAACTTTCTATTTTTGTTTATAAATTTCTCAAGTGGCAAATATTGCTGGTAATAGCATCTGTATTGTACATAGACACTGATGCAGGCCCAATGCAATGCAGGTTGAAGCTCTGTATTGTCCAATGGAGGAAACAAAGCCTCCAAAATTAGGGGAAGATAAAACTGTTTTTTTCACGTTTCACTCAGATGGCATTTCCAATATTTAAGATGCTGATAACATTTCATTTACAAGCAATAATAACTGATTTACATGTCTCTTAATAATGTTATTATTTACAATCACAATATACACCATTGACCCAAGTACTTTTTAATTACATTCATTCCTCTTTCTACTCTCTGATTCCTGTAATCTCCAATACTTGTTTTCTTGGTGCTTCAAAAATGTTCTGCTTTCACATTTTTCTACTTGTTTTTCTTACACTTGCTTTGCTATTAAAGGCTGTACATCAGAAAATATGGTTTAAAACTGGCATTGCAAAGATTACTTAGCTAGGATTTAGTGTGTTATTATTTGGCAATAAAGATAAAAAAAATTGCTACATGACAGCTCAGTACCAACCTGAGTGTTTAACCTCTTCTTTTACTTATTTAAAGTTTGGTCTAATCTTAGCTGCAGGTAAGCACCTGATCATATAGGTTTTATTTATACCATCCTTCTTTAATAATATCTGAAATGTTTCAGGTTTTAATTAAGGACCACCATCTGATAATTAAGGATCATTGCCTCATGAAAATCTGTTTGGGGCAAACAACTTTTTTTAAACTTCATTGTTTTTGCTAGAGGTATTACTACTGAAATATACTACCAGAGTCCAATAGGGAAAAAAGTGAGTGTAGTCTCACAAGTTCTGTCTACAACCCAAGAACCCACCCACCTATGATGTCAGAAGATGATGCCATTTATTATCTCCCCATTTTTCCTCTCATGCTGTGATCAGCAGTGAAAAAAATTAACAAAGCTGATGGTTAAATGGTCATAATTAGGTTTCAGAGTTAACATATTAAGATAAACAGGTCTTAGTGCTCTCAGCTCATAGTGCTCTCAAAGCTATTGTTTCAGCCTGAGGGCAGACTCATACTGAAATCATTGCATTACTTTACACCGAGATCACATTTTTAAGGTTATCTTTGCAATTGCAACACTAGCAACATTTTAAATGAAAGTTTAGCTCCTGGAGCACAAGTTGGCAGCTATCACAGAAAGACATTGGTTTATTAAAGAAGAATGGTATAAATAAAACCTGTATGATCAGAGGCTTACCTGCTTCAAACAGCCTAGTCTAACCTGTGTCTATTACTTCTGGCCACCTTGAGTTTCTATTGCTCTTATCAGGAAAATTTGCTTTTCTTTCTCTGGAGGTTGTTATAAATTCTCTGCCAGGAGTTTTAAGCCCACTGAGATGGCAGGATACAGAGGCCACTGTATTTAGGGTCTTTTGCACAGATCACACTATACAGTCACTAACTCTATAGCCTGATCAATATTTGGCCACCAAAAAAAAAAGTTTGTGCAAACTGTTTTTATTTTGACTCTTTCGGTCCTACCAAAAATGTGGTTAGCAAGATTTTTGGTATCACCATATTGAAAGCCCATTATTACTGTGAACTTATTTATTTGAACTGCATATGAATTGAGCCGAGAACCATTCAAAATATTTGTGCTACATCATTCAATAGATCCACAGGTTTGTTTTGTTTGTTCTTAAAAGACAGGGTCATTTTCAGGTTCCAATATAACCTCTTTTGGAGTAGTAGAAAATTATCCCAAAAGAAATTCTAATTAATTTATATTTTACAAGTAAAAATACACAGCACAAAATAAATTGGGATAATGCAACAGAGTTCCTATGACTTGTACCCGATGTCACTGGAGTAAATCACAGCCTACATAATATAGCAATTGCTAACTGTAAACTCAGATTTGCCAAACCTCAAATATCTGATTACTGGTACTACTTAAATATGTATCTGCCCCTAGTTCCATACCCAAAATCTGAACAGAAACTTAAATTTGTATTTATGAAGGTTATGTCTATATCCCAAAACCTTCTAAAATCAGGATGTACCTGTAACATCCTGATTTTCAGTACAGGAATTTTACCCAGAGATTAATAGTCTGTAATCAATGTCAACCTCCTTTCATACAGAATCGCCTAGAATTTCTCAAATCCAAATTTAATAACATTGAAGGCCTCTCTTCTATCCGAGGATGTTATTTTCTCTGCTTTATCTCAGTTTCTGGAAGCAAAAGTGATTGGGCTTTCAATCCCACATTCAGTTTAGAAGATATGACCATGCCTGTACCTGCCAGTCAGGCATCACATCCTATCAGCAGGTCTAACTCGGGATGAATGTGCAAATTATGCTCACAGATACCAAATATCTTTTCAGTAAACCCAAGTAAAATTCCTTATAGAATCATAGAATATCAGGATTTGAAGGGACCTCAGGAGGTCATCTAGTCCAACCCCCTGCTCAAAGCAGGACCAATCTCCAACTAAATCATCCCAGCCAGGGCTTTGTCAAGCCTGACCTTAAAAACTTTTAAGGAAGAAGATTCCACCACCTCCCTAGGTAATGCATTCCAGTGTTTCACCACCCTCCTAGTGAAAAAGTTTTTCCTAATATCCAACCTAAACCTCCCCCACTGCCACTTGAGACCATTACTCCTTGTTCTGTTATGTGCTACCACTGAGAACAGTCTAGATCTATCCTCTTTGGAACCCCTTTCAGGTAGTTGAAAGCGGCTATCAAATCCCCCCTCATTCTTCTCTTCCGCAGAATAAACAATCCCAGTTCCCTCAGCCTCTCCTTGTAAGTCATGTGTTCCAGTCCCCTAATCATTTTTGTTGCCCTCCGCTGCACTCTTTCCAATTTTTCCACATCCTTCTTGTAGTGTGGGGCCCAAAACTGGACACGGTACTCCAGATGAGGCCTCACCAATGTCGAATAAAGGGGAACGCTCACGTCCCTCGATCTGCTGGCAATACCCCTACTTATACATCCCAAAATGCCATTGGCCTTCTTGGCAACAAGGGCACACTGTTGTCTCATATCCAGCTTCTCATCCACTGTAACCCCTAGGTCCTTTTCTGCAGAACTGCTGCCAAGCCATTCGGTCCCTAGTCTGTAGCGGTGCATGGGATTCTTCCGTCCTAAGTGCAGGACTCTGCACTTGTCCTTGTTGAACCTCATCAGATTTCTTTTGGCCCAATCCTCTAATTTGTCTAGGGCCCTCTGTATCCTATCCCTACCCTCCAGCATATCCACCTCTCCTCCTAGTTTAGTGTCATCTGCAAACTTGCTGAGGGTGCAGTCCACACCATCCTCCAAATCATTAATGAAGATATTGAACAAAACCGGCCTGAGGACCGACCCTAGGAGCATTCCACTTGATACCAGCTGCCAACTAGACATGGAGCCATTGATCACTACCCGTTGAGCCCGACAATCTAGCCAGCTTTCTATCCACCTTATAGTCCATTCATCCAGCCCATACTTCTTTAACTTGCTGGCAAGAATACTGTGGGAGACCGTGTCAAAAGCTTTGCTAAAATCAAGGAACAACACGTCCACTGCTTTCCCCTCATCCACAGAGCCAGTTATCTCGTCATAGAAGGCAGTTAGATTAGTCAGGCATGACTTGCCCTTGGTGAATCCATGCTGACTGTTCCTGATCACTTTCCTCTCCTCTAAGTGCTTCAGAACTGATTCCTTGAGGACCTGCTCCATGATTTTTCCAGGGACTGAGGTGAGGCTGACCGGCCTGTAGTTCCCAGGATCCTCCTTCTTCCCTTTTATAAAGATGGGCACTACATTAGCCTTTTTCCAGTCGTCCGGGACCTCCCCCGATCGCCATGAGTTTTCAAAGATAATGGCCAATAGCTCTGCAATCACATCTGCCAACTCCTTCAGCACTCTCGGATGCAGCGCATCCGGCCCCATGGACTTGTGCTCGTCCAGTTTTTCTAAATAGTCCCAAACCACTTCTTTCTTCACAGAAGGCTGGTCACCTCCTCCCCATGCTGTGCTGCCCAGTGCAGCAGTCTGGGAGCTGACCTTGTTCGTGAAGACAGAGGCAAAAAAAGCATTGAGTACATTAGCTTTTTCCACATCCTCTGTCACTAGGTTGCCTCCCTCATTCAGTAAGGGGCCCACACTTTCCTTGACTTTCTTCTTGTTGCTAACATACCTGAAGAAACCCTTCTTGTTACTCTCTTGCTAGCTGCAACTCCAAGTGTGATTTGGCCTTCCTGATTTCACTCCTGCATGCCCGAGCAATATTTTTATACTCTTCCCTGGTCATTTGTCCAATCTTCCACTTCTTGTAAGCTTCTTTTTTGCGTTTAAGATCAGCAAGGATTTCACTGTTAAGCCAAGCTGGTCGCCTGCCATATTTACTATTCTTTCTATACATCGGGATGGTTTGTCCCTGTAACCTCAATAAGGAGTCTTTAAAATACAGCCAGCTCTCCTGGACTCCTTTAAAACAATTGTATCCTTGGAATTATAACTGAAGAGAAGTTTGGTAGAAATGTTTTGAAGTAATTAACCAGGGCTAGAAAAAAAATCTTAATTCCATGACCTTCATAGGTATAGGCATTTTGGAAACCACTTTTAGGTATTTTAGAAAGAGACTTTCAGCCTTCCATATACATCATATGACCCAAGCTAATGATTAAGTCTGGAGAACAATATATATCTCATTTTTCACCTGCATTCCAAACAAAAACTCTTCAGCAGAAACACCAGGCTTCTCAGATATGTTGCCTCATTACTGCTTTTACAAGTGTAGTATCTAAATAATTGAGCAATCCATGTAATCCCTGTCATAATTGATCCATTATGTTTTGACATACAGCTGGAGTACTAGCCATTCTACAGGGAAACTTATTCTAAGGGAACAACCCCTTTTAATGGTCGGGCACCAGTGATGAACATCAATGCAAAACCCTAGGATATAAAGACAGGTTTCAAAGTAACAGCCGTGTTAGTCTGTATTCGCAAAAAGAAAAGGAGTACTTGTGGCACCTTAGAGACTAACCAATTTATTTGAGCATGAGCTTTTATCTGAGCATGAGCTCACAGCTGTAGCTCACGAAAGCTCATGCTTAAATAAATTGGTTAGTCTCTAAGGTGCCACAAGTACTCCTTTTCTTTTTAGGATATAAAGATTTGCAAGACCTGGTTGAATTCCATTTACTGATAAGCTTCAGACAGATCGAGTTTTGCAAACTGAGGTTTCTCTGCTATGCGATCAAATGGATCCTTTCTTAAAAACTGGACATTGGCCACAGCCATCCAGGAGTTCACAGTTATTTTATAGTCTCTGTTGATGGGCCTGTGCAGGTCTGCTCTGGAATACACACGAGTGCTGCCTCTTCCAAAAATTTTATAAGGGAAAGGAAATAGCTCTTCTGGTTTTCTACGTCCTCTTTTACACATATGGTACAGGCCTCACCTCGTAAAATGTTAGGGATTTTTCAATCAAGGCATACTAATGTTCTATTCTGTCACTTGTCCTGTTCAACGTATATGTGAATCCAACGTCTATGTGAGATGATATGGCTGCAATGCCATTACCACATGGAAGACACAGCCACAAGTCTCAGTTTCATCAGACTCTGATGGTATGGTGTCTTTGCTTTCCCAGTGCTCTACTGAATATGAGAAAGTGATTATGCTAAAGGACTGCAGAAAAGGATCTTGAAGGTACCATGGGATGGTATCAACTCAAGGGGAAATTACCACTGTTTGTTCGAGAGGTGTACAATTAAGTATGTGTAGGGTCCCCTGGAACCGCAGGTTGAATCAGTGCCAATAATGTCTTTTTCCATCTATATCCGCTAATACATGCACAATCAGTTCTCTCAGTTACGGGTCTCGCTACACTCATCCAAGCCTTTGTGATTATCCTAATGGATTAATGAAATGCATTCTACATTAAGCTAACCTGGAGATCTCGCACACAAGCTTCAGGTGGTGTAGCATGAAGCTGCCTGTCTGCTTGCTGGAGTTAGCTTAGAAAACTCATTAAACCAGTTCTTGGCCAACAGCATTGCCTCCCTATTACTTTCTGAGAGCAATTCAGGGGTTGAATTGGATCTATAATGGCTTGAATTCTGTCTGTCTGAGACAGAACCTCTGTCCCTATGCACTGCTGTGACAGCTAAGATCAGCTGGAATACTTGAGCTAACAATGCCCAGATTTAAATGTCACATGGCTAGTTGCAGGTATTCTAGATGAGGCCACCTCAACTCAGAATACACAAAACCCGAGTTCATTGACATTTAGGATATGGGGCGAGTTCGATCTCTATTTAGTTTTTTGCCTTAAAGGCTGTCAGATGTGTGTTCGCATGTATGGGAAAGGAAGTCTCTTTGAAGATATATTTTGCTTTAGTTTAAAATACATCTGTTGGGTTAAATGGCATATGTGCATCCAAGAAACTTACAATTTCGTGCTTTTTATAAACTAAACATAAGTAAATGATATAAAAAATACTAACTTAAAATTGCAAATGAAATATTTAAACTGCTTGTCACCAGACTTCGGGGTGACCTTAGATATGCTAATATTTTACATTTACCTCTCAATTACAATTTAAAATATTACACTATCTTTTTCCTCTTCAGCAATGTCTTGTGCAAGGAAAGTCTGATTCAAATAAATGGCCAAGACGATTCAAAATTCTTAGCTATCACTAAATGAAAGACCATTGCTGCACTAAAGAAACCCACATGAACACACTTTTCTTTTATTGATCTATAATCTATTACAGTTCTCCTTGGAACAAACAGGAAATCCTTTAACCAGCCCAACTGGAGACTAACAAGATCTGAGCCAAACAAGATAACATCCTTGCTGCTAACTTGCTGGCAGTTATATATTGAAGAATCACAAAGCACCCGCCTGGAGTTCCTTAACAATATGTCTATCTTTTATTAAACAAAGAAAGAATATTCCAAGCAATTAATACAGGAAAACAGGCAGCCTTACCAGCTTCCAGAAGCTGCTCTTCTCTAGTAGCTCAGAAGTCACTGTCTTCACACAAAGCCAGAGCCATAAATTATATAAACTCATTTGCAAATCAGGACAAGTATCACCCTTTATTGCTGCCAGGAATTTCTAGCCAATAAGACAACAGCAGCTGACATGGACTCCAGTTTAGTCCAAGTGTAAGTCATTGATTTCAGTGGGAACAGGTTCAGATCCTTACTCCTGAAGACAGGAGTTCAGTTACACTCACTCTCCGAGATCTGCAGTGATTACCAGTTTACCAAAAAATAGTTTGAGGTTTTACTACTTGTCAGTAGTGCCCTTCACAATCTGGACCCTAACTATTAGAGTCATTTTCTAGCCGTACTCCTATTTAGCTTTGATCTCTCCATCCCTTAGTTCAGCATGGAAGAGAATGAAGGCAGGCTTTTCTCATTCTAGGATTCTCAACGGTGGAACTTTCTAACAAAAGAGGTCTGCAAGGGTATGTCTACACTGCAATAAACACAAATGGCTGGCCCTGTCATCTGATTCCGGCTCATGGGGTTTGGACTGGGGCGCTATAAAGTTGCAGTGTAAACGTCTGGGCTTGGGCTGGAATCCAGGCTCTGGGACCTTCCCCCTTGTCGGGTCCTAGATCCCACACTCCAGTCCGGATGTACCTCACAGAAGCCAGGATGTTCTTTGGAAGGATTCTCCTTGATTGTTTTCTTTGTTGTCACTTTTCTTTTTTGCATCTGTTAACCCCTATTCTTTACTATTTTTGGTGTTAATTTAGGAATCATTCCCTCTTGCCTATAGGGGTAGCTTGCCTGGCTTATTGGGTTGCGCAGAGCATTTTGTTCTGGTTTGTGAACTGTCCAGCACTGTCCCAACTGGATACCGAAGTACATTTTTAATGCTTCGTATTGATTTAACCATATGACACTCAGAATTATTAATGCATTTTAAAAAAAATGTGTGAGTGGACACACACATACGAGTTGAGATTTTCAAAGCCATCTAGAGGATAGGAATGCCCACTTTTCATTGAGTTTAATGGGAAATGGGTATTGAAATGTCCACACCCTGAACAAACATAGGCATACTACAGACAGAATAGATACAGGTGGATTGGTTCGTTTTTTGTAAAGATATGGTGGTGGAAAATCAATCTTATGATGTCAGTGTCAGCCTTAAATATGGAGGGACTAGCACCGCTTCAGAATAATCATGAATGCACATATGTGCCCTAAACAAATATTAAAAAGGCTAAAAAATAATCAGTTGCTTAGTAAAAACACATATTTAACTAAAGGTCAAGAAGAACTGGAAATCTTGGGGATATTTTAAAGTCCCCTGTTGGAGGCAGGGGTGCTTAGTGGAGATTTCATTCTATGTTCAACATATTTATTTATCTACTCTCCAGTCAGAGGAGATGATAAAAAGCACATATGAGTTGAATATTGAGAGAGCCAGGACTCTCTCTTTTGTTTAGGTACCTCAGTTGTTGCATCATTTTTCACTGCAGCTACAGGGACTGTTTGAACTTCCTGACTGTTCATCACACATAATTTGGAGCATTTAACATTATGTCAAGAAAATTGTCCACTGCTTTCCCCTGTGGAAACTTATGGGAGCTCTATATCTTTAAACTAATTGTACTTAAAATATTCCATTGAATAGCATGACTGTCTCGCTATAATGGGTGCAGCAGTAATGTAATTAATCTCAAAATTGCTGTGGGGAGTACAAGGCATCTCAGTTGCTTGTCGTAACAATCTAAATTAGTGTATTACTGAAAGATGTTGGGGAGGAACAGTTCATTATAGGTAAATGCTGTCAGGGTATCCATTCTTTCTATTTCTAAAGCTGAAAATAAGACTATCATCATAGTTCTTCTTTTGAAATCCAAATGAACATGTTTTGAGGTGGGAAAGTATAATTAAATGTGATGTGGTATTTCTACAGATGTAGCTTTGCATTTTATAATAATTAAATTTGTTTGAATAAAAATTCATGTTTTATTTAGAAAAGAAAAACTGGTTTGGCTCAAAGCATGCCATTTTATCAGAAAAATTCTCTTTTGTCACTGAAACTTCCCAGATGGCTGCTTCTTTTCATAAGAAAAAAATATTCTTGCTATTTTACAGTTTTACAGGGGAGAGACCCTGAAGTTGTGAACAAGTGAAAGGTGGGTTGGGCATGCAAATTCTCTAGTGTACCATACACCTGTGATGGAAGTTTTGAAGAATAAATGTAAGTGTGATACACCTAATAATAATTAATAATAAGAAATTGCAAAGAACCATTGGAGTAGAAGATTGGAATACGATATTCAGTGTTGCTTAACCCATTCCCCATAGAAACTAAATCAAACATCAGATGAAATGAAAAACATTCCCCTAATCTAAAGGTTTTGAAAGGTGACAAAAGAAGTAAATCAAAGGCAATTTGACCTGTTATTCTCTAGCATGCAACAAGACAAGAATGGGAAATGTTTTCAGTTTGCTGCTAGTCTGAAAGCATCAGCAAAGTAAAACTTCTCTTTCAAATTAACAGATTAACTTTATATCTGTAGATATTAGAAAGGGAGTTGATTCTTCTCACAAAAGAGTTGATACAACTCCTTCTGCTCAATAAATACTCTTCACAACATTAAAACCACAAGAGAGCACATTCATAAAGTGGTAGGAAGAGAGTGAGATACTTCAGTTAGAAGCTGCATTTTTATCTTGATAATTTGAAGCAAAACATGGAACAACCTAGAGGGATTATCACCTAATCTGCCCTTTTAACATATGTAAGAAATTGAAATGTAAGTAAAACAAGCGCTGAATAATTAAAGAAATACATAACACTAAGGGCTTGATTTTAATTTGCATAATTTTTCCCTTAATAGTGTCTAATTAAGACATCAGTTTGAAAAAAAATCTAATAGAACTCTAAGATTTTCCACACTGAATTAACGTTTAGGACTTTTAATGGATGTCTTAATTAGACTTTGTTATTCATGGAAATTTTACACAAATTAAAATCAAGTCCTGTGTGCACTGTTCCCAGTTGAGTTTCAGCAAAAATGCTATACGGAACTGAGAGACTTTTAATCCATGCACTGACAACACTTTGTAGTCTGAAGCTGACATACTCCAATTCCACTGTTTGATTTAATTAGCATTAATATTATAAGCAATAAAAACAAATCACACTGTTTTCACTTTTCCTTCCAAAGTAAGTTGCAAATTTATACATCAACATATTTTTTTAAATGTGAAAAAACTCTGCAGTTGGATCCAACTGTTAGCCAATGGGGCCCAATAACCAGAATGACTTTTTGAACAGCCCGAGGGAGCCTTATCTGTTATTCAATATACAAACTTTGATTCAGTCCGAAGTTCTATCACTGCAGTGCCTGAAATGCATGCTGAAAGACCTTTCTTCCACCAGTTGTGCTAAACATGTTTATCAGAACAATTTCTTCCTGTTCATCTCAGTTGATAAAGTCAGTCTTTTAAGAATTCTGATGGCGGGATGCTTTGAGTGAATACACTGTCATTTCAGCAATTTTGTGACAAATTATGCTCCTGAATGTCTCTCAAAACACATTATAATGTGAGCTACAACACGGGTCTTCATAGGAGCATTTTAGACAAGGCAGCAAAATCAGAAACCAGACCGATTACACTTCACTGACACTGGAAATATTCCAAGTATTGACAGACCAGGGCTCAATTGTAGTTTGTCTTATAGCAGAGATCACATGTTAATACTATGTGCTGATTCTATTGTGAAAAACAAAGTCCTTTACAAATTATTCCTCTAATGAAAACCACATTAACTTTGCATGTGAGAAACATGTTTGATTCAATATAGCTGCCAAAAAGCACAACTGCTGTTGCATGCTCCTTACAAAGGGAAAAAACTAAAATCTCTGGTTCTATGTGACACTCATTACGGAAGTGTTTTCACATCTGTGCAATGAATTGTTAAATATCTATGAAACCTTGGAAGTATATCCCTGCCAGAGTTTATCTTAATAGTTTGTCTATAAATATACTTGTATGTTCTGTTTGTGTGCCTGGTGTTTACATTAACACATTCCTCGTTCCTCCCTGAAGCAAGCAATTCATCTGTGTTTTACCACCTAAATCAGAGGTGTGAATTACTGTGATTTTTCTCCTAGTGTCACACTCCTTTGAGCTATCTACCAATCCTGCAGCCCTGCTGCACACAGAACTCCCACAGAAGAGTTCTGGGTGCAAGAGGACTGTGGGATTAGGCTTTATTCTGTTTGTGCTACTGGATCATTCAGCACAAATGCTCCACAAAGCAACAGTGAGTGGGTATAACTAATCTTCTCCAACAAACAACCCTCATCATCCAACCATGTTTCACTGAAAAACTTGCTGAATCGCTTATGTTCAATGTCCCAGCGTGCTACGGTAACTGGACTAGTGAGATATGTTAAGCGCTAAGCACTCAAGAGGATACACATTCTTCATAGGAATTCTTTCGGATTGTTTATTTTTACAGTACCTGGCTCGTCTGTGGACTGGACGGGTCATAAGAAGGTACATAGTTCTTCAGAGTATCCTGAGGATTCAGATGGGGAGGATATCTGATCGTTGGATGAGAGAAGTAGCTCGACGGGGCAGGAGGGAGAATAGCTTGTGCTGGAAATGGCAATGGCGAAGGGGGGGGTGGAGTTCTGGTTGAGATGACTGGAAAAGATAAAATAAAATGAAAATTATTTAGTATCTTTTCCTGTTTCTTGCATAACTTTTTACCTGTGTATCACAGAGAGAACATAAAGTTAGTCGTGAATTGGCATGATGTATTTCTTATCTACAATATTCTTAAATACAACCTCTCATTCCCTCCCCCTTCCCTGCAGTGCCCTAGGGAATAGATAAGTGCTGTTATTCCAAATCCATAAATGCCACATTTTGTTTAGTTTTTTTCTGGATTACATCATCACTAGATTTAACTTTTCTTTAAAGGCAACAATGATTTCCCAGCAGGAAACATATTTCAGTAATAAAGTCTTCGTCTCAAGAGCCCAGATGAATCAAACAAATACGTAAATAAATAAGTAAAACCCACATTTTTTCCACAGCAATCTAACAAAGAAGAACAAAGTCACTGAGTTCTCAGAGACAGACAGTGATTCCTCACTGCATTGTACTGTACCTGTCTCATGTGGGGACGGGAGCAATAATTACTAGGCAATAATGCCATGAATAATTAGCTGACCATTGTGAAAATGCTAATGAATGTTCAACTTCAGGGCCTGGGAAACCATTCCACCCAATGAAAATATCTCTGGCAAACAAAAAAGGATCTATCCTATACATATTTTCTTTGCATTATCTTTCTTCCCAGCCCCCACAAACACACACTTCTCTATCTATAGACTACAAGTAATGTCTAAACTACCAGCAATGTTTTCACAATGAAAGGAATGTACAGAATGTCCTGTTACTGCCGAGGCGTCAAGCCAGAAGTGGAGATTGTTACATTATTACAATATATAAAAATCACATTCCACTCTTTATTACACATCTAGAGGTCACTTATTTTGTGCCTTATTAAAAGGAAAAGACTAACTATGATAGAAATGGGAGAAAAGAGGTGTGCCTATATTTTAGTTAGGAAGGACGGTGTATCTGTCCAAGATATTTTATAAAGTGCTTACCACCTTGGTACTAAAGGTCTCTCTCTCTCGCTCTCTCTCTCTGTACAATGAATTCTGATTCTAAACAGCACCAGCACTGCATTGGCACCAGTTTTACAATTCTCCTCTCCTATCTTTTATTTTTCAGTTTTTTAAAATATATTTTATTTTAAACTTTTTGAGCTGGGGATTAATAAAAGTGAACCATATAATAAAAAGGCAGCAGGATGTTGTTGTGAGATGCTTACAAATCCTAAAGCACATCACACAGAGATACAGTATCTAATTTTCAAATGGTGTTGGCTACATAGGATGCCTGAATCTGGTATTTGACTGTCCTGTTTAAATGCCCAAATTTGAAAATCTCCCTGACTTCCATCTTTCTCCTTGGGAACAGTGGATGGTGGGTCTGCTCCACCATCTGATGTCTTCACAGGCCATTGTCTATCCCCCATTCCTCTTCTTCCAATGCTCCTCTCCCCTTATGCTGGTTTCCTCCTATTTCCTTCTCCCCTTTCCATCTGTTGATCACCACTGTTTCTTCTCTCCAGGGCCATTTCCTTCATTTCCCACTGAAGCTATTGATCATGGGATGGGGCCAAATAAGGTAGCTAATGGCTGTGACCACTTCTGTACAAGTTCTGCTACAGTAAGAGATGCAGAGAAGTTTGCAGTGGAGCAGCCAGCAAGGGAAGGAGAAAGTGAGAGCTGATTGAGAGGAGGTCTCTGTAGTTAGCAGCTTCCACAGCTGGGGTGTCAGGGAAAAACTGCAGCCTCAGGGACTCCAGGATTGAGAGCAGAAATTTGGGACAGTCCTGGTCAAATCAAGACTGTTGGAAAGTAAGCAGTAAATTTACAGAATTACTCTGTTGGTTGTTATTTTATATGGTCACTTAATATATTAATCTAAAAAATTATACACTAAAATAAATATAAGGTTTGAATTAAACTGTGGGTATGGTCAGAAAAATAACTATGGCAGTTTCTCTCTCAAGAGATCTTCTCCAGAATCAGTCATATCTCCTCACTTTAATAACAAAAGTAAATTACTAGTTTTTTACACTTGTTTGGCCTGCAGAACCAATGCAGCTACAAGAGAGTCTCTTCTGGCTCATGCATCTTATACAGTATTATTAACTAATTTCTGATTGTAGAATCCTTCCACAAATCAGAAAGAGCTGAAATTGACTTCAGATCCCAGAGAGGGTTTGATGGGCTGGATGTTAGAGAAAAAAAAAAAAGTCTCTTCACTTGTAAACTGAATAAATATGAACTTGAGGTCATTGAGATGTGGGGAAAAAAACCCATGAAAGAGTAACTTTTGAGAGAAGAACTGCATTTTAAATCTATAAAAGCAAAAATATTCAAGTCTGATTTAATACTCCTTACTTTACCCTATTGTGTTTAAGGAATATTATATAATACATAATGTCAGACGACCCACCGATGAAAGAACGCTACAGTGCCAAAACTTAAACTAGGAAGTTAAGAATAGAGGGTCCTACAAAAACCATACTAGAAATGCCCACACTATATACTTGACAAGCCATTACAGCTCAAGGGCCATAGTTTCCCCTTAACCCATGCATGCAACTCCCATTAATGTCAAAGGGAATTCCATTGTGGATCTACAGAAGTATATGGTGAAAAAAAGTTTTACAGATAGTGGCTCGCTCGCTCTATCTACCCATCTATCTACCCCAAAAGAGGCATCAGTATCTAATTCATTTTTTAATGCGGGTGTTCAACATTGTTTTCTAATTTTGAGGCTTCCATTATGTACGTCATTGAATAAAATCCTATTAAGGCATGTAAATATAATATGCTAGTTAGCAAAAAATGGGGGGGGGCTTATTTTGTCCTGTGAGATTATATGTACTTTCATTCACAGCTTAGTTTTAGCTTCACCACTGCACAGCACTGAAGGGCTACCTGAGCTGTCTTTAATGAGAATTCCTCCAAGGATACCCCAAACTCAGCAACATACTCAATTCCCTTTTCATTTGTAACATACATGGGAGTAGATCCATAACAATGGCTTCAATAAATGCATCATTATCAGAGGGTGGGAAAGGAACAGAAACCAGATAAATATGGAGGGTTTTCTTCCTCCTTCATATGCCCTCACCACTGTGTGCAACTCCTGGGATTCCTGGATGGTGATGCTGGGGAAAAGTGCTCAGTCTCGGTGAAGAATCCTGAGGAGATGTAGGGCTAAACAAAGGCTTCTCAGGCTTCTTCATTGTAGGAGAAGACATATCTGCAATGGAAATATAAGAAAACAGAGAGGCCTCTTATTCCATTGCACGACACGGCATTTTGTAAATCGTACACTATTTATGTTTATGCTACTTTTATAAGTCCCTGTTCAGTTATCCTACTCCACTGTGACTGATTTTAAATGATTGGTTTCCAAAATAGGCATGAACAACAGTTCACTGGTCTTTGGCTTGCAGAACAGAAATTGCATTCTCTTCATACCAGACAAGCAAGAAAGTAAAGAAATCCCTGACCTCACCAGTTCCCCAGTATGCATCCGATGAAGTGAGCTGTAGCTCACAAAAGCTTATGCTCAAATAAACTGGTTAGTCTCTAAGGTGCCACAAGTACTCCTTTTCTTTTTTCAATTCTACCATATCCACTTAGCTGACGGGAATTTTATTGTAATTTTTACCGGAAATCTGCAATCACGTGGAGAGTAATCACAACAAAAATTCCATTTTAAAGTATTTACTATTTTTAACACAGAAATCCATCCCTTCCAAAAGCACAGTGATATTCCTAAAAATGAAGGATACATAAGCGCCAGTATTCAGATTCTCTGTTTTTCAAGTAGGCCCTTCCCACCTCTTCCTGCCAGCTTACATCCCAACAAAAATCTCTCTTAACATGGAGAGCACAATGGTCGTGAAAAATGAAGAAATGCTATTATAAATTACAACAGTAAACACATTGTATTTTGTCTGAAACCTTAATTAACATTAATTATTGTACTTCAATCTGAAATTAAATCTTTTCCCCATTTAAATTATTCATTGCACATATTTGTAGCATATACATCACCACAGTGTATGGATTCAGCTTGAACTCAATGGCACTACTCATTTGCTTAAAGTTAAGCTCATTCATAAATACTGGATTGGGACCATAATGCATCTGCCTTTTCTTTGCTATGCAGACCATGCTATTTTCATTCATGCCTTTGTCACCTTCAGACTAGACTACTGTATTGTGTTGTATTTGGTGCTATACCTTAAATTTACTTGGATGTTGAAGGCAGGACAGCCCTGTAAAATAGAGTGCCTCACTTTGAGCTTATTCAGACAATTCTTTATGATCTGGGTTGAGTTTAAGGTGTTGATCTAGAAAACCTTACATATGCTTAGGACCTTTCTACCTGAAAGTCTTATTCCCTCTTCCTGACTTCTACCACAGCTGAGATCTGTGAAGACCACAGAGCTGGACCCACCTTGATATAAAAGAGGGAAGCTGATGGCAGGGTGTTCTCTCTGAGGGCTCCTATTTTAGTGATATGTTTGGGTCCAAAATAGCCTGACTTTGAGGACCTCCAGCGCAAGGCTCATCTTTTTTATGCAAGCTGCTGAAGAAGCAAATTTTGTCCAGGGGAGTATACAGCGAAAGCGTTGACATTGTTTTATTTCTGTGTTGAAGGGTATTCAGTATTATTATACATTATGACAGTTGCTGTAAGTTTTGTTTACACTGATCTATTATAATTTTATATTATTGTCAAAGGCACCTGAGTGATGACATAGGTGCCTCTGGTCATTTTAGAAATGTAAATAAACAATTTGAAGGGAAATAACAAACATTTTATTTTTCTACTTTTAATAGCAAATAGCAAGGACAAGAGTAACAAATGGTTAAGGTTTGGATTATATAATTTATCTGATAAACTACATAAACTTTTTTTTAAAATTGCTTTAAGTGTGGTGAATGAGTCTGGAATAGGGATTTTATAATCCTATAATAAAATCTGCATGTTAGTTCATGATTTTAGGATTATTTCATTTTTTGATCAACTGACTGCACTAGCTTCTTCATTTCTTAAGACACTTGTTTCATCTAAGCACAAGGACCTTTGCACTACTGCAGAAGAGGGAAAGCAGTTACATCTTTACAAAAGCCACTGGACAAAATTAACCAAACATCTGGCTTTGGGCTGGGACTCTTCCACTAGACTACCACTGCAAAAACAGTCCAACATTATTGTCTGAAAAAACAGACAAGTGCACTAATGGCCTATAGCTGCAGCCTTTACTAACACATTGCATCCATCACTGGCTGTCACAAGACGTATCAATAACTGAATACTTGATAAGACTCTTTTGGCAACACAATTAGTTTATTATACCATATGTATAATATCATAAAAATATACAAAGGATTGAATTTGATTTTTATTTTGAATATTGCACCTACACTTCTATAGGGAGGGAGATGATCAAACACCCACAGAGTAGGAGGTGGGGAGATCTTTCACTTACGTAAAACTGCATTCAACAAACGAACTTTTGAAGGAATGAACTAACTTCTGCTGAGAGATTTTGCAAATGTCTGCAGATCTAATTTCTGTACTACAACTGATATTTAATTTAGTTTGTGGCTGTTACTTCATTAAACAAGCCAAAGCTTTTTTATTATTATTATTTTTAAACCAAAATATTTAAATTGTTTGAAAGAAGAATGTTATATGAAGTGCAATGTAATCAGGGTTTCCATTAACCCCCCAGTGGCATCCCTAATTTGAAAGAAAATGTACAGAAAAGGAAACTGGTGACTATTACAACCCGCATGTTTTGCCTTTAGAACAACTGTAGTTCAATACATACAGAGTAGCATAAATTACAAAGCAAAACTGAATACAATCATAAGACTATTACTACAAGAGATTATTGTCTCTGAATGAAGGTGAAGGCTATTGGCAATCAATACTGTACATCTTTTGCTGCCATATGAACTCCCATCACCCAACCTCTGTACTTTAGAGCAGAAATGCCTGCCACACATGATACTACAGTGGAGTGCTTTTAGAAGGATGACACAAACAGCATTCACAACTGTGAAGACCAAATAGCTGAAATACTTGTAGCAGCTTCTTTGTTAAAACAATGTACGTAGCATTGTGAAGTAATTCAGATGGACATTCCCCCCTTGTTCTCCTCTTGTATGCACTGACATCATAATGGAGCTTTCATGGTCTATTCACCATGGAATAACAGATGCAGCTTACAGGAGAGCCAGAACAAAAACTGTTTGTATAGGTTATAGAGAGAGACTACAGTGGTCTCCTCCTTGACCAAAAGGACAGGCTTCTAACTCTGGTAAGAGCACATGAGTTTCATTTTCTTCAGAGGTTTACCAGTTTTCGAAAAAAATACATCATTATAGCTTAGGAAGGGCAGTTTTTTATTATCTTTAGTTTTTTCAAATGTTCGCGGCCTTTAAATGCAGCATAATTAGCTAAGGCAATCTTAAGAGTTCATGTAATTTTTAACGATAACTCCAACACTTACAAAATAAAAGTAACAGATATTGTTTTGCTTTTAAAACATATATGTTAACCAAGAGTTACACTTTTGTCCCTGTAGCTTTAGATATACAGTTAGGTGACCAAGTGATGGAAAGAGAATATAAAACAGGCCTATTTATTTTCTTCCAAATGCTCTTTGACATATGCTTGAAATAAAATTGCTACAGTTTTGAGAATGAAAATATAATATTTTTTCAGTTAGACTTATTTGTACTCTATTGATTCTTTGAAAAATACTTAGCACATAGGAAGAGGAAAAAGTACCAAAATCAGAAATTTAGACCAAGCTATTCTGTTTATCATAATGTTCTATCGACATGAATCAGAATAACCCATGGCCGTGTCCTGCTTAGAATTTTCTTAAAAACATGTAACATGATTATACTTTTAAGAATTCACATTCTGTTCAAATTATTCTTGCATAATATCCTCATGTTATGGCGGAGATACAGTAGATACATGCCCAGGCTGAAGCATGTTATAAATTTTAAAGCATCACATGAAAGAGATAAAGGCTTATGCAAATACAAAGAGTTAGATTAACTCATCTCCCAACAAGGTAATTCCATCTACAAAGGAAGGGAGAAGAGTGTCGCTGTGAAGCCCAGTGTATGCAGCCTGCTCATCGGCAGCTTGCACAAATGGTGCTCCAGATGTATATCTGTTCAAGTCAGCCCAAGGCAACAATTTTGATCAATTCTAATGTGATAAAATGCTGCAGGGAAAGTGTGCAGAAACGTGTTTACGTCAGCCTTTAATTAAACTGTTGTTCACTTCCAAAGAAGCTTAGGAAACACTAATGAGACATGAGTTTCAGCAATTTCCTCATCAAAGCAAAGACCCTCTCTTCTCAATCTGAAGCAGCCTGTCATCCAAGTAGCTCCCTGGATAAATGTCACATGGCACACCAATCGGCGAGCCACCTGTTAATAGAACTTTGCTGGAGTCAACTGGTGATCCGGGGCAAGTTCAAACATCCATCTGCCTGCTTTGGACACTTGCTCATTTTTCAGATAAAGCACAGCAAGTTGTTAACTTTTCTATAATGCCGGTGGTGCAGAAGTTTGAAGAGATTATTAAGTAGAAATAGAGAATAAATAACATTAAATCTATTTAATCCAATTTATTCTCTATCACTTCTTATTCATATCTTTATATCATAGCTTAATTTAGCTAATCTTTCTTTGCAAGGTACACTCCTGTGGACAGCAACCTGTTAGAAATGTTTAGAACTCAGTTTTAGCATTGCCTTGAGAAATCCAGATAAGAACATCTTCACATTGTTGTTTGTGTACTTTACAGTGAAAGATATTAAATCAATAGCATTATTTTAAAAAATAGCAAAGATGCACCTTCATGCAGCTAGCAGGAGCCAGGGACTTTTGAAAATCTCAAGAGAGTTTAAATACAGAGGACAGGGGTGCACAGGAGCCAATTAGCTAGCTCAGTCTCCAACTCCCAGACATGGAAAGACAGCAAACCTGAAGGAGTGTGGGGCAGCCCCACCCCGCAATCTTGCCACATAAGCACTTTCACATTTCCCCATCCACATCACCACCACCACCACACACATACACACACACGCGCGCACACGTGCAACCCTATCTTCCAGGCACCATTTTACAATCCCTGTAGCCCATTCAAGATTCCTCCCCTGTTGATTACAGGGAAGGGACATTTGCAGGAGATACTGCTAGTGTCGGATTGTGATCTCAGAATACATCCCTTCTACACTCCACTGGACCTGAGTCTCCACTGCTTGCACCTTGAGTCAAGTACACCTCTGCAAAACTGGTATAAAATCTTACCAGATCAGAATGGTTGTGTTTCATATCCACTGTGCACAGCTGAAAATGGCTACAAAAAGTGTAAGTCAATGAAGAATCACACCAATTGTGTTCAGTGGAATTACTTCTGATTTACACCAGCGTAAGAGAGCAGAATCAGGCTCCCAGCTTCTTTATAGGTTGGGTGTAATGACTATAAGCCGATTTTCAGAAATGCTGAACTCCTACTGACATCAACTGGAGCTGAAGGAGCTCAGAAATTCATCTCACCAGCACAAAAGTTCACTTCAAACATAAAAGATTAAAGTGGCTTCTTTCTCGCTATTTTTTTTTTAAGTCAAACAACTCCAAATAACTTGATGCATTGCTGGGATAGGTGTAGCAACTTTCAGTGTCAGCCAAACATAGGATCTTTCAAGGGGATTTTGGAGGTCTATAGATCAAGTTAAGATAGACAAATTTTGTACAACGGTTGTGGACTGCTTTGTGTTTGAGAAGCAGCCTGGCTGGAAGTTTGAACAGATCTATTCTGCTGAAATCTTAAAAATTGGTGCCAGATCTAATTTTGCTTCTCTGTCAATTTTAGCATAGATAGAAACTGTGTGCACATTTATAACTAAATGTAGACGAGAATAACTTTAATATGCACACACTTATTACTCTTCCATCAGAGAATTAACCCACTTTCTCAGTCCAAATGCTTCTCATTAAATTAGAAGCAAGGGCCTTGGCTGAAATGGGCTTCTGGGTCAAGCCCAATCTTCTTACGTCATCTCCCTCTCTTTGGTAACTGAATACATTTCACCCTGTAGAAATGTTTTCTAAACAATTTCATTTAAAAAAAATAGTATCTGTAGGGTGAAATGTATTCAAATACCAAAAAGTGGAAGATAATGTAAAAACATTGGGTTTGATCTAAAGCCCATTGCAGCCAATGGGAATCTTTTAGATAGGAGACACAACTTACTCCTCCATTTCCCACTCATGTGCAAAGTCCTATAGTTCTGAATCTCATTATCAATCTGTTGTGCTTTCCAGTCTCCGTATTTTGTTCTTACAATATTTGTATGTATACGCGACTGTAAAATAAACCAGGTTTTTAGCTTCTGCACCATATATCCCTGTTATGCCTTCCCTGCCTGGAAGATCTGCTCTTGTAAGGAGGTACAGTATATCAACATTTTACAAAAATCCTACTCTGACGGGCAGTATATTTTGAGGCTTATCAACCTTGACAATGTCTCCATTAATCAAAAAGCAGGGGGAAAGTAAAAATAAAATATTTTATTTGAATGAGGCAAGCATGAAGGAAGGACTGCAGGAATGTGATATTTTACAGAGAATTTCAGTGCTGCTGTACACAGGGCTTACTCCAGTGCTCATATACACAGTATGTTTAAAGCTATATCTATAATCCCTCATATTGCCCCAATACATCAAACTAGCACAAAATGCCATGGTATGAACAAGTATAGATGGATTTTTACTGTTATGGGTGGTCAATCACAAAGAAAAAAATGACCTAAATATCCTCTGATTTCAGCACAGTTTAATCTAATTTTTACTTGTAAAGCAATGCAGTATAGTTCCTGACATTTTGCTTAAATCTGCACATTAACATTTGAAATGTATAATTTATTTTATTAACAACTATGTGTTAGTGCACACAGGGATTTGAATAAGCACCTTTTTAAATTATTTAATTATTATTTAAATCTTTTTTTTTTTTAAATTTGGTTGAATTAAGACCAGTGCTGTTTATTGTACAGGAAGAGGAAGACAAGGAAAACATTGCTCTCATTTTAAGTGTCGAGGAATAATATGAATAAAATCATATCTGTACATATATATTTTTAAAAATCCTTAAGAATATGACAGGACATATGGACTTAATCCCATAGCAGTTATTTGATGGTGTCATGTGGCTTGTAAGTAATTAACTGCCATACTGAAAAAAGGATCTTTTTGTTTACATTTACATTTATTCCCCATAAAGATTACTTTGAAAGCATGGCAAGCTATGCTGCAAGAACAGTGTGTGATAATTCTGTATCTATTTCCTACAAATCTCCCTTCCTGAAGGCTAGCACTCTGTTTTATCATCAGAAAGCAATAGCAAACTTAATGATAATGGGGTGGAATTACTTACTGTCACATTATAATTTAATTTATGATTTTGACTCATGAACAAGGCTGTGTCAGGTGGGGAACAAAGTCATTGTTCTAAATACAGTATATTTTACGATTATATCATTCCTTAGAGCAGTAATTTTAATCTCACTTTAAAAAAATGGATACTAAACCCAAGCCCACAAATATTTATCACGTGGCTGTTACATAAACATCTCTCGATAAAACAGTTCTACCAGTATGCTGAAACCTCTCTGAAACTCAAACTACCCTATAACACCTTATTAAAACATAAAAAAACCCTCACATTATGAGAATGCATCTTATAGAAAGGGGACACTAGATATACGTGGAAATTTTTTTCTTTTTTCTTTACTCTTCAGAAACACACTTGTCTATTCCATCATCCATCCATCATCCTTAAGTGATTTTATTCCAATGGACAGGCAATGATAAAAAGCATCCTGGGAGGCTGTGGGAAAATCTAATTAAAAGACCCAAACAAATTGTACAGGACTTTAAGTATATTTTAGTCATTTATTAAATAATGGTATAGGTAAATCACTAACATTCATCATGACTCCAGGGAAAAGCTCTTGGCCACAGCATCTTATTAGTGCTAAGAATCCAAGAAACTTGGCCTATAAAATAAAATCAATATTGTAACCTTAACTGTAAGAGTCAGAAAGACACTGGAAGATTTCTAATTTAACCAGATTACAGATGAGTTCTGAGATAAGACAATTTGGGGAAAAGCTATTCATTTAGAAATATTCATGCCAAGACGTCTCAAGGTTTTTACTCTTAATATTATTATAATCCATATTTGTAGCAGTTTAGGATTATTTAACAGATGTGGTACATTAGAGGATTTATGGGAAAATCTGAGAAGTGGTTTGAAACACCAATGAAATAAAATCATTAGACTTAGGTTGAACAAAATTACAATTTGACAGCATGATGATGGGAGAAAACGGCGACAAATGTAAGGAGATTGTTGGCCCCTTACTGAAAGTTAGTGGGGGATTTTGGTTGGCCCTCTCCCAGTACCAAAAAAAACTGGAAGGGTTAATGGGGAGGGACCAACGCTCCAAGGCAGCTCAATTTACAGGGCAAACAGGCCAAAGAGGGACTCAGGAACCTGGGGTCCCATCCTCCGCTGGAACTGCCTGAGCCAGAGCAGACTGAGCTAAGGAGAGAGCAACAGCCTGAGCTGAGCTGGGAGCAGGGCAGCAGCAGACAGAACCGGAGGAGCAACCCAGAGAGCAGAGCTGAGCAGCAGCCGCCAGAGGCAGCCTGGAACTCGGGGCTGGAGCAGTGTGGGGCCAAGTGTGGTGAGCAGCTGGGAAGAGCAAGGGGGGACCCTGGATAGCAAGGGCCCAGCGCAGGGAGACGCCCCCAGACAAGTGGCCTTGCAGGCCGGACCTGGCGGGGGATTGCAACCCCAATGTGAGGGCCGACGCTGGGAAGAAGGGTTCCTGCCACCTGGAGGCACGTGACTACCGCCAGAGCAAGTGTCTGACGCCTGGTATCACCGCAGCGCAGCCAGGGCCTGGGAAGGAGGCCTGGGATGTGTGCGGAACAGACTGTGAACTTTCCTTGCATTCCAGATATTGCTGGTTGTAGCGTCCCCAGGCCCACACAGTGAGGTTACTTGTTCCTTTAACTTTTCCCATTTTTTCCTTATTTCTCATCAGTTGTTTAATCAATTGTATTTGCTTTGAACTGTATGTAATGACCAGTGGGTCGGGAAGTGTTCAGTGCGGAGAGAGCACCCCAGAATGGGGACAGCCTCGCCCCTGCCAAAGTGACCACAACAAGATCATGGGCGGAGTCTCGCAGGGATTCTGGGCCCAGCCTTGTTGGGGTTACGAGGACTCTGCCACACTGGAGAGTGGAAGGGGAGCCCTTGAGGTCAAAAAGGCCTCTGGGTGAAGAGAGCTGGAGTGAGGACTCAGATCCTTTTGCTAGCCAATTCCACCGGGATAGTGTATAAACCAGGAACATTCCCCACAGTCGCAGGGCCATTTCCCCACTTACACAAAGAATGAAAGTCATCTGTTCTGTGGAGTATGCTAAGTGCAAACAATTATAACCCTGATTCGGTTACTAAATGTTAAAAAAAAAAAAAGTAGCCAAGTCTAGGCATAAAATACATTTGGACTGAGCCTATAGTTCCCCCTCCCATAGGTGTACTGTTAATGAAGTAAGAAAAACATGCTATTCAGGAAAATATGAGTCTCTTCAGGGGAGGGGGAGGGTGCACTGATTGCCAGTTCCTACAGAAGATGAAGGCATTCCACATCTCATAGGATCAGGGAGTTGTACCATTGACTTCAGTGGGACTAGACTTTCACCCTTAGCTGGTGAAACCCATTTGCACCTATTGAGGATTTGACACCTGTGAGTGAACCCTATTTCTTTATTCTGCTCACTGGTGAGTTTAAAGTTAACATAAAGATAAACTATAGCATGTTCTCACCTGACAATGGATCATATACTATGCTTGATGAATGTGTGGAACTCTCATTGATGTTAATATGACACTATGTTCGTATACTATTCATTATATTTTAATTTGTAATTGTCTTTTCAAAGTAATAAGTCTTTGAGAATTGTTTTACCTGTTCCGCTGAGCGCAGCTATCAAAACTCAAAAGGTAAGAAGCACTTTTCACCCTAATTAAACTATTGCTGACCCTACTGCTAGCATCTGCAATTATGTTTACAAGAGACATTCCTTATAAAACTTACACTAAGGAAGTCCAAAGCAAATCAGATCCAAACTTACTTTAATGCTGGATTAAGTGTCATACGAGGAATGTTGATGTTGAAAAATTAGACATACTGCTTGAATATTAAACATTATCTATTTCTGCTTCTTAAGCCAATAAGGAAGTAGGTCAGAAACTGGTGTATAGTCTCTCACACAAAACTTCTATGCTAGTGCTATTATCACCATGTTGCCAGTTTTCAGCATGATGGCTGCCAACAGACTCAGAAAGGTCAACTGCAATTAAGAACTTTGATTTAAAATACATTTCAAAGCTTATTCATGATGAAAAGAACTTCTTACCTTAAGACTGTTGAGGTTAAGAAAATGAATAGTTTTCTTTCAGTGTCAGTGTCTGACTTTGTTGCACAAAATACACTTAAAAGTAACACAGAAAATCAAGATATATGCATAAGAAATACATACATTTATTAAAGAGAACTTTGAGCTATTAAAAAGGAAATACAAAATTGGATCTAAACAAAATTCACTAGCAGGATATAAATCAGCATAAAAACATTCTTTGACATACAAAGATTTTAGGAATTTAGACTGAACTGAAGACACAGAAACATTTAACAGATATTCATCAAGATTAACCTTATAAGATGAATGCATCTGTCAGATGGAGACTATGTATTTCTAAAGCATATGCTTTAGCCTTCTGTAGGTGCACCAGGAGTTGGAAGTATTTTTGAACTCTGTCCAATATAGGCCACCAGGTAACCTAGGTGATCTGTTATAGTTCTCAATTCCTGGACAGCATTAATTACTTCCTCTTTCAATTCCCTCACTTCAGAAATTAAAATGTCAATTTTAGATAGTCCATGAGAAGAGGGCCCAAGAAGGAAAGTGCCATCAGGAAGGGGCCCAATAGGGAAGGAGTGTCCAGTGGATGGGAAAAAAGCAAGAGGGGACAAGTGTCCAGAAGAGGGATATCCAACAAAGGGGGCTTGGGCCTGAGAAGAGGAGCATCCAATAGCTGTTGGGCGGTCAACCGGTGAAGAGAGTCCAGCTGTTTCTGTTTTAATGGTATGTTGGCATCTTGATTCTTGACTGTTGGCAGATGTGGGTGAAGTGTGAGAGAGTGAACATGATGAAGAAACTGTAAAATTAAAATTTATTTCATTGTACATTGACTTTCAGTATTTTTGAACATCTGACTTCTGCAGAATTCCACATAAATCTCTAATTGTATTTCTTAGCTATGATATGTATCATTTATAAATGTAGGTTATATATATTTACTTTAAACAATGTTGTAATACTATGATAAAAATACATTTAAAGTATGACTTTACTTGATTTTTTTGCTATTATATTAATATACTTTGCCTTCAAAATCTAGCTTAGTAAAGTCATACATGTATATATAATGTACTCTTCTTAAGTTATTCCGGTCTGATTTCATTTAAAAAAAATACTCAGTTACTTACCAGACAATGAATCAAGGGTTTCTCCACCAGTTCTTTGTTTATCTTAAAAAAAAAAAATGAACTGGGGTCTTCTTAAGCCATGCCACTTTCCCTGTATAACGACGGGTGACAACCTGTTTGTCATGTTTTAAGAATTCTCTTTTCCAAATGTAAGGGGAGTTTTCCACATAAAATTTTATTTGCTAAGAATTTCACAAAAATCTGCTATTGCATTTATGTATCAATTTCACTGAAATGTTATTCCTGCATCACAGAAAATCGAAGTTTTGTCTTAACACAAACAGACATTCAGAGTTCATCAAGGTTAGCCAGATAGAAAATGAGTAATTGTTAGACTTTATAGTGTAAAGGCATATTATTTTAAAACAAATATATATTTCCAATTGGTAGATGCGCACTTAGGCTTGATTCAAAGTCCACTGAAGTCAATGAGAGACAATCAACTGACGAGTAGTAATTTGCAAAAGTTCATGTCTAATATGGACTTGGTATTTCACATTCCTTAAAGGTTATATTTCAAAAGGTAATATGAAAAATAGTTAGGTCTTGTAAAGGAGTCTTAATCCATATATCTCTAAGACTTCATACAGGAAAGTGAGTATAATTATTATAATCTTATAGATGGGGAAACTGAGGCACAGAACACTTACGTGACTTTCCCAAGGTCTCACAACAGAAATAGAACCTGAGCTCCTTAATTTCAATACAGGGTCTGATCCATTCCAGTATGCTGCTTCTTAATGGATCACAACTTATGCTTCTTATGACTAATGACCACATTTTAGAAAAGATCTTTGCAGTCAGAACTGCATCCCATTTATTTGGGAAATCTACTGTAGCTTTTCGAAGTGTTGTATTCGTTTTGGTAAGATCACATGAAGAGTACTGTACCTCATATTTTGTATGTCAAAGCAAATGTAACACTAATTATATGATCTTCCTTCAATAGTTAACTGTATGTATTTTTCAAAAGAAGACAAAGCTGTCCGGTCCATTAAAATAATTAAGAAATCATTTCCTTTTTTAAAGGAAATTTTTCAGAATCTGTTCCTCATACTCCTGTGGTACCACATATTTCTCTAGCATTCCCAAACATTCCTAAGACAACTGAAGTAAACCACCAAGACAGCACAATGATTGCACAATGAGAAATAATGATAGGCTCGCTCTCTTTCAAAAATGTTTATAATCTGGCTTCATCAAATATAAAAAGGAAACTAATTTTGAAATCTAACTTTGGTTAAAGAAAATGACTACATTTTTGCACAACAAATCCACAGTCTCTATTTACATTTTGGAGCAATTGTCTGATGGCAAGGAAAGAGCTATGTTTAGAACAATGGCATGTACAATAATGCATTCAACGTAAAAAATTAAATACGAAATGACTGGCCATTGTTTTGATCAACCCAGAGCCTCTTTGATTTGATTTTTGTTTGTTTGTTTTGGTTTAGCTTACTTATTTCTGTTCTTCCTTATATTTCCCTACATTTCACTCTCCCAGAAAATACAAACATCTTCAATATCATATCAAAGTCTCTTCAGAAATAGTGTAAGGAAAGGAGTTGATAATAGTAGTTTGCTTATACAGGAAGCTCTGTAACTGTAAAAGCAGAAGCTTTATGTTTTACTAATAACGAGTGGCAGTGTGGGATGATGAGTATTTCATTGTAGTTTGGTGAAATTTTACTTTTTTCCCCTCACAGTTTCACAGTCAGTACACATCCTAGCCAAACTGTAAATCCTCGTATTCCTCCCCATTTTCATGATGCATGCTTACACATTACAGAACTTGTGCAAACAGTGAGGATTATAATGGAGTCATTTGCACTGTGGCTTTTGTCCATGTCCAACTGCCTCATAGTATGTACCGTGCATGGGGAATAAGAAAAAG
Organism: Chelonia mydas; assembly: GCF_015237465.2. Lineage (NCBI taxonomy): Eukaryota > Metazoa > Chordata > Testudines > Cheloniidae > Chelonia > Chelonia mydas. Next base: position 105,942,827 of record NC_051245.2, read on the forward strand.
TCATCCAAACGTCTGCACACCAAACATGACTGACAACGCACTAAGTGTTAACACACTATGTATTTATATTGTACGCACTTCAAAGGGCATTGGGCACCTCACTCCCCTTAACACTTTGAATAAAATACTTAAGCTAGGAACTCCAAACTTGGTTCAGCACTAGGGTTTTGTCACCATTGCCACCTCCAAACCCTTAGTGTTGTCCCCTTGTGGCTGCTCTGCAAACAATAACACAGCAAGATAGAAATATTTTATGTTAAAGAGATCTATCAGCTCAGTTTCTGGAATCCACGATTGTCTTGGAGGAGGGCTTAAAGAAGATCACTGCTGGCTTAACTACTTCCCACAGGAAGCTTCAAACACTGAAAATGTCTCATAACTAAGTACACAGAAAACTGGGTCCATTTCGGGACAAAAGTTACAGAACTGAGTCCATGAAGTTTGAAATAGAGCAGATGAAACCCCTTTTAAAGTGAAATCAATGTGATCTAAATTTTATCTCTGATTGTTTCTACTTTTGATCTTGTAGAAAAAGTGAAAATTACATTAAAATGAAAGAAAGGCTACTTACCAGCATATGTAGTACCTCTACATATTCACACTTGTAGGATGTGGACACTTCATAAATGTAGGATGATTCACATTTCTGGTGCTGATGAGCTTCGGGAACCTTCTAGAAAAGCAGTGCCTGTTGGGACTGTCTGAGCATCCCCTAATGACACTGGATGGTCAAAGCTGTTTAAAAAGCACCATGTGATTCTCCAACTTCCTTGTTTTTTTCCACTAAACCCCAGAATATTATGAGAACAAAACTCCATGGAAGCCAGGAAAGTGTTCCTTCTTCCTTTATAATGGCACTGAGTTCCTTCACACAGAACCCTCACTGAGCTCTGTCTCCTCTTTCCTCTGCCTTTGAGCATAAAGGTGAGTAGAGTCACCACAAATGCGAGGCCCTGAGTGGACCTCCAGGCTTGGTACTGATAGGTGAGAGGCTTGGAATGAGGATCTCGGGGTGGCAAGATGGGGTGGAGCACGGAGCAATCTCTCCTGGCCACAAACGCCAGTTCCTGGTGGGAGCAGGTACCATCAGAGGCGGTAGCACTCACCAACTTACGTTATGTCTACACAGCAAAGAAAAAAACAGCAGCTGGCCGGTGCCAGCCGACTCGGGCTCGCGGGGCTTGGGCTGTAGGGCTGTTTCGCTGCTGTGTAGACTGCCAGACTCAGGCTGCAGTGGGACCGTTTCACCCTGCAGGGTCCTGGAGCCCAGGCTCCAGCCCAAGCGTGGAAGCCTACCAAACAATGAAATAGCGCTGCAGCCCAAGCCAGAGTTGGCTGGCACAGGCCAGCTGTGGGTTTTTCTTTGTTGTGTAGACATACCCTTAGATGAGAGACAGTTTTCTCAGTTCTAGGATAGCCTTAGAACCAGACATGGTACATTCCTCTGACCTGGAGCCAAACACAGGCCAGGCACAAGAGACTTCCGCTTCCCCACATTAGAGGACTTCAAAACAGAGGCTCACTTTGCCGCAGAGGACTGCATTCTTCAAATGGGAATATGCAGGGCTACTTTGAAGAGGAATACTAGACCATTTTCCCTAGTCATGTAGTCAATTTAGGTATAGAATGAAAAAAAGATGCGCAGGATACAATTATGTCTCTCAGAAACAATGGTAACAAAAGGCAGTCATGGCAAAAAAGAAGTAACAATGGCCTACTCTGTCCCTCCCCAGGAATGGGGGCCTGTCCTCAAGACAGATCAGAAGGCCTCTGTCTCATAAGGCCTCTGTCAAAGGAAATCCCAAAGTGTGCCAGTCCTTTTGGACCTGTGGTGTAAAGGGATAACATGCCAAAAAACGATCCAGTGAATGGTTCTCCATGAGGAAATGTGAATGCAGCTCTGAAAAGGCATGTGGCATAAGATATACCGTTCAAGCCCAATCTTTCTTTTTGAGGGTCCTTGGGGTTGGATTAGGTACAGTACCATGGAACTGAAACTTGAAACAATCCAGGAATCTAACTACACGAAAGTATAGAAATGAAGTAAATGTTCTTTGGGAAACTACCCAAAACAGTCTTAACAACAGTAAAACTACTAATGCTACTAAAAACACAGGGAAGTCTGGTCAAAAAATCAAACCAAAATTCTATGCACAGAGCAAAGGTCCCTACATCTGCAGTTACCTGTCGAAAGAAAGAAACTGTGGGGGTTGGAGACTATACAGCTCAAATCCAAACTCTGGCGCTGCGGAGTCTAGGCTTATGCAGTCCAATAGGCACTGCGTTTCTAGAAAGTTCTTGAGGCTCACTTTGTTGCAAAGGACTGCATTCTTCAAGTGGGAATATACAGGGCTACTTTGAAGAGGAATATAGACCATTGTCCCTACTCATGTGCTCAATTTGTGTATCGAATGAAAAAAAAGACATGCAGGATACAATAATGTCCCTCATAAACAGGGGTAACAAAAAGCAGTCATGGTAAAACAGCAGTAACAAAATAAAGCTACTAACATAGGGCTGGGCTGTGCATCCTTTTTGAGACTGCAAAACAAGTCTATTGCCCTTCCTGTCATCAGTCTGGGTACGCAAAGCCACAGGCTAAATACATACATTGCATATGTGTTCATTTTTTAAAAATTCAGCAGTAAATGCTGAAAATAAGAAAACACCCTATACTAATGACTGGAGGGGCAGGGGAGAGAATAGCAACAAAACCAAAACAGAACACGGAAAAAAACCAAACCATTGCTCTCTAGAAACCAATCTGAAAAAGAGAAATCAATCCCTAATTAACAAAAAAGCAGAAATATGACATTCAAAGATGACAACAATCAAGAATTCCTCCCATCCCAACGGCAGACAATAAAAATACAGAGTTTAAAAAAAAATTTAAATGAGGGCAGGGAGGGACAATTAAAATAAAGAGAGACAACAAAACAATGCAAAGGGGAAATGCAACTAAATTAATTACTTAACACTCACCACCACAATACCTCCACCCAGACATAGACACACACACACATACAGAGATTGGAAAAATTCTAAATGCAACGCCACCCCCCACCACCACCACACACACACACACACACACAAATAAATAAATAAATAAATAAAATAGATAAACAAATAAAAGTACACCAAACAGCCAGTCAGAAATGGAGAGGTTGGAGTTGACTGATGGGCAAGGGACTGAGGTAGAGGGAGCTAAATATCAGGAGTGGGAGCTAAAGAAGGAATTACATGTCTGGCTCTTTATTCTGACTTTACAAGCTGTGCTCCATAGTGCATGGATGTGTCTGAAGAACTGCACAGGGCTGACAAGCATCAAGCATAGAATCCTTTGAACAACATGATGAATAAAACATCTACAATGCATATACTGGGAATATCATAACACATGACACATGGGAGGGATTTCTATGTTGGCATTAATGTGAAGACCAAGGTGACAACAGTTAACAAATATATTAAATTCGCTCCATGGTCAGTTATTTCCCTCTCTAACAAAATACTATCATTGGGATCTAGTACCCTGACAAAATATTGCAACACATGTCAGAATACAAAGACACTAATGCTCCATCAGAATTCGTTAGCATGGACCCTGAGTTCAAACAGAATTCCATAAAAGATAATGGGAACGTGCCCAGATACAAGGGTCTGCCTTAATGCAGAATCCCAGTGCAGAAACTGAGCCTTAGTAACTTAATATTGGCCCAACCAAAGTGTGGCGACACTTCAGTTTTACTCAGCTAAAAACTAAAGACAATGTTCAAATCCTGTTGGAATGGAGTTATTACGTTTCACACAGTGTACACAATATAAATTAGGTTTTCAAAGAATACTTCATGTGTAATAAATGTTTTCATAATAATAATAATAATAATAATACAATTGACTGTGTGGAAAAATGATGATTATGTGATTGTTCATGATACTTGATTTAGGGTTTTTTAAAGATACATTTGTTTAGAAACACTCAAAAAAATTGTTGTAAAGAACAGCTAAGATTTATTCCCGCCCCCTTTTTAAGTGTCATCGTATTGCAATTATGCAAATGGAGAGTGGAAAATCTATATTTCTGGTGTATGTTTGAACCCTTTGGCATAAAATGGTCCTCATGTTACTCACCTTGATCTCTTTCATGCCATGTCCGACTCCCAGCAGCTGGTGAATTTGGAGAGGGGTAAAAGTCTCCAGTTGGGCTTGGCTCCATATTTTCATCTATGGAAATAGTTTTGGGTCTCTTGCTGTTGAAATAACAAAGGTGTTGGTAGTAAGACTTATGTGCCGTTAGCATTGGTACTGCAGAGGCTATAAGGATGTAAGCAATTTTTTCAACACTGAGAGCAATTAAAAGAAAAACCATGAAAACAAATGTTAAGCCTGACCTCAAGCATAGGTCACACAGGTGTGTTCTTAAACAATGGTGTGTGCATTGTAGAAAAATATTTACATTATATAGTTGGCATGTGAGAATAATACACAAAAAACCCACTATGGGGAGAATTTTCAATCTCTGCACTTTCTAAGTCTGGCGGCATTTAAGACCGTGGCCAAACATCCAAAACCTGCAACCTGCTGTAAAAGGGTCACGTCACTAGAATGTTAAATTCTATATATAATTCATTTCAGGCAAAGAAAAGCAATGGAGGAGTGTTTCTGCACCCCAGATAAGGTCAGCCAGGTAAAACTTCAACAGCTCAGAATATGCTAGAAGAAGGAAAGCTTACTTTACCCACCCCATCAGTTCAGTGTACCAAGTTACTTTTCAGTGAGGCCTCCCCTGAAACACAGTCTTTTAATTTTTCATTAGTTTAATTTAAAATGAAAGGTCTGCATTTCAAACTCCATCATTCAAAGAGATTCACTTCACTTCAATCTAGTCGGAGAAGACAAGTTTCTTCTTATCAACGCATTCTGAAACTTCTCAGAATAAGCAAATTTCCAAAGGAAGATGGGGAACCAGGCATGAAGGTTGGACAATATTTTGACAATACCGTGAAATAATAATAACTTTGTCAGTAATTATTTCATCCACAGAGCTATAACTGTTCTGCCTGAGTCAGTCAGTAGTGTTAAATGCACCCCTTCTTCCTGCAAGTGTAAAATCTCTGTGTATAACTGAGCAGTTTTAAAACACATTTCTGTTCTTCTAATAGACCACTAGAATGTGGCTTCCTCTTTTAGACTACTAGAAAGTGGTTTCAAAAACTAAAGTGAAGTGGTATCATTTGTAACACTCTTCCCATTTACAGGAAGATATTCTTACACCATGAGTTTATTATCTACATATAATTTATAAAAATATACATACTCAAATTTATAAAAGCAACAAGAACTTATACAATATTACACTTTCTTTACAATATTATTGAATTGCTTTTCCCATATCATGAACCCTGACTTCACATAGCCAGACAACCAATATTTTTGCCAAACGCTAATATTTACTCTTTTAAGAATATATTTACCTGCTTGGTGGAGAGGACAGTGACCTCTGTAGATTTACACCCGAATTCATATCATGGTAGTATGGCTGGCTCGGAAGCTCTCCAATCGGGAAGTTCACTCCAGTTCCCTGGGTAATAGGCGCTGAAGAATACATTATTAAGAAGAGTCTAAACTAATCTCTAAATTTTTGACCATTCTTTCAATTTTAACATTTAAAAAATCTTGACATTATTAAATGTATAACTCGTTTTCTGCCTATTGAAGAAATCAAGTACAGTCAAGTTCTGTTCATGTTTACATACCTTAAAAACAAATTAACTGCTCCCTCTGCCTTCCCCCCCAAAAAATTTCTGAACATATATGCAGTTTTATTACTGTATATTATTGTTTTATCATAGATAATGTGGAAATCATGAATGGGAAAAAGTGAGAAAGATGGAGATACAAAACTGAGCATGTTGTAAAAGGGCGTGAACTAGGAATGACCAGACACCAAATGTGAAAAACTGGGACTGGGGTGGGGGGTAATAGGAGCCTATATAAGAAAAAGACCCAAAAATCGGGACTGTCCCTATAAAATCAGGACATCTGGTCACCCTAGCTTGAACATCCCTGGTCGCCTATTCATGCCAGAAATAGCTTTATACGGAGAGAGCATTGCACTGGTAAACTTGCTTTCACCTATGATGCAGATATTGTTTTTGTGTATACTGTTATCTTTACCTTTGCGTACTGTCTGTGCACTGAGCATTTTAACTTCAAAAATAATTGAATGTTGTATAACTTATTTGAAGGTTTGAACTTTTCTAACAATTACAGCATACTTTTGTTGTGGCTTGAGGTTAAACAAACACATGGGATGAAGTCCCACAGAAACCACATACTTTTAAATTTATTATTAGGAGGGCATTATGAGTAACACTGAGAAGCAGAGGATTTGGCAACAACATAATCTTGATTTTTTTTAGATATGACCAAATGATTAAAACTGTGTGTGTCTGAGTTGCTCAGACAACACACCTCATGAGCATGTGAAACCTGTATTTCACATATGCAAGTCCCCAATTTTTGAAAGAACATTCAGTGTTGCACATGACTAACTTGGATGGGCATAAAAAGTGCATGTACCTTAATACACGGGGAATAAAGTGCACTCAGATACACATGAGTAACTCTTATTTAAATAGGTTTCAGAATAGCATCTGTGTTAGTCTGTATTTGGAAAAAGAAAAGGAGTACTTGTGGCACCTTAGAGACTAACAAATTTGTTTGAGCATAAGCTTTCGTGAGCGACAGCTCACTTCATCGGATGCATGAAAGCTTATGCTCAAATAAATTTGTTAGTCTCTAAGGTGCCACAAGTACTCCTTTTCTTATTTAAATAACATTTGATGTCAGTGGGAGTTATGCACACAATCTGGCCCCAAAACTCAGTGCTAAGATAAATAATGAGCAATTTTACTGAATATATTCCATGCACACATTATCTCACATCAGTCTTTTGGTGGGGTACTTAAACTGACTTTATATAAATTAGTCTTGATTTACAGAGATGTGAGATCAGAATCAGGTCTTTAGCTTTGCTGAACTAATTAAAACTCGCAGGGTGTCCTATCCTAGCATGAACTAGCGCTAGTGTAAAATTTGCAGCAGACAGTTTGGGGAGGTTCTCTCTCATCTTTGGTTGTCCCAGAGTCTTCATCTGGAGTATGGAAAAGACCTTCCTGGAACATTCAACCATTGTAGTTTTAGTTCAAAACTCCATATTCATCACTGTTGTTTCTAAACAAGTTCTGAATTCATATTTTTTGTTCACTCCTTTCCAAATGAATTCTTAAACAGAAAGAAATGAACAGAATTTACATGAAATTACAAGAAGGAAGTATACCAAAATCAGGAGTAAATAAAAACAATATCTGGATTATAGATTATTCTTATACTATATTAAGATTTTCTATGAATTCATATGTACGTGACACAGAGAGAGAGAGAGAGAGAGAGACTCTGACAGAGACTAGCATGGTCTACATTCAATTAGTTATACTCCCTATTCTTGCTATGATGTAACTGTCCTTCAAAGTCATGAGATTGGAGCAAAGTAAAAGAAAAGAGACATCTGATGGTTTAGCAGAATTCCAAAGATGTACAGAGGATAGAATGATGGGAAAAAGTTGCATGTGCATGAAATAACTTGTTTCATTATCTATGGTAATTTTATTGAAATCACTTCATTGAGCCATGCACAGCAAATGGATTTAAGTTCTTAATAAGATGCGTGATTCAAAATTTGAAAAAACAAACAAAGCCTTTTACCTGTTTTATTATAAATGTATGCAAGATGCACTGTGACATCATGCACAAGGTTAAAAGCATTTTCTTTCTCTCTTAGGGCCCGAAGCAAACTCCATTACAGTGAAAGGAGAGCCTTCAATTGACTTCAGTGGACTATGGATTAGGCTTTTTGCATGTGTAAAATCATTAAATACAATGTGTTAACTTACTTCTGGACACTCTCACAAGTTCTGACACATTGAAGACTCCAGATTTTACAAAACTATCCTCAAGGTACCCTGAAAAAGATCATAATACTGTTGTCAACTACCTTACTTAGAAAGACAAAAATATATACACCATCTAATAGCAGAATCAACAAAGAAAAGTCCAAAAATTAGGCCAAAACATGATGATAGCAGTTCCCAGGATGGGATGAGAGTTGAAATCCAGACTGTTGTATGCAAAATTGAGATTCCATACAAGAGATTCCTCAACATATCAATGGAAATTAACAATCAATATATTGAAATTATAGTTAACCAACTGGGGAAAGTATATAATAACCTCCTTTCATTGTTCTTTTCTATTTGACTGACAGTATCAAAATAAGAAGAGACTGGAACACTTTCTGTTGGATCAGGCAATTTGGTAATGAGACATTAAACTATCCATCTCTGCTGGGTAAGTTTTTGGTTTGGAATCTAGACCAAGATGGCAGTGACTACAAACTACCATCTTAGGACCTGATTCTTCCCCTTTGAAATCAATGTGAGTTTTGCTCTTGACTCAAATGAGAGCAGGGCCTTTTAGCTGCTCTGTGGCCAATGTGAAATCTGTTGGGTTTGTTAGATATTTATCTAGAGGTCAAAAACACAGATTTAACAGTCTAACTTTAGGCTTCTATATATCTATTTATATGCAGAGAGAGAGAGAGAGAGAGAGAGAGAGAGATGATTCTCTCTCCCCACCACTGAAATGTGGTCATGACAGGAAATGATGCAGTGAAACAACAGCTAATATCAAACTCAAATTAGCACCACCCATGTGATGAAGCTACAAGATGTAGAATCAAGAAACCAAGGTTTTCTTTGGAAGTCTTCTATCCAAGTACAAACCAGGCTCACCCTGCTTAGGTTGAGATCACATGGGATCACAGCCTTTGGAGGTACAGATGCAACCCCTCAAGCTTGTCATTAGATTTACAGAGGGTCATAATCCACTTGTAACATGTATGTAGCTCCCGTTAACATTATGAGGAATTATGCCTGTGCACAGAGGGGAGAATACCTCACATTCTACTCTGTACTGCTTAATATAGTCTACACAAAAGAACCTGTTCTCCCTTTTCAATTAAAAACGTATTTTGCCCCAGATGTTTTTTAAATTTTACATACATCATCATCATTCACATTCTGTATGGCACTGTATAAAGCCAACAGCATATATAAGTGAGTGCTCCTAAAAAAAATTTTCCCGTTAGGTAAGGTATTAGCAGCATTTCCTGTGTTTACCATGGATAATACCACTGACACAGTCAATACCTTACATAACAGTAAAATCTTAAAAACCAACTTTTAAATGTATCCATTGCAGATCATAGTTGGTGGCGATCAAATTATCTGGAATGTGTGTAATGTGATAAGAGTTGACAACTCTCCTTTAATATATCTTGTAGGAACCTAGTACTTTCCACCTTCAGGTAAGTTAGCAATACATTAAAGTGCTGCTAAAGTCAGGAAAGTAACTGTAAAAGTGGCACACTTTACTCCCTGGGTGCATTCGGAGTAATGGTGCTTATTTTTCTTTTAGGGCTGGGAAGCTTTTACTACTTTTTACTCCTGCTAGCAGTGGCTGAGTGGTTAACATGTTGACTACAATCCTAGAGGTTATAGGTTCGAATCTTCCTTGATTTCACACTGAAAAGCCACCTCTAGTAAACCCAGCCTCAAAATGGGTGCCTGATCCATCAGGTTAGGGCAGTCAAAGGTGGTCAGATTAGATGCTGGCCACATCACTCCCCTAGCATAATACTGCCTATGAAATTGACATGCGTTACCCACATCAGTCTGATGACCCCATTGGCTTTGGGGAACTTTGACTCCTGCTAGCTCTGAAAGACAGCTGAACTCTATTCTGGCTTACATAAGGGCAACCAAATAGTTAACCATTGCATGTGTAGAGAGTGCACTTCACAGGGCAAGCTGAGAAGAATTAACACATCCAACTGAGCTCAAACTGTATTATGTAGGCCTACCATCTTTGCTATACTATTTGTTACACCTACTAGCCAGGGTGAAAAACAGCATATAGCCACACTTTAAAGGAAATTAATTTCAAATGGTAAAGATACATGGACCAATCAATCTCAGACTTCAGAGCTGAAGACCCATTGTCAGTGAGTGTCATTGCAATACACAGCCACGCACCAAGCATTCCCTAACACTGTCATGATGTTTCAATTCTCAAGTTACATCAATATACGTCACTGCATCTCTTTTATTGCTATATGTGATGAAATAGCCCTGTAGGTCTTTCCTTCTTGCCAAGCTACTTCCTTCCCATTCTCCCCTTTTTCTCTTCTGACAGCTCCTCTCTGTTTCCCTGCTCCTTCCGAGCTTCTCCCACTCCCCTGAATGCCAGAGGAAAAGGATTTTTGTCATCTTACTCATCACTAGGGCCCTACCAAATTCACGGCCATGAAAAATGCATCACAGACTGTGAAATCTGGTCTCCCACTGTGAAATCTGGCCTTTTGTGTGCTTTTACCTTATACTATACAGATTTACAGGGGGAGACGAGTGTTTCTTAAACTGGGGGTCCTGACCCAAAAGGGAGTTGCAGGGGGGTCACAAGGTTATTTTAGGGGGTTTGTGGTATTGCCACCCTGACTTCTGTGCTGCCTTCAGAGCTGGGCGGCTGGAGAGTGGCAGCTGTTCGCCAAGCGCCCAGCTGTGAAGGCAACGCCCCGCCAGCAGCAGTGCAGAAGTAAGGGTGGCAATACCATACCATGTCACCCTTACTTGTACGCTGTGACCTTCAGAGCTGGGCGGCTGGAGAGTGGCAGCTGCTGACTGAGGGCCCAGCTCTGCAGGCAGCAGTGCAGAAGTAAGGGTGGCAATACCATACCAGGCCATCCTTACTTCTGCACTGCTGCTGGCAGCAGCTCTGCCTTCAAAGCTGGGCTCCCGGCCAGCAGCCACCACTCTTCCGCTGCCCAGCTCTGAAGGCAGCACCATCAGCAGCAGCAGTGCAGAAGTAAGGGTAGAGGTACCAGAATACCCCTCCAATAACCTGCCGACCCCTCCACAACTTATTTTTGGTCAGGACCCTTATAATTACAACACCATGACATTTCAGATTTAAATAGCTGAAATAATGAAATTTATTATTTTTAAATCCTAAAACCGTAAAATTGACCAAAATGGACTGTGAATTTGGTAGGGCGCTACTCATCACTGATTGCTTAGGAGGAGGAGGCATTCTCTCTTTCATCTTCTGCCCTCCTCCTACCCTCTTTAGTTTCTGTTGGAAGGAAAGGAGGGAGTATCCTGTCAAATCCTTATTTCCCTCTGTGATAGAGAGTAAATAATTTCCTTTCTTCTCCCACTTTCCTTTTTAATATTACAATGGGCAACTTGGACAAAGGGTACACAAAATGTTCCAACATTTGCCATCTTTCCCTCCCCAGCCTCTCTTTCCTTTTCCTGCTTCCTTTTTCCTTAGAAAGTGTCGAGTGAATTGAGGAAGAGAAAGAAGGTCTAACAAAAGTGAGAGAAACATCCTTTGTTTGTTTCTCCCTAAACAGAAAGTTGATTGGCAACGTGTTAAAATCAAGTTCAGAAAACAGTAGACAATCTTTTAATCCCTAAAAGGGCCAGACTGCAGTCCAGCCCTATAGAGTTGGTCAGGAGGATAAGGGGAAATACACCTTCTCCCACTCCCTTCCCAGCCTCCCCACATCTCAGTTGCAGGCACAGAGGGACAGAAAGCAGTGTTGCCAACATCTGTATTTTTACTGTAATATGATTTTGGACCTCTTGCAATGATGTGGCAAGCTTTGGTTCTCATGCTATCGAGTCAAGAGATCACGAGTTCTGGGTCCTGGATCCACCACTGACTCATGTTAATATTTTTCTTCCCTTCACAGCCTTTACTCTGAGCCAAGGTCTCATACTGGAACTCATAAAATGCAAAAGATCATTTCAGAAAAAACCCAACTCTCATCCACTTTGCTACAGTCTTTCAAAAGGAACATGGCAACTTAGATTTGCTTCTGTAACCCGTATTAGCATACTGTGACTTTGTCTCATGTTTCAGCAGTTCAGCCACATAAGGTTTATGACTCTGCTAATGCTCTGCTAAGGGCTTGTCTTCACTGCAGTACAGAGCAGTGGTCTCCAAAGCAGGGGGTGCGCAAGACAATCGATTGGAGGGCACAGCAGGAGGAGCACCGCCGGAGGAAAAAAAAGAGGGGGGTGGCCCTGAGTCCTCCGGCCCGTGGAGGAACAGGAGCAGCCGCGCAGCCAGTGGCCAGAAAGAAGCGGCACTTTCCCCTTCAGGCCAGGGCCCCGGGGCCCCCTTAGCCCAGGGCCTTGAAGCCCCTGCATTCTGGGTGGCCCTGCCTGCCGGGGAGGCAGCTCCCAGAATCATGGCCATGGGGGTGATGCTGTGCTGCCCAGAGGCACCTGCACACCTCCTGCACCAAACAGGAGCTGCCCCAGGTAAGTGCTCTGCACCTCCTGCCTGCCCCAGCCTGAGCTTCCTCCCGCACCCTCACCCTGAGCGCCCTCCCACACCCTAACTCCCTCCCAGACCCCACACCCCACCCTGAGCGCCCTCTGTATCACAAAGTGTTAAACCAAGATTTTCAAAAATAATAAAGCATATTCAATCACATTCCTCTCACTAAAAATATTATTAATAATAATATTTTTTTTTAGTGAGAGCACAAAGGTTTTTTGTACCGTTAAAAGAAAAAAATTATTTTAAAAATATTGTTTATTTCATCTTTAGCTCATCATTTTTTAATTTCTATTTTTTGTGTGTTTTATAATTTACATAATATATTAGTACAGTAGTACATGTATATAATTTATACATAAATAAATATACATATATTGGGGGTGCGTGCTCAAAAAATTTTTACTGATAGGGGTGTGCGATCAAAAAAGTTTGGAGACCACTGGTGTAGAGGAAGGTACAACTCAAGTGTTGTCCCTAATCTGACTCCCAGGCACACACAAAAATCTCTAGCTCAAGTGGTGCTTTAAATTCAAGCCCACTTGGCCTGTCAGGAGGTGTAGGTTAAAGTCTGAGTGTTGCTGACGCTCAAGCTAGGAACGCAGTGGGGATTCAGCTCCTCTCTGCCGCTAATCCAAACATTGTGAGCGGCCGAGGACCTGTTTTGCAGTGTGGCTGCTCTCACTCGAGCAAGGCTAACTTGAGCGGAGTTAACTTGAGCGAACACTGCAATAAAGACAAACCCTAAGGCAGCTGGTTCTTTAGCTGCCACATCACACACTCACCTCCATGCTTTGCACTACATTTTAAGCAACATGCACTGAGTAGAGAGTGGGTGAAGAGAGAGCAAGGAATAGGCAGAGTCTTGACTCCACACATCACAGTACACTGACTCAGCACAAAGGGAAGGTGGAAGGGAGTAATCTGCTATGGGTAAGGGGCAACATCAGATTACTTCCCTCTGCAAGTGAGGCAAGAGCAGAGAAGGAATTGTGATTCAGTGGCACAGAGACTCACCACCCTTTACAGAGAGTTGTCCATAAAGGCACAAATTGAGCCCCTACATTGCCAAGTGACAACCCAGCTATCTTCCACCCTGGCTAGTAAGCTTAAATCCTCAGCAAGCTGAAAATAATTACACATACACACTTTGCCTGGCACTAAGAAACTGAAATAAAACAAAGATTTTAATCCCTGAAGGAACTTAAAAAACAGACTGAAATTTCTCTATTTAATAAGACATAAAATATTGTAAAAAGCGTGGCAGTGAAACAAAGCCATACTAAATATTTGATTTTACAGGCACTGTGTTACATTAGGTTTCATACTTCACTCCAAGCATTATGTTCTAGCACGCAAGGTGGATTCCAATGGTGCCTCTGAGTATAGGAAAAATAAGCATAGTATGTTTAATTCTAGTAGCAGTAGAGTTCAGTGGATTTAACTAGTTAGGAAGTAAATCCACTGTGGATATGTTATAGAACAGTTCTTAGCTTCCAGATACGAGATACAAAAATATTTTGTGTTATTAAATTGTTTTAATTTGCTGCAGAAGCAGGCACTATAAATATTAGCACTACTTGCATTACTGTAGGGTTTGTATTAGTCACGGACCAACATCCACCAGATGCTGTACAAACACACAACAAAAAGACAGTATCTGCCCCAAGGAGCTTACAATCTAACTATAAGACAAGAGACAACATATCGATACAGACAGAAAGACAGGGGAGTACAAGTAAACAATAAGACAATATTGGTCAGCATGATAAGCAGTGGTCTCAGCGCCCCAGGAGCCTAATCATTGTCAAGGTTTTTTGTAGGCATCAGACGAAAGGAGGGTTTTGAGAGAGGATAATGCATTAGTTTTGTGGATGTTTATGGGAAGCTCCTCCCAAGTGGGAGAGTGAGTCTGGGAGAAAGAATGACAGTGTTATCTGAGAATGTGACAAGTGAACAGTGGAGCCTGTCATAATGGGCTGACTAGAGGTGAGGTTAACATCTAGATAGCAAATGAGAGTTGATAGCTAGGGCGGAAACAGGCCATAAAGGGCACTAAAAGGGAAGGCAGCTTATGTTTGATGTTTGATGTGAGAGAGAAGGGGGGATGTAAAGAGGGAGATGACATGGTCAGAGAGACAGGGTAGGAAAACAACTTTCCAGCAGCATTCTGAACGGATATGAGCAGGTCAAGACTGGATCTGTCAAGGCCAGAGAGAAGGGTATTATACCAATCAAGATGCAAGATGATGAGAGCGTGGATGAAAGTTTTATCTGTGTGGACGGATAGGAAAGACCGTATCTTAGAGACTTTATGCAGGAAGATTTGGCAAGATTTGACATATATGCAAGGACCTAGAGAGAGGTTCTAAGTCAAAGATGATGCCCAGGTTATGGGCTTGTCTATGCAACTCATGCAGATGCATTGCCCCCATGCTCCTGGCTCAGTCAGGAAGAGGCCTCCAGCACTTTCCCCTGAGAGGACTGGGGAAAGAAGAAGGGCTCATAATTCCTCCCCGACTGGGACTGGCCACAGTGTTTCCCAAATTCACAATAACCGGCATCTGTCCCTTCCTCCTCAGGGCCCTGAGTGGGTCTTTTCACAGAAGGGAAGTAGCAGCGTGGGCTTGGAAGGAAAAATCAGGTCTGTTTTAGTCATGTTGACCTTGAGCTGACAGCTAGACAGCCACAAGCAGGATGACAAAGTTACAGACCATGATATTAGTTTGGAAAGAAGGAGACGGGTCTGGAGCAGAGAGACAGATATATATAAGTCTTCAGCATGGAGATGGTAGTTGAATTTGTGTTTGTGGAGTAGAGTACCCAGACAAAGTGGGGAGGGAGAAGAGAACGGGACCAAGGTCCTGTGGAACCTGCTCAGAAATCTGGAGAGCAGATGAGGAGGGTTCTCTAGTCTAAAGGACATACTGAGGGAGTGAATAGAGAAGTCAAAGGAGAACAGAGTCATGAAGCCAAGGGAAAACAAGACTTCAAGAAGAGCATGCTCAACTGTATCAAAGGTGGCTGACAGGCTAAGGAGGATGAGGATGGTTTTGAGCTTTAGCTAGGAACAGGTCATTGGACACTTTATGAAAGCTGTTTCAGTGGAGCGCAAGGAGCAAAACCTGGATTGGAGAGGGTGTCAGATGGAACTGGAAGAGGAGAACTCCAGACAGTGATATGACAGAAGAAAAATGCAGTATGCAGCACTTGAACATTGGAGAACATTTTATTTTAATAGTGTAAAATACCACCTTTCACCCTGGAATTCTGATCTCCCTACAGAATAGCACTTACTGTTCTTATTTCCATTATAATCTTGTGTGCAAGAAAAAGATATACAGTTATACGCCATACAGTATGGGGTTATTTTAAATTAAATAATCGCTGAAGCACAGACTGCATTAACACAGTAAAGATATTTAAATTAAGATTCTTGTTAATTTTTTCTGAATTGCTCATGTATAGAACCTATCATAACACCTTCCCATTCCTCCTTAAAATATTTAATATCTCTTTTGATGTCCACAGTAACAAATGTCAGTCTTTGCTGTTTAAACCTGATATGAACATGTCATTACTAAACCTTTACTTTGCTTGAGAGATAATGTCCTCTGTAGAATTACATTTTATTAATTATCATTATTTTTTAAATTTGACTCTAGTACAAAGAAAGAATCTGCCTGCCAGAAATGTATTTTGTTGTAATCAGTGGGTCAGTCAAAAGAAATACTTCCATAAATTTAAACCAGTTTGCTGGATTTTTTTTCTTTCCTTTTATTTTATATGGGGGATGTGGAAAACCCGGCTTCTCTCATTACCTTGTTTTGCATAGAAGACATTCCAGAGAAATAGTTTTTCCAAACTTAATACTGCAATTATCAGACTGAGCCATTGTGGATAATGGGCAAAGGGCCAAGGGGTGTATGCACCAACCTTTGGGCGACAGGATCTGAGCAAGTGATCCTAACACAGCCTGTACACATGCAGTACTTGACGGCAATGTGTTTTCTCTAACTTTTGAGAAAGTTCATCACCTTCACACACATCCAAATGCTGAATTATTGATTCCAGTTTTTAAACGATTAAGATTTAAAAATCCAAATTTTTTGAGGCAAATATATTTTAAAATCATTACCTTTTGCACTAACTTGTGCTGTATAGGCCTAGTTCTCAAATGACTTCAAAGCTTACCTGTCATGTCTGGTTTTACAAATCTTTAACCAGCCCTTTTAGTGTCTTTTGATTTAATTATACTTTTATGAATAGAATGCCTGTTTATATTCTGTTGTATACTGTCTAATGCCAAAGTCTAAAATTACTTCCTGGAATCACGAAACACCATATTTTTTCATTTAAACCATTCTGATGCTGAACAATTCATAAAGAGTAAGTAGGGATCCAATCAATATATTAAAAAGATTTTTTTTATAAAAATCATAAATATGTCATATCGCGACACGTTTGTGTTTTTTAAAAGGGGAAATACAAGGTAATATCTGGAAAACTTCTTAGCAAGGGGATCAATTAGGCTGTGGTGTCACTCTCAAGGGAAGTGAAGAAAGCCTAAGCCTCTGTAAACACTGAACACAACACCAGGAAATGTGCTGTAGGAAGCCCAGAAGGGACTGATTTTATAAAATAGGTAATCTAATATGCTGGATCGCCTAATAGGTCTTTTCTATCTCTACAGCTCGCATGATTTCAACAATTCTTGGCACTTCTATTGCTCCTTTCATCAGAGAATCTGAAAGCCCTTTATAAACATTAAGGGCCAGATTCCTTACCATGAGTAGTACCTCACTGCTCCAGGGAGCCCATTAATTTCAGTGGGACTACTGGTGGTATAAGGTACTACTCAATGTGAGTAAGGGTGTTGCCAAATAAGCCTGGTAACACTATGTAAAATAGGTCATGGTAAATAACATTAATACTGCTTATTTCTGATTCTTTTATTAGTGTGTTTTCGTACAGTACAGGAGCGAACATTCTCACAAGGAGTCAGAGTTTCTCACAGGATAGTGGCGGAGCGGGGAGGGAGGGGAAGGGAATGATGCAAATACTGAAGCAGCTAACTACACCAATGTTAGTTGCAGAAGTTGAATGCAGCAGGTCCTATCTACATTACAAATATAACGAAGTCAGGGGATTGGGTTACAATATGGCTGTCCCTGACCTGGTTACGTGGTTAAGATTGAGCTTTTACTACACACTGCAATTGTGTTGTAACAAGGTCAGGGGACAACTGGGTAGTAACCCAGTCCCTTGACCCTCACGTGGTAACTGGGCCCCTGACCTGACAGGATTCATAGTATAGTTGGGGGTCACACAACAAAACCTTAATATGCTGTTGTAATTCCAAGAAGGGAAAACTCACTTTAATTGAATGACACAGTGCCATAGGACTGATTGCCCTGAAGCCACAGCAAGAAATGCAAAGAGAAGGAATAAAACTTATGTATATAGCATCTTCTATCCCAAAGGATCTTGAAGTGTTTCACAAACTACAGACACTGTTTTAAAAAATGGGTCAATTGGAGCTGGGTGTTTAGCACTTTAAAAATCAAGATTACTGATGTAGTGCCTAAATAAGAATTTAGCAGTCTAACTTTAGGAACCTATTTTTGAAAAATGTTAGACTATGTATCTATAGGACTAGGAATCATTTTACCCACCACATCAACGTGGCCACCTCTGGAGTAAAAATCAATAGCAATTTTACAATACACAGCAACGTTACAGAACAGATTAGAAAGTAAGGTACCATAACCAGCTGAAAATATTGGGGGAATTCACAGGCTAAAACTCCTTTTCTTGTGAGAAGTGTCGTGGAATTGATGAAGACTATACATTGTCAAGATCTCATTTTAAAGATGCCACCTCCCTGCTGCACACTGCCCCATGACACCATACTGCAACACAGTACAGTACTGAGAGATTCAGAGAGAAGAGTATCACCTTCTCAGGGTGTCTTCAGAGAGGGGGAAAAAGGTATGTTCTTGACTTGGGTTAGCGAAATTGGGTTAAAATAGTAGTGAAGCCAGACCAACTCAGGTTTTAACTCGGGTTAGCAGTGTGAGTTAAAGCCTAGGTTAAACTTGAGCTGCTAACCCAAGTTAATAGCCGAGTTGTCATGTCTTCACTTCTATTTTAACCCAGGTTAGCTAACCTGAGTTGAGAATGTACCTTTTCTCCTCCCTCTCCCCAAGTGAAGATATGCCCTCAATCACTGACATTACCACTTGTAGTATTCTAGGAAGGGAAAGTTTCAAAGACTGTCGAGTCCTGACCACCCCAATCCTTGCAACTTAATTTGAAGCTTAACTTTAAACTGATCAAGATCACAATCCGACATGGTATGGCTGCAGGCACACAGGAAAAAGCAAGCACATACATATTAAAATATCCACTCCCAGGTTGACAAAGCCAAATTCAAAACGGTTCTGATAGCATTTGTTTGTTTAAATAAAATTCTGCCTAAATCCCCAAACTAATATTATGGCATCATTGCCTGCTCAAGAAAAGTGGTGAGGCAGGGGAGTTTTACAATGAAACTTCTCTTCTATTCCTATTAATTAGAGGGTCAATTCCTCACCCACAAGAGGGTAACTTGCAAGACAATAAAAATAAAGCAACCATCTGTGCTCAGAGTCACTCAGAACTCAAGGAAATTTGCTGATTAAATTTTGAAAAGACTTGTAAAGGCTGAGATCACCTGTTCTTTAAATTCTGAAGCTGTATGTTATAAAAATGAAATCACCAAATTCTTCTTTCTAAATGGCTAATAATGGAGAAATTATTATACAGGATTTACGGCCTAATCCAGGGGAATATAGTCCCCATGGCTGCTGGCCCAAGGAAGCACTCAGACAGCCAGGTTGGCTCTGTGGCCACAAGAGATATTTGCATATTCAGAGGTTTGCCCAGCCAGCATGAATAGGAATAGAAAGTAGTCTCCATTCCCTCCGTGCCTTCAGGTTTCCCTACAGTCTCCATCTTTCTTGGGTCCTCAAAATTTATTTACAACCCTGCATTTGATTTTATTTCCATATCCAGGAACTTGGGGAGGAAAGAAGGGAAGAGTTAGGTCTTTTGCTATGTTAATATTGCTGGTTATTAATTTATTTATTCTGATTTAACGTTTTTAAAAATTCCCATACGAAAGCTCTTCAGGCCATAGCAATAATTACACTTATAATAACCACTCAGCAGTATTGATACTAATGTACAAATAAATCAACTCTGCAAGCCAGCAGCCTTAACTAACCAAAGAGAGTAACAATCTACCTCATCCAGCAGTCTGTAAGAATGGGAAAACTCCAGAAACGCTTCTATACAGCGATAGGGAGCCTGGATTCCGTAGTTAAATACTGGAGTTGTCAGGGTTGGTCCTTATATCAACATTTTTATTAATATTTCTGGGTCTTTGGGGCTTTTGATTTCCCTTGGCAATTTTTACATGTCTCACATATGAACTTAATGGAGGATCATGTCCTTTCTCTTCAGTGCACACCTTCTCTTTTGCATGTCTCTGTATGCATTGCAATGGACACTAGGGCTTGCGGTCTGGCTCATTTACCTAAGGTTGCCTTAGGCTATGAATCCAATACAAAGAGAAAGAAAGAGTGGGTGGCAAGGGGCTTTAACAGTTCTGTATACTACAACAGTGTTCAAATTCATAACTGGGGACCAAGAGAGTCTCTGACTTGGGTGGGGTTCATCTGTCTCTTTGGATATTGCAAAATTATCCCTGCAGAGAGGTGACCTTTAAAACTAGACTCATAAAGAGACTCCTAAAGAACAAGTTTGGTGCTTTTGAAATGTACCACATGAAAGATATTGAAAAATAAAACTTAAAGGAGGACACCCCTGGAATCCTGCTACAAAAGCTACATACCACTCCCACCGCAAGCTACACAATCTTAACACTGTATTATACTATCAAAACATTCAGTGTATTTTTAGGAATATATTTTAAAGAATTCCAGCAAGTGCACTTAATGGTCTTTTGTTTGGCAAGTGGTGTTGCCCTCCCTCCTTGGTTAAGAAGGCAAATTACCAGACACCCTAAAGAACGCAGTAGTCTAGCCAAACCTAGAAAAACCCATTCTTAATACCAACAGCCTCGCCAGCTACTGCTCAGTTTCCAACCTCCTTTTTCTTGGCAAAATCCTTAAGAAAGTAGTGGCATCCAAACTCTAACACCACCTAATCTCTGCCAACATGCTGGCTCCTTCATATCCAGGCATCAGATCAAAACATGATACAGGAATGGGCCTTCTGGCACTGATGGTCAACATTCTCCTGGCCTTGAACGGAAATCAAACCTCTACGCTTATATGCTCTGTGGCCTTTGACACAATGACTATATGGTGCCAATGAAACACATTTGAGGTTTAATGGCAGTGGGACAGCAGTTATTCCTCTCTGAAAAATCTCATAGTGATGAACCTCTCCTCATTACATCGTACAGTCTTGTAGAGTCCCACAAACCTCAATGCTTTCTTCCCACCCTTTAACAACTACGTAAGACGCTATGGGGAAATCATGCAATGCTCATGAGTTCACGTATCATCAATGTGCAGATGACACCCAGATGTATGCCTGCCCAACCCTCCTCTGTAGTCAGAGCAAAGGATTCAAGTGAGGCAAGATATAGCCTTCCATTTTTCAGGGACAGCTAGTTCATCTACAGGAGCACTCCCTCCCTACAGTCACCTAAGTCCACCCCTCCATATTGCAGAAGTTTGAGAGGGGCAGGTTTGTTTGTTATTTTCCCTTCCAAGCCAGATCAACCTTTCCTCTGGCTAGGCTGGCCTGCCATAGTGCCAGCATCCATGACTTCCTGAGGACTGCACGACTTGGCAGGCCCTGGACATTTATGCTGGATTATGTCCACAGTTGTAATTGAGATTAAGTACAGTGAACTTATTCAGTGTAGGATCACCTGAAACCAAAAAGAAATGATACCTACAAAAATTATAGCCTCATGTTGACTGGTCACAAAAAGTGTAGTTAATGCTGAGTTCCCCGTTTTCCTTTTTCCATTTGCTCTTGGCTGAAAGATCATCCTTAACTTCACCTCTTTTGCACATAGGTATTCTTTCTCTATATCATTATATACTGTCATGTAATACAATGTAGTCTATGTACAGATATGGATCCAAGCCTTAATTTTCATTCTTAAAAACTATTATTTTACATGATGCTGAGGTGATGTTGGTGGAGTAAGGGAAGAAGGCAGAAGAGAATGTAGAGAGCAGGAAAGGAATAGGTGTCAAGGCCGGGAGACACCTAAGACGGGGGAGATCTTACGCTTGCAGGAACATCTCCCTGCTGATTCCCTAGTTATTTCTTATGTGACTGCAGCAATGGCTCTTAGCCTGCACTATAGGTCTTGTAAACTGGGAGTGTATAGACTGTCAGTCCTAATTCAGCCTTCTGCCCTTGACCAGGAAGCAAGTCCTCAGCTGTTTCAAACTCACCTTCACAGAGTCATTATCTTGTAAGAGTAGATAGCTTTACTTTACCTTTTATAAGGTAGGGACTTTTCTGTCTTAAAATTAGACATAAGGACGACTAGTTACAACACTCTTTTTAAGCTGGTCTCTATACGAACAGTCTATTATTATTATTTTGTTAGGGTAGAAATGATAGGCCACAACTAGAGATGAAGGCCCCATTCTGCAAGGTGCTGCACAATACAATAAAGTGAATCTGTGTCCCAAAGAGCTCTCAATCATGATACTTTATACATTAATATTTGATCATACAGATCAGTTTTATTTGAGATAACACCTTTGCTTTCTAACAATGTGCCCAACATGTCTATAATCACTTCACAAATGTTTATTTTTCTTTGAAAACAAAATTCTTATTTTTCAGCATAGATGCAGAGTCTGTATTAAACCACAGCACACAGTACATACAGTCATGTAAGCTTGTAATACAAATTCCACTTTGTGATATATGTTGTGTTTTATGATAAATAATGCCATGATATAAAGAGACCATACTTTAATGGCTACATAAGCAGGATGAGATAAAGTCAATCATTTGTCTTTAAATCTGTACTTTCTGACTTTTGTATTGCCTGATTTCTCAACCTTAATGTTGCATTAATTAATTATTATTATTATAATACAAACACATACACAATAAATATATTTAAAATGGCAGATGAGTATTACAAAAACATTTGGATTCTCTCTGGAGCTTGCACAAATAGATTATTAAAACATAATCTTTATTAGAGACTAAACTATTTTTTGAAGGCTCAACAATTTGAGTTTTGGAAAACTCCAACTTTCTTCCAGGAAAATAAAGTAAAGGACTTAGAAGAACTTTCCATGCTGTTGGAATTTAAGCTTTTTTGTTGTTGCTTTTGCATTTTTAAAGCACTACACAATATAATTTGTGCTATAATCATATTTTGTAGTGAAATAAAAAACAAATCAGATATCCCACAAAACTTGGAGGGAAACAGTATCAAGGTCTCTCAACAAAAGTGGCTTCAAACTTTAATGTAAACCAAAATGATCCTCAGCTAGAAACCTATATCCATACTAAAGAAATCTCATACTATACGAGGTACTCTGCTTTGTAAATTTTAAAAAATTACAGATTATCCTGTATTTATTTTTTGTTTTTTATGTTATATAATCAATTTGCTTTTGCTTTTTTTTAACATTATATAACCAGGATTTCTCCCATTTTACTGCAACATGCTACAAGAAGTTTTAATCAACACCTAATACTAAACCATTTCAGAGTTTCCAGTGTAGGTTGTTGCTCCTCATCGGCATCCAGAAAATATGTATGTACATGCAACATTCCAACATCACCCAGCTAGCTCTTAATCAGATTGATGCTGGGATTCACTCCGTTATTAGAAAAAAAGCAAATGACATTAACCCTAAATTCATTCCAGACAGACACCTTTGCTAAGGGCCGAAATGAGAGGATACAGTAATGCTTCACTTGGAGGGGTGTCTCTCATGACCAACAAAGAAAAATGCTAGGGAGAGGAGGACTCTAACATTATTTGCGTTGTCTTACCCTGTGAATAATTACACAAAAACAACGTTATTTAAAAACCAAGATTGAAGCTCTGAAGCAGATTTACCAGACTTTGGATGGAATTCTCAGCCCTAGAATGACTACATCAAAATATTTAGTGTTTGGCCTAAACAATGTGGAAGGCAAACTCTAGTGTTGATTTTCTTTTGATTCCTTTATTTTTAGTGAAATTCTCGTGGAGACAATTCACATTTAATCACTGGAATCACTTAAAAGAAATCCAACTACTAACAATGGAGCTTTTAAAACTATTGTGAGTTGACAACCTTGTATATAAGCTAAGCATATGTATATTTACAATGCATGCATAAAATAAAATTGCAGCAACAAACATTCTTGTAGACTTGGTCACTAACTTTAAAGACAGAGCAATGTTGTTATTGCCTTGGTACAGCAATAACTTCAGCTTCCGGAGGCCTTTATCAGAGTACTGAGATTCAGGATCTTGCCTCCTATCCCTTAGCCCAACCCCCACTTCTTAACTTTTAAGAAGCAGGAACAGAAAGAAAAATTCCTGTGATTAAATGAATCTTGATGAAACTACAATCAAGGAATTTGCCACTTCAAAAGAGCTAATATAATCACAGCGTGTCCTGATTATATGTACTTAGCAGTGCAAAATAGGTTGCTGACCAATTATGCACTCTTTTAACTATTAACAGTAGTATCTTTGTTCTCAAACAATGTTACATTGCACATGTCCTGGAACTCATATTTACCTGGTGGATTCTTGGCAGGATCATTGTGGCTTGGACTTCCTGATTGTCCAGAATCTACAAAGAAATCAAATAAATGTTTTAATAATTTGTTTTGAAAGTATCTCACAACCCTTATGAAGCTTCTTTAAGAACAAAGTATTAATTTAATTATAAGGTCATTTCCCTGCCTTTCTTCATGAAGGCATTTCTGTAGAAACATACTGTGTGACAGCCAAGTGGTTACATGCACACAGGTCATACAGTATGAGAAAACCAATATTAATGAGAGATCATTGGAGTACTAACCAGAAAAAGGAAAAGAACCAGAAGAGAAAGGCTTAATATTATTTTCAGAGGTGATCAAAGAGGGTGGGTGATCAACCAAAACTGAAGAAGAATGCCCTCCAGGCAAATATTCAGAGCATAGACATCAACACAGGAGTCAGGAAGGAATACCCTCCATCCTCCCATATGTGCAACCCTGCATAAGTAGCTAGGTGGGTTTGGGTAGCAGGTTTGACATCTTCCTCTGAAACATTTGGTATTGCCACTGTCGAGACAGAATAATGGACTAGGCGGATGATTGGAGTACTCTGGTATGACAATTCCCATTTCCTGATCCTTTCAGGCATCAGGCATTGGTCACTGCTGAAGGCAAATTACTCTATCTGATGGCCCAATGGTCTGACTTGATACAGTGCAACTCCTGTGTTCTGGTTCTGCCTACAGTGGGCACCGTGAATGGAATAGATGTAGCATGCCAAAAGTGACAAAAACAAACCCCGCATCCTATCTGCTAGTTATATCCACATTGACATCTACAGAAGAAAAGTAAGTGAAGTGCATTCTGCTCTGGATGTATGTGCATAAGGCATGAAGAGAAGAATGCAATCTGATGTATACGTAGCAGATGCTAAGTACAATCCTCATTCATAAAAATGATTATAACTATTCTTTGCTACATTCCCACAGCAGCAATATAAGTTACATCTTCCCTAAACATTTATATGGCTATATTTGGTCAAGAGCCCTTACTCCACCACCACAAAGTATCATTTACAAAATACAACGTGCAGAGAAAACTTAAATACAGAAAAGATAGGAAACTAAAGCAAAGGTACTTTTACTTCCTTTTTAATTCAAGATTAAGCCTTTCCACAACAATCTGTTGCTCTCTCTCTCTCGCTCTCTCTCTATATATATATTAAAAAATCCAGCAGTGTCATAATCTGAATTTAAAAAAAGACCATTGCCCTACTATGCAGCATTACTCAGTAATAGCATAGGTGTACAAGTGTATGGCATGGGAACACAGAAATTGCCATACCAGACTAGGTCCTGCCCCTCGGAGCAGCCAATGCAGGATCCTTCAGAGGAAGGTGTACCCCAATCCAAAAAGAACCTAAATATACAACAACACACCATGAGGGGGAATTTCTTCCTGACACTGCTAGTAGCAAATGATCAAGCTTCCATCTTGAAACAGGAGGGCTGATAATTTTAAAATAGCTAGAGTCATTGCACATGCTACCATTAAATATAAAATTCTCACATATATTTATGCCTGGAGGAGGAAGAGGGTCAACATCCACCCCAATTTGCCTTCATAGCTGCTGCTACTGTTGGTACGCAAGCTGCCCATCAGCAAGCCCTGCCTATTTAACACAGGGGACATTTCCTCCGTAGCTCCAGGGGTTGCCTCCATCAACACATCCCCCCACGGCTCCATCGCTGGAGATGCTTTAGAACGTTTCTATCTTGTTCTGCTTTTCCAAAGGCAATTACTAGTTTGGCCTTGAGATGGGTTTGTTTCCTCACTTGTTGCTTCTTCTGCCAAACTACCTGAGATTGGAGGTCACTTCTTTTCTCTGGTCAGATTATGCTAGATGGGCAGAGGCTTTAAAACCTTTTTTCCTCACCCTCGCCACAGGTCCTATCTTAATATTTTATGACATTGTATTTAAACAACGCTCCCAAACTAATGCAGATAACTGTGAATGGTAGATTAAAATGTCTAGCAAACAAAAGGAAAAACAGAGTGGCCTCAGTGAGGACCTCTCTTGTCTCTCAGTTCCCATCACTTTTCTTTATAGCTACAAGAGCTCGTAATGCAGGATGAGTCATTGATAACTTATCCTTTCCTCTACCACTATCTAAGGTCTCACTAAAATATGTATAATCTGCTATCCAAGTTTTGAAGGCATGGTTTGATTTGTCAGAATCTAAAATAGATTTATTTAGTTTATATAAGCTGATTCTATAGAAGAAAATATAAGGGAAAAAATCCATGCAAGTAAAAATACAGACTTAAAGCTGTACAGCGCTTGTTAAAGTTCTGGTAGGTAATCTATATCATAAAACTGAATCACCAGAAAATAACGCTAGGTCATGTAATGCAAGAGTTCTGAGAGTTATCAAAAGTTTTGGAACAAATGAATATATAAAAATGCTATTAGAAATTGCATTAGAATAAAAATTAAATTTCTCATTATCAACATATGATGCGATAGTTTCCCAACTGTACAGAACCCACACAGGAAACACCACTGACTTTTTGTCATGGAATTTTTTTCTGCATTCTTCCATCAGAGAACTAAAGTCCCCAAGCACAAAGGATGTGAGGGTGAGGCCCCTCCCCCAAACTCTGAATGCCCATGGTTTGCTTGGAACACAGGCCTTCCTGCAGGCCTGCCCTCTACTCTCTGGCAACTTGGGACACCTAGAACTCCCTTGGTCATAGCTACCCCCAGAACCACTCTTTCCTGGGAACTCTGCTGGGTGCCATGGAGACAATACGTGCCCCACCCAGACCCACCACCAGTTTGCCAAAGCCTGATGATCCACCATCACTGATGTCAAGACCCTCCCAAATCACCTTTCCGCATGGAATGGATAGATCTGTGCATGGAAGTTCTCCTCCACAGACCAGTCCCAGGGACATAACTAGAACTCAAGTTATCGGATACCTTTCCATTTTGACTCTACAGCAGTGAATCTTAGTACAGTACTTCTTTCTACCATCCCTTCACTGTTACTGTCTCATTGCCAAAAGATCAGGAACTAGTTACAAAAGTGGTGTGATGTCACAAAGGGGAGCTGAATTTTTTTTCTTCTTCCAAATTTATATTTTTACAGGCCTAACCTACATTACCAAAGACTACAGGAAAAATATATTAATGTTCTGGACTGCCTTTAAATTTGTTGGAATTAATATTTCATTAGTATTTCTAGCTTTTTTAGGTTATTGGTTAATCAGAAAACATTAGGTTGAAACTTTGGCTTCTTTAACATCTTGAACTAATGATAAGAAAGTGTTTGAGTGTAGAGAACTAGGTGGTTTGAATGATGTTACTATAGAGAAGCCACTGTTTCTTGAATAAACCTATATATAATGAGATATATGGTATTGTTCTTTATAAGTAATTTTATAACCAATTGCTAATAATTAGTACTGATCAAAGTCCTTTTGTGTATTGTATTCCCGTCTGTAACTCTTAATTTTCTGAACTGCCTAAAATATTTTTGAGATGTTGCTTTAAATGTAGTTCTTTGCATTGTATGCATATGCTTTGTGTTTGCATGTCATTTTTTGGTAAGATACCATGTAATTATTTTGCAAAATACAAAACAATGATATTTAAACTTAAATCAGCTAAGTTTCAATGTAATGCCAACTTTTTTGGGGGGTGGCGGGGTGCTGAAAAGGGACAGATTATGAAGGACTTGCTCCCACTGTGGAAATAAATGCTAATGCATATAAACGGTTCACTATCTGGCACTAAGTATAGCATTATTCTAATATACATTCTCTATTTCTGCAAATACAGTCTCTGATTATATAAATTAAAGCTAGCACAGAGGATTAATGGTTTTACATACCAGAGGTCCAAGGGTAAAGTCACTGCAGATGTGTAGATAAATGAGGTGTTAACTGAGTGGCAGATGCATATAAATACAAAGAACAGAGGGGGTACCTGGGAGTTCAGATAGACTTTATACTGGATCAATTTTTCACTTTGAGCCCTACCTGAAAATAACCTTTACAGTCTCATGCTGTTCCCATTCACTAAAATGCACACAGAATGAGATTTCTTTAGTTCTTGCAGAGCAATATGCCTTTAGCTTTACTCTATCACTTCCTGCCAATGTGGCAACCTTCAGGATTTTTAAACTTTATTTTTTTATATTAGTAATTTTTTAAAATTCCAATATTAAAACAAGATTATTATAGAATTTTCCACAATTGCAGATAGAAGTGGTTGACCTATTCATTACAATTTATAAAATCAGATTTGGCTTTTTATTCTCTTGTCTACTGCCAAATCATGATTTTTACAAATTTATTCCTTCATAGTGTCTTGATCAATTGATTCTACTAACATATTTGTGACTATGGGTTCTTGCAAAGAATGAATGTAAGTAATTTAATATTCTGAATTTTGTGTTCAGTCTAAGACACATGGGGCCTCCAGTGCCTTTTATCTTGATGTCAATGAGCTTTGGATCAGGCCCTGATACCTGTACAAAGTGCTACCCTTCTGATTTGCAAAGGTGTGTAAAAGTGTACAAAGTATAATGGAATCATGCCTATGATATATTTTTTGGTTCCTAACTCAATAACTTAACCATTATCAACAGAAACAGTGTCTGAAAAGAGTGACCGAAGCATGGCTTTTCTAAAGAAGGATTGAGGACTTTAGGGAGAGCCATAGAAAGTAAGCAGGCATAGTAAATGTTAAGACTTTTTAAAATCTTTTCTTGTTCTCTTCTGCACAAGAGCATTTGGCTAAGTTCATGGACTCCAGATTTAAAAATGGCAGGGTTTCCTTCACAACTGAGGGAGAAAGACATGAGACAGATTTATTGTCTTCTAGCTGATTTTAGATTCAATTTTGTCTTGTCACATTCTCACCAAATAATTTTGTGCATGAATATTGCTTTCCAAGAAGCCATATATATATATATATATATAGAGAGAGAGAGAGAGAGAGAGAATTTTTGGCAACCAACTTGAAGCAAATACACATTCATGCACAAATATGCTTATTCAGACAGATAAAAGCTCCTCCATGGAGATTTTATGGATTTGAATTTTCCAACTTTTTCCTTTAGGCTGCTTCTTACTAACTTAACCAGTCTTTTGGGTTCTTTTAAAAATCACCCTGCTTAAAATTCAGTCTCACAGCACTAGCCCTTGGATTGATTTTCCTGTATAGATGTCTCAAAGCTAATTATAATGGATTTCCCATCATTTATTGTCTCAGTACACTTATAGTACTTCCTGGGATTGATTCCTGTGGGTTCCTCAGAACTACATCAAATGTAGCTTCTCCTCTGCTTTTCTCCAGAATTAACTGTTCCAAAAGCCAATGGTTGATGGTACAGAGAATCATTACCCCAATGGCTAAACAACACAATTTATCTCTGGATAGCACAAGTCACCCTTTATTACTGTTCCAGTAGATTTTGTTGCAACCCTAAGATTTCTCAGCCTTCACTATATTAACTATCACTGTTCTGAAGTGCATGCTAGCAGTATGTTTAAATTCTTAAGACTCAGGATTTTTATACATATAGACTCTACCTTACATTCTCTCCGTCTGGAAATTTTCTTTCTATAGAAAGCATGAAACACAAGAGTCAAAGTGTGCTGGTATGTTTCCCCTGGAGCCTCAGCCCTAGAGTGGGAGATCAGTATTCCCACATTCTCAGATTTGCTGGTGAAACCTGATGACTGGAGCACTGCTCATTCCGTCTGGGCTTAGGCAACTCTCAGAAAATGCTAAGAAACTGAACCTACTTGTGTAGGATCTGCTGGGTCCCACGTCAGGGAGTGAAGAGAAGATTATTCATTGATATTGCCCCTCCCTACTGGGGAAGAGAGGAAGTGCCACCGGATGCCAACTTCCTGAGGGAGTGAAAATGTTGCTAGACACCCAGGCAGTGAAAAGAAAGCTGTTCTCCCTCTTAGACCCCACCTCTGGGAAGGGATGGGGAGATGTGGTCCCTCTCCCAAAGAGCAGCAGGAAGAGTACACATCCAATTAACAGATCCAGGAGAAATTGACCTGCTACAGCAGAGTGCTTGGGAAGCTTGTGACAGTGGAGGCCAGAACAGAGGGAGAAAAAGCACCTTGTCTTCTTCTCCCAGACCCCCATCTGTCACAGCAAGCAAAGGGTGGGAGGGAACGCATGGGAAGTCAGACAGAGTAGCAACACTTTCCATCTCAACTTCACCCCCTGATGGAATACTTTACCATTACTTCTCCAACTCTACAGTGTAATCTCTCTTTCTTATAGTTCATAGTAAACAAGTAAGAGAGCCCATTGATTATTCTCATTCCATGTTTCAGAAATGACAGTTATATCCACATTCCACAATGAACCAATTTGTTCTTTTAAGCTTTTTGCAGTTGGTGCACAGTTTTGAGTTCTGGTTGGAAAAACATTTGGTAGAACAAATTAAAATCAAACAAAAAAACCCACTATATCTTTTCTGTATCTTATAACTAAAAGCATCTTCCGTAACTTGTTTCAAAGAAAAAGAAAAAAAAACCTTTTAAGACTAATCAAGCAAAATTTCAGGGCAATGAGCTTCTTTTGTGAGTATTGGGGGTGAGGAGTGAGGTCAAAGTTCAGCCAAGATTTGAAACTCTGCAAACACTTATAAACATGTTTAACTTTATACCTGTGAGTAATTGCAGTCAAAGTGAATAAAGTTAAGCACATGCATAAATATTTGCAAGGATCAAGACCTTAACTGTGGAGTTACCACCTTAGATCCCTGACTGATACAATTAACTTTTGTGAATGGTGAAAGAAGAGTTCAGAGTAATTTAAAAAAAACAACAACAGAGGACAGGAGCTGGCAGCCAAAATAAAGAAGACGTATAACTCTTGTTGGGACTAAAATTACAAAATGTGTCATGAATGTCCAAAGGATGTATGGCCTTGTCTATACCACACAATAGCACCATTACATCTTGCACCTCTATTATTTAAGTTAAGTTAGTTAACTTAGTTAAGTTGCTATAGTGCAGTACATCCACACTAGCTATCCTGTTTCAGGAGCAAGCAATATGCCTCCCCTCCACCCAACCAACTCTCTCTCTCTCTCACATACACACACTCCCTCTCTCTCTCTCCTCCCCCCCCCCCCTCCCCCCCCCGATACCACTGCCAGGCCTATGGATTGTTGTACCTATAGTACAATTCCAGGCTCAGTTTCCTGGATTTCCCTGGAGCAGATGCCTAGGCTATTTGCACCTGCTCACCTTTTTTGTTTGCCCCTCAAATGGCTCTGTCTTGCACTAACACACACACACATTGTGAGGAGCAGGAGATATACCTTGCTATGCTCTCACTATAGCAGATGCCATGATGAAAGATCAACAGCTTCAACTGTCAGACGGTCTCTGGGCCTAGAGCGTACTATGGTAGTCACTGTTGCCTTTGGGCAGAGGTGCTCAGTGAGGTACTGTAGGTATACTGATTTTATTCTTTTGATTCATTTATTCCATTATTTTTACATTGTGTTGTGTGTGCATGTGTGTAAATACATTTGCAAGCAGTGGCTGCTGCATAAGACTTCCTTTCCCTCCTTTGTGCTTTTCAGGTGAATTCCTGTGAAAAAAATTCATATTACAAAACATAAAAACAAAGTGAAGGTTTTTTTTATTTTATCATTCTCTCTCATTCTTTGCTGTTCTAGGGGTTGGGGTATATGGTGAGGCACAGCGAATGGACAGATCTGACACCATCCAAGAACCAACTTGACTCTATTCAGGCCTATACATAGCTGGTAGGTGAGTGTCTTGAGAGGTGCAAGAGCCAGTACTGTGACTGCACATACTGTGAGAAAGGTTAAGTACCAATGCATCCCCAAATGTCACCCTCCAGTGTCACAGTGTCATTGCAGACAGCAAACACTAGTGTAGCTGTTGAACCAGTTTAACTGGTTTTCTCAATGTAGCTGCTACCTTTCAGTGACAGATCTGACAGCTTAGATTATAATGGTAGGCATGACTGAGGGGAAAGCTTAGGGACAGAAGAAATGAAAGGGGTAAGGCGGGGTGAGAGAGAAAGAAACAGCAACAAAAAGCAAAAAATACCAAGGAAAACAATATGACCAGCTAAAATGAAATAAAGAAAAACAAACGTCCATTCCTTCAACAGTCTGCTTTTTAAAGACTACTGTTTATCATTCTTTTTCTAATTTTGCTAGACCTTTAATTTCTAACATCTGTGGCATTTCACTTCAAGAAGCTAACTGATAAACTTTGTAGAGTCTTCTAATTAATTTTCCAGAATCAACTTCTTTTATTGCATAAGTTATCCGTTTTACACCTGATTACTCTAAATCACCGTGCAGCTTAAATTTTAAGTGCATTGTCCTCACTGGTTCACATGATGTAAGAGTTTGGTTATCACTTGTACACGTTGGGCAACATTTTATTTTCATTCTATTAAATGTTTGTTAAAATAACATCATAAACTCTGACATTGAAAAATTGTGTAAAGCTTCCCTGGTCTTGCATAAGTATTCAAATGTGTGGGAAAGTTTTTGTTTTCTCACTTTTTATAGGCCACTGTATTCTTTGGAACTACCTTCATTGCAAATTTGATTAACAGACTCAATATTGTGAAATGTTGACTATGACTTTATTTTTTTTATTGGGAACCCCTAGACAATTTACTGTATGTGTTACAATTTACACCAGGGGTGGGCAAACTTTTTGGCCCAAGGGCCACATCAGGGTATGGAAATTCTATGGTGGACCATGAATGCTCACGAAATTGGGGATTGGGGTGCAGGAGTGGGTGAGGGCTCCGGCTCCGGCTGTGGGTTCTGGGGTGGGGCCAGAAATGAAAAGTTCAGGGTGTGGGAGGGGGGCTGTCGACTGGGGCAGAGGGTTGGGGTGCGGGGGGGTGAGGGCTCCAGCTGGGGATGCGGGGTTGGAGGTGCAGGAGGGTGCTCTGGACTGGGACCAAGGGGTTTGGATGGAAGGAGGGTGATCAGTTCTGGAGCAGGGGGTTGGGGCATGGGAGGGGGTCAGGGGTGCAGGCTCCAGGCACAGCTTACCTCAAGCAGCTCCTGGAAGCAGCAGCATGTCCTGCCTCCGGCTCCTATGCAGAGGCGCAGCCAGGCATCTCTGCGCACTGCCCCTTCCCACAGGCGCTGCCCCCTGCAGCTCCCATTGGCCACGGGGCAGGGACAGCATGCCGCTGCTTCCGGGAGCCATGCAAAGCCATGGCACGAGCAGAGCAGAGCAAGCCTCTGACCCCACTCCCTGGCTTGAGTACCGGAGAGAGGCCAACCCCGGGCCCCACTCCCTGGCAGGAGCTCTAGGGCCAGATTAAAATGTCTGAAGGGCCAGATGCAGCCCCCGGGCCGTAGTTTGCCCACCTCTGGTTTACACCAAGGACGAAACAGCAGCACCAAAAGCAAGGAGATTGGCTTGTGTGAATGGGGTGTTGGCAGGAGATAGTTTCACATATTTTCACAGAAAGTACATATCAATATCGGCATCTTCCATTTCACAGACAGAGATTGAGACCATCTCTTCCATTGTATCAGTTCCTTCTTTGATAAGGGCCTCATTTTGATACTCTTATTCTACAAGTAATCCCATTCATTAGGACTGCTCTGAAGTGAGGTACTACTCAATGTAAGCAAGGGTATCAGGATCTGGCTCTAAATGTTTACAGAGAATTTAGTGCTCACATGAATGGTGCTGGATTGACACCCTGAGAAACTGAAGTCAGGCATTTACCCAGAGCACTTGTGGCAGCCGTTCAATGTTACCCACACAACACTGACCTGCCAATGTACCTCAACCATGCTGTGGAAGGACCATGTATCTCTAGGCTACAGAGAGCAGTTCTGTCATCCATTATATCCTGAAATGGTCTTAATAGTTGTCAGTTTGTGGGCCTGCCTTCTAGAAATCTGAATATAACCATCAAACTCATTTGTATACACTGAACAACTACAAAAATAATACAGTCAGTTATTACAGACTACTGGTATATTCAAACCAGTAACCTAGTGAAAATCCATTCAGCCAACTACCTCCCTGCCTCCTTCCCTTTTGCTTACCTATCATTAGCCCCTACTTCAGGGAGCTGTAATGAGAATTAAGGAGTAGATCCTTTGGAAGACATGCTGAACTGACTCAGAGAAGGCAGGATTTGGTTAACATGAACACACCATTTCAGGAGCCAATTGGGTACTTGTAAGGAACTCATGCAGCTTGTGCTGGGCACGTTATCTTGTTCCATGATAGTACTATAACTGCTGAGCTATAATGTTAACTTTGAAATGTTTCTGACTTTTAGTGTTCGTGGATCTTTAAAAAAGCAGTCCAGGGGCGACCACAAGTTTAAAAAAAAAAAAAAAAAGGAAAAACATCTCGCCCCCCCACCATTATTGGAGTATGTTATCTCTGTGTTGCTTAGGGAATTTAGAAATCCAAAAGGTCATGACTCACTGCCAGGTTCACTTCTTGTTTTAAGAGTAGCTCAACCTTCTGCTATAAAGTCACCAAACTGGTCACTGTCAAGATTATTAACTTTTCTACAGAGCGTTTTAAAAAGGTAAATATAAAGTAGTAATTAAATCAATATTATGTAATATGTTTTTTCATTTGTAATCTCAATTAAATTAATTAACTGGCTCAGCTCTTGTTTAGTTTTTAAACTTCCCTAGTTAAGAAATGGAACACTGGGACTAAATCCAGTTTTCCTACAGAGGAAAGAAATTCAAGGAAACGCTAACTAGAACCAAAAGAGCAATAAGCAAACTTTTCAGCTTTGTGTTCCATGTACAGATTTATTTTTTTAAATTTAAATTCCCTCATTTGTTTATGTAAAATAAATCACAACACTTATTTATTCAAAATATTTCTTATACAATTTATAAAGGCCCGTATGTTATTGTTTTTGGAAACTGAACGACTTTGTCCTGCTGTTTTATAGATACATTTTTGCATGGGATACAATCAAACAAAACAAAAGTTAAAAGATTTATATTTCTTTCATGACCTGAAATCAACACTTCCCATAGCTCATAATATTGGCTGATCTCTTCTTTGACAGGTACTTTAAGGGGAGATTTATGTAGATATCTTGCCACATGTGGATGAATGTGATATAATAAAGTTTCTTTCCAAAAGTTTTTGGATACAGTAGGAAAAGATGAGATATGAATGCATAATCTTTCCCATCCGGGAGATATCGTGGATTTCAGTGATGCTTTGTAATGTACAATTGTTCTGGGAAACCAAGAAATCTTTTATAGGCCAGTAGGTAGTGTAAAAGGTAGCACTTGGAAAATATGAGCTGGAATGCTATCACAGTGAAAGGCTTAATCGGAGAGTTAGAAATAAAAACCTTGCATAACATACAGATTAGTGAGATACTCCATGTTCTCAGATACAATAACAGAAATGAAGCAGAGCCAAAATTGCATATATCCTTCACCTACTAAGTTTTTCCACACAGAGCCATTATATTGTGAAAGACACAAAAAGTTAACCTAGTCATGTGATCTGACCAGCTAAAGACGTGGGGTGAAACCTGGCCCCACTGAAGTCAATGGAAATTTCTGCACTGACTTTAATGGAGCCAGGATTTCACCCACTGAATAGTATTTTTGGCCCTTAGAACAACAAGTGTTCATGAGATAACATGTTTTCCGTTCCATAAGACAGCCTAAAAATAGCGTCTTTACTGAGGATAATCATACTACTGTGAAATCAGTTTTCTTCGCTAAAAAATAAAACCCAGGGCAGTGAGTCTCAGAGCCTTGGTCAGCTGACTCGGTTTACAGAGCTCAGACTGCAGGGCTAAAAATAGCAGCATAGCTGGTCCAGCTCTGGCTGCTGGAGCCTGGGCTCTGAGACTCTGTGAGGGGGAAGGGTCTCCGAGCTCTGTCTCCTGCCTGAACTGCAATGTCTGCAGCCTAGGCCCCGTGAGCCTGAGTCAATTGACCTGGGCTTTGAGACTTGGCACTGTGGGTGGTTCTTTGCAGTATAGTCATACCCCTAGTGCAGGGGCTGGCAACCTTTCAGAAGCGGTGTGCCGAGTCTTCATTTATTCACTCTATTTTAAGGTTTCGCGTGCCAGTAATACATTTTAATGTTTTTAGAAGGTCTCTCTCTCTTTTTTATCTTATTATATTATTGTAACTAAACTATGGTTATATGTAAAGTAAACAAGGTTTTTAAAATGTTTAAGTAGCTTCATTTAAAATTAAATTAAAATGCAGATCTTATCAGTTCAGTGCAGTGGTTCTTAACCTGGGGTGCACGCACCCCCTGGGGATGCGAGAGGCCCTTTCTGGGGGTGTGAGACCTGCGAGATTTTTTTAGAAGGTAAATCATCGAAAACACAAATTAAGCACAGGCACGTAAGTACAACTACTTTGTTTCATCAAACCTATGTATTTATTAACATGTTACATTTTTTAACAATTACTGTAACAGACAAAGTTTTTAAGTTTTCAAGTTTTTAAGCTAATTGTAGTGTAATTTTTGATAAGGGGTGAGAGAACATATTTTGAGAACTCCAGACCGTTAGCGGGCCTAGTGGGGCCAGGTTTAGCGTATTAAATTTCTCCCCACAGGAACGTGCTACTTACGGTGTACTACTTACGGCTGCCAATCCTGGTGCTCCGCAAATATCACATTCCTACAGGGAGAAAGTTAATACACTACACCAGAGGACAGAACCCCAGACCGGCGGCGGGCTGAGCAGATCAGGGGTCCTGGGCCGCCGGCTCCGCTCAGCCTGCTGCCGGTCTGGGGTTCTGTTCACCCAGGCAGGCTGAGCAAGGGGTGGTGGCGGCCGGGACCCCGGCTGGCAGCATGCCGGTAAAAATGGGCTCGCGTGCCACCTTTAGCATGCATGCCGCAGGTTGCCAACTCCTGCCCTAGTGACATCTACAGGCTTTAGCACCAAAGCAAGTACAGTACAACAGGTCCTATAAGGAGAGAACTGTATTTCTTTTTAACAGGAATAAATATATTTTGTTATATATAATATTAATAACCAGAACCCCCACTTTATCATAATATTAAACTTTATAATGGTACTTCGCCTGTCTATAGCACTTTTTATCCAACAGTCTCAATGTACTTTACAAACATTAATTATCAGAGCCTCACCAGGCCCCTCTAAGGTAAGTATTATCCCCATCTATGCCAGTCTCCTAAAATAGTAAGTACTCCACAACACTACATGCTAATAGTGAAAACAGCAACAATTCAGTTAAAATATTGGTTTATTAAAGAACACCAGGCTAAGACTAGAAAAGACTTTTCTTGTGCATTCCAGAAAGGAGGACTGATTTGTCAAAGCCAACAATGAACAGTGTGAGGTGATCGCTGTGCCAGTAAGTGCAAATGTGTTTGAGCCCAGCATCAATTTTTAATGAAACTTTTAATAGAAATTTTGATATTATCCTACTGTATCTAAACACTATATAGCATATATTGCATTGTTGTTTATCAGAAGATTCCTCCATCGTTAGATCGTATTTATCATGTCGAGTGCTGTGGGCAGGCAAGAGAGATTGAAGTGCAAGGATACTGTAGCAGCCATGATTTAAGTTTTCAGGACTATATTGCTGTTTATCTAAAATAACCTCTAGTATAACAACAGCACTGTATATTTTCAAATACATTTTGCAGTTCGTACTGCATATGCAGGGGCAAACTTTCAGATTGCTGCTGAGAGGAATGGGCACAACTTCTGATCTCTAAGACATCTAGCAGGAATGTTAGAGTACTAGTATTGCATCTGTTTACATTCAACAGAAGTAAAGTATATAGCATGACTAACGGTAAATTGCAGATTTTTATTTAACACGGTTTTTGGCAAAAGTGTTCTGATTTACTATAGATATTTCACACTCAATATATAAATTATGCTATCTATGTATTACTCACCCAGTATTTAACACAGATGAGTTATATTTTTCCTTCTTATGCGAGCGTCTGCTGAAGTTATAGAGGGCACAGGGCCCATGATACTGGGAAGTCTACCCAGAGGAGAGCCCATCCAGACCACAGACCTTAATACACCACAAGGTTGTCTTTGTTGGGAGTCAAAAGCATTATAAATGAGGTGCCTCCCAGGTTAAAAGCTCCAGGATTTTCTTTGCCTGTACTTGTAGCATGTCCAAGGAAGCATCATGTTCCTGATTCTGTTAAACTGGCCTAAAACTGGTGTAAAAGAGTAGAGATTCAAGCTTCACATATACTGATGCGTTTGCAACTAATGAAACTCAGAATTCACTGCAATGGTTGATCCATTATTCCTATTAAGACTCCTAAACAGTCCCTGAAGAGGCCAAAAGTACAAAGAATCTAGAGTTATGCTGCAAGTTTTGATGTGAGACAGAGAAAAAGGCTCGTTCCTACTACAATGTACAAGTATATGATGAAAGGGTGATAAATGTTTTAATCACTTTAAAAGAAAAAGATGGGAGAAGAAAGAAAACTGTTGCTCAGGAAAACAAGTTTGCTGAGAAAGGAAGGTTTCCACTTATACCTTTTTTTAAAATTGGGTGTATCAAATACATATCGACTGATGTTTAAGTTTATCCTACTACTCAGCAATTAAGGTTGGACAAGTGGTTCCATTCCAGGGCCTCATTTTCAGTTATGGATAATATTTTCATTCTTTTACCTTTGTGGTTGAAATTTGCCAGATTTGTTCTGTCCAGAAATGAATGTTTTGTTAAAATCTGAGCCAATATGATTCAGCGGTTTTCAAGGACACAGCATGGAAAAAATATACTTCCCATTATAAAATAATTTACACTCTCTCTCTCTCTTTCATAGATACATCATGTGCCAGCAGTGCCCCTCTGCCATGTACATTGGCCAATACTGGACAGTCTCTACGTAAAAGAATAAATGGACACAAATCAGACATCAAGAATTATAACATTCAAAAACCAGTTGGAGAACACTTCAATCTCTCTGGTCACTCGATTACAGACCTAAAAGTGGCAATTCTTCAACAAAAAAACTTCAAAAAGAGACTCCAACGAGAGACTGTTGAATTGGAATTAATTTGCAAACTGGATACAATTAACTTAGGCTTGAATAGAGACTGGGAGTGGATGGGTCATTACACAAAGTAAAACTATTTCCCCATGTTTATTTCCCCCCCCTTTACCCCCCACTGTTCCTCAGACATTCTTGTGAACTGCTGGAAATGGCCCACCTTGA
This sequence comes from Chelonia mydas, assembly GCF_015237465.2. Taxonomy (NCBI): domain Eukaryota; kingdom Metazoa; phylum Chordata; order Testudines; family Cheloniidae; genus Chelonia; species Chelonia mydas. The sequence continues at coordinate 105,982,310 of NC_051245.2, forward strand.
TTATCACGACAAAAGGTTATTTCCCCCCTGCTCTCCTGCTGGTAATAGCTCACCTTACCTGATCACTCTCGTTACAGTGTGTATGGTAACACCCATTGTTTCATTTTCTCTATACATATAAATCTCCCCACTGTATTTTCCACTGAATGCATCCGATGAAGTGAGCTGTAGCTCACGAAAGCTTATGCTCAAATAAATGTGTTAGTCTCTAAGGTGCCACAAGTACTCCTTTTCTTTTTGCGAATACACGGCTGCTACTCTGAAACCTATTAACAATATGTAACTCTGAACAAAGTGGGACTAAAGATGCCAGATAATTGTGCTCTGTTCATCTCCACATAAAAGGCCAAGTATGGGTAGAGGTAGAGAAACTTATATTTTCTCCTGTTATGTGCCACAAGCGTGACCACAAAGTGGCCAGTATAGCCCTCAGCTTAAATCAATACATATTTTATAAACCTTAACTACAGGTGTCCGTACCAGTGCCACCTGTAACGTATATGTATTCACAAGCACCTTCTTTATTTTCCCACATCTAATATGTAGTATCTATTCTAAGTAATAGCACTTCTAAGTAATAGCACTGGTGAAAAAATCAGCACCCTCAATGGATGAGCTATCTGTCTACTTTGGCATTTTATAATAAATAATAATAATGAACCTCTAAATCAGTGGTTCTCAGCCCGCAAGCCACTTACGACCCAATCAGCACACAGCTCAGGGCCATACAGGTAGTACATGTATTGCGTGGATGTGGCCCACATAAACACCCAGAGAAGTACATATGCAGCCCACAATGCTAAATAGGTTGAGAACCACTGATCAAAAAGATCCTAAGGTGCGTGTCCATTACCTGCAGTTTTAAGCTACAGAAATACAAATATAGTACTGTGCATGACGAAAAGCAGAATATTTCCATTTCTTTTTTGCTCTCCTACAAGTTACAAAAGAGTCAAACAATTTTTTGTCCAAAAAAAAAAAAAAATTATTTTCTGGCTGAAATTTTGTCTATCTAGTTTTAAACAAACAGCAATTTTTAAAAATGTTTTTCCCGCAGTCTCCTTATATCGTAGTGTCATTCATTTATGTTAATTCATAATACATTAAGTACAAGATGTTCAAGTCCTACCACATGCTGCCCTAGAGACTATAGTTCTTGGGCCAGTATTTTAAGAAGTGCCTGCCCTTACACTGCCCTTGCACAGTACTTTGCATAGACTGCTTCTGCATCAACCCTGGATCATTACAAAGTTTGTATTCACTGCCTCCTATTGGTTTCAATGGGAATCAGCCTGAGTAAAAACCTCAGTGAAAACTAAGTAAAGGACCCCAGAATTTGGCCCCCAAGGAAGATTAGCCGTGGATCTGGTGAGCTGCCAGCACCTGGCACATTACTGAGCCATTCAGTTTTTGCTAAGGCTTTTCCCTGATAGGAAAGAATCAAACTCCTGCTGGCACTCTTGGTCCAATAAAAGATATTATCTCACCCACCTTGTCTCTGGATACTTAAAGTTACAGAATTACATAACAGATTCTGTCACATGGTATTGAAAGACACAAACTAACATAATTTTGCTGGGGAGACAGGAATAAATGGGATCTAGTATGGTTTTATTTGTAACAATGTACATAGATTTACTCCCAAAAATTAATTATATTTTCTCCACAAAAATAGGATCTTGATAAATCATCTGCCAAGTCTGAGTTGCCTGTAGCTACATAGAAGTAAAGCTGTAAAAAATGCCCAACCCCCTTGAAACTACTACAGAAACTCGAATTACGGTTCAGGGTGGAAGAGGAGAAGGGGCAGTCCTAATGGTTCCCAGACATATATTATGGCTCCAGGGTGAATACATTTGGACATGGAAGGTAACTACTACAACTAGCTCATCTTTCACAACTGTGAGAAGGGCATTCACAGTTCAAAAGTCCTTTTTTTATTTATGAAACAACTTTCTGCTAGATAAGGATACAGCACAGAGTTTACCCCAAACATTCCTTTCTACTTTTATGAGTTCATTTATGTGGAGGGCTACATGTACTGAAATTATAAATGTATATAGCATAAAGGTTATCTTAAATACACTCAGACAGGTCTAGGGCTTTGTGGGGGATTAACTCTAATGGGAATGGAGCAAGTAAATCACTTGTGCATTGCTGGAAGAACAGATGCCTGGAAAACAGAAATAGCAACAGCATTTTCACCATGTGATTTTCTTACAGAAAAATGTCAGGTGGCTCCGAAAGGTGTCACAGCTAAAACACCATTGCTTACATGCTGAATCTATTTTCAGCACATAACAACAGTAACCATCCCTGCTCCCTCCATTTGCAGCGCAACTGCATATTCAAGTTTCAGCCTGCCATACTTACGTCTACAGCCCATCACCCAGAGTTCCACATATATACAGTGTGTACACAGGTAATTTTGGCTGTGCAATTTTTATACCTTTTTTCACATGCGTTAAATCAGTTGCCCCAAAGGAGTGAGGCGTCCTCTCAGAGTGGCTGCTCCTGAACATTTACCTGAGAGCAGGGTAAGGTCACTTTGTCTGCGCTGTCTGAGCAGCCTGGTGGGCAGTCTTGAAAAGTTTACAATCCCAAGGCGTGACTTCAGTTGCACTTAGGTAGCAGCACTGGTTATAAACAATTCTGGTTTCTATTCAAACACAAATCACCTTGATTTCAATTTGTCAACATTAATCATTGAGAATCAAATACTTTAAGTTACAGGAAGATCGACCTGTCCTGTAAATAACTTTTACATTTATAAATAGTTAAAATTATATTCCCTCTGAGTGTTGTTTTATATGAAGTGAGTCTACCAACATCCTTTTATGTCTGCACCTAGGTTTCCCAAAGATGTTGCACAGCTGAATAATAAACAGCATTCCCCTAAGTGTATATAAGAAATGAAATGGGAAGGGCAATGGAGACCTTTCAGGGCAATAATAGGAGTGAGTACATGAGAAAATCCAGTTCTCTCATGAAAGACAATATGGTGTAGATCCGTATGTCTCAATCCACTGGGCGTGACTCACAGGTGAATCTTACAGACTGTCGACTAGTCAGACCCCATAGTTAAGAGAAATCAAACCAAAAAACCCTCATTAAAATGCTGCAGGCTGTGGGACGCAGCAGAAATGAAAGAAAGAGAAGCTCTGCCTCCCGCTCCTCACCTTGCCCCGCACCTCTGCTCCCTTCCCTTCTTCATCCTCCCCTCCCCCATCTCACTCACCCCTTCCTTCCAAAAACCTCTCCCCTGCCTGAATAATAGTCAGCTCTTTAAAAGGTGCCACTGAGCTCTGGGCTGGCAGATCCAGAACTAGCAAACCTCCATCAGTGGCTGCAAACAGTAAGATGTCGATGGGACATGCCAAGAAACTGTGGCTGTTTTCTGAGTCTTGAGTAGTAAAGATTGAGAACTACCGGCTTAGTTGACTAAACCTGGACTCCCATAGTTCTAATCTCATCTCTCACAATGACTCGCACTCTAGTGGGCATGGCCTAAAGCTTTCTCCACAGTGGCATTTTTCTTAAAATCCCTCGCTGCTGCATTAACGCTAATGCACTTCCACTGCTGACAGCAACAATGTGGGCACTAGTGTAGACAGAGCATGCATTTTTACCATAATATTAACAAGGCCTGCTCAGGACAGGGTCAGAGAATATGATGACAGAATACCAGCAGCTAGTCCATACTAGGGAACGGTGTCAGTATTAGAGGAAATGTGGGAGACTGAGAAAAAGGCCAATATAGACTTTGGCCAAGATTTGCAAAAGTGACATGTGAGTCTGGCACTTGTTTTCCAATACACAGTACTGCTCAAAATTAAATTCATTCACAAAGTTAAAATACCCTCCATAACAAAGCCTTTTGTGTGCTTGGAATTTAAAATGTCTATGCCCCTCCTAGAAAGTCTACAATTATTATCCTGCTTCTCTGTCATATTTTATCAAATACTTCCATACGCACTGCTATTGATAACTGCATAAAGTCAGGATTCAAGAAATGGAAACAGCACACAAAGCCAGAATACCATGACAATAAGAGTAAAAAACTAAAGCTTTCCACTAAGTTCAGTCTACAGGTCACTGCAGCTGGTTAGACAGTAACTGCCAAAGCCTATTTTTACTCAAAACAGTCTTTACCAGCAGACTTGGTTGTGGTGCTGTGTGTAACATTGTGAGGACCACATGATCACAGGGATATCACATAAGGAGTGAGAAAGGCACACAAATACTTCAGAAATGTACAAGAGATTAACTATTTGAGAACATATTAGCATTGTCTTCTTAAATTTATCATCACAAACCCTTTTTAATAATAAACAGATGCAACTGAAAGAAAGTACAATCAGTATCTTGCTGCAATAAAATATAAATTAGGCTAAACGGGCATAATAAAAATCACATGGTAGGAAAAGGCATTTATTAAGCAACGAGACACAACAAGGAGGACAGCGATTGTGGGACACACCAAGAGATATGATTATGAGGCAAACTCTTAGGATCATATCTTCCCAGGAGATTAGTGGAGTGGAACCATGATAAGCAACAGATAAGTCAACTTATCTGGGTTGACTGTTGAAATGTGGCTTCTTCCCATAATTCTGTACTTCATAAAAAAAGATTTCTGTAGTCTACCCTGCACACACATGATGATTTCCACACTAATCTCCAGCAGGAAGTAGGTTTAACTGAACAGATGAGTTAGTTCTTAGCACAGAGCACCACTAATACACTAATTTACTATCTTGAAGTTTGTGAAAATCAAGTTCATGGCTTGTGGTGAAGACCCACACCTCTTAAATGGATTAAATGCTGATAAACAGCATTTGTAAATATGAAAACAATAATCATTTGGATGGTTGCACAAGCAACTCATTTAATTCCCCAGAATTGGTATTATCACTATCCCAGTGAGGTTGGTAGGCAAGGGAAATTACCTCAAGCTGAATTGAGTTCCTGCACGCATGTACACACACATACAAACACAGGGCAGGGCAGTAACACTTTAAGGCATCATTGTTAATGGATGAATCAATGCCAATATCACAAAGCAAACATTAGTAATCAAGATCATCAAACTGATTGCAGACTCTCCCAGGATTATATTTCCTGTAAGACACCACAAAAGCAGGCAACGTTGTGAAATATGGTAACACTGCTCCCACATTTCATTTCCAACGGCAAGAGAAAATAAACTACCTCCACACCAATACTCAGAAATACCCCAAAACTCTCCTCTGAGAATGAGGAAATCAAGAAACATGAACTAAATTATCACTGAAATATTCCCACCTCAATCAGGAGCCAAATATGGACAGCAGTCTGTGAGCCACAGTCAAACACCACAGGTTTGAGGGAATACCTTCAGGATATACGGAGAACAGTAACAGTGATTGATACTATCAATAATATAACAGTTTCTTGTTACATTTAGGGAAGAGGACATGAATGTTAGTAAATTACCTGCTGGTATGCAATGAATTTAGTACACACTTTGTTGTGTGTGTGAAGTCAGAGGTGTTTTCCATGTGCAATGCTCACCATTACTAACACACACACAGTGCTATTTTGCTTATGAAATGTGTGATGTCTCACCCAATTTAGCACCCATGTTATAATAGACTTTAGAAATACCAATGTATACAACATTTTTAAAAAATCAAATCTAAAATAAAACTCTCACCCATATGGGTAAATAAACTAAAAACCAACAATCCACCCGTTGCCACAACTCCTCACAATTCCAACCAATCCTCACCCTTTCACTCACCCCGCACACCTAGGAATATTCCTCAACCATGCAGCATGGCTTTAACAGCCACACTAGAATATCCCTAGCATGGGCGATTAGAAAGCATGAAGAACTAGGAGGAAACAAGATACCTTTACTAGCTTACATGCGAGAGACAATCAAATACTGCTTATCATCAAGGGTGTGATTTTTAAACACACATGCTCACCTCACTCTTCTTATTGCTGTTACTGAAAGACTATATTTGTTGCTGTTACTGAAAGACTATATTTGTTGGAGGGAGGCTGGGCAGATGATGAAGGCGGTCAATTTTTGTGCTGGAACCTGCTGAAATTACCTGTTTTGGGGACGGAGCAAAATGTGAAGCTGAGAATTGATATTCATACTTGGATGAATCATTTGAACAGAACGCTCCCCTCAGATAAATGCAATTTTACAACCCATGTAATTATGTAACCCAGTCATGTTGCCTTATGGCCACTGTTATTATCAGCTTCAAATTTTTATTCCAAAACCAAGAAATAAAAGCGTTTACATGGATGTTATGGTCATGGTAAGAAACAATATGGAAATAAAAGTAGTAGACAAGCTTTCTTGCTTTATCTCTGCAAACTAGTAAGAAGTTTCATCAAAAACAAGAGAGAAATTAATACAGTTGATCATGAACAAAATAAGTATGAAATGCCATTCAGTGTCACTATCAATTCAATGGCTTGTAAGAAGTCCATCAGTGAAATTTAGGTAACAAAAGGGAATGTACTCAACAGCCCCAAATCTCTGGTCATGACAATTCCCTTCACACAAACTATCTCTGCTTAGCTATCAGGACAAATGTATAGATGCTAAAAGAACAATCTATTAAACCCATGTGACTACAGCAGCCTCAGAAGATATGGAAAATTGAATCCCAAAATGTGTATCTTGAACAGCCCCCTTGTATAATGTGGCAGTATAAGTAATCAAAAGTGCATACACATCAATCCAGAAAAAATTACATATTTTTTTAGTTCCTTTAAGGTTCACAGAGCTTTACCCAGAATTCCACTTGAAACATCTAATGCTGACTCACTGTGAAAAGTTTGCAAAACTTTAGTAAATGTGTACTGTAAAAAAAAGTTCTGGAACTACCAGCTATATTTTGTATCCTTGCATTAATCTGAATACAGAAGGACAGAAAGAAAATACAAATATTGGCATAGGTGATTTCAAGACTTAGTTGCTTGACCTTTTTGTAAGAAGCTTTTTGGCATCTAGGACTTGGCAGCATCTGTGAAGGCCAGGCCAGGACAAAGAGGAAGACAGGAAGCATAGAGCTGGCCATGTCTCCTTGGCAGCCAGCATTGCAACAGGGTGAACTACCACCTCGTTGCCAAACCAGAAACAGTGGGGGAAGCCCAGATAGTTGGCAATCACATACTGCTGTATTGTACATCCTAAACTCCAAATGCCTGATAAACTTAAATGCTATGCCAGACCCTAATCTATTTAAACTTCTACTGTACTTGAGAACACTTTGTTTGTCCTTATTTGTGTGTTTCCTAAAGAAATGACGCAGTAGTAGCATGCTGAAAAATGTGCATGCTGAAAACTAGTTCTCATTACAGGGTTATGCTTTCAGGGTTTCCCTCAAAGCTCTATTAAAAGAGTGGTAGGCATTCCCCAATTACACTTTTGCTTTCTGTCCCCAATTTTTCCCATTACTGGGAACGACAGCCTCTAAACACACACGATAACTTAGAATAATACCAATATAGCCAAATTAAGTCCTCTTCTTTTAAAATGTTTTAAACTTCTTATTACATTTGGGGCACATATTATGAAAACTGGATAACTCTCTCTATCACACACACACACACACACACACCCCTCTCCTTCTACAAACCTTAGAGGAAAACCCAGATTTGAAAATTAAAATGTTTAAACCCCTGATCCTTGGGTCCAGCTGAGCTGTGTCCAGTGTATGACCCAAGATAGGGTTAGGGGGCAAAGTTAGCCTTACATCTCACCTGTGTTTTTCTGATCCCTGAGACTGCAGGGGGCTGGTTCGGACCCTGGTGTAAGTGAGAGCAGCCTTCAGGACTTCTTTATCTTACATCGTCCTGCAATGGCCTCCATACAGATGTTGTGGAAGGGCACAGTACACTTCAGTTATGCTCCCTAACATGCCCCTGGCAAGCTTCTCCGTGGCGTCTGTAGGCCATCTGGTGATTCTCCTATAGCAGGGAAAACCACAGCTGAACACGTAGGCCAGCTTTAAGGATGCTTTGTGCAGCCAATGTGGTGCAAAGCAGCTTTTTGGTCCAATCATCTAGCCGTATGTCTTTTATTAATCTTGCTAATGTGCAAAGAACAAGAACTACTTCCCTTTCAATAAGCACACAACAGTTTCTGAAAGTTATATTTTACAAATCTTTATCAGTTATTTATGGAATCAACGTAACATAAATTGGGAGTCAACTGACATCACTGTGATTACTGCAGCAAAAGTGTGTGTGTGACACTCAAACTTTTTGACCACGCCTGCACCATCACATACAAACCTACATAAAATGACCACCATATACTTAAAATATAATTAAAATGAACTACACTGCACTATTTTTCAATGAAAATCTCCCACATTGCCTGGGTCGGCATTCACCCAGGCTTCCTAGGCTGGGGTGCCAAGTTTTCTTTATCTCTCACCAAGTTTAACTGTTCTGAAGATATTAGAAAGTATACTATGGTAAAGAAAACTCTTGAATCAAAAGCGGACCTTTTCTGGCTGAGACCATAGGTTATAAATAGTGAAAGGCTACAAGTCAATGCCATAATCTATTCTTATTTCCATTTAAAGTGAAAGTCTATTAAAAAGTTGCTGACATTTTACACCTGATGGCATTTCAGTTCGGCTTACTCCATACCTACACTCTCAAAAATTAATCTTAGTAATAACTATGGCTCTAACTATTGGATTTGCACTCCACAAGAGAATAGGCTCCCCTTTCTCTTTCTAAATAGCCATATAATTTTGATGAGGTTTCTTTCATTGAGGTTTTTTTTTTGTTTGTCTGTTTTTTGACAGGTAGAGAAAGGAGAAGGCAAGCAAGTCAGCTAAAATCACAAACTGCGTGTTTAAGAATCTCACCACCAAAGTAATTATCACTTCCAGAACGAGAGTCATGGAATGTCTGTTATGTCGAGGAGAGACAAGTAGTTGTTTTGAATTCCTACAAGAACTTAGTGCGTGGGATTCTGTCTAAAACTATGCTCCTTCCCCCCACAGATGATATTTATAGCATGGCAGGTAATGGCGGTAGAGACTGCATTTTCCTCAGAATAAGCCCCCAGTTTATGTCATCAGAGCCTTACTTTGTGATTGTCTGCTCACTATATTCATGAGGTGCTCTTCTACTAGTTTTAGACATGTAATAACTATTTTCTGCCTTACTGGATTTATTTGCTATCATCTGTATAAAATGAAAACAATTTTTAAAAATAAATTTATTCCAGTGAAAATCAGGGATGGACAAATCTGTTCAGAGAAAATAAGGGCCACTCCATGAACTTTTCTCCCTCCCCCTTCTGTTTAGAAACAAACCTTCTTAGAATTTCTGAAAGATTCTTATAACTATTTCAAGTGTGTGCTTTTTTTACTATAGCTCTATCCTTAAAACCTTCCTAAAAACTTACTTCTTCAGTTACGGCCATAAGTGTCTTCACATCCACTCATATCTTTATCTTCTTTATTTGAAGCTTAAAATAAAAAAGCTTTAACCAAACAAACAAAATGTGCACATAACTGAACTGAATAACCACGTGATGACACTTCATCTACCTTCACCCTCCCCTCTGCATAAAGTTTGTCACGTTCAGTTATGTGAAAAATGTTGATTGTGAAAAGTGTAGATTGTAAACTCTGTGAGGGCAGAGGACTTGTTGGCTGTGAAGCACTTGGCATACTTTTGGGTGCTATTAAAAAATTACCACCACCAGACAAAAACTGGGACCAGAGACTGAAATGCCAGTCACATCATAGAGCACACAATCTAGTGATTTCTAGTCCAATTTTCAAGACTAAATAGGTTTAAATATGTTTCAGATAAGTATACAATCTTTCTATACTTCTGTGCTTGTCCAAATGGAACTGAATCTTTGCACCTCTGGAAGTATACTATAATTAGTGAAAGTGTTAACTTACTCAATCCAATGATAGTATTAATAATTTTGTTTTGTTTAGGACCAGACTGCGGAGCTCTTACTCACCAAAGTAGTCCCTTGAATAAGTGCATACTAACGTGAATGACAATCTGGCCCTTAGGTGCCTTTCCAAGTCATATTACAGATGCTAGGTCCAAAAAATGCTTAAAAGGAACAGTACGTTATTTTAATGTATACAGCATTGAATTATTTAATACTTCTTCTTATATTCCAAACAATTGACTGATTGTATTATGAAATTTCTACATTCCCCAGCATTTAGAAATTTGCAGAGCTGAATAAAAGCTTTGGCTGCCTTAGTATGTCTAAAGGCGAATATAGCTTTAGATAAGAAATGATTTTTTTCTTTTACTCTGTAAGGATAATTATCACAGCTATCACACTATTATTGTAATTACATCCGTAAGAACTGTTGTTTCAAAATTGTTCTTTGTATCACCATTATGCAATGTGGGAACGTTTGTCTCTTCTAATGATCACCATCACAAGCGTCTTTTTGTAGCTGTATAAGTGATTTCACCTCCTTCTATTAATATCCTGTTACTTGCTTTGGAAAACCAAAGGAGACAGTCCCTAATGAATATATATATATATATATATATATATAAATGAAGGCTTTTAGTGAAGCCAGGTCTAAGGCATTTTGAAAAAGGAATTCACACTTCCCCTTTATGGCAGCATAACATTTTCAACGTACTTTGCTAAATGATAGAAAAGCCCCCAAAATACCTCAAATCTGTGTTTCATAAACTGTACTCTAAGAGAAGTAGCAATAAAGTTTATTACAGACCTAAAGTATCTGCATAAACCCATTTAATTGAAAAGTGGGTGGAGAAGGCTGCCAAATTAAATGTTTACATTAGCACAGCTGTATTGTAAAAACATTCTGCCCCCTGCGCTTTGTAATTATAAGATATTTCTGGACTGTGTATCTCTACAAAGTTTATCTCTACTGCCAAGAGTGTTTTGGCACAGAGTCTCTGCAATTTTTGGCAGCCAGAGTGCTCTCAGCGCAGGCAGTATCTAAAATGGCTGCCAAACAGTTATCCTGAAATGTCGTCGACCTAGTGTCGTCCTGTGTGAAGGGCAAAAGCCAAAGCTGGTTTTAAAACAGTCTGATTGTTTTAAATGAGGCAAAGACCTTGGTTTCCACATAAACACAGGAGTTGGCATCACCAATTTGTTGTGTCATGTTCATAAAAAATTCTGGAGAATGATAGTGGGAGGGAGGGAGGGAATACTGACTGTTGGGGATCTCCAGTAAATGGGGGGGGGGATGTGGGGGGAGGGTTCTTTAAGAGAAGCTTCATTTTATTGTTTTAAATTATGCATAAATCTTAATGCTTTATTTTCCCCTGTGCCAAGAACATAGTAAAATCTTTACAAACAGATAGTGTGTGTACTGTTGGCAAGACAACAATGAAGTCAAAATCTCCCAACTTACAGCTGCATAAGATAGTTTTTGTCATTGCATTTCCTCACCCTCTTTTAAAGGAAATCTTTCTCTTCCAAACAACTACTGAAGCTTACAAAAGCAAGAGGAAGAGGATATGGTTTCATGCTTTCAAGCCTTTGGTGCACAACATGCAATTAATTTGACTTAGAATGTGATATCCACATACTCTCATTGTTTTGGATTTTCTACAAACTTTCACATCAATGTATTTTATTTTTAACAACTATTCAATCTTAGCTATCATATCTTGCATAATTCGTTCAACAGATTTTCCTCTTTTACTATGTTCAGGTTGAGAGATATACTGGGCCCAGTTTACTATCCTGTAATCATAACTGCTACTGACTGTAGTACAGCAATTCTGTGCTTCAGCTGAATCCAACATTCCTGCAATCGCTGAGCACTTCCTCAGAGGTGTAAAATTAATTGAGACCTAAAAGTGGCAATTCTTCAACAAGAAAACTTCAAAAACACACCCCAACGAGAGACTGCTGAACTGGAATTAATTTGAAAACTGGACACAATCAATTTAGGCTTGAATAAAGACTGGGAGTGGATGTGTCATTACACAAAGTAAAACTATTTCCCCATGTTTATCCCCCCGACCGTTCCTCACACGTTCTTGTGAACTACTGGAAATGGCCCACCTTGATTATCACTACAAAAGGTCCCATCGTCTGTCCCGGCTGGTAATAGCTCACCTTACCTGATCACTCTCATTATAGTGTATATGGTAACACCCATTGTTTCATGTTCTCTGTGTATATAAAATCTCCCCACTGTATTTTCTACTGCATGCATCCGATGGAGTGAGCTGTAGCTCACGAAAGCTTATGCTCAAATAAATTTGTTAGTCTCTAAGGTGCCACAAGTACTCCTTTTCTTTTTGCGAATACAGACTAACACAGCTGCTACTCTGAAAACTGGTCATTTTAGATACTCCTAGTTGGAATTTGAACTTATCACCATGTTTATTTTAAAATTTGCCATCAATTTCCTTTATAATAATGTGATTATACAGTTCCAGTAAAAGTACTCCACGGTAATTTCACTTCAAATTAAAAACAACATGGAAAATACCCATACAAGAAGATACCCCTTTAGAAAAAGGATTGTCAAACTTGTTCATAGGGTGGACCACAACTTAATAGAGAGATTGTCTTGGTTACCTCTCCCGTCATTCTTAATCATAGAACATCCATGTGGCAATTATAGTAATTTCTTACATAGAAAAGGAATATCTGGGAAATATTTAATGTAGTTTAGCTGTATTTTGTGATTTAGCAGCTGGACTATGGTGCACAGCTTTATGACAGCTCTTCCCGGACCACCAGTAAATAATCCAGGAAGCAACAGTTGTGTATGGCCCACAGTTTGACAAGTGCTGTGTTAGAGGATATCAGTTTAAATTTTACTGATACAACATCTATTTCAATTCTACCCATGCTTCCTTCCTAATTTATCAATCAAAACCTGGTCCCTTTAAATACGGATGCATTTCACTGTGATCATTTTGTCCATTCAGCTGTCTTCTACATTTTAGGGACTTTCATCCTCTGTTTAATTTGTAAACAGGCTCAAAGTCACACACAGCCATGCAATGTCAATGTCCTCGTAAATGATTACCCTTGTAGGGTTAAGATTCCAAAGAGTATAGGAAAGTTATCTGCACTCTATTCCAATTAGTATCATTCCACCAACATTAATAAGTGCACCTTAAAACTCCTCCCCACCAAAAAATGACCAAAACAACCAATCAGATTTTCTGTTCACCAGGTTCTTATCAGTCAGGTGTGAGCAGTGACTTATTTTTCTATCCTTTTCCACATAATCTGCATGCAATGATAATTATTAAACAATCTGACTGTAAACATTAAAAGAATAAAGAGATCAAAATTCCATAAATAAGTGTTTTGTCTTCATTTTTATTATTACAGGTGTGTGAGTGAATTTAGTTCTCACCAAAGCAAGAGATCATTGTGGACAACTTGAGGTAGGCACAGAGCAGGGAGGCTGTCTGCAAACTCTATCTATGTCCCCACAATGTTTCTCCCTCCTTCTTCCACAAACAGTGCTGCCAATGTACATCATTCCCATATCTGCAACATCCCACATTTTCTAGGTCAGGATCTCCTTTCTGTATAATCTACCAGTTGTGGTTTGGTGATGTGCGCAAAGGGGGAGGAGGATTAGACCAAATTCATTTTGCTGATGGAATTCCACCAATGATGAACTGAGTCAGTGGAGCTAACGGAAAGGCAAATGGCTGTAACATTTGTTAACACTGTGCTGAACATAAACAATAGTTCAGGACAGTGATGCATCATATAAATAAGGAAGAGAAGTACTTAGAAAACTACCACCCCCTGTGAGCCCTACAAACATATTTTACACTGTGAGAGGAACTAATTCAGTGGTTCTCAAACTTTTGTACTGGCAATCACTTTCACATAGCAAGTCTCTGGGTGGGACCCCTCCTTATAAATTAAAAACACATTTTTATATATTTAATACCATTAAATGCTGGAGGCAAAGCGGGGTCTGAGGTGGAGGCTGACAGCTCGCGACCCCCCATGTAATAACCTCACGACCCCCTTAGGGGTCCCGAACCCCAGTTTGAGAACCCCTGAACTAATTCTTCAGAACTTCAGGGTCACAGCTCGCGAGTGAGACAATCCAACTGCATCCTTTGACCATTGCATATTCTTGTACAAAAAGCAGACCTTTGTCTCTCCACTCTCCCCTATTCACAGAACATGAAGGTCAAGCATTACCCTGTGAATGTGATATCACTCTCCTACCTCCCAAATGTGTGCAAGTTTTAAAGGAAAATCTCTACCAGATTTGCTTTCTCTCTTGCTCTGGCATATGTTAACAAGGCACTTGCAAAGTCACAACACCAGACAAACACAGAAAATGCAGTTTACACAGTACAGAAACAACAAAATGCCCTAGGTACTGGCAATCGCGAACTTCCTCTTTTCCCCCATACAAAGATACCTAGGAAGGAATATTAAGTGTGCAGGATGGTAAAGGGGGTCTCCATTTTCACCTATTTATTAAGGTCTAAATGGGCCCTGGCCATACTTTAAACCAGTCAATCATAACCCCAAGGGCAGCTGCTACAAATGGCCAGCTTGAGTGTACTAATCCCTATGCAGCTCCCTCAGTAAGCCAGCCTTCCACTGAGGGTAAAGGAAGAGCCATGTTCACATATGATCCAAGTCTCAAGAGCTTACAGGCAATAAGCAACTGAGCTACAAACCTCCAACTTCTTTCTCTGCAAAAAGCTTTGTCCTCAAAAAATAAAATAAACTAATCTGAACTTCCCCCTGAGTTAAAATAATTATGAAATGTTATTTGTCATTTGCAGATGATGAGGTGGCTTTGCCTGATGTTACATTAATTATATGAACTCTTTTAGTGCTGTGGAGAATTAGATTTTGTCTAGCAATTCTGTTTGTGCATTTATAAAAGGTATTTTCCCCTTTGGTTCACATTTCCATTGGTAAATATCAGCCTCCCACTTGGATTTCTGAAGCATTCAGAGGAAAGCAGAGAGGAGCTACAGTCATTTTTACTGACATTCATTGATTCCCTGTGTTCTCTTCCTTTTGCCTAGAACGGTTAATTCAGGAAAATCAAAGGATTTCTCTCTTCTACCCGGGGCATCACTACAGATATTTCAACTTCACAGAAATGTCATAAGTAAGAGCTCTTCCAACCCTACACACATCAGCACATAAACAAAATTAAATTCCATGAAAAATTATGGGAAGAGAATACATGGTTTAGCACTCAAAAGTGTGGAAATGCCACACATTACTAACTAGTCCTTAATTATATGATCCCATGCTATTTTCACGTAAAATAAATAAAAGAATCTTAAAGTTGCAAAGGCAATCAGTCAAAAGTTATGAAGTGTTGCATACGCAACCTTTATTTGGCTCTCTTGAGCATATGCATTAGGATAATTTTGCCCAACACCATACAGGAAGTTTATAGCAGACTTAGGGAAGGAATCCAGCTCTCCCACATCCCTGCCCAGTGTATCCAACACAAGAGAACATCCTTTGCTTTCTTACAATCCTGTCTCATTCACTGTCCATCCTGTGCATCAAATAAGACAAGGGTCCTACATGTATGTGATCATATAACCAATGACTTATCAGAAAACATATGCACAAGTGGGTCAATTTATGGTTGTACAGGCAACCTCAATTCTGGAATTTCCTAACTTCTAAGTGCTTGAGTTTGCAACCTTAACATGACACATTACAGGTGTATTTTAATGTAATTTCCTAGCCTTATAAAAAAGCAAACTGAAAAACAGACTGTTCATTGTGTAGATCTGTACTGATCCCTGATATGGGTCATCAGCAGAGCTGGAACCCAAGATCTGTAGATCACAGCACAAGCCTCTAACACTTGAGTTAAGGAGCAACTGGTCTCAGTAGTGAGTTGTTACACTCTTTTTGGACCAGCAACTAGAGGGGGACACAATACACTCTTTGTCAATGTCTCACCCAACTATTCACTAGACAACAAAGAAATGCTGAGACTCAGGAATCTTGGGTTCTATCCCAGGCTCTGGAAGGGAATGAGGCCTAGTGGTTACACAGAGCATAGCCAAGCACACAGATTTTGCATATTCATTGTGTAGCTATGTGGATAACACTTTCCATATTAGAGATCCGAGTTCTTTTCACAGATCTGCCCTTTGCAAAGATATGTTACTATATAAACCTTAATTCTATGATCACATAATGGACTTTAGTGAACTGTCATATGGTTTTATGCTTGAGGGGGAGAGCCAAGAAAAGAGACAGAGTTTGTAAAAAAAAAAAATCCATAATGCGGAAATATTTGGCCAGAATGCCTCATCCTATACAATTTACAAGGTCTATAGAAATCAGCCCCTTTCTAGTAAATCTCTTACCCTACAAGATGCACAGAGATGCTAGAGCTCCCACATGGCCATTATCTCAGTCTCTCCACATCTGAAAAAAATACACAAAGGTTCTGGGGGTGGGGGAGGGGAGGTGTCTTGCAAATAAAGTTTTCAGTAACACTAGGCTCCCTCCACTTCATTTGGAAAACGTATTCACTCCATCCAAATTTTCCACATGAAGTGACATAATGAATGAAGCAAGATTCCCCGTGGAGACCAGCCTTGTTCACTGCCCCCCTTCATGTTCATGGTCTACCTTAGTGGTGTAATCTGAGCAAGATTCTCTCAGCCTCACTCACACCTTACTCCATGAGTACTTTCACTGAGATTAACAGGACTGACTCAAGAAGTGTGGGACTACTCAGAGTAAGGAAGGATGACAAAATCTGGCCTTTTGTAAGCATAGCACGAAAGTGGTTATCACAGTTCCTAGAGTACTGTGCACACGTAGTACTTGCTTTTCAGAGCCACCTAACTTGGAAAAATCTAAACCAATTAGCACCAGGACATCCCAAAGCATTTATCAGAAAGGGATATTTTCAGACCAAATATCAGCTTTTTACAGCTGTTTCCACTATGGGACTGTAAAAATAAAGGTCCCAAGTTTTTATTGTTTTTATATAATGAGGAGGGGTTTTTTCCTCCTTGCACTCCCAGATGACTGTGCTGTTTTTGCTCAAACAACGGTGTTTTTTTTTAAAAAAGAGCAAACTTGCAAAATTTCAACCTTAAGTTTTGCCAACACCTAAAAACTGTGGGAGTGGAGAGGGGAAGAGAATGGAAACTATTATCAGTCTTAGCTAGAAGAGTTGCTAGTATCTGCCTTATAACACAGTTCCCAGACAAGTTGGTGTAATTTTTTTTTTCAATTTTTTGCTTTGCTACAATATTGTCATTCATTCTCAATATATTTTTCTTTCCTTTTCCACACTGCTTTCGACAATCTTCATTTTAACTTGATGTTTTCATAAAAGATGTTGAGTTTTCACTCACTCATTAATAGGTGATATTTAAAAGTTTCTAAAAATATATTCAGGGATCTTGCAGGGATGCAGGCTTTTGGTTGCTCCTCAGTGGCACTGTTCTGTTTTGTCCTAAAGGATCATATTCTATATTGAAGAAAGGAATGAGAGGTGAAGGGGATTACCTTAATTTAATAACAAAATGTTTATGTTGCTGAGGGTGCAGAAAAACATCTCTGTTCTAGACAAAGAAAAGCAACATTTCCAGGATAATTTTTATCCAGTCCAATCCATTTGACCATCCCAATTAATTTTGAATTTAAAAGTAATAGTGCATGAGCATGTGAGAGAAAATGCAGTGGAACATCAAGAAGAATTGTATTAAAACTAAAACAAAATGGTCTCCTACCTATAAAATTATTTTTACAGTGGCTACACCATGTCAGGTTCTCACATGATCTATACCACATATATAGATTGCCTGTGGCTCCTGAGTAATACAGTTCTGAGTCATCGTCGTCATCTCCTTCTTCTTCTAAATGTGTGTGCTGTAGGGCTATTACTAGAGTATGACAAAGTTTTCAACATGCCTTTTCTCTTCATTGGAGTGAACAATATTTTCTACAGTATTAAAAAGATGATTCATTTCATACATGGGAAAGGTGGGGTCCTGCTTAAGAGAACATTCGCAGCACAAATTTTATAATGATGCAATGCTGACTAAATGATCCATTTAGGTCTTGAAAAAAAAAAAAGACAAAAACTGATTAGCTAACATTAAGAATATCATTGACAAAGACTTGACATTTATTAGAAGGCAACTGCTTGAGAATATGACTTTAATTGTGCATACATATTTTTATTCATTAAAATGAATAACAAATAAAATCCCACACGATGGTGTCCCAGCCTCATAACACATTAATAAAGTTTCTTAAAGGTTTTGGCAGGGGGCCAGCACAGTCCATTAACTCCTTGCAAGTTGTAAAAAGAAGTAAAGTCATTTCAGGCTGCTTTGTGGTTATGAATGAAACAGCAGGCAGCCTGTATGGAAACGTCACTTTGGATATGGCATTGGTAATGGATGCTTTGCTGCTCAATCAAAGCAGTATGGGGATAAGTTAATGCACTGAATCACAATCTAAACCCTGATGCATTGCAAAACTAATTTAGTTAAAAGTGGAGGGAAAACGGCAAAAGATTCCAAGTAATGAAGATCTGTTTATTTTGCTACTAGCCTGTCACACTTCATCTGAGTAAACTTGCCCATTGTGAAATCAAAAATTATACATTTTCAGTGATTATAACTGTTTTGCTAAGACTGCTTAATAAAACCAAGCCCATTCTGGATCCTTGTACCTCAATATAGATATGGGCAAATAAAATACTGTTTTGCTTTATCTTCTTTTTTTCTTTTTAAAACATAAAGAAATTCCACCTTTTTTGTTTTGTTCTCTTACACGAAGGACCATAAATAACTTCAACAACTGGTAACTAAGTGGCTGTCTTTAACTTTGTCTAACAATTTGAATTAAAATGCTATACTTTCCCCTTTAGCTTTATAGTACCATCTGTTCTCTCTTTTCATAACATTACAAACATTTCCCTTTGGAGAAGGGATTTAGTATTTTGCATCCTTTAGAGAAAAAGGCAAACTTGAACGGTGCCGAACATGTGGAGATCCATCCAGGACTCTGCAAGCAGAAAAGTGAATGGGCTTTCGGATTAAAACACTTTTCTCAAGGTGTGAGCCACCCTTCCTGTTGCTATATTGTTAAGCATCAAAACACACTTGAAGATTAAAAACAAGTTCTAAAATAAGAATATTTTAAATGGGTTTCTGGGAAAAAAATTAAATGAAAAACAACTTGTATAACAAAATTCTCTTTACTTCTTAGCAAAATATTAAAACTGCACATTCTGGTCATTGACATAGTAACAATAAATTTCATGAATTCAAAAGTAAAAAGTTACATAAAATGTTAATGTACAAACATTTTGGCAGGGTTGGGAGGTGCAAGCAACTAATCAGCTGGAATGATGTATCAATCTTTCACCTCTGACAGCCCAAGTTCAAGTGTGGCTTAAATCACAAATGCAAAAGCTGTTTGTCTTGCACCTAGTGAGAATTTGCCACAACACAAAACCACAAAATGTGTTTAAATTAGCAGTCTCCTTAGAGGAGGCCAAGCAGTGAAACAGATGGGGTACTGAGGCCTGGGGCAAAGAGCAACAGTACTAGCTACATAAGAAAGCTTATAAAATATATGACACTAATATGCCAAATACATATAGATCGGATTGCCATTGTGTACTAAGTCATTTATCCACAAACGGTGCTGACATGTTTTCACAGCAAAGGTTGGCTAACACTTTCAAATTGGCAATAGATTTCAGTCTTTAAAAAGTTGCCACAAAGCATCACTATGTGCACACAAACTTACACAAGTCGTGTATATTATGTGATATACAAACACACAATCACACCTTCTGTTAGCCCCATTGTTTGCTTTTATTTTGACTCTGCCTGAATGTTTTCACTTTGGCTGAAGATGGCAAAGGAGATAAGCACAATCATAGTTAGTTTCAAAATGATGTTTTAACTACCATCAGTCCTTGCGGCCATAATATTTATGTTAAATGTGAACTTAAATGTATAGAATGTGTTACAGTCTGCTCTCATTTACATCACTGTACATTCAAAGTAACTTCCCTGACTTCATTAGTGTTACTCCAGATTCACAAAGGTTTAACCAAGGACAGAATTTGCCCCAAATAATCTGTTTCACCCACTTCTGAAAAGCAGCCAACTTTGAGATACCAGGTAACTGTTTTATAGCACACAGCCCTAGAACACCACAGTTGATAAGCCTGATCCTACAAATCAATACTGTCAAGCACAGAGCTTACTATTGAAAGTAATCCCATTCAAGGCAATTGGTTATCTAGGGCTACGGAGCAGAAAGTAAGAGAATTTCACATGGGCTTACTTAAAAATTCCCTTTTTTTGAGAAGCAAGGTTCACAGATCCAAACAATGGATTGGACAGAATGCATTTATCTCAAATACAATATTCCAAAACATCTGGCTCTCCAGAAAGGTGTAAAAATACCGTTAGTAACCACAGCAGTAGGTAGGACCACTGTTTTATATCTCACAACCCTCCAACCGGAGTCTCCCTTACCACCAACTTAGAGTGATGGCTCAGTACTGAACTTACTCAGAAAATCAGAACGTTTCAGTTGGGAACAAGGAAAGCCACACAGTTCAAGTTACAACCCTGTGTGACATTGCTATTTCATTTCTTCCACAGACTACAAAATCCTCTAGCAAGGAGAGAGGCAAGACCCTGATATTTTGACATTTAAAACAAGCAGAAAGGGGGGACAGGGATAGAAGGCATTTGTGAAGGAACTGAAGACAAAACCAATTTTTTTAAATTTTGCTTTACAGTTCATCTTTGACAGAGCAACCTCAAATCTGTGTATGCTGTAAGAGCTATGCCTTTATAACAGAAAAAGATAGACTCTTCATTATGATTTAAAGTTTGGAATTTGTAGACCAAAACAAAGCAGGATATGCAATTTCATTTGTACCAGCTATTTTCTCCTGTCCCTGATATTACGACTGAGTTTTTAAATTTTGTTCTAGGTTTTTTTATTTGTTTTGGAATCATTTGGGGTGAGGTGGGATGGGGTAGGATTGCAGAAAGAATAGGTTTCTGCTGTGTGTGTTTGAAAGACACAGTCTTCATTCTAGCAAGCAGCCTGAGTTTGACACTCCCTTCCCTGCCTAGACCCCTGGTCATGATGAACAGAGAGACAGGGAGACGGTTCACTCATGTCCTAAGAAGGACATTGCTTCATCAGTGCTTGCCTTCAGTGTCTACTTAACACGCTCTGAAGTGGTTTGGGTATTTTTTATTCTGCAGCATTTTTTAATGTTTAAACATTTACTCCCAAAACACAAAAAGGCACTGATATTCTGCGAGGCTATATTCAGGCCAAAGAAGGAAGAGAGACTATGTGACACAGCGGTATGATATAATGTGTCAAAGATATTAGTGGGATGCACAAAAGGACTAGACATTTATATGGATAACGAGAACCCTACAGTTACATTAGATAAGATTTGTTAAAATTAAGTATATATGCTCTCATGCTTCAAGGCTTAAGCCAACAATAACTAATGAGAAACAGAAGCAAGTCTCTCCTGTGAGCAGGTCATTCAATTATTGTCCACTATGGGATTACTTATACCTCACTCTGAAACATCTGGTCGTGGTCACTGTCTGAGTCAGGATACTGGACTAAATGGACCTTGTGTGATCCAGGTAAGAAATTCCTAAATTCTTATTAGACCTTTATCAGCATAAAGTCATGAGGTAGTCATCCAAGTCATTCTAAACAAATGCCAGTAAAATCTTCAAATTGTACTACACCAGCACATACTTGCCACACAGTCTATACAAAATCAAACACATAAGGGTAGGATTTTCAAAAGTGCTCAGCATTGGCTTAACTGTATTCCTATTAAAGTTAATGGTAAAACTCCCACTGAATTCAGTGGAAGTAGTGTTAGGACTACACTGAGTGCTTTTGAAAATCCCACCCATCCTGGTTAGCCTTTTTTTAAACTGTCAGAGCAACTTTTTTCATCTCCCGCTTCCCATAATGCCTTCCTCCTTAGTGCAGCAATCCCACAGCAAAGACCTCTGAAGGAGAGAAAACATTCTAACAAATACAATTATAGAAACCTCTAAAAATTATCTGAAATACCTTTTCTAAACTTCACAGCATGGCAATTTGACATTCCGGGATGAGATGCAAGTGGTGTATGTCCCTATGAAAAGCTGATCTAATGGGCACATTCTAGCCTTTGTGTGGCTATCAGAGCTTCAACCTGTCACTAGTGCAGAGCTGAATACTGACATCTGGGCCTTGAGACACTATTTTTGGCTCTGTTTTTTTGGTGTTCGGAGGGACAGCCAAGGACATACAGTGAAAGTAAAGAAGGAAACATTTCTCCAGAAGGTTTTTTCTATGGGTCTTTTTCTTTTAAGAAAAACAGTGCCTTTTTAAAGCTGCTCCAAGGTTTGGAATGCTAGAAGTAGTCCCAGAAGAGAGGGATTAGTGGGTCAAGTGCTCTTGTTTCATCATGATTAACAATGACCAGCCAGTCAAAATAATGGTAGGAAATGGCCTTATATTAAAGTAGTATAGACTTATTTTCCTATAAAAGAAAATCCCACTTCAGTTTGGTTTAATGCTTCACAATGTACAAACAGATGACTCAGATTCTTGTTTTACTGCTCTCAAGGATTAGGTCCATGATGAGAAATTCGTTTAGGCAGTGACTTGAGAACACTCTGCACTGATTCAAAATAATTTCTTTTAAACATAAGATTTGACGAGGTGTTGATGGAACATATCTCACAATCAATGACTTTTTTTAATTCAATCTACTTTGTCATTTTTGAGACTTTATTTCTCCCCCCCCCCCCACCTCCATCAAGTATGTAAAGCAATGCAGGGGACCAGAGCCTCAGCTGGTGTAAATTAGCATAACTCCATAGACTTCATGAGAATGTGGCGCAGTATCTTCAAACAGTGCACTGGCCTGATTTACTCTGAATGCATGCTTCTGCCATGAAAGTATCTCTAAACATGGCTACATGGGATCCGTCTCTATTGTCCCTCAGACTTCCATAAGTAATATCAGTCGGTTTACAAACCAAAATGTAACATTTTTCTTTTCTTGTTTGTTGTTTTGTTTTTCGAACTGCCAACCCCACAAATTCAACCTGGGCTTTGATAGGGAAGCTGGGTTCTTTTCTGTCTCATGCATCATCACCAGCAACAAAAGAATGTACAGGCCAAATTATGCATTCAGCAACACTTGTGCAATTCCACTGTTTTCCAATCAACTGAATTAACAACCCCTCGGCTCTACCTCAGTCCTCCCACTCCCTCTCCCCTTCTGTTCTCATACTTCCCCAGATGAGTCCCTCCTCTGTACCTTTCAACAGAAGCTCAGCAACTGCTCATCAGCTGCAGTTGTTCCTGCTGCAGGTGTGGGGCTGGTGCCTGGTTCTCCCTCCACCCACCTCCTCCGCCACTGGAAATTCAGAATATCCTCACTGGAGGAGGAGGATCTACAGGCAGGGAGGATGATTGCTGGCTGGCAAGGGAAAAAGCCCCACCAGCCCCACCCATCCTAGAAGCCTGCTAAGAAAACTGGAGTCTCAGCAGGGGAAAAGACGACAAAGCTGAAGCTTCTGATGAAAAGCCTGAGAGGTTAAGCAGGTCTGAATGGAGAGGAACACCATGGAGCAGCAAAGAAGAAGAGCAGAAGGCAGCTGGCACAGAAGGAATTCTCATCCTTCTATCTATAGTAGTCAGTGACAGAATCACCTCCTCCTCTACCTAAGGTCCAGTGATAGATAAACTTTTAGCAGGAGGCAAAACAACTCTCCAAGCTAAAAACTGATGATCTCTCAAGGACCCTGAAAGCTGTCAGCAAAAAGGGAGGAGTTCACAAATAAGCAACAAAAATGAATAAGGGGTTGTAGGGACTGACTTAGGGAACAAGGTGACATTTCTACAGCCAAGAAAGCTGAGGTCTCCCCTTCATCAAACAATGCTTACTTTCAGCTCAGACCCAGTCACTGAATAAAACAGTTTCTGAGCTTTAATGAGAACCTCTATAGGAAAAGTGCCACAAGGCACATTCTGCAATACACGGTCCATAAGCTTGTGACAATGACAGACTTTAATATTTAAATTCTCCTACTGAAAGGAAGCACACAAAGATCACAAGTGTCATCTGTAAAATAATATTATGGGATTTATACAAAGGCCCTTTTCTTCCATCTTTCTGCTTTTTGCCCATCTCAGCTGCTAGAACATGGCATAACCTGAATAGCCAAATGGCTGTTTCCGCACCTGTTAATGCATTGCTACTGGTACGACATTTGAAGAAAAATGCTCGTTGATGGCAAGGCCTTCAAGACTCAGGTACACTCACTTCATAAATGCTAATTAGGACTACCTTCAGAATAGCCTCTTCTGTTCTCTAGAGTTAGCAGTTCGAAAATGAACATTTAAAGTGTTGAATAATTACTTCTCTAAATCTTGTTCCATTATTACATTTGAGCAGTTTATATGTGACCAATTGAAGCCAGCCAGTATTATCATTTTAGACCTAGCTGACTCTTTGGTCTCTGTTAATATTGTGTGTCCGCCATCCTTTTCTTGATCAGGAGGTGGGTAGCCTCCTACTAGTACATTTGATTTCTTATGACTTGGGATATACATCTGTACTAATTCTGCTGTGTGGGCCTCTCCATTCTGAAGTATTATCTCAGATGATACGGAATCTCTTAGATATACTACTACTCCCCCCAACATGACACCCTCCTTTATAGTTTATACTCAGGTATTACAGTACCCCATTATTTTTGCCATTTCACCATGCGTCAAAATTGCTTATTGACTCAAGGTTTGTCTAGTTGTATCATGAGACTCACACTCTTCCCAAAATTATTTCATAGTATGCAGGTGCAACAATATGGTAAATAATATCACATGCAGAATCTTCCGTCCCTGTAATATCTAGGCACAGTGAAGCAATTTCAGGAAGCCATGTCAACTGACATTTTCAGTTTTAACTTGCTCTTGTGGGTTTGTCAGATCAATGAAATTATTTCAATGAAATTTATTTATGTGTCACTACACCAGTCTTGTTAATAAATCTTGGTTCAGAAAAATCAATACTGTATTTAGATTTACACAGAAATTGGTTAAAAAGGAGAGATGGATGGTTTATTAAAGAAGCCAGTGATTAGTAAGAACTGCATCCACTATTTAACACTTTTACCCCAAAACGAGACATCTAGAATAAGAATTTGAGAGTAACCATTGAACAGAGGTTGGGGGGGCATGCAGAAATGACTGATTGCACTGGGGTATTTATGGTCTAATGGCTATGGATTTAGAAATACAATTTGTTCTATTATAAACATGAAAAGATCTTTCATTGTTGCTTACAAAATTAAAAACTAAAAAAAAAAAAATTTTTCCAGAAGAAATGAGTAGTTCCTATGCAAAATGGAGGCCTAACTCCATTATAATTCCAGAGTTCATTTCAGACATGTATTAAAGTGGCAGAATGTACCACCAATGATATCAGACAGATAGAGATACAGATCTAGTTGAACAATCCAAAGTAAAATGTTGGTAATCTTAGGACTGGTGATTCAGTTTTCCCCCTATTCCTCATCCATTTCATGATTCATGAATTCACTGTTCTGAGTGCAGTTCTCATCTGTGCCAGGCAAAAGGTAATGTCTCCAGTGTGATAAATCTGGTCTCTCTTTTGTCATATGTCTAACTTTCCTGTTTTGTTATTCATTCTTCTATTCCTTTCATTCACATTTTTCTCTGTCTTCTTTCCCTACAATCTTCCTATTCCCACCTTTTTCCATTCTTTCCCAAACCCTTGCCCCATTCTTCCCTTCAAAATCCTATTGCCTCAGACACTCTTTTCCCATCTTTACCGTGGTTTAAAAAACAGAGTAGATTAACCCATAAAGAAGACACTCCAGTTGGGAATCCTTCCGAATGCACTGCAAATGAGCAGAGCATGAAGGATACATGAAGAAAGGAAACTGACATACTTTATCACAGTAGTGACCCATGTAACCTGATACCCTATCTCTATTAGTAGTCAGAACCAAATGTTTCAGAGGAAGATGTGAAACTCTGATGACATATAATTGTACAATAGCATGCCCAATCAATTAGCGATTGGCTTTAGTCCTGAACCATGAGGGTTGATATCCTTGATAATTGCCACAGCAGCCAAGGCTGCAAAGTTTACAGTAACTTCTCCTACCAGAACTGTAGGTCATTTGGCAGTCACTGGAAAGTTATCCAGTCCTCCCACACATCCCAAACTGCCACAACATAGGATGCACACATAAACTGTTCTTACATTGATCCATACCTCTTACACACGCAGCAAGCTGTCAGAGGCTTGTCGATATTCATAAAGATGTTGTAGGAAATAACTGTCCCCAAGATTTTATATGATTCACAAGTGCAAGCACCCATTTCCTGCTAGTAAGTGCCAGTATGCACAATCGTTGCTGTGGACGATGGAGATGGGTGGCAAATAAACTGCAAACAAGCTGTATCCTCAAGTGTTTCTAAGTACAAAGATGGATATTATGTAGGAGTGACAACTATACTGTGGTGCATGATACGGCAGCCTACCAATTAGTGTGTAAGAGCCTGAGGAAGAGTTAGTGGTGCCATTTTTATTTATTTATTTAGCTGTAAGTTGCTTAATTATCCAAAGATATGTACCACACAAATCGTAGGGAACATATTGTCCTAATTCTGTTAGCATTCTTCACCTCACTATCAATCCTTGATGGCACAGAATACTATGCTGTTTAAGGAGATAAAACTGGGCAAACTTCAGATCAGCACTGAGTGCCCACGGTACAATCCTGCAACCCCAAATTAATCCTATAACTCTAAGTGTCTCCCACATTTAAACTCTTACCAAGCTGGGATTTATTTTAACCAACACACCCCTCCACAGATTTTAATATGAGAATAGTGAAAGTTCCAGTGTAAGTTTATATTCTAATTATTTTGGTTAACATTAGTTACCTTTATGTGACTTGAAAATTACTGTACTTTTTTTTTTTTTTTTTTTTTGAAGTGCATCCTTGTTTTGGGCAACATTCCAGATGACATCTATATCTTCTGAAGGAGGCCTTAAAAAAGGGAGGGGGGAATGCTTGTGGTTTAGCTCTTACTAAGGGCTTCTGGAAGCATTAATTTATTTAGAATCTTACACCATGATTATATTGTAAACCTCAGAGAAATGTGTTTTAGCCCAATTCAGCCCTATTTATAACCTAGCTTCTGTGAAAAAGTAGTTTTAAAAAACTAATCATTTTGAGGAAGTCCAGAATGGATAACTTCTAGCAGACACGTTCCTACAATGAGGTGCCTTTAAACTACACCTGTACAACTGTTACCTCAGTTCCAGAGAGGTTCTTGTAAGTGAGAAAATACTTACTGAAAAAATGGACTGAAAATTCTAACAGTTTTTTTTCTTCTATTGTTATCCCATTAATGTGTGGTTATACCCTGTAAAGTAATTGGGTAAAACTGGGAATGTCTTACTCAACAAATCTACTCCCTGACTATTCAGAGTCATACAGATATGCAGACTTTAGTGATCACGGGCAGGATTTTTGAAAAGTACTCAGGTCTGACCTAACTGTGCTCCCCTTAAAGACAATGAAAGTTTTACCACTGAATTCAACAGAAACGAAGTTAGACCAACACAGAGCACTTTTGAAAATTTCACCCCAGATTGTTTTTAGTACTTTTTACAGCTGTTGGCATTGCAAAGCCAACACAGCTATGAGATACTGAGCTGATCCTCTTATGGTTTGAACGTCATCAACACAGTGTGTAACTAAATCCCAGTGGCAGGGCAAAATTCTGCCCTAACCTGTACCTGGTGCATCATCGTCGGTGGCATCTGGCCTGCAGAATTTTTATTGCCAGGAACGATGCATGGCCCAGAAATAACATAACACAGCTCTCAGATCCCCCATTAAGTTTGCAGGACCAGCAGTTCAGATTGCAGTACTGGCAATCTTTTTTCACCTGTAACTGAGCAAGTTTGGATCTGTAAGTCATTGAAGTACAAACATGAATGCCAACAATACAAAGTGACAGTCATTTTCATAGCAGACTACACTTTGAAATAAAAATGCTACAGAGTTAAGATCTTAAATACCTAAGGTTAAGTTAAACATGTACTGGAAGACAATTAGTCTAACGAACAATATTCAGAACTTTTTATTACTATTTGAATACAAAGTAAAGGTTTCAAGACAGAATAAAAGATATTGGTTTGCTCTAAGTGCCATCTTTTTGGCTGGTCCCTGTTTGATGGGATTGACTGTAAAGAACGTGGATTTCAAACAAGAGCTCGGATCCTCAGTGGCACACCTGAAGGGAGCAGGGGTAACAGATGGCTTACACCCCACATCGAATTCACAGGGCTAGAGCCATCTGGAAAAGCCCTGTAGGGCCATTCTGCAAGCCATAGAATGGTCTGGACATGTTCCCTTTTTCTCTCCCTAAACCCTTGCATCTGATATGCCTCTTACCCTGGATGAGGCCATAAGAAGACCGAGTAGAGTTGCATATAATGGCTTTCACATCACCTGCGGATTCCACTATGCAAGAAGCAACCACATGTGCCCTACGAGGACAGCTCTTACCTATTTGCACCACAGGAGCAATGCAATGGGGATGAAGTGGGAACCCATGATCTAGCTCTATATATTGAAAAAAGACGCTGCCTTGTTTGAATCTGACAGAGAACTGGAACAGATCAGGAAGACCAATCCCACTTGAATAAAACACAGTGTTTATGCAACCTTGCTACCAGATCTGTTGTCACAAACTATTTTGATTGTATGTAAAGAAAAACCCTAAGTGAAAATTATTTACTCTTCATCTATTGTGCAATGAAAAGATTAACTCCCTTAACAGTTGGATTTCTTTTGAAGGTGTACTTTCTACCTTCTCTGTCGGATTTTTATTAATGAGAGGTTTATAACAGGTTTTAACTTAAGAATGATTGCTGATGGTAAAGTGCAGTAATTATATGCCTTATGACAAGACATGAAGGTGCATACAAGAGAACTGCATAAAATGCCAACTTAATCTCCCTCACATAAAAAAGGAATACTTTACAAGCTGGCAGATCTTCAACTCTGGGAAACAAAAAACCTTTCTTTTCCTGACTAAAACAAGAATGGGTTAATAAAAGCAAGAATGAAAATCTCTCTTCCTCCTTCTCTTGTTCGCAAAATATAGTATTACAGGACTTAAAGAATTTGAAATGCCATGATGTGGTTGAAAAACTGCATGAAGTAAAAGAAATCTTCTCTAATAACAACAAAACACACGTATTTGAAAGAAAGTTCATAAGCAGTTCATAATGAAGCCCTTTGAGATACATCATATTATATTAAATGAATTCAAAAACAAAACAGAAAACCTAGATAAAGGATGAACAGGTTATGGGTGTAAACTTAAAGTAATAATGCATTCTGAAGCAGTAGCAGCAAGCAGTGGTAGGAAAGTCAATCTTGTTTGTGCTGTTTCTGCTTGGCTGAATCTTCTCATACAAGAGCCACTTCTGAACTATAATGAGACTGTGGTAAAGCATCTGTTTAGGGATTAAGGATCCTGCAACACTGAATGTTCAGTTCAGCAGAAACTGGTCACTTGCTTAACTCTGTGCTTGCCATGGTCTGCACCAAACTCTACACACAGCAATCCTAGTTCTTTTTAAATGTGCCAGTTATGATTCAGAAATATCATTTCCTCTTGAAAAATGTTTCTAGACTACAAGGCAAAACTTGCAATGTTGCTTTCTGTACAGAAGTTTGAAAAGGGAAATATCTATACAACCACAAATTACATTACGGATTATGAATAAAACAGAATTTGAAAATGTTAAGCCCACAATCTGTACTGCAAGGGTAGATACAGTGATGATTTCATAACTGTGCACAAATATTTGAAAAGTACAGACACCACGGCAGAAGAGGAATTGTACATGATACATACAACAACCTGAAAAGGAATATTTAGTATAGGTTTCAGAAAAGACTTTTTGAGAGTGAGATCTCGAAGACCGTGTTAACTTTTTCCAAAGGAAGGGATGGAAGTAAAATTTCAGACAACATCTAGAGAAGTAGAAACCTTTATAAAATGCTTTGAGATCTATGCATGAGAAATGCCGAATAAAATGCTATATAAAGGAAATAAGAATTATTATTTATTACTATTACATACAGTAGTGTTGGAAATGGATTATGTCTACAGGGTGGGGTAATGCTCGCTACAAAGATGTGATTTCTAAAGTACACTAATGCATATCAATTGGTCCATGTAGATCCTGCTGGTGTGCACTAACGGTTCCCTAGTGAGCTTTAACATATTACTGTCTCAAAAAGCACTACGTTAAAACACAGAGATCTTTTGCATAATATGAAAAGTATGAAAGCGATCAATAAGGCACTCTAATGCATGAAGATTGTTGCCAGATGAGTAATAATAATCAATTTTTGGTTTAGTGGCTAAAAATCTAAAAAACATTTTAAAGGTTTCTAGTAGTTACTATGACTTACTAAAATATTATTATTACACAATGTATTCCTTCGGCTTTCAGCTTTACAATTTGCTGTTCTTCACTTAGTTTTCTAAGCTACACTGATAAGCAGCAAGACCAATTGGGAAGTGTAAGTGCTGTGAGTAGCAACGCAACACAATTACAAAATTTCTTGCAGGAAAGTGAAAAGTCTTCCTCGGCAAATTAAACTGCTTTCTCACTAAGACAAAGTATATAAACTCCTGCTAAAGAGCAAAAGAAAACCACTAATTGCCTGAGTTTAGGAAGCTACATCCTCTATGGGAAAGTTATTCTATAACTGTCAATTCATGGATTTTTTGCACCTTCCATTGAAGCATCTTGTATTGGTTACTATCAAAGACATGATACTGGCCCACATGGAACACTGCTCCAATCTGGTATGAAAATTCCTATGATACAGACATCCTCCTCCTATCCTTTGTTCACGTCAACAAATAACTACATCTCCCATTTACATAATCACTTAAGCACCTGCTATTCATCCCGGTAGGACAGGACGACTCTTATGCATGTGCTTAACCTGATTTCAATGGATTTTGAACACTTAATGGTGTCCTCAAGAAGAATGCGTTCCTGAATCAGGGCCTACATGCTCCTAGTCTATCCAATAAAAACGACTCCTTTGCAAGACAAATTGAGCCAAGAAATCAGTGGTGTTTCTGAAATTAGTTAAAGGACCACAGCCCTCCATAATTACCTTAATCCACTTAACTGATTCATCTGTTGCCAAGGGCTCCAATTTTATGCCCACTTGTTGACCATTTATATTTCTCCAGCAATTGAAATTCTCACATGGAAAATATTCTAGTTTATCAAAAACTATCTTTGGGGGGGACAGAGAAAGAAACTGAATTATTAATTTTAAAATAAGACTTTTTTTAAAAATATGCTTTCTAAAGATCCATGAAAGGAGTATTATTTGTCCATAAGTGAGTGCATGCCCACTAGGGCTGGACGGATAGGGGAGAGTTAAATGCTTCAGCATCCTACATCATCCTAATATTCATGAGTAGGCATAATGGAAAACTATAGGGAATTTTGACAATAAATGTGGTGATTTTTGTCTTCCATAATCAGCAAGTTTGTGGCAAGATAAGTGACCAGCAGGGATGACATAATATTTTGTCTTTATTTACCTCTTAATATCTTTGAATGACTTGAACCCAGTAAACTGTGCATACAGTCAGACTTCATAGTCACAAGCTCCTAGAATTATTACCTGTGTCTTCGTTCCCTCTGCTTGCTACACCCCCTTACTGCATCTTGTCCTAAATTAGACTGTGCCTCACTGTGCATTTGTACAGTGCCTAGCACAAAGGAGCCTTGATCCTCATTGTGTCCCCCAGACCTTAATGTAATCTAACTGAAGAAGAATTCAGCTAAGGAGGGGCATGAGTGAAATATGGTATTTCCATAAAATTATTTTCCATCAAGATGTTTTTTGCTTCATATTCTGCTTCACCTCAAATTTTATTTTAACTAATGCCAGATATTAACATAAAAAACAAATATGGCCATTTAAGAATATTTACTACCTGATTAACTCTTTGAAGAGAAATAATAGATAACCCCCACCACAAGCACACACACACAGACCTTCCTAAGCATTAATTTGGCTGGCAGAGTTGGAAACAGCAGTGTTCTAAGGCAGGGGTGGCCAACCTGTGGCTCCAGAGCCGCATGCAGCTCTTGAGAAGTTAATATGTGGCTCCTTGTAGAGGCACCGACTCCGGGGCTGGAGCTACAGGTGCCAACTTCCAATGTGCCGGGGTTGAAGGGGGGAAGGAGGGAGTAGTGCTCACTGCTCAACCCCTGACTCTGCTACAGGCCCTGCCCCTATTTTACCCCTTCCCCCAGGGCCCCCACCCCTTCCTGCCCCCTTCCCTGAGCCTGCCATGCCCTCACTCCTCCCCATCCCCCAGAGCCTCCTGCATGCTGCAGGAGGCATGGGGAAGGAGGGGGAGGCACTGATCAGCAGGGCTGCTGGCAAGGCCAGGGGAGCTGACGGGGGGCTGCTGACGTGTTACTGTGGCTCTTTGGCAACGTACATAGGTAAACTCTGGCTCCTTCTCAGGTGCAGGATGGCCACCCCTGGTCTAAGGGTTAAACTGCTTCAAGCTTCTCTGCTGGAAAAAGTTTTCTGTGAAAACCTTTGATAGACAATATTCCTACTAAAAGTACTATCCTTTAGAAATCAGGGAACATTTAAATTACCCAAACAACTGAAAGAATATTTTATGTATTACATATTGAAAACCTGATACCTTAGTCCTATGGAATTCACATTCAAAGGAATGAAGATTACATCAGGTGTGACAAACACTATGCACTGATCTACACTGAGCAAGCATGTTAACTTGTCTGACTACTAGCGAAATGGTTGACTGTTTGGCATCCAAACGATAATTAGTAAGGTTCAAAGTCTGAGCTTCAAAATCTCAGAGGACTGGCAAACGTTCACAATGCTTGTTGCTATTGTTTCAACCTAAATGGCTGAAGACCTAGCAAGACAACCGGGCACGAGTTTACATTCTGAAGGATATCTTCTCCACCATAAAACACTTCTTTTAACTTAAACATTAGTGAGTAAATAAAGAATTAAAAGTTATGAACATTAAGCATTCTTTGAAAAAGTAACTACAGCTCTCATGAAGGTGCAATTTATAAGAAAGAGTATGAACTCAGCGCATATTGTATATGTGTTGTAAAATACCCTAACAAGAATTTGACAACACCAGCCCCTATCTCCTTGCATGGCTGGCCCTAGGTTTTTCAAGGCTCCAAGTGATATCAAATGTTCCAGGCTCTAGGCACACTTACATGACATATACACGTGGAAACAAGGTAGAAAGTCTGCTAAAAGATTCACTTGTCACTGAGGGGTAACTGGGAAATTCAAGGAGTTTTTGGCTTCCTTTGGGATGTCTGGACTTCTTCCTGCCCTCTGAGGACTGAGTCTAAAGGAACTGGAACATCAAAACCATAGAGCCCTGTGCAGCTGTACACACAACACATGCCTACAACCAGAATTTCACTTTGGGCTGCAATCTTATCCTATCTCCCAGATTAAGCAGTGTTGTACCTGGATGGGAATCTTCCAAGGAAAAGCCAAGTGCTGCCGGAAGTTGTATTGCTGGATTTAGGGGGAAGCCCTCTTCCCCCTGAATCAGTAGGTAGCTACTGAAACTCCCCTCCTTCAAATGAGATCCAAAACAGAGGCATGCACTATTTGTTGTTGAATAATAGGGACTGTAAATATCAATGCCATGGCCAATTTCCATGCATTCTGCAAATCTCTCTTGCAGTTTTCATTGGCTGATTCTTCTGAAGATTGTTACGCAGTATTGAAGGATAGCTTCCATGTTCCAACCCAGAGATGGTTTCATTTCAGTGAGAAGTGAATCAATCATGAGCGCTGAATACTATGCTTGATTCACATGTGCACCTCTGTTGGCATCACTGGGAACTCTACCACAGACCAAAGTTGAATATTTTGTAAAATGCTTTGGATCCTTCTGGGTGAAAGGTGATATACAGCTGTTTGGTATGATATTTCTACTGTAAATGTGTAAATATGTTTGTTTCTCCCAACATTAGCCAATCATACAGATAAAGACTGTTTATTGCAACTTCAGTATTTCCCATCTATCTTCGCTGCCTGTGCTTCTGTGACCTCCAAAAGAAGCACTCTTTAAATTCAATTTAAGAAACATTTTGGTCACCTTTAATGATTGAGATAGCAATTAAAATTTATTTGAATTCTACAAGCTGCTTGCCTTTCTAATTAACAAAGCTAAAAAGTACCCAAAATGCATCACCTTACTAGGATTCTGGATGGAAATAGATACAAAATCATCAGTGTTCATACCTGCAGATCAACAGGACAGGTGTTTTTCTATTTTTAAATGATTCAGTTCAGAGCATCATACATTTTACTGTATATATACATACATAAAAATATATGTATGTCTTTTTATATGCTGAATAGGCCATATGATACGCACTTTTCCGTTACAGCTACATTCCACAGGAATTTTTGGACTCTGCTTAATGAATGAGAATGTATTTTCATATGGTGTCACTGTTTTACTACATCCCATGTTTATTTGGACAGATTCATAGCACTGGGTAGGAAATGTATTGGTTGGCAACTTCAGTTTTGGAAGAGGAAGTAAACACATGGTGATTAGCAAACAGTAAACGCTACTGTGTTTAATTTTGGCTTTAAAAAACTTTTTTAAAAAAGCCAAAAAACAAAACAAAAAATCTCAAAAGAACTATTTGGCATTATATTCCAAGCAAGAGCATTTGTTCCTAGGTTGTTTCCTAACCCCTCTCTGGAAGGCTTCCAGGATTATACTCTCTCTTTTCTTCACTAACACTACTTGAAAATTCCAACAAGGCATTATTTAAGAAAAGAATAGTGCATATGGTACACTTACTAGTACAGACGGTCTTTGGGTTGTACAGTAAACCACTAAACCACACAGATTAAACAGCATAAAAAACGAACACAATTGTCTCTAGTACTGATAAATAAAAAGTTAGAAGACTCTTTCATAAAAGAGCCCAGAATAAACACTGGACCATATTTCAGTTAATTTCAGGACTAATGATAAATGCACAACCACCACTGAAAATTCCAATTTTGTTTTTCTTTTAGCACTTTATTTTACTAGGAGTTATTGTTTTGTTTTTTAAAATACATTCATTCCCACTCCATGCAAATGCATCCTCTTTTCTGGGATCTTTGACACAAACTGTAGGTTATTATGGTTTAGCAGTCAGAGCAGCACTCACAGTCTATTTCCAGTTCTGCCACTGCACTGCAGTGTGACCTTAGGCAAATCTTTTAAGTTGGTCTGTGCTTCATTTATCTTTCTTTAAAATGATTATAACAATATTTCCCTGCCTCACAGGGGTATTGTGATTCTCAGATTAAAGATATTATGTAAGTGCATACTGTTCCTATTATAATTACCCACGTAATTGCACTTTTCTAACCACCATTTAGCTTTCCTGAAGTGCAATTTAATCACAGTAAGGCCTCAGGTGGCTATAGTGCATATGAACTTATACTAAAGCATTTTACACAATGCTTGCCACATGCCAAGTACAAAGCAACAGCTAACCAGCATCCAATACTCAATAAAGACCAAAAGCATTTCCTTCCATGAAGCTCGGCAGCTGAGGGCCTGCATCCGCCAGGCCAAGTCAGTTCATTTCCAAACAAAGGTAGGAAATGGCTGTATCCTAGTACTTCATTGTAGCCACATGAGTCAGTACTTTGGAACTTGGTATCTATTCTTCACTCTTACAACAGAAAAAGGGTAGATAAACACTACAGACTGTGCAGATAAATGCTTTGCTCAAGAGAGATCCTTTGGTCCCCAACTTCTCTCTTTACCTCCCAATCTCTTGCGCTATACAACATCTACTCGCCAGCAGGAAATCCACTTGTGGTGACAAAGTATCCTACTACTGCAGTGCTACATTACACAGCTTTGTTAACTGAAAGTCGTTGTTGTGGGGAAGAGAGCATGAAAGGGGTGTTCAAATTTGCAAGGAGACTCAGTGACCCTTACTTTGACAAGGAAAACTTCTCTTGCAAGGAAATCTAACTTGACACATTCCAATAAAGAACTTGATAATCATTACCACAGTTGAAAACCCTGCACTACCTTGTTGGCTGCAGTAAGACCATAGGCGGTTCTATGCAATAATAATGCACTAGGGTGCTGCTCCATGAAAACTACACTTTTACCTATTTGTAAGCACATTTTTTTAAAAAAATGGTCCAGGAGATACCTTCATGCCAAAACATAAAACATGAAGAAACAATGAAAAAGCTGTTAAAACCATGTTCCAAAGCTTCCATACTACTGTTATGAGCAGAAAACTATGCTGTTATAAATGTCAATAAGCAGTGATAGAATTCAAGTTACAAGAGCTCTATTATAACATGCGGCTAAGGTACACTACCAGTCACACACCAAAATGTTTAATACATTCATTTTTAAAAAAATCTGTTGTTGGAAGCCTTGCCTTTGCTAATGAAACCATCTTGAATTTTATTTAGGAAGATTCCAAAAGTGCTCAGCCATTTTTATATGAGCAAAAATCATTTCACCCACCATTGAAATCCAACTAACACAACAGCTGTTTAACATCCTACAGTAACTCCAAACAGGAGTTAAACACAGATAGTGAAGAAGACTATATCCAATGGAAACTTCAGGATAATTTAGGAAGGCAGAATATAGTTACCAAATTGGAATTTAACCAAAACTGTGGAGTAAAAAACACACTCCTAATTAGTGTAATTTCACCTTGTGAAAGGTGCAAAGGGATACCTTTAATGACCATACATTATCAAGATTTGACCCAAATATTGATCACAAGAGATATTTCAATCTAGTATAGTAACACTACAATGACCTACAGTATACTCTAATAAGATTAACCTGAATAAATAAGAAGAGCTGAGCTAAAATATTTGCCAAGGTATACTTTAGTGTGTTTTATTGGATAGTCTCAGAGATATGATAAAGTCCAGTTTTATAGCAACATTGCTAGTTATAGAAATAATGTCATTGTTATTCTTTTGGAAGTGTTCCCATTAATACCATTTACCACACAACTTGTGAAGTTTCACTCTATATCCATAAGAGTAATTTCTTCTTGTGACAAATCTGAGGAACTACCCCAGATTGAGGTGTCATTAGAGGAGGTTTTGGAACAAACTGATAAACTAAGCAGTAATAAGTCACCAGGACCAGATGGTATTCACCCAAGAGTTCTGAAGGAACCCAAATGTGAAACTGCAGAACTGCTAACTGTAGCCTGTAACCTATCATTTAAATCAGCTTCGGTACCAAATGACTGAAGGATAGCTAATGTGATGCCAATTTTTTAAAAAGGCTCCAGAGGAGAACTCAGCAATTACAGGCTGGTAAACCTGACTTCAGTACCAGGCACACTGGTTGAAACCATAGTAAAGAAGAAAATTGTCAGACACATAGATGAACGTAATTTGTTGGGGAACAGTCAACATGGTTTTTGTAAAGGGAAATTATGCCTCACCCATCTACTAGAATTCTTTGAAGGGATCAATAAGCATGTGGAAAAGGGGGATCCAGTGGATATAGTGTATTTAGATTTTCAGAAAGCCTTTGATAAGGTCCCTCACCAACGGCTCTTAAGCAAAGTAAGCAGTCATGGGATAAGAGGGAAGGTTCTCCCATGGATTGGTAACTGGTTAAAAGATAGGAAACAAAGGGTAGGAATAAATGGTCAGTTTTCAGAAGGGAGAGAGGTATATAGTGGTGTCCCCCAGGGGTTTGTACTGGGCCCAGTCCTATTTAGCATACTCATAAATGATCCGGAAAAACGGGTAAACAGTGAGGAGGCAAAATTTGCAGATGATACAAAACTACTCAAGATAGTTAAGTCCCAGGCAGACTGTGAAGAGCTACAAAAGGATCTCTCAAAACTGGGTGACCGGGCAACTAACTGGCAGATGAAATTCAATGTTGATAAATGCAAAGTAATTCACATCGGAAAACATAATCCCAACTACACATATAAAATGATGGGGTCTAAATTAGCTGTTACCACTCAAGAAAGAGATCTTGGAGTCATTGTGGATAGTTCTCTGAAAAAATCCACTCAATGTGCAGTGGCAGTAAAAAAAGCGAACAGAATGTTGGAAATCATTAAGAAGGGGTAGATAATAAGACTGGGACTTTTCAGCTTGGAAAAGAGACGACTAAGGGGGGATATGATAGAGGTATATAAAATCATGAATGGTGTGAAGAAAGTAAATAAGGAAGTGTTATTTACTCCTTCTCATAACACAGGAACTAGGGGCCACCAAATGAAATTAATAGGCAGCAGGTTTAAAACAAACAAAAGGAAGTATTTTTTCACACAACGCACAGTCAACCTGTGGAACTCCTTGCCAGAGGATGTTGTGAATGCCAAGACAGAGTTCAAGACAGAATGCCATAACAGAGTTCAAAAAAGAAATAGATAAATTCATGGAGGATAGGTCCATCAATGGCTATTAGCCAGGATGGGCAGGGATGGTGTCCCTAGCCTCTGTTTGCCAGAAGCTGGGAATAGGCGACAGGGAATGGATCACTTGAGATGATTACCTGTTCTGTTGATTCCCCTCTGGGGCACCTGGCATTGGCCACTGTCAGAAGACAGGATACTGGGCTAAATGGACCTTTGGTCTGACCCAGTATGGCTGTTCTTATGTTCTTACGTTCTTATGTTTTCAAATAAGCATGCCTTTTCTATGTTTCTATAACATTTATGCAAAATTAAAATGCGTATTTTTTGCGTTTTATGAAAAAGTCTTAGTTATATATTCTTCACACAAAAACAAAGAGAGCTTAAATCCCATCTTTAATTGAAAAATTTGACGCTTTTTTTTTATTTCAGCTACATACACCCCAATGAAACAAACCATCAAAACAAATCTTCATCAATAATAACTGAAATGTATAGACAGGCAAAGTAAGAAAAATACTGCTTGAGAACTTAAGAGTTTGATTTATGGATATTTACTTTGTATATTTTGACATGTGATCTTGACAATTTGTCTTTTAATTATTATAAAGCTTTAATTTTTTGAATCTCAATTGTCTGCTGTCATTAAAAAATTGTCTCAGCCCCTTAGTGTGACACCACCCATAATTTCATCCAGCAGTGAAAATTTAAATCAAGAAAAAAAATGTAAATGCTTAAAAATAAACATTGCTGTTATCCATCAAAATTATTACAAAAAATAAAATCTAAGTCTGCCAAACCTATCCATAATATACAACCTAAACCTCTACACATAGTCGTACAGCTCTGGGATCAAATTTCCTCATATGTACAATGCTCCCCTTTTAAAGCCTAGAGTGATGGAGCCAAGAAAAATGCTAATTACCATCAAAGTGTGCATCATATTTTAAATGGTGCAAATAGATTTTATTAGTCATCACTTAACGGAGTATAAAGCAAAGAGGAAACTGTATAAGACTATGTCATACTTATCCAAAATCTCAGCAGTTTGAATTGTTTGGAAAGATACAAAAAACTATGCAATGCATAGTTTATAAAACAAAAAGGAAACGTACTCTGTGAAGAAGAAGAACAGTTAAAAGCACAGTACAGTAATAGCACTATCTTGTTACAAACATTTGGCAGTGTGTCTAAAGCATCATGGTCAAAAGCATGATACAGTATGTGTTGTACTCCTGCCAGAAGCACTCCCCAACTCCAACCCTCTTTAGCCATCATCACCACCTCATTTGGCAACAGCTCCAAAGACTCAGTTCATCTACTCCACATTTACTCCACATGAAGACGACACAAACTTACCAGATCTGTATTGCGATCTGTCCAGCAAAAAGTAACATTGGCAATGGACAGTATAACAGAGTTGTGAAGTTATGAAGCCAGAAATCAGTTGCACTGTATCACAAAAGTTCTGTTATGCATCATGTTTCATCCTGCTTTCATTTTAAAATTTCAGTGACACTTTTCTCTGCTTGTACTCCTTTCTAAGTTACTGGGGTTTCCCAACCCCCCTTCATCTGCTGCTACTTCTCAACCTGTTATGAGTATGTTCAGAACTAGTAACATCAGCATTTCAAACAGAAAAAGAAGGCAAAAGGATACAGTGGAAACTAGCTGGTATCTTAATAGTTACGCACGGCTATTGAAAGTGTGGGAGCTGCTTTTTTAAAATAATTTATTCCACTCCGCCTAGTTATCTCTAAATTATTTTCTCTGATTCTCCACAGAAACCCAAAATAGGCAATTTATGAATTCTTACACACTGGTCTTAATGCATAGTGGGCCATGTTTCTTAAAAGTAAAACACACAAACAGAACAGAGAATTTTCAAATAGCTTTTTCAGTTTCTAGAAGATTCATTATTCAGCAAACTTTAACATATAGTTAGTGTTCCAGCTACTCATTAAATTGAGGATAACAAAACAATAAGTAAAGTTAGTCTGTTGTAAACTGGAGACTTCAGGAACACATTATTTTTTGTAAATTTTCCTTGAAGAAACCAAACTTGATATTTCTTTATTCTCCTATCAAATTTCCATTTTCTAGACTAACAGAATAAAAGATTCAATTCATCTTTTATTTCTCTTTGGGAGTGTTATAGACTGGGCCTCCTAAGACATGTTGCCATTCAATCAAATGGTTTGGCATAAGAGGCTATAACAATCCCAGAATGAAGAATCTTTTAAGTAAAGTTGTCCCAGAGAGGTCACTATTCCAACTCTTCATGTAACCATGTTTCTGCTATGGTACAGTTATTTACAAAATTTCAGATTAATTAATATTTTGTTCTTATACACTGAAGAACTGTGAAAGCTTATGAATGTATAACCAGTCCCATTTCACAGGTAGGAAACTAAGATATGGACAAAATAAGTAACTGGCCAATGTCAAACCACAAAACCACAAGTGGATATAACTTCAGAGGAATTCCACGTGGGCACAAAGATTTATTTGCAGGACTGGGTCTCAAGTTAGTGGCACAGACAGGAATAGAACCTAGATTTCCTGACTCGAGTCCTCTGTTTTAGTCATTAGAAATGCCATTATCTAAGTAATCAAGTAAAATAAGAAAAGGTTTATTAAAAGCAAATACAGCAACTCCTATAGTAAGGTAGATTAAAACTCCATTATAAAAAAAAACTACTTTTTAATGCACTTTAACTCTTCCATGATTTATAGGAGGAACTTGAAATTTGGCAGGGGAGTTGTCCTAGGGGCAGGGTATCTCCAAGAAAACCCATTCAGACTGGGCTGAGCTGTCCGATGTTGAAAAATGACACTTCCATCACTGTTTTGCTAAACAGAGCTTGCTAGAGGCTGGATGCTAAAATAGGCAACGTTCTATTAGCACTGTACATGCAACGATCGCAACATATTTCTCCAAAAACAAAAGGGGGTTTCAACATGCCATGCTAAGGGAAAGGTGTAGCGGGCCCCCCGAAAGCTAGTAAAGATTAAGGCCTCAGACCCCACTGAGAAGTTACATAACTCAGAAATAAAATCCAGATTGTTAACATGGCAGACCCCAAGCTTCCACCACACAGTTTCAGAAACAATATGCCAAATCTAAGAACCTGGCTTCATTGCTAGAATACTACATCCACATTTTCAAAAGGATGTTGACAAATTAGAGAGGGTTTGGAAAAGAGCCACAAAAATAAGGACTGGAGAAAATGCCTTGTGACAGCCTCAAAGGTCTTCATCTGTTTAGCTTATCACAAATACGACAGAGGAGATTTCATTACACTGTGTAAGTACCTTCATGGGAAGAAAATACCTATAACTAAAGGATTCTTTAATCCAGCAGAGAAAGGCATAACAAGAACCTATAGCTGGAAGCTAAAGACAGACAAATTCAAATTAGAAATAAAATAC
The DNA here is from genome assembly GCF_015237465.2 of Chelonia mydas. NCBI lineage: Eukaryota > Metazoa > Chordata > Testudines > Cheloniidae > Chelonia > Chelonia mydas. The sequence goes on from NC_051245.2 coordinate 106,024,354, forward strand.
AAATTTTTAAATAGTGAGGGTGATTACTAGTGGAACAAACGACCAAGGGAAAGGTCGTCAAATCAAGATATGGGAAACACAAGTTACGCTTTAGTCAAGCACAAGTTATTGCGCTCAACACAGTAATTGGGTGAAACTGAGGAAGTAATACAGAAGAGGTCATGACTGAATGACCCCTTCTGGCCTTAAAGTCTAGGAATTCATGAATTTGGAGGTTTTTCTCTTTTAAAAAAAGCTTATGAAACTACATGAAAAAGGATACTTTTTTAAAAAAGGTATGCACGAGGGGACAGAACTAAGGTTAATTCTGCCATTTTCTAAATTTGAGTTCAGTTTGACTTTGTAATCTTACTAACACTTTTTTAATATATTATATATTTGAAAAACTGACTAAAATGAAACTAAGCAATGGACTAACTCTAAAAGCAAAATTACTTATTAAATAATCTAAACTTATTTCCAAGTGCCCTGGAAATTTTCTTCTCTAACAGCAGCAGATTTTCAGACACACTTACGGACCTGTAAGTGATCACTTATTTAATCCTTCTAAACTTTGAGGATGAAAAGTGCTATAGAAGTCCTAAGTATTTATTATTAATCATCTTTATTTATTATTAGAAATAGATATGATCTTAGAAAAGTACTGTAAATCAGGCACTCCTGCATTCTATCACTGCCTCTTCCACTTACGAGCTATGTGACCTTGCTAATTGCCCTGCCTTAGTTTCCTCATCTGTAAAATGGAGATAATGCTAATTATTTACATATCTCTCAGCGTGTAGTGAGAATTAGTTAATGTTTTAAAGTGCTGTGAAGTTGAAAAGCACTCTAACTACTAAGCATTATGAGTGGAACCACACATTTTGTATGTCCATAAGAGAGTAAACTGTTAGAAAGAGATGTGTTATTATGATTACTAATAATTATACTGAAGAGTGGGTTCCAGAGAACTGAATTTCTCTGAGGCATTTTTTTAAATTTCACTACTGCATGTTGTAATGTAAACAGAGATATCAGTGTGGCTTCAGAGAAATGAGCAGAAGTCCCACAGAAAGAAAAATGTGCAGGGAGTTCAGGATTGAAGCCCTCCCACCGATGCATAAACTTTCCAGGCTATCAAGATCCCTTCTCCTGCTTTATACATCAGAAATATTGGGGGGGGGGAGAGGGGGAAGGGGAGAAGAGAGGAGGGAGGAGACGATGATGAAAGCCAAGTTTTAATTTAGAATTTAATAAAAATTGATTAAGCATCACAGAGCACGAACAAAGCTGCTCCATAAATCTTTCAGCTCTTTTTGTGCAGGAATAAAAGAAAACACTGTCTGCTGAAGCAGATGACAGATGCTGGCTTAAAGATAAGTATTATTTATACTTCTGTACCAGATTTCTTCTTATGCATATCTTATCATGCATGGGTATACAATCAACAAAGCAATTATTCTGTATCAGTCAAAGACCTTACAACGTACAGTTACTCCATGGGAATTTGTTTTACATAGTTCATGCCCATAGTTTAAAAAAAAAAAAAAAAGCGAGGGGGGAGAAAAGTTTCAAAAAAATGTTTAAATTATTGTTTGAAATGCTCTTTTTTCAAGTGACTATATTGAAATGTAGCAATCAAAGTTGGACAAACTGTCATTCACAAACACACACTTACTCATTTTAAATGAATGGCGTACTGTTGAAACACAGAAAAGTTTTAATAAAACCAGACAGTCTGGATGAATCCAGAGCAAATTGGTCTACAATAAAAATAAAAGAATACCCCTCCACCCCATCCCCATCAGTTAGACGGAGGTCCCTTTACAGTGTCAGTGTTTACATAAATATATAGTTGATTTAAAAATTTCAAAAAAAAGTTTCTTTTAATATGTCTAAAAACAGAATTAAATCTGTGCTTTAAAATTCACTTCCCTTTTACTTCTTTTCCCACTCCATATCATTGTAATATTTTATAGTCAGCAAAAACCTAGTGAAACTTATCACGGATTTTTTTTTTTTGACAGAATAGTCTAAAAGAAGCATATAAAAGGACGCAATCAGCTAAAATTAAACGTATTAAAGCAACTACATATTACCTTCTTGGAGAGATCTACTGGACCATGATAATCTATCAAACAGCACAAGCTGAAAAGGCATAATGATATACATATTTCTTTTATTATAACAATAAGGAAATGGCTCTGAGAGCATTCAAATGGCAATTCTTTAAAATGACATTGGCAAAGGAATTAACTTGTAAGATTTTTTAAAATTTAAGTAAAGTTATCTCTTGAGAATTAGAAATGCATAACTAAAATAGGATACATAAATCAGCACTTACACTGCAACATTAGTCCAACATATGCAATAAATTTTCTCTTTCCTGAATTATACATGAAGGTACATTTATAAGAGGGTAGCAATTACAGGACGATATCTCTTCAAGAATTATTGTGCAGTTCTCTTAACCATGCATCTCACCAAAAACCTACAAAATACAAGTATGACTCTTCACTGAACCCCAGATTGAAAAATCTAATTTAAGACATGTTTAATATTTACACCCATGCAGTGTATACACACACACACACACACACACACACTGCTCTATGTGTTGGAGATTTCCTGAAAACCAGGTTTATGATTAAAAGTGGCGTGATATTAAAATGGTGTAAAAGAGTGCATATACACACACACAAAAAGAAAAGGAGTACTTGTGGCACCTCAGAGACTAACCAATTTATTTGAGCATAAGCTTTCGTGAGCTACAGCTCACTTCATCGGATGCTTATGCTCAAATAAATTTGTTAGTCTCTAAGGTGCCACAAGTACTCCTTTTCTTTTTGCGAATACAGACTAACACGGCTGCTACTCTGAAACATATACACACACATATCTTATACATATATACACATTTTTTCTCTGTCTCACTCACACACACAGAGATTCACAAACAGATTCAGTGGGGGTACTTACCTGACCTAAAATAATTCTACACTCTTGCCTCATGGCTGTTTAACTATTTCATTTCTGATCCCCCCATGAGAGAAGAGCCGCTGCTCTCCACCAGGAACCTCCCCTCCGCACCGGGCCAAGAGAAGTTTGACCTGGCAGAGCCCTGTCATGGAGTAATCTGGCAGTGGATGTAGTGACCCATGTAGAACCTTCCTGCGACCCATCATTTGGGAAACACTGGACTTGGATACAACAACACACATAAAAGTAGAATATTTTAAGTTTAAAGGGAGAATGATTACCCTCCTCTGTTGAAAGAATGTCCTCCAGTGGGGAATAATGCCCTCAGTTTGCCATCTTAACCATTATATTCCACTGTCTTTTTTTTTTTTTAAACCCAGGGGACAACAGTTTTCAAATATAATGGACCAAATCCTCAACTAGTGGTAAAAGGCCTGAGTTCCAATTACTCCAAAGGAGCTATATCAGTTTACAGCAGCTGTGCATCTGGCCCTGTGTCTGTATATACACAGAGAGAAAAAGAGATTAGAGCACAAGTGGGGTTTATATTAGTCAAAGTCCATTGAAGCCGAAGTAAAGATTCCCATTGACTTCAATGGGCTTTCAATAGGCCTTTAGTATTGTGATTTTACCAGTGAGACTCCACTTTTTAAAACTCCATCCACAAAAGCTATAGGCACATTTTAATCTTTAAAGACACAAAGCAGAGTTTACCTTGGAAGAAATCTCACCAAGCAAGGCTTTATTCAACGTGTCTGCTACAAGAAAATGTTGTTCCGTCAGTGCTCTTTTAGAGGGTATTTGTGTTGTTTTTTCGAAGACTATCATACTTCTATTTCTACTAAGTCATAGCACTACCAACTACACACATTTTTCATTAATTTGGCCTTTATCAGAGAGCCTTACCCATTCGTTAAATTTCAGGCAGCCAAAGGCTTGACGGACAAACAAGTCACAAAGTCAACCCCACGTTTCTGACAGCTGGCTTTTCTCAACTCTTTGCACACCCAACTCTTCCTTTACACTGAACGCCCCCTTTCATCTCACATAGAGGACACATCAAAAGTTTTATTGGAAGAAATATACAGGAGTACATCTGTCACAATGAATAAAAATTAAATATTCAGGGTCCTTCAAAGAGTTGACTTTTCCTTTGTGGCATCTCTTCTCCAGGGATTTCTGCTGTGTAGGATCTTGCAGTTTGAGTAATTAGCAGATTGTTGCATTTTGTTTAAAAAAATAAAATAAAACAAACGTTCAGGAGTTTCAAAGGAAAACAAATCTAATGGCACTCTTCTGAAATTCAGAATGAAGGGCATTTTTAAAAAAAAGAAAACACTTATTTTTTTAAATATAAAATTATGCAACAAGTGAGACAAAGAAGTGGAATCCTCACTTTACAGTGGCCCCTCTGGGGCACATCACTTCAAAATGAAGCAGAGCTGGCGCTGAGCAGCTAAATAGTTAATCTGCAGTAACTCCACGAAAGAACACTCGTGGCAGACTGCCCATCATTCTTTTAGACAGAGCTTGTCAGAGAAACTAGGGCAGCTTGTCCAGCTCAGCAGTCAACTGATTACTAGTGAACTCAATGGGGCTCCCAGCCAACCCCTGAGATGGCTGCCAGCCCCTTGGGTATTCACAGGCCAAGTTCCAATGTGGTTTACTTTGCCAGAATCACATGATGTCAGTGCTATTTTCTCCTGACCAGAATAACCAGTCATTCAGGTGACTGCAAATGGTATGCAAACAAATGGTATCAGCTCAGAGAGGCCTGCACTTAACTTCAAGAGGTTACACACACAAAACAGTGCGGCTCACCTTTTCATTGTATGTTCTTGGGGTCTCTTAAGGCCTCCTGTAATAATTAAACTAACATTAACATTGTAGGTTTCAGAGTAGCAGCCGTGTTAGTCTGTATTCGCAAAAAGAAAAGGAGTACTAGTGGCACCTTGGAGACTAACAATTTTATTTGAGCATAAGCTTTCGTGAGCTACAGCTCACCTCATCGGATGCATGGTGGTTAAATCAGAGAGGGAATAGTATTTACCTTTTTACCAGATAAAATCATGCTTTTTAACCGGCTGTAAAAAACTAATTAGTCCTACTTTAAGGCATTTTCTATTTCAAAAACCATTTCATTAATGCACACCACATAACTTTTAGTTTTAGTTACAAATTCTAACTGTGGTTACACAAGACAAAAGATTGGTATATTAATTTAGCATTGTATAAATAAAAAGTAAAACTGCAGTGGGCATACTACTACTATATGTAATTATAACATTGAACGTAAAAATGTCTGTATTCATTTTGGTTTGGTATTTTCTCAAGAAAGTTATACATGTCAATATTTCAATTTTCAATACTATATAAACAAAAGTAAAAAAACTTGATTATATGAAAACAAGAACAATGCAGAGTTGTAGGCCTGAAGCATTAAACAATCAAGAGCATGAAGAGTTGAAGACTACCAGTCCAGGTTTATTTGGCCATGGGATTTCATAATCTAATGGGAATATTGAAAATGACTGACAAATTTCAAATATCTTATAAAATATCTCTTCCTATGTATGTGTGTGTATGCAGAGAGATGTTTCAAAAGCTTAGAATATACATTTCACTTCAATGCTCTCTTATGTATATTATTTATGAAACTGGCTAATATTTATTTTCAATTTTTAAATATTTTGGGTGTTTTAACATCCTTCCCTTGAGATGGAGATTCAACTGATAGAGTTTGGATTCTTTGGACACGATCATCATTTGAAGTTGGTGGAGCTAGACCAACAAACACCAGCTGAGAATCTGGCTCTCTGTCTGCTAAAAGGGAGAGAAACTTTCTAGAATGACAGTTCTCTGGACTCAGGGAGAAAAAGGCAACAGAAAGAAAGGATGATGTGATCAAGGAGAGAGTCTGAGCATCTTTATAAAGCATACATGTATTAGTAGAAACCCACTTGTAATTCCCCAGGCCTCTTTATGATAAACCTATAGTGGTGTCTACTTCCACCTTCAGCAGGGAGGGTTAATTTGTTTAACATGAGCCCTCGGGTAGTAGAATGGTGATTATATAATGAAAGAAATGTATAAGGATACTGTGTCCCTAAAATGCAGAGTTCCTTAAGAGGACATAACATTAATTTCAAAAACTCAAATTCTGCTCCCCTTAATCAAGCTGAGTAGTACCTAACTATATGATTCAAAGGGCCATGATACAATCCAGCAGCCCAGCTCAGGCAACTGGGGAGTCTCATTACATAGGGGAATCCCTTGGTGCCATAAAACAGGTGCACCTGTCTCTATCTCCTGGTCGCAATGCATGTCAGGGGTTGACCAATGACAGGAGAAGGTGTCCTGGAAGTGCAACACACTCCCACTGTCATGAGCCAGCGAAGTGGACTAAATTGGCCCCCAGACAGGCCTTGGATCAGAAAGCACAGAAGTGATATAAAGCCACCTCTGCCCCCAAACCCTGTGGGCCATGTCCCCAACACAGATATGCCAAACCCAAGGATCTGGGCCAATTTCCGCTTACACAAATTCAGAAACACTTTTCTCATCTGTAGGATCACAGATGGTTGCCAGAGCAGGTCTAAATCCCAGTAGCTTTACAATTTGTTATTATTCATTATTCAGTTAAGTGTAATTCATTTATGGAATTATGAACTAGAGTTAAACATTTTAAACCTTAATCAGCATAGGCACAGACACCTCAGCCAAAAACAACAGGTGGTTTGTTCCTTGCATTTCTTTGACATTGGTAGCATCCTCTTCCTATTCAGCATACAAGACTGTTGAAAGCAAGTGGTCATTCTGTCCCTTCCTACATTATGAAAACAGAGTATATGGCAGCACCTGTATATGACTATATGATAATCATTTGTATTAATTTGAAATAAAGCAGCTGTTACTGTAAACACAAGAGAATCTGTCAAGAATCACATGCCACAAGAACGCAGAAGGCTGATAAACATTAAGGTTGTAAATATTTTCCTTGTGAACTACATTTTTTAAGAACTATGCAAATAAAAAATCATTGAGCTTCATGGGCGGCATTGTGTCTCCTTTGCCATTCAAATGAAAAATTATTTCAGCTGGTGGTACCCTAGTAAGTTGCTACCTCTGGCTTTTTTTTTTTTTCTGAAGCATCAAGTGGTAATGTTAACATGTACAAGAGAACTTTACATGCCAGAGATGAAGTAAGGATGGATGCTATTCTGGGAAGTGCATGGTATTGTATATATACTGTGTACTAACCAACTAATATCATGGTTCATGAGTAACGAATTATATTTGATCAGTTTTGGCTGTTCTTTAGGAAGTGTCTGTCTAGGGCTTAAAGCTGGAAGCTGGGATTCAGGACTTCCATATTCTATTCCTAGCTCTGACTCTGATTCTCAGTATCATCTGGGATCATAAGTCTTTCTGTGCCTCAAATTTACCTACCTACCAAAAGGGGCAAATAATTAGATTCACTGATGTTTATAAAGCCCTTCAAGATCTTCTGGTGAAACATGATCATCCTTGCTGTCACTAACCGTTATTTATATGACTTTAGATGGCTCCTGTGTTAGACAACAATACTGTATGCAGTCTCTCGATTTAACATCTCTTTCTTACTGTGTGTCCACTGTCAATCCCTCAGATAAGATTAATGTAATTACTGGCATAATGCGAAGGGTTAATTCCCAATTCCAAGGTCACTCTGATTTTGGTTCTTCTGGTTATACATCCCTTGCAGAATAAGAAGTGTTTAAATGTAAAGTACTTCATAGAGCAGTCTGTCTCAGACAGTGAGGCTGGCCACCGAGGGGAACATGTGAGCTCTGCCAGAGGAAGCGTAAACCAAAGTTGGGAAAATAATTCTTTTATTTTCTTGGTTAGGAACCACAGGGAGAATGAGCTTTTACATACACAGTTTTCTATAGGCTGTTCTGCTTTGGCTAAATTTAAATAGCAATGACCCTGCAAGAACAAAATATTAACCCGTTATCCCATACGCACATACAATCAAAAATACAAATTTTCATCATTTTTTCAGGGACAGATTCCATGTACCCCCTTTTGAAATTCTGAGAAAGAACAGAGACCCACTTGCAGATTCTACAGCCAACCAGGCTGGTCAGGAATCACAGTAATGATATTAATGGCAAGTTTTCATTTTGACGCAAACAACCGGGTCAGTTCTCAGACTGGTCCATCCGTCAAGGACAGCAAAACCAGAGGGAGGAAAATTCAAATGACCTTAGAAAAATTAAGCAGCTGAAGCCAGGAATTAAACTTGTCCTTAATTTGACACAGCACCATGGCTTTCCAATTTAATATTTTTACTACAAAAGTACCCACAGGAGCCAATCAAGATCTGGTCACCACTGTGCTATGGAATGTACAAAGACATACGAAGACACAGTAACTGCCCCTACGAGCTTCCAGTCTGGAAAATGGACATCTAGCAGACCAATAACAAATCTCACATCTGAGCACCTACTACTGAAGAAATAATGAAGTTATTGGTGTATATGTAGTAACCAGCTTCCCTGAGCTTTTAATAATTCCTCATCAGCTATTCAAAGACCTACAATAACAATGAACCAAAAGGTAGCTGCTCACTTGCTTTACACGGCCATACATTTTAGCCTGTTTTTCTTGGACACTTTACAGCAAGATATTGTGGGAGATGACAGGGAATAGGAGTTTGGGGGCATAATTTAATACTGTAAGCCGTAACTTATTGAGGAAACAAAAAGAAAATTGAAAAGCAGCCTGTCTCTGAAGTTCTTGTTTGAACGTAACTGGATACCGTGCATATTAAATTACAATCCTTAATCAGACAATTTAGTTGGAGTCTCTCAAGTTTGTCATTTTTCATTTATCTATCCAATTTAGTGGGATGAGACACCTTACTCTGCAGGAACTCCCTCCTGCCTTCCCCCAGATACACACACCACCACCAATTTGATCGGATATTTCAATCTCCACTTTGATAAAAGAGGTCATTTTGGCATACAGGTATTCTCCTTGCAGATTAAGAACACTTACTTTCTTCCTGATGGATCATTCCCAGAGATACCAGCACAACGCAACCTACGCAATTAGTTTTCACAGGTGGCTGTTTTGCCTCCAGTAAAACTGCTTTTCTTTCTCCTCCTGCAAGTCATAGCCAAGCAAATGTATATAAAAACATTTCAGATATGAAATAAACACTTTCATAAAGGCAGCTGTGATGCAATACATCATTTCTGTCTGACCTGAGTTATGGAATGAACTCGAGTTGCTGGAATCAAAGCTGGTAGGGAGGGAGTAGAAGAGGGATAGGGCTCAGAATACCACAGAAGTTAGGTAAGTTCAAAGACTCTAGGGGTAAATGCCAGCTAACTCAAACTGTACTCAACTACAACTTTTTCTGTACACTCTGCTGGGTAATCTGCACCACCACACTGGCGTGGCAGGCAGAGGCAAGGCAAGATTGTTGTCCACATTTTGTTCCATACAATTAGGGTACACCTTGAAAAATCCACTCCAGATTGTGAGCCAGAGACAATCAAGAAACACAGAAAGCTGCATCTGACATTATAATTGGTCCCTTAAATCTTCTAATGACCATTGCCTAACAAAATGCACAAGAAAAAATTATTTAAAAAGAATTAGTATCTTCTATTTTCAAGAAATGTATTTCCGAGAAAGGGGAAAATATCAACACATATCTCTTGAACTACACATCTGTTAAAACTGTTTCTAGGTCAAGGGTCTCAAACTGTTAAACAGTAGGGGTTCAGACATGACTTTTTTCCCAAGGTCTTTCAAAACTGCAGCATATACACAATCTACCATATTGTTTAAACATCTGGCATGCTTATACCAAAAAAGGGTTTTTTAAAAAATATCATTATTCTATACTGCAATGCTATACTTCACATAGACTTTAAACTATATTCCTTATTTTGGCCAAATATGTCAGTTTTTCCAACCTTATGCTCTAGAGATCTCCAATGTGGTTTGACCATGTAGGCCTCTCAAGAGAGGTTTTTGCACCAGTTTCGCAACGTCAAACATACAAATGAGGAATAAGGTGCCAACAACCACTTCCTGGTACCACCAAACTGCTCACAACCTAATATGTCAGAATATTTCAGGAGTACCACCCTAGGAAAATGTCTCTGTGGTATTCCCCAAAAGTTCCTCTACTTAGTTAACGAATTTTGTTTTCCCTTTCAAAAGACTTGACACATGGTGAGCAGAAACGTGACGTTCTAATTCCTGAGGAAATGAGAAGAACTAGAAGAATTCCAGTGAAAATTCCCTCCACTGGTTGGTTCCTGCAAATGACTGAGAGTCTGACTCAGAGCTCATTTTATGCACCATGTAGACACAGCAAGTGAGACACACCATTAGCAGCTCTACTCCTCTAGAAAAAGAAACTTCAATCCTTCCTGGCAGAGAGGGGGAAAATGTCCATGAATTCAAATACTGGATTTTACATGCAAAGCTGAACCTATTAATGTTGCTAGCTGCTGAATCAGAATATTTTATCATGTCATGATTCTCGATATCACTGCCTAAAAGTTATAGGTTCCCCTTGGGTAATGTTCTTCCCAAAAAATCTTTATCAACTAAAACTAACATTGAGGAACAAATCAACTAGGTTATGACCAAATACCAAAGTGCCCAGTAACAAAATATGGAGGGTGAAAAATGAGATGTATTTGGGGAGAAGGGTACTGGAATCTTGTTTGAAACTACAGTATAAATGATTATATTACTTAATGACAATCTGAGACCAGACTGTCTGTCTACTCAAGGGACCAATTCAGCCACCCTAATGCATACTGAATACTCACAAGAACAGTCTCATTTGTAAGTACTACTCAACCCAGGGTTGGCAGCATGGAGGACCCAAATGATATCTCACTTTCTATATAGTCTAAATATAGAAATGTGAGTGAATATGGTGAAGAAAAATGAACTGATTCCATCTATTCAGTTCAAAAGTATGTCTAGACAAAAATACCCACAGTATAAATTTATAGATGCATATGTTTGTTTGAATGTATTCTGTTTTCTATTTTTGCAGTCAATTGAGAATACCTACTAATGAAATAAAATGGAGGATATTATCCAACAGAGGTGAGAGTATCTGAGATATAGACAAAGATGAGAAGTCACTAACTACGGAGACATTTTAAAAAACTGCTGAAGATTTACTGCATAAAAATGGCAATTTCTGACTCAAAGCACCTCCTCTGTCTGTGTCTGAAGGACATATCTGTTCACTTTAGAGATTAAAGGGGTCTTTTACTCCTGTTAGCTATGATCAGCCAACACAGATAAGAGAGTGTGTTCTATTCCTTCTTTTGCAGCAAAGGTGTTTGTTTATTAAGATCCAACCAATTACCCCAGTACAAATTGACTCAAGGCAATAGAATTGCATCTTAGGGCACAACTGAGCCTGCAGTATACCTGTTACTGATGATGATAAAGTTAGGAGGAACAAAATCTCCAGTGCCCAGGGTAGATTTGCAAGTTGACTGATAGAAAAAACAAACAAAAACAAACAAATCTTTTTGCATGTAACCTGAGCCCATTTGATGTGGAAATCATTGAGACACAAACTGACACATTATGCCAGTTCTATATTCAATTTCCAGAGCAGAAACACACTTTAACCATTGTATTTGCTAATATACCAGTTCCTCTCTCCGAAGAAATACATATATACAATTCTATCTCAGGGTTCTGAAGGCAGACAAACCAAGTTCAATCTTAACGTTTGTGATGCTATCAAAATTCTTTAAAGGAATTAGTGTCTTACGTACAACTAGGAGCTTAGCATGCTTTATAATATGAAATGGCTGTAGAACTCTGGACACAAACAGGGAATATCAATTTTTGATTTACAATAAGCGATGGTCATACCAGTGTCAATACATATATTGTAGGTTTATGATTTTTTTAATCATTTTCATTTCATAACAGCAATAATACGATCCCAGACACAAAAAGCAAAATCATTATCTTCTGTAAATCAGTACAGTCACATTTAAGTCAATGGAGCTACATCAATGTACACCAGTTGAGGTTATGGTCCAAATTTTCTTCCTTCATTATTATCCTTTGAATGTTTGGCGATCCTAGGGTTGTTGGCCTCTCATGTTAACTGTACTTGAAAAATGCAATAATTTTGGAGGGATGTCTCATATCAATGCTTAATCATTCCAATATCATTGCACCATGCCCACTATGCCTTCTACCAGCATAATACATATAGGAAACCCCATTTTGACACTATACCTCCCAGTGAGTCCTGGGCTCTCCACAATTAAGCCATAAACGTTGTCTTTCAGATTTCTATATATTATACAGAGGGGAAAACTATGTTAAAGGAACATTAAGTTTCCAAACGGGCACGGGCAACTTTAATTCTGGCATTTCCTAACTTTTGAATGCTTGACTTCGCAAATAACATTCTTTTAACATATTTTTTGTGTGTACTTTCCAAGGTTTTTTTAAAATGCATGAGTAATCATGTTGACACTCACATGGTTCTTCAATAGGTTTGGGACCTTTAGATCCACAGCACAGACCTCTGTCACTTGAGCTGCCATAGGAACGAATAGCAGCAGGAAGTTATTATCTACTACGTGGACCAATCACTAAACAAGGATGACACACATTTTGCCATTGGGTTTCACATATATTTGATAACAGAAGAGAAATGTTAAGACTCAGGAATCTTGGGTTCCATTTCATGCTTTGAAGGGGAGTCTCTCTGGTGGTCACAAACCACTTCCCCACATTCCGCCCAAGCCTGTCACTTCCAGTCCCTGTTCCCTGTCCCTATCCTGTCTCTGTCTCCCCTGGGTTTTTGTTCCAGTTTTTTCCCCAGCTGCTTGTCCCAGTCTCCACTCCCACCCCACACTCTTCATCCCAGTTTCAGTCTCCTTGCCCAGCCAGACCCAGTCTCCCTCTCTGGGCTCCCTGCCCAAATCCCAATCTTCTTCCCACCCTAGTTCCTTAGCCCAAGCTGAAATGGTTACAGCCTCGCAAAGTTAGAAGCAACTGAAAATGTGGACTTATAATGGAAAGCACAATGCCACTTGAACTACAATCAGCGCTATCAGCTCTACATATGAAAAATGAATAAACTAGTTAGAAAAAAAAGAGTCTGTACCTTTAATTCAGATGTAATTTTGCATATTACATCAAGATGCATGAAGCAAAAGTCTTTATTTGGAACACAGGCTGAAAATCTATTTCTGGACCCCTGCCAACCAGAGGACTACTTACTAGCCAAGGCTGTACCAGATATGGGTCCCCACATGGTTCAGTGACATTGCCTCATCCATGCAGGGATCCATCTTTGAAATTAGCCTGATTTCTATTTCTAAAGAAGGATGAAGCACCTTCTCTTATCCTTCCTGCCTGCCGGCTGGAAGAGAAAGCTTCACTTATTCACTTTTTATACTCTCATCCTAGAAAGGAATGGAAGGCTCCATGCACCTCTTTTTTTGTAAGTGTTTGGGATTTGGGAGCAGTAAGCTTCCTTATTTCACACCCTGTTGCATTTTCTGTCTTTCTCCTACTCCCTCCAAAATCATGACAGGGGGTATTTTTTAGGACTTTCACAAGTAATAGGTGCTCTGCTGCCTACATCTGAGGCACCAGCACCTGAGAGGAGTTAGCAATAGGAACACCTGCGCACCCCTTTCACAACGGGAAACAGAGCCTTTAGACACCACTGTTGCATAGGAAGTACCATGGGGGTGGATATTTTCTTTGGTGCCCCTTTCAGTATACTCTGCCTAATGTCACACGGAGCCAGCGGAGTGCGAAGTCTTTGCAAAAGCCTCATTCTCACACCATCCAGTAAGGCTTTCTTGGGCGGAAGAGTGTACTCAACCAGCCAACAATTTGACTTGCCACTGCGAATGCATTTTTTAGAACTTTGGTTGGGAGCCCAACCATACAATGGCAGTTACATTATAACATTTTAAAAGTGTAAAAAGAGAATGCTGTACAGTAAAACCCAGCTAAGTCACACACTTAATAATTCAAAAAATATGGCAGTTTCTACTGCAAAGATTTAATAGCCAATTTCTGTTGTGAGGTTTCATATTATTAAGACAAAGAGCCAACATATTCCATCAAGCGCAGTCCTATAATAGGGGTTGGTCAGAACTGTTCTGGCCCAGATGGAGCTCCAGACTGCATCTTACCTTAGCGGCTCCCTCTTCCTTTTTGGGGATACGAAAGCCTACAGAGGTGCTAGCTCTTAGCAAACTTTATGCAAAAGGGAAACAATGGCTACAGCAGCGGTTAGCCTTCTCATGGCAGAGAGGAAGTTCCTTGTGCCCTCCTCAATCTTTCACACTCATTCAGGAGCCAACCCTTCATTATTTTTAACTATGTTTTATGATATATTAGCTAGTACACTACGAAATCATCATCATAAGGAATTTAAGGTGGGATTTTCAAAAGGGCCCAAGTGACATAGGAGCACGATGACAGTGAAGCATCGTGCTTTGAGATGAGATGCAGCTGTAACTAGTGATGGGTGAATCAAAGAAGGTTTGGGGTTTAGTTGAGATAAGTTTGTAAAAGTTCAATTAACCACTTTACACCTTTAGAAAAAGTTGCTTCAGATTTGGCTTCAGTTTGGGATAAAGTGCAGGACCATTTTAACTTCAGTTATTACAACCACCTCCCCAGGGTTCAAAAATCATGAGGCAGCCCCCTTTAAATCACAAAATGTTTTTAAATAATATGTTTGGTTTCTTTTATTGTTCCTTCTTGGTTTTCAGCTATTTGGAGCCATGTTTTCAAGCATTTAGCTGCAACTATAAAGCCAGAAACTTACTCTTTTTTGCCCTTGAAGCTGAGATTTTTATGTAGTCACAGGACTCCAGGAGCTGGAGCTTTCAGGAAAACATCAAATATCACAAAAGGGCCAGGACATCAGGCTAACTGTCCTATTCTTGTGCAAAGTGCCATAAAATTATTCATGATCATCTGTGGTCAGAATCTTTGTTCTAGATCTCTTTTGAAAGATGGCAGCTCCAGCAGCCCAGACCCTCTAGTCCTAGCTAGGGCATAAAACGGCAGTTAAGTCAAAAGGAAAAGTGCCCCTTACTGATTCACCAACTTCACATGCTGTTGTTTGTCCCTCTCAAGGCAATTACAGAGTTGCAGCATTTACAGCAGCAGCCATCTCGAATAGAATCATAGAACTGGAAGGGACTTTGAGAGGTCATCTAGTCCAGGCCCCTGCACTCGTGGCAGGACTAATTATCTAGATCATTCCTGACAGATGTTTGTCTAACCTACTCTTAAAAATCTCCATCACTGGAGATTCCACAACCTCCCGAGGCAATTTATTCCAGTGCTTAACCACCCTGACAGTTAGGAAGTTTTTCCTAATGTCCAACCTAACCCTCCCTTGAATACATATAATGTAAGTGAAAAGGGGTTTCAGTTTTACAGTTGATGGAATTTTTTACATCACATTAATTGTGGAGTATATTGCTTTTGCTTAGAACATTGTTGAGCCATCATGTTGGTGTCTGTGAGAATGTTTAAAAGTATTTTAATTTAATTTAATCTCCATTTTTACTTAATATTTTTCCCCATGATCATTATGTACACCATGGCTATGAAACTGAAAAAGCGGCAGGAAAAAAAACAAGGGTCTGTGTTTCAAATATTTCAAATATCTGGTAAGTTTTGAAGTTTCAATATATATCGTTGTCCCAATGCTATTTTACTCATTTTTTCTCAAACAAAATTTTCACTGATTCACTAGTAGATTGCCTAAAAAAAAAAAAAAAAAAAAATATCAGAGTGAAACTGGACAAGGACCTCAGAAGAAAAATCTTTTTTTTAACAAGTTCTAGAGTGAGAATTATTCTGTTCATAGGCTCTTGTCTTATGCCATACGTTCCTCTGACCATATCTAAGGCAAAGGCTAGAAAGCCAATAGTTTATCTTTTCAAAAGCACTGACCAATTAAGACAGCAATAATGCAAAATTATATTTAAAGTATATCTAGTATGTCAGTACTTATCCACTTTACATACAAGTGCAAGAAAGAGAGGGATTAATATCAAGTATCTAAATATCACAAATGGAATTCAAAGTTCAAAAACACTAATACCATCCAACAGCACATTTTAGATTACATTAATGCTTCTATATATCTGGCTTCTAAAAATCTGACTTATACTGCTATGTAATCATTCATGAAGTGGAGAGTAAAAGTAATAATTTTGGAGCTCACCACTATTTGGAAACATTTCAGTCTTTCAATGTTTTGACTCTGAAAACCAGATCCTCATGAGAAGAACATAATGAATGACCCACTTGTAAATACTGTTTTTTTGGCTTTTAATAATGCTATTTTTATTTATTAATAAAGATTACTGAAGGATGTAAACAGAAATCATGCTTAATTAAATTAATCAATGTACATATATTTTCAAAGAAATTCATTATTTACAACAGTGCTTTGTGACCTTTGCTCAGATAGTCATTTTTAACTTAATAATAAGGACATTGTAAATGGTGATGGAAGTCATGTGACCTGTCCAGCTGCCATAAACCAATGTATTTCCATGGTAAAGGAAACTGTGAGATAACCCTTTTGTCTGAGTGCACCACTCAGGAAGAAACAACAAAATGCTGCTCCAGGTAACAAATAAAATGTAGGTGTTTGGGGTTAGCAATATCACATCTTACATGGTTTAGTCACCTTGGACACGTGCTATAATTTTTCTGCTGTGTTTAGCATAAGCAGTGTCTAACGCCTTCATGTCATTTATGCTATACAATCCCATTTGCTGCCAAGTGAGAGGTTTCTTCCCCCCAGAAAGACAATCTGTGCAGATATAGATTTGAAAGACAGGATGGAAGCTCCAAGTGTTTTAATAGCCCATTATCAAAAATTATCCCTTGGCTATAAAATCCCCAGACCATTGGCTTGAGATCAACTCAGAGAAAAATGAGATTATAGAATTTAATCTAAACAGAGAGATGTGTTCCAAAAAGCTTGGGATCACACAGAAAAAAAATTCTGTTGCGGGCACAAGACAGCTCAGCTTAATTTTCGGTCCAATCTACTTTTCTCACACACAAAAATCCACTTGATTTTTAAAAGTGTTTTCTTATGCAAAAAAAAATACAAAGTTAGGTTGATACATGATACTCGTAATGTTTTAGTAAGAAGAAAAACCTCAACAGAAAAAATTATATTGGGAGGTGACAGGAAACAAAACAGCATTTTGTCTTAAATTTGCACAACCTAATTTATAGTAATAAAGCAGAACCTAAGAGTTCTGGTAAATGTCAGAGCAGTCATGTTCATTACATATGTTGATAGGTATGAAGCAAAGTCTCTTAGGCCCTTCAGAAATTACACACAGCCGATCTAATGCAAACCAGAAGTCACTGACTGCTGGACGAACATTCAGTTTCATTCCCACATGGATATTAAGAGAAGGGTTTTTTTCCCCTCCTAATTTATTTACAATTAAAGGGTGGGTCTTGAGGAATGAGCATGAGGCCAGTTATCTACGGATTTGGTTTATGGGAAGACACCTCCCACCCCCACAACATTTTCCAGCCACTGCAGAGAAAGCATCTTGGTTGTGTGTAACCTCCTCCCCCTAGCATCGAGCATCTGCCTTGCCCAATCTCGTCTGGGCCAGCTCCAATAACAACATCTGCTTGGCAGCTTTTCAAACCCACGGATAGTTATCTAACTGAGGCTTTTGTGCTGCACTGTTTATTCTATGTGAAGAAATGCCTCCTTAGTTGAAAGAGTACTTTAGAAAAGCTGTGCAGCTATTAGCAAGTGAAGCACAAGGCTAATAACCCCCACCTGCTCATCAAATTAATTATGACATCTGAGTCATTATAACTCAGAAAGAACACACGACTGCAGACTTGTCACATGTAGAAATAAACACATTGTACACTAGAACAACAACAACAACAAAATCAGGCAAAGAGGCCCAAAAAAGACAAGACATGAGCTTCCACCTTTCAGTTTTTAAAAATGTGCATTATTAGTTTTCCAAGAAGGAATTGGGGGAAGAAACTGTCTTACAGAACACATCTCTACCGCACTGTACACATGAGATGAGGGGGGAAATGGAATCTGAATTGTTGCAAACAAAATCATCTACAGTAAAAATACAAATCATTCTTTCATTTGTTGAATATATTATCATTCCCCAGTTCTAGTAGATGACAGCTTTTTTCTTTTAATCACAAATAGGAATTCAACTGAAAAGGTTAAATCGTGCTTTTGCCTGTTAATCTTCCAAATGTATGTTTCTGGTATTAACAGCTATCATATGCATTTGTTATATTTTGCTGCACTTTTCTGGAAAGACTTATAATTTTCCGCTAGAAAAGATACGGCAACGTACTTACATCTTAGAAACTAAGTTCTTAGAAGTGAAATACAGCATATGTCTAATTAATTTTTTAAAATTTTCAGACGTGTTTCTTATCAAAATAAAGTAATAGGTGAATGAACCATTTTATGTGTTAATATATTGTGTTTAACTTCAGTGAACAACAAAATGTCAGGAACTCAAACAAATAAAACCCTAGAAAGGTATTTACATGCAATTTATGGACATCCCAAGTCATTTTTTCCCAATAGCATATACCTCAGGATAGCACACAATTAATTCCTAAAGATCTGAATAATTCCTCTCTTATTAAGAGCTTACCTTTAAGAACTGTATCAACTACAAAATAATTTTTTACTGTTTAGAACTGCAGTTAATAGTTTATTATTATACAAAAAGTGCACAACACCACCAGAAAAATAGATGGGGTATTCCTTGCTAAGAGATATCACCCCGTATACCCTTTCCCCCTTTATGAAGTACATATTTTTCATTGTGTGAGTGGCAACCACCACCCTTTGCAAATAAAGACCTCTAGCTCTATTTCAAGTGAAAAAATGTTGCAGAGTTTACTTTCAACAAGACTATACTGGTCTTCTATGCACTTCATATTTTTAAAGTATTATGTATGCTAATTATTGAGAAACCAGTTCTGAACCTTACTTTTAGTACCATTTTTTTAAACTATAATTTTTCTACTCAAAAGGAGCTATTTTGGTTAATTCGTTCAATTTGGTTATTTAGCCCAAAACTTACTCTGGATTTATATATCTTAAACATTAAAATGGTATCCCAACATTGCCTTTGTCAAACTAGAAGATTCATATTCATCCTACAAAATAAATGACTATCACTTGAATGTGTCAGTACTGGAGAACCAGAATGAGACAGGAACAGGAAGTGCATTCATCACACAGGCAGGCCGTTTCTCTACCCAGCTCTAAGTACGTGAAAAAATGCATATCACATTCAGACCTCTGAAGTGCACCACATTTTGAAAAATGATCTTCGTTTGGGATTTCCCATTAAAGCCTATGGCAAAACTCCCCACCACACTCCTGCTCTTTGTTTGTCACTCAACTAGTTCTACAATAGTAACTGCAGCCCATTCCTGCCCTGTGGTGGCAGTATATAAAGGTTACTTCTCTC
Organism: Chelonia mydas; assembly: GCF_015237465.2. NCBI lineage: Eukaryota > Metazoa > Chordata > Testudines > Cheloniidae > Chelonia > Chelonia mydas. Next base: position 106,043,874 of record NC_051245.2, read on the forward strand.
CAGGATGTAAAAGTAGCCAGGGAACTGTGGAGGAAGCAGGAAAGGGGAAGAGGAGGGCACATTCAAGATCCTGGTTTGGAGCTAATGGACTATTTGATGAAGGTGGGGGAAATGGATGTTTTGTATATTTTTACTGATCTGAAAACAAATAACTAGATCAAACTATACAGGTACTGTATATTTATTACAGTAAGGAAAGAACACAACATTTATAGCATAAATAGTGATAATACCCTGCAGTTGCATTTAAATATAGCAAAAAATCATTGTTTTTAACTTTGGCCCTTTGCTACACATTTTGGAGGCTTCCACTACTGATCTGGGGCTAAATTCTACTCTCAGTTACACTGGTGTAGCAGTTAATCTAATTTAAATCATTGTAAATGAGAGCAGAATTTGGCCATTGTTAGCTTGATGTTAGAAGACTGAATGAAATCATTATAGTACAAAATGCATAGTAATTCTGGATCCCAGTCTCAATCAATCACTTTTAACTTTCTTCTCCCTTATTCTCAAAATACTATCCTTGTCAGAACTTCAGCTTCTTTAACTGTATTGTTCCTTAAAGTGACCAAATGCACGGTATTCATATCCCTAAATTATGAAGTCAGGAGTTTTTACTTGTAATTGTTAATTACTTGTAAATGCAACAGGAGGAAGGGAAGAGTTAATGCTGCACTACTTAAAATATTTTTCAAGTTATTTTTTAATAACTAGTTCCCACAATTATAAAATTCCTTTACCATGATGAATAATGACAATGTATTCCAAAGAAACCGAACTGAAGAATACTTGACAGTATGTTCACGCCTGCACGTGCACACACACAGACAAGTTATGTATGCCAAAGTGCAGGGAGTGGGATACAGAAAAGATTGGTCTATACCAACCTGACACGCAAAACAATTCTGCACACAATTTAGCACCACTGCCATTGTACTTTGAAAAGTACCAAAAGTAGATGCTAGAAGGAGTCTCATAAAATTCTGCAGTTCCTAGATCATATTCAGCACAGCGATTCTCATATCCACTTAATCTCAACACACATCTCCACCCCTACTTCCTTCCCTATGAGGTCTTGAAAACACAAATGTTCAAGTTTCCTGGAGCTGAGCTAAAGAGGAAAAGTCCCGCTCCCAAGAGGCAGAACTACAGGTTCTTGGCGCCCCTGAAGTTGTTAACTATAGCACAACATAATGTGGCACTTCACCACAATTAGCCACAGGGAAACAGTCTTTTTTTCACCTCTGATGACATTTAACCGATAAGACCATGAATTCCAGACCTTATCTGCAGGGAAAGTGCTCTGAACACCAATGGTACATATGAGTTTTGTGTGGAGAAGAAGTTATGACTCGTGTGGCTTATCAGAAAAAAAAAATCAAGACAGCATTCTGCTCATTAACAAACAAACTATCAGCTCCAAAACCAATCCTATTTATAGATATTATAAACAGACATAATATTAACATATGGCCAAAGAAATCTAGAAAAATGTTCTATGGTAAATTTTCCTCTCTAGATAATAATACAAATTGAAAGGAAACGTATCAGTGTAATAATATTGTCATAATGTTCTTCTAAAAGTCTCAACACTCTGTCCTCCTGCCTTGATTTTTATTGTTATTTATAAAGTGCCAATTTATGTATTTCAAACCATCCTTTAGGCAGAAAATAACTCTTTTTTTTTAGTACACTGTAACTAAATGTATTTCTTTAAGCAGTACTGAACAGCTTTCCTTTCCTTTATCTTTATATCCAGCTGTTGCCCTCTGCACAGCTATTCATTTTAAAAGCGAAGCTCTTTCAAAGCAACTTTCATTCTTCCTTTTTTAGGCTGTGTGTGCTGTCAGGGGTCCTCGGGGTGAAACCTGGATTGTGGGACCACTGAGACCTCCAAAGGCACCAGCCTGGGCTGCCTCTAACACTGTGATGCTGATATCAACCTACAAACTTCTGATGAGCACTGCACTTACACAGCCATCCACAGGCCGGGACACACACGCAACTGAGTTACATGAATTATTTCCCAGTCACTCATGAGCCATCAGTAGAGAGACTCCAGCCAATTCCCCCCAAGCTCCAGCCCCAGGACTGTACTGTCTTACACTGTTCAAGGCCCCTTTGGGCAGTGCAAGTTCATTAAGTAGTTCACCACTCCCTCAGTGTGGAACGGACACACACTAGACTTTGTAAACTGAGCTGGGATTTCCCAAGCACTTCAACCAAAAGTAAAATATAAAACAGGTTTATTAACTACAGAAAGATAGAGTTTAAGCGATTGTAAGTGGTAGGCATAAAGATCAGAGATAGTTACCTTAAAAAAATAAAAAGTAAACATGCATTCTAAATCCTAAACTTTTAGCCTAAGCAAGGGTTGACTCAAACAGCTTTTCTCACCCTGATAGATGGTACAAGCAGGTTACAGTACACAGGCTGGGACTCCCTTCCAGTTCAAAGTCTTTGTCCTCCAGACATTCTTCCAGATGTTGAGTTGGGGGTGGCGGGGAAAGAGGCCAAGCAATGATGTCATGTCTCTTTTATACTTTCTTCCAGCTTGCTGGAAAGATCTTTGCTGTGACGTGGGTTAGTCCACCCCCATGGCATACGTGCCTCCTCCAAGAAGTCTCTAGGATAGTGGATTGTGTGTTGATGAGCTACTAACACCATCTGGTTACTGATGGCTACTCCTTCGTTGTAACGGAAAGGCTGGTTGTGGGTGTTCTCAACCTCACAACATATTTCAGTAACACATAACAATACTTCATAACATCACATACAAGGATAGTACACACAATCCAACAAGTTATTATTGTTCAACTGATCAAGACTTACAAAATGATACCTCACAAGGCATACTTTGTACAAAATATATCCTAATAATGTCACAGTGGTGAATATGGGGGTTCAAGGGTGCTACTTTGAGGTAAAGAGTGTCTCATATAAAGTGACTGATTTCTTGTAACCTTTGAAAATTTAGATTTGATCAGAGAAAACCCGTCATTCTGAAAATGGCAAATCGCACACTCTGGATTCATATTACTCTGTAGCAAATATCAAAAAATTAAATCACAGAATGTCATGTACAAATAATATGAAGTGACTGATTCAGGCCAACTAAAACAAGTCCCCACCCCCCAAAAAGCCAATCAGAGTTAGTGCTGCAAACATTTACCTTAACCCACCTCACTGTGTCAAAGCATTTCAGCAGTTACAGCACATATCCCCACTGTTTCAAAACCCCTGCAATAGTTATGGCACAATGGATGAGGTAAGAATGTTCTGGAGTTTCAATCTTTGACAGCTTTGAAAAAACATGCCTAATGACATACTAAAATCCTCCATTTACAGATCAAGTAACGCACAGGCAGTGGCAGTTCAGGGTTCCTCTCACCATTCTGTCCATGTGCCTCAGTGGTTTTCTAAAGGGACCACATCAAAGGGCAATATGATTTGTTCAGTTTCCATGCCTATTCACTCCGGGGTCTCTATGCTGCAATTACCAACCATTTCAATGGTGCTTTTTTGTAACAGATACCACTCCACTAGGAACTAGATTGAAACCATCAACTCATTTCACATAAGACAGCAAACAGCTTTCAGTTGGCACTTCTGGTGACGACCAACCTGAATCAGTTTTTAAGTGGTAACTAAGAGCAGTAGCTTGCAAATGTTTGGGGCAGTTTTACCATTTTACCAGATATCAAACTAATACTGTACCAGCCAGTGCTCCATGCCATCAGTTCAATTGTCTGCACTCCAACAACAACGCTTGGAATGTTCCAAGCGCCAGCCTTGCAACAGCACTCAGTTGAATGGCAGGGGAGCGGCGCACAAAATCTCATTGTTAAGGCAGGGAGGGGAAGATGAGAGTATCAGTGACAAAACTGAAGTAAGAATGGTTAAAAACCAATGGTTTAGAAGTGAAAAGTTTCCATTATCTACAAACCTAACAAAAAAGCAATGATATTTCATGTATGTGTGAGCCTCTCCTATGGTGGTTTAATTTCTTTAGTGTACTAAAGAGGAAAACAGATTGCAATGGCTTTTTCGTTGTTGCTACGGTCTATTTCAGAGGTGGCCAAATGTGACCCACAGAGTTGTATAATAGGGTCTAGCCTCATTTTTAAATTATATTTGTGGCCCAGAGAAGCTACAGGTCCCAACATTCAAAGCTCTAATATAATCCAAGAAGGTAGCCACTAAGGTCTGTATGGAACATGAAAAGGTGAGACCAGTGTGCTCCACTCTGTATGGGAAAAATGGGCAACACCTGCATTCACCACTTTATGCAAATTTTTTGTCTTTCTCAAATTCCAGGGAAGATGGGCATAACGGCCTGTTTTGTCCACAGCTGTATATTCATGCCTTTTCCTGCAACTCATTTACAGTGAAAAGCTGTAGGCACAATTTCTTGTGAGCAGAAAACTGCCACCAGAAACATGGAGGTTCATTTTGATAATCAGACTCCTGGAAACATCGACATAGTCAAGCCTATATTGCTGAGCTAACAGATTGAACATTGTACTTTTAAAATGAATAGGCTTAAAAAAGAAACTACTTTATTTTTATTGTCCCAAAATTAATATTTTAGGGTCAGATTTTCAAAAAAAAAATCCACATCCAGCAGCTCCAGTTGAGAACAATGGAAACAACTGTTGGCATGGAATACTTCTGAAAATCTAGCTCTTAATTTTTTTGGACTTCTACACACATCACCTTCAAAATTTACTAACCGTTCCCAAACCGCAGTATCTGAAATACCACAGTTATTTCCTATTTTAAGTATAAGGTAATACTGCAGTATCTCCAATACCACCTGTGGGAAAGCATTGACAATTACAGATTTTGTGATATTGACCACTGCTGCCTTTTATCTGAGTACCTCCGAGTGTTTAACAAACATTAATTAAACCTTAATGCCTCTGGGAGGTAGGCAAGTGGCCATGTATCAGTCTTACAGATTGAAAAACTGAGGCACTGCGGGTGAGATCTTGACCCTATTGAAATCAGTGGGAGTTCTGGCTTTGACTTCAGTAGGGCCAGGAATTCACCAAGGAAATTTAAGCCTATGATTTAAGACCACAGAGTACATTTGGATTGTACCCTGAACCCTGACCACTGGGTGACAGGGTTTAATTCTGACAAGGTACTGTGTGTATTAGTATCTGAACCAGTTTGTGCAAAGTGAAATGGAGCCCTTAAAATATTTAACAAAGCTTGTAAACAAGTCTGTGCATATGTGTCTTAAATATATTATCAGTCACGACATGCATCTTCTTGAATAAAATAAAATGACAGACAATCCTAGGCCACGAGCCAATTATTATTATTTTTAATAGAAATTTCCTCTGGGAAATCAATTTGTCTGGTTTTAAGTTATTGACATGTAGAAAAATAAGTTCACTTATTTTTTATTCACTTTTCTGCTGCTTTAAAAACTGCATGCATTGTAGAATTTTTTTGAATGTCTGCTTAACTACTATGCACATTTCTACTTTTTACTCCTGATTCTGCTAGCAATTAATTGACACATTGCAAGAAAATGTAACTGGAAAAGGCACTGTCTATTGGTTCAAATAAAAGACCAAAGTCAAGATTCCTAAATTCTATTCTTAGCAGTGCCATTGGACCTTTACATCAAATACTCCAATTTTGGCCCCCTCATGTAAAGCTTCTCAAATATAGATAGCATGCAGGTGGCTGAAGTCTCCCTTGAGCAACTCCTCCACATCCTTGCACAGTAAAATGAAGTACTTTCACTATTTGTGGGGGGAGGGGGCGCCCTTCATGGCTTCCAGGATTTTGCCTTCAGTTATTTTACATTTTCCAACAGGAAATCAAAAAATGTTTCATTAAATCATAATTAGGCCAAATTTTCAAGAGTGACCTGCATCCAAAACTGCATGTGCAAGTCTTCAGGTCAAAGCTTTTGAGCTTACTGAAACCAGATGTGAGCCTAAAATACATTTCTCTGCACAAGTAAGGTAGATGCCAATTAGCTGACTTGCACACACTAGCACAGATTGTGCCCACATATCCAAGTTTTAAACATATCCAAAACCTTAAATGCAAAAACTGGAGCACACAAGATCTTGTGCATCATCCTCATTACATACTGAGCAATGCTTGAAAACCATGTTAAAAGCATAGTTCTACATGGCTCCATTAATAAACCAGATATGAATAACAGAATAGATTACATGGATCTTTTTAAACCTGCTTTGAACACTCTTTGGCTCTGTCCATATTAGGTATCCAAAGAGACTATTAGTTGCCTTACCTGTATTTTTTATTTTTCACAATGGCTATATCCACCAATCTGGACATTACTCATGGGTAGACCAGCTTGTTCCACCACAATTAAGGCAACTTAGGGGTTTTAGCCCCCACTTTGTTCTTTGCTGCTGGACTGCAGTAGCAGTAGGGTGACCAGGTGTCTGGTTTTCAAATTACAAATAAGGAAAGCAATTTTGTCTCTTGCGTACATGAACAACCACTTGTCTGCACATTACTCAAGGGAAGAAACAGGCAGTAAGAACTAATTCTTAAATAGGAGAAAAGATCAAATACAAGGCAACCTAAACCTCTCCAAGAGAAATGCAAATGAAATAATTTACTTTGTTGAATTACTTTTTGTAATACTCGTTTGATTTGCTTGCTTAGTTTAAAGCAAGAACAGCCTGGAAGGACCAAATGCTGCTTCAGCCAAGAAGCAAATGCCAGTCATGTAGTGGTTGGTGAAACAACTGCAAATTCCAAGGAGACAAACTGTGAATATCATTGTACCAGTCATTTTGCTTCTCCACCTAAAACTTTGTGATGTCCCTTGAATATACTATGGACACTTTGCATACCTCATTTGATCCCGTGAGTTTGGAGTACTGGAGGCCTTCAAGCATCTTGTGCTCCACCAAGAACGAAGAAGAGTATTTGACTTCTTCCATTCTTTGCTATTGTAGACAGACTTGAACGCCCCTTGTACATTCAATGAATGAAAAAAAGTGTTTTTCTAGTAATATTCAGGCAAAAATAAGGAAGAGATATACATATGTTTAAGTGGTTTGGGGGGGTTCTGAGTACAAAAGTGGAAGATGGACTATGTACTTTTCAAGGAAGCTCAAGGAAGAACTGAAGATCGGTTTCTTTAATTGACAGAGCTCCCAACTCACTTGCTCTCCTCGCTAAAATAATAGCTACAAAAAAGGAGATAGAAAAAAAAATATGGGGAAGCCTCAATTAGAGGGTTAAAAAGGGGGGTTCCTCTGAAGGCCCTTGGAACCAGGTTGAAGTGCCCCCTGGAGCCTCTTAGGAGCTTCTGTATTCTAATCAACTCACATTCTCACACGTCATCAGGAAATCTGAATATTAGCTATGTAGAAATGGGAAACGTGAATGCTGATACCAGAAATTTTGGCTCAACAACCCCAAAAGCAGAGTACTGATCCCCAGCTTAAAGGAGTCCTCCATATTCTTTTGTATGTTCTGGAAGTTGAGGTTTTCCCCAAAAGTTAACAAGTTCCAGGGAGTATCTATTTTGTGGAAGGCTCCAACTCTCAGATTCCAGACTGTAAAATAAAATCTGCGAAGGTGATAGTGGATAAGGGGGTACTGGTGGTGCAGACTTGAAAAACTGGAAGTCCCAGGGTTTACAGACTGATATATTTATAAGCCTAGGGAACCATGGGTATGCAAGGCCAAGAGTAGAAATGTTCTGCTTGGTCTTATTTTCCAAATCATTTGGGCAAGATAGAAAATGAGGAAAAACATACATGAGTACATGTGTCAATAGGAAGGAGAAGGTGTCTGTTTTCCATGCCTACAGATGGCCTTATTAAGAAAAAATCTCAATACCTTCATGTTGTCTAGACCTATTTGAAACTTAGAACAAGACAGTAAAACCTGTTGGTGGACCAATGATCAAAGACTTCCTAGTTTAACTCCCATTTGCCGGTTGCCAGCTTGTGGCAATTGAGCTAGATGACCTTGAACTGTATCTTATCTTCAGTATATATTCCTCTGATACACAGGACCTGTTTCTCCACAAATGGAAGGAGTCTACTGGTCTCACTGTTCAAACTCTGTTCTTTCCCAACAGTTTATATATGCCACCACTGTCCAGCTGTTTTTCTTGATTTGGTATGTGAAAACGTTCATGAGAATTTGGGATGTGGGAGCTTCAACAGCATAGCCAATTGCTTTAGAAACACTATCAGAGATTTAAATAAATTATTTCCAATTGTTTAGAAAGAAAAAATTGAAAGATTTAGGGTTAGTGCTTTATCTACTGGATTTTTATGTGCATGCCAACATGAGAAATAAAACACTGATACAGGAATGTGCTTAGCTCAGCAGAACACTGGAAGTAAAGGATTAAAACTGATTTTTTAGGAATCAGAAAAACGAGAGAATTAGCCACTGAGGTACATTAGAAATTATTATCCCCAAGTTGGATAAAACCCAGAGATTACATCAAAAAGATGTTTGCGGGGGGGTTTTGTTTGATCATGAATCACTGTTAGTCAAGTTACTGGATTCCATGGAGAAAACATATTTCCTTTAAATACATTTTCAGCAGTAAACCACACAGGTAATGGAGAGCTAAACACACTCTTTCTTCCTCAGGGCTGTCAAAATCACGTCAACTTGGACAGCACTTTGGAGAAGATATGCCATATGACAAGGACATTAATAGATAATTCCCCTTAATTTCAGAAAGTAAAAGTGATGGTGACCAGATCTGATGGGAAGAGATTTACTGTATTTAGAAGAGAAAGGTAGAAATCACATCAAGACATTTTTTGATTGACTCATGTAATATTTTCTGTTCTGTATCTTGTTTTCATTATTGATTTATGTAAAATGAAAGCTTACATTATGCAAATTCTAAATATTCCATGTGCACGACACAAATACATCAAATAGACTGGATTCAGCCCACAGGCCTCTGACCTAGTAGCACAGATAGGCTCACAGTATCAGCAAGACCACTGCTATGTTGCTGAGGAAAGCCAGAAGCATGTGAAATAAAAGGTTAGGCGGAACTGATGGAAGAGAAGAGACTGTATATTTGGCACAGAGGATCTTCTGGCAACCTAGAAGGAAGGCTAACTAATTCTGCTGGCGGAAAATCCAATTCAGCTGAACTTCCCAGAAATTAGTGAAATGAGACGCTCACTCTAAAGAGAGTCGGTGTGGGAGGTGGTGTGGTCTATTGACTAGAGCAGTAGACTGGGACTCGGGAGACCTGGATTCTATTCCCTACTAGGCCACTGGCCTGCTGGGTGATCTTGAGCAAGTTACTTTGTGCTTCATTTTCCCCATCTGTAGAACAGGGATAATGATACTTACCTCCTTTGTAAAGCGCTTTAGAGATATCCTGATGAAAAGTGCTACGTAAGAGGTAGGTATCCATAAAATAATAATAAAAATAATAAAGATGATGGCCTCTGTTGAGGTCAGATGGAGAAAGAGTAAACAAGGTGAAAGTTCAGTACTGAAGCAGTCCAGCAGAAGAGGTCTGAATTCAAAGCAGGAAGGAAAGAAAAAACATCCTAGACTGTTTCTGTTGTGGTAGAATGGGCTGAGTAATGACCAAAGAATACCTTTTGAGAAATCCAGCTGAGAACAGGAGTTTAGTTTCAACACTGTTTTTATTCTGTAGTGAAGATGAGTTCTGAGATGTTGGTCAGCCATGTGTTTGCACCTAAGGTTTTGAGCATACTAAAAATACAGATTTCTATCCAGGTTCTCACACAATGTCCATCACCATAGTATCCAAGCATGGATACAAGCATGTGACACAAATAGCTTAGCCAGGCAACTACATGACTTTTTTGTACTAATGAAGTTTGCATTCACAAATCGGAGGGCTTGTCTACACTGGAAATTTAACAAAATAGCTTTCTGGGATAGTTATTCCAGAATAATTTCCCAAGTGGCACTCTTATTCCTGAAGAATTTTTGATTTTTCAGTTCTGAAGTAAAGGTGGAGCATGAGGGGAAAAATATTGCACCTATATCGCCCCTTTGAAAATGTGACCATTAACATATTGTGTGCTATATATTATGTATGTGTAAGGGGACTGTTGCCCCCTTACTAACATTCAGTGGGAGTGTTTTAGTTGCTAGCTCCCAGTACTAAAAAGGGGGAAGGGTCGATGGGGAATCAGGACCCTGAGACTGACAGTCCCCAGGAACAATGGGGAGAGGCCAATGCTCCAGGTCAGCCTGAATGACAGGGCGGGCAGGCTAATCAGGGAGTCAGGAGGCCAGGGAGGTCCCATCCTCGTCCTCCGTGTGAGCTGGAATTGCCTGGGTCAGACAGAGTGGGGCCAAGCTAAGGAGAAAGCAGGGGCCCGAGCTGACCTGGGGAGCAGAGCTGTGCCAGATCCAGAGAGAGCAGACCCTGTCCTGGGAGCAGGGCTGCAGCCTCAAAGCCAGAGGCAAAGCCCAGAGAGAGCAGACTTGCCCTGGGAAGAAAACTGCAGCAACCAGAGCCAGAGGGACCAGAAAAGCAGCCCACGAAGCAGGTCAGTGCTGGGAGCAGAGCTGTAGCAACCAGAGGCAGAGGGGCCAAAGCAGCAGCCCAGGGAGCTGGAGGCAGAGCAGCAGCAGTAGTTCAGAGATAGAGTGGTGCAGCTGGGGCTGGAGCAGTCCGGAGCTGGGTGCGGTGAGCAGCTGCGGAGACCGAGGGGGACCCTGGGCAGCAGGCCCAGCACAGGGAGACACCTCAGCCAAGGGGCTCTGCAGGCCAGACGTGGATCATAACCCCGACAGGGCGGGGGCAACACTGGGAAGAAGGGTCCTACCACTTAGAGCCTGAGAGCATGAGGCCACCACCAGAGCAAGTGTCCAATCCACAGCATCCCTGCAGCACAGCCAGGGCCTGAGAAGAAGGCCTGGGACTTACAATGAACAGACTGTGAACTGCCCGGACATTTCAGAGACACTGTTTGTGATGTTCCCTGCCACAGAGCGGGTTGATGTGTTTCCTTTAACCTTTCCCATTTTTCCTTATTCTTTTTAAAATTAATTGTTGATTAAATAACTTGCCTTTGCTTTAAATTGTATGTAATGGTCAGTGGGTCATAGAAGTGCCCAATGCAGAGAGAGTACCCCGGAGTCGGGACACCCTAGCCCCTGTCCTAGGTGACCACAGCAGGGTTGGGGGTCGAGCCCCCCAGGAATCCTGGGCCCAGCCTTGTTGGGGTTAGGAGGACTCTGCCAGACAGGAGAGTGGAAGGGGAGTCCTCAAGGGCAGGGAGGCCACTGGGTAAAGGAAGTGGGAGCGAGGACTCAGATCCTTTCACTAGCCCACTTCACCGGGGTAGTACAGAAGCCAGGAAGGTTCCCCACAAGAGCGGGACTATTCCCCCGCTTACACATGCATTTGGATTTACACACAAATCTCAGTGAGATCTATCTGCTAAAATACCTTAATTTTTTTCACAATGAAGACATGTCAGACTCCAAGGACTAATGGCTTCAATGAGAGAAAAAGGACTAATTTCCTGACTGTGGGGAACACTCTGTGAAGTTTGTATTGTATTTTTGAGTGATTCTGTGCACTACTTAGTATATTGCCCTGTGACACACTGTTTATTGCGGGGAAAAAAATCAAAGACAAATAAAGATACAGGATAAAAGGCAGCACTGACAGAAGAAAAATCAGGCTAATAAGTAGCTCTTCATAGCTCTGCCAATTTTAAAAAAAAATCTTCTATATGTATTTTTGGGGCATTTTCAAGTAGCAGAAACTCCATAAATCCCTTGACGATAAAAACAGAAAGCTGCCTGCTGATAACAGAACTTCTAGTGAATCAGCCCTCTGATACAAAATCATCAAATCCCACATTCAAATCTAATGCACATGGTTTTCTGGCAGAATTCTTTTTAAACTTCTCCAGGCAGTCAAAACACACACACACACACACACACACACGTACACAGACACACAAAAGAGAATTTTTGAACCAATAAGTAATTTGGAAGAGTCACCAGAAGTGTGCCGAGGCATGTTTCTCGTGTTGTGCCAAATTATGTGCTTCTGTTTGTGGCTTTCAAATTTGGGTTAGACAGATGCACGAGCATGTACTATTTGGCAAGTAGTGACAACGGTCTAGTCTGAATTTAGTAATTTAAGCTTTTCATTAGTTTTACTATGTGAAAAAAAGAATTAACAACTTGTTTGAGCACTGTCTTTATATCCTTTTGTCATCCATTCTTGTTCATTTGCCCCAGAGTAGAAGCCACTGGAATTTCAGATGTCCTCTTTATATAACTCTAAAGCAAGAATTTCAGACAAGAATTCAAATGTCAAGTGCATTTAAACTGCACTTGTGTTCACTGTTATTCCAACACTACAACACTAGCTCCAAAGTTCCCCCATTGTACTGGAACGTCTAATATCCCCTCCACTTTCTGGCAACATACACATATGGAAATTGACTAAAGAGGTCAAAAGTTATTTGTGATTTAAATGTCTCATTCCTAGATTGTGCCATACATAAAAATAAACTTTTGCATGACACAATACATACCACGGATTCACATGCTTATCATGACGGGTACTCACAGAATCTGCACCTCTTCTGCCTTACCACCAACTGCTTCAATTACATACTCAGAGCTATTATAGCTTAATACTCTGCACTTTAAAGCTCTGTTTATAGGAATTCCAAAGCATAGCTAATTCTAGGTTCTGTGATTATTACAGCCTTTGCAAGTGACAGGTATTTCATTTTAATCTGAATTTACCAAGAATGCAAACAGGAGTGCCACAATTTTCTATAAGTCATCTATAAAATGTCAAGTAAGCTCAGTCCATTTACAGTCTGGCATTTTCTTCTGTGTATAGGTAGGAAAAATAGTTGAGTCACACATGGAAAAGTCCACAGGAACCAGAACACTTAAAAAAAAAAAAAAAAGATAGAAAGGATTAGATACTGACAGTGGCCCATTGTTAATTGAGTCCCATGTGTGAATGCTACAGAAAGATTAGTTTATACAGCTGCTGCTATTTGTCATAACATAGCTAACAAGGTACATAGGTTAACTCTGAGTCTCTCTTTTCAGACACAAAAAAGAGTGACCATACCAAATTCTATGACAAATATTAATTCAGAAGAATCAATATCAGCTACTAGCTTGGGAATTCAACTGATTATTTTACTGTCTTCACTATGACACTGAGTGTTCTAGAATCTTTCGTTTTGAAAACAGTTTTCTACCATATGAAAAGTAATCGTTTTGTGGAACACAGGGATAGGGGAGGAGGGCATCAAATGATCAAATCATGGCAAATTCAAGTGCCGGGCTGTCCTACTAAAAACTGTAATGTTACCCCACATTTGCTGCTCAAAAATCAAAAACTCTCAGATTGAATGTGCCCATAACCAAGTGGGGGTGCGGGGAGTGAATGTTTTGTTATGGGGATGGTGAGAATTGTTGTAATGTCCATTCCTTCTTTTGCACATCTCAGTGTGATTGGTGGATTTAAATGTCGCTGATCAAGCTGAATGAGGTACCACTACTAATAAGAAATGGGGCAGTACAAAATGGCCTTGTGTGATTACTGGGGTTGAATATTGCCAATCCATGCAAATGGGCACCCAGCTGTTGACTGGAAGCAGTCCATCAGATTCACTCCTTTAATGAGAGTGAACAAGTTCCTCACCCATAAATCTTTTCTTCCCTCCCTCTTATCATTAAGGAAAAAGCAGGTCAGAGGGTTAAACTACCTTCTGGATATGTGACTAGGTTTCCAGCTGAAATGCTTGTTAGGAATGTTGCAGTTATCAAAAGGCAATAGCCTTTTTGTGACATAGGGATTGGAGAAACCCACCGACTCTGAAACATGGCCATATGTAAGTCTGTAAGAAAATCATGGGCTGCAATTCTGTTGTGAAACCCATAACTTTTAACACACATTGCAACTTAATGGAGGGGCAGTCAGGCCAGATCGGCACATGTGGCATTGCAACCTGGTACGCAGGGTCACAACACCATTCAAATTTGGCCCAGCTGCCCCTCCACCATGTTTGCCTTCATGAGCCAAGCAGGCCACATGGCTTCTGTGCTGCTGCCCTGATTTGGAAGGCAGGCTGCAAGCCTTGAACTGCAGTGTCAAACTCTGGCTGCAACTTCTGAACAATTAATAAATTAATACATAAATAAAAATCACAACTTTCTTACAGCCTTAGGCATAAGGTTTTTAAAAAGGGATCAGAAGATGATGTAATGGAAAGTCTTTATCAGGTGCCCTTGGCAAAATGACCCAAAAGGAAAAGGCTAAATCTGTGGATTTGTTACTTGGGTTATATCACGAGTGCTGTGGTGGTTTTTTGGCCTTCTGAGCCTGGCCTACAAATATTATTCTACCTGTTATTCAGTATTATTATTATAAGTTGTGTTTAAAAAATGCAGCTTGTTTCCTCTCTGCCTCAAATCAGAGTACCTAGTGTCCTTCCTATCAATACACATGGTGACACTGCCAATGTTATTTTAAATTCATCCAGTAAAAACCTACATTTACAAACCTGAAGATCCCGTACCACTGAGATTATTGTTGAGATTTTACTATTCAATACAAGGGAAAAATAATCATAACAAAGGAACCAAAGAAAAGAGAGCTGGTGACCCCACTGACTCAAAAAAAGTGTAGCTGGCAGCTGAAATACCATGATTTATAAGTGCTGGAAGAACAAAGCAATTAAGCTAACATGCTCTGATGCTCCGGCTGTGCATTACCTATTCTAGCACTATGTGGCCAATCCTGCAACCCTTACTCACACAAATGATTCCACTGACTTACATGAGTAATAGCCACCCATGTGAACAGAGGTAGGAAAAAATACTACATACACTCAAATCCTCATTCCAAAGCTCTAGGTGAACTTTTCAATATGTTGGACCCAGGATATTTAGCGCCTTCAAGGTAAGAACCAAGACCTTGAACGAGATAATCAGCAATGTTATAAAATCAACCAAAACTGCACTATACATCAGTTTGGTCACAACTAATTTTAACCCACGCTAAAAGGCAATTGCAAAACACATTGGAAATGTATATGTAGATGGAACCTTAGTATAGTAAGCATTTACATGGTATTTACTATTGCCTTGTCCACACTGAGATTACAACTATGCTAGCTATAACTGTGTTTAAACACAACTACTGATAACTATGTCTTAGCACAATTTCTCAGGCCGGATCTACACTACAAAAACTTACACTGGTATGGCTACGTCAGTCAAGGGTGTGAAAAATCCACACTCCTGAGCGACTCACGTCTGGTCTATACTCCAGACCTATATTGGTATAACTGTCTCGCAGAGATGGATTAACTATGCCAATGGGAAAAGCTCTCCTGCTGGCGTAATAGCATCTTCACTAAAAAGAAAAGGAGTACTTGTGGCACCTTAGAGACTAACCAGTTTATTTGAGCATGAGCTTTCGTGAGCTACAGCTCACTTCATCGGATGCATAGCATATCGTGGAAACTGCAGAAGACTTCTGCAGTTTCCACGATATGCTATGCATCCGATGAAGTGAGCTGTAGCTCACGAAAGCTCATGCTCAAATAAACTGGTTAGTCTCTAAGGTGCCACAAGTACTCCTTTTCTTTTTACGAATACAGACTAACACGGCTGTTACTCTGAAATCTTCACTAAAGTGATACAGTGGTGCAGCTCCACTCATGAAGAATTTTAAGTGTAGACCTGCCTTCAGACAATTCTGCTCAGTTTTTTGTTGCTTGTTTGTTTTTTAAACAAGAACTTCATTGGCATGGCTTTGTGTCCTCTGTTGAGAAACCCACTTATGACATGACTGTGCCTTAATTGTGTTATAAAAGTTGGAGCACAAAATAACTATCACATAGAATTTGTACAGAACAAACATGGAAATCTCAAAGAAACAAAAACTTTAAGGTAGCGTCTAGTGTAAAGATCAGTCATATCTTTCATTAAGTCAAAAATGCAGCAATGCAGTCCAACTGATTGGGCACTGGACTGTGATTTAAGACCATGGGATTTACTCCCAACTCTGCCACTGACTCACTGTATGACTTTAGCTAAGTCACTTCGCCTCTCTGTACTTTGTTTCTCCTCCCACTCTGTTGTCTATCATGTCTGTTTAGATTGAAAGCTCTTCAGAGCAGAGACTCATTCTTACTATCTGTCTGTACAGTGCCTAGAACAGCTCTAAGCATTGCTGTAATAAAAAAAATGGGTGATTTTCATATATTCTGTGTTATCTCTTTGGTTTCTGGCAGATTGAAACTCTGAGTTCAAATCTGTCCTACTAAGAAAAAGTATTTAACAGTCCCGTGATTTACAAGGACTGTGGAAAAATAAACAAACAAATTAAAAAAGCATCACTCCTTTTAATGCTCAATGAAAGTCTAAACTTAACTGCCAAATACTAAGTTCCATTATATGCTTGAATATCTCTCTGCCTCACAACATAACAGGAATTATTCAAAATGTCAAGATTATCAGTGTCACAGAAAGGGCAGATGTTTATGTCAATATATTTGTGTTTAAAGTTACATGCTACTAGCTAACTTGAATCCTGTTAATGAACATTAGAAAGTAAAGAGACAAGATGGGTGAAGTAAAATCATCTATTGAGCCAACTTCTTTTGATGAAAGAGACAACCTTTCGAGCTTTTGTCTCTTTCGCCAACAGAAAAAATGACCTTACCCATCTCGTCTCTCTAATATCCTGGGACCAACACGGCTACCACAATACTGCAAACAAATTAGAAAATAAGTCAGTTGCTAAAATGGTCAATTGGGAAGTTCAACATGATTGCCATAATTACACGCACACTTAAGAACTCCATAGGTTCCATATAGCATGAATGTCATGCTGCTTCAGAAAGTTATCTGTAATTTATAGCTTTGCTGAGTCAGAAGAAGTGAAAGGATAACTGGTAAATAAATACAAAAAGAAAAGAAGTCAAGAAATTTGACTTCAGAACTTAACTGCTCTTTATGTGGTCACATAAACACAACAGACAGTGGTAAAACCCCCAAAACCAAATTTAAGTAACAATTATTGTAAAACCAAAAAAATGCACAGCAACGACTTTACCCTGTAATTCCTACTGGATGCACTACATCCATGGCATACTTCAACTTCACTTTCCTAGCTTGCTGCTAAGTTAGAAACATGGATGTAATTATAGTTTGGCTTTTAACTTTGTCTATAAACCATGCAGAGATAAACTGCTATTAGCGAACATACCCACTCCAAATAATTGTGTTTTGACATTATAGGTAAAAAAGACAACAAAACACAAAGAAAGAAAACTAAATCCAGCAATTATAAATTGTACACTAAAAAGCATACCAGGTCACTTACGACTACGACTAAGCTGCAGCAAGTCAAAAGCTCCTTTCACTTACATGCACGAACACATACACAGTTTACTAAAACCAACCTCAGTATAAGAATAATTAATTTCTTACCTTATAAACAGTGTTCAAAGAGACAGTAAAATAGAAGACTTAGAACTGGAGGTCAAAATTTGTAACTTCTCAAAACAGTAGTAGAATTTACCACACTTGGAAAAGTGCACAGTATAACAAACATAACATGTTCAAGTGTTCATTTTATTTAGCAAAATATCAATATACTGAACTCTTAGGAAAATATAATATTTTCATTATGCAGTTACTATTTGGATTTAAGATGTGGAAATCCAGATCTTTTTTATTCATTCCTCTTACAATCACTTTAAAATGAAAACTCTCAGAGAGTTTTTCTGTACATATTTACTTGGTCAATAAATCCAAAAATATAGGCACTCTGTAGTAAATTTAGCCTTGTTTTGTCTTTGTTTTTCCACTTGCTATGCAGAGAAATTTTACAGCTTGAGCTATATAGAATAGTCTAGATAATTTTGCTACTAATGCCTCTGCTTTTGCACAGTTCTGCCAGTCAAAAATTTAAGCAAAAAAACACAACTAAGTCTTGAAATGCAAAGATGGAGAAATGGAAAGTGTAATTTAAAAATACCCTTTAAATTTAAAGAAAAAATAAAAGAGGAATTACAGATCTAAAGTCAACTCATTGCAACAGGTGTTGGGACCATGGAATTTCACAGGATCCAAAGGTTTTCACAAATTATCTCATCTGTATCAAGGATAAAGATAAAATTATGTGAGTTAGCAATACTTTACTTATTAAATTCTCACATTATCAGGCAATTAAGTGAAATCCATCTTACTTGGCTAATTACAGCTCCAAAGTTTATGTAGAGTTTTTTTCTGCCTTTTTAAATTTTAACATAGAGAAAAGTACATCCTTCTTTTTATCTAGGATGTGTCCTGCTACTCAGAATGTAGAATATTAAGTCCAGGTTCCTGCCTGTTAGGGCCAAGAAACTTTAAATTTAATTTTACATATGACCAACACACACAGATGTTCTGAAAGAAAATTTAACTGTCTTTCCTAATTGTTCTTCATTTACAGCTATTTTGACACACACTAGATTGAAGAAATGTTAAAAAAGCACATGCAAGCAACTTGGAAATCAGGATTTATTTCATGATTTGGTAGTGTCAAAGGAACAGTTCACACATAATTTCTAATCTGCAGTATATGAAGAAAAAAGCTATGAATACAGGCAATGTGTCCATCCTTCCATACTCGTTGAAAATGAATTTCTTATTCATGCTGAACTGTCAGAAATGTGCAGCATACACTATCTCAGGAGAACGCACCCAACTGCCTCAGTGCTGTGTTTTAAATTATGAAATGGATAGCAGTGGAAACATCAATAAACCACTAATCCTTAATCCTTTCCATTGTGCTTTGATTTTAAGCTATTTTTGTGTGTGTGTGTGTGTGTGTGTACATATATATATGTTGCACAGTCATGAAGAGTAGATTTCAGATTCTCACATACCTCAGTACAAAAGTTGGAAAATACAAATGAGAAAGTACGTTTCTCATCAGAAGAACAGATTACTTTTGAGCAGCATGAGTCAATTTAAATAATGATTTAAATCAGTGATTTTTTTAAAAAAATATAAAATTAATTTGTAAATGTGTGCTATTGCAACTTGATATTAAAATTTACAATGAACTAAATTATTAATGCCAGTTTTGTTTGCTTTTTAAATATCACTACTGGTAGCATATCTTATTTGAATTTTACAAAACTGATATAGGCAAAAAATAAAACATTGAAAGTTAAGACCCTAATCCTGCAAACACTGCAGCAAATGCAGACTTTTATTCACATGAATAGTTCCACTACTATCAGTGTGACCACTCATGTGCTTAAAGTCACACATGTGCGTAACTATTTGTAGCACCAGGGGCTAACACTATTTTTATTTAAAAATTTCTCTTAGAGGCTTAAATTTGACATTTCAAAACACAATTGCTTTAGTGTTAACAATGAAAAAGTTATTTAAACTTTCAATACATTAACAACGTTATTGTGAACTTTTTTCTATGCATGGACAAATTTTTTTAAATTAAGAGCCCAAATTAGGCTCTAAACCCTTATTTAGGCCCTTCAAGGTACGATTTTCAAAAGCACCTAAGTAACTTAGCACAATTCCCACTTACTTCAAACCCTTATGGAGAGTATAGCACAGAAAAAGCGTTTCAGCTTTCTTGACTTGTGGAAGTTTAATTTATCGGAAGGTGGAGCTAGTAGGAAGTATAACAAAGCCTATTTGCTTATCCATTTTGTGTTTGAGTTTGTGCAGTGCTTACATTAAAGATGTTAATGAGGCCCTATATTTGTCTTTTTCAGCACAGAGGACCATTGTAAGTGTGAAATTTTCTATGTAAAATCTGAAATTCAAGTACAAATTAGGAAACTAATGAAAGAAACAAGTACAAAAACATCCAATTTCATATTATGAAATCGGAAGAAAGAAGTAGCAACAAGTAATCTGATTTAACTTATAAAAGTCATTTTAATTATTATTTGTATCCACCTTGCATTCACAAGATTTTAAATTTCTATATGAGAAGTTTAACAAATTTGGTAATGCTACACGTTCTGTACCAACAGTGAAGTTCATGTTCCTCTATCCCAGTTTAGTCAGGTTATCTTTAAAAAAGAAAAAGTAAACCCAGTTCTAAACCCTTGGCTAGAGGAGCTCATTTTGGAGAGCTGGTCTTGTAAATACAAAATTTTATTAGACTTTCTACATTTGGAAACATGTAAAAGTCTTATCCAGCATATCATGACAAAGAATTTATGCATACCATATACATATGAAGCATCTTAATTATCCAAAAGATAATCATCCCGCCAACTTCCTTAAGGCTGGCCAACCCACAGGAAACAGAGGCATGGATCCCCCTACTCCTCCAGCTAGCCCCCACTTGCAGAGAGATTGCACCTCAGTTTATCACTATTCAGGACAGAAGCTTTTTTTTTCCCCCTCCCTGTATAGCTCTTCTTTTCCAGAGCTCCTCTTCAGCTAGGGCAGAAGTGTAGTTGCTAAGACAGAGGGAGCAGTCCCAGGTCACCCAGCCAGCTCCGAGCTACTCAGTCCCATAGAGCTCTTCTAGAGCTTGAAGATTGGCTGGAGAACAGTTAGGGTGACCAGATGTCCCGATTTTACAGGGACAATCCCAGTATTCAGGTCTGTGTCTTAATATAGGTGCCTATTACCCCTCACCCCAGTCCCGATTTTTCATACTTGCTGTCTGGTCACCCTAGGAACACTGGGAAATTGTATGTAAATTGTGTAGAAGAGGCAAATAGGCTTTAAAGTCTTAGCTCAGGATCAGGCTCCTTGGAAAGAGATTTGAAAGCTTTCCAGAGAAATCTCCTCAATTTCCTGAAATTATTGAGTGCCACTACCAAACTCTAGGAATAGTTAGTATTCTAGCATAAAGGAATTTGGACTCAGGACAATATATTCTCATTTGAACCAAAACATATTGCTGTGGAGGGTAAAGCAATCCACGGCATGCATCTCAGTTAAAGACATGCCCAAGCCCAGGTTAAATGCCGACAGAGCCAAAAAGCAAAGTCTTATACTGCACATCACTGTAAGGTATGCTAAATGCCACAAAAATCTGTCACCAAGTCCCACGTTTTGTAAAAGTTACTTTCTCTGTTGCATTTTCACACCGCTCTCTGAAACAATTAAAGGAACACTTAAATAATACTTTTGTCTCAACATTTTTAAATATTCCAGTTACAAGTAACCCCTAAGATTAATATAACAAAGAGTAGAAAAAGTCTATATTTTTTCTGATTTTTCAGTTTGCTGACTGTTCATTTAACAGCACTTAGGCTCAGCTATTTTCCAGTTTTTGAAAGGATCTCTTTCGCAGCCATTGGAACAGAAAGCCATTTTAAGTGGGAAAATGTAATTCCATAAAAATTGCCAGCAGGACTCAGAACATGTGTCGTAACCTTATATAAGTGTTTACTGGGGTTTTTTCCCTGTGTGTTACCTATCTTCAAAAACTATTAATGGCATACAGTGATAAAATAGTTATCAAAATAAAAAACAAAGAAGAGAAACAAATATTTCCACTAAAAAAAGAAAAAGATCCATAAACACTTTTTTGTGAAATTCCTACATTGTTATAAAGGAGCATCTTCCAGAATATAAAGAAATTTGTTACAACAGATTCCTAATTATAGGGCTATTATGTACGATTCCTGAATATGGAATTATAAATCTGAAAAATAAAAATAACTAGAAAAGATACTGAACGGTATTATACACAAATTAATCCAGTATTAATGGCAATGCCCACACACATATGCATATGTCTGAAAAATAACTTGCAGACTATATTCTTTTTTTGCCAGCCATAGAGTGTAAATATATATATGCATGCCATTTACACTCTATGGCTGGCAAAAAAAGAATATAGTCTGCAAGTCATTTTTTGTACAGGCCCTAAGAGGTCTGTGCCAGATGCAGACCACAAAGGTCTTGTCAACATTAGGCTTTGAATCATATTTGAAAATAGAGTTTCAGCTAATCTGGTTTCAAAAAAGTGAAAAGGATATCACGTGAAACATTGAAAATGGACAGGACAAAGTATTCCAAAACATACGGTAGACTAGAGAAACAACATGCCTTGCTAGGGTGATGGAATAGCTGGCCTACCAGGTCCTTTTCTTCTCTAATTCCTATAACTATTTTGACAGCATTATTTATGCTTCACGAGACAATAATTAATGGCTTTCCCTAATATCACTGAGGAAATTCAAGCCCTTAGAATGTTATTGATATTAAGGATTGAATTTTCATGCTTGAGTATTGATATGGTCATTGCTCCTACTAATGGACATTGCACTATTCTTTAAAAATAGAAACTTATGACAATGCCAGAATATTATGGTCTGGGTGAGAGATTTTAGGACAAATGAAGGGGACGGGAAGTACACTGGATTCTTATGAGGAATTTATCCAAGATTAATTTCTTGTAGACTTTCAATAACATTTCTGTCTTCTTCTTAGAAGGGTAATTTACTTTATGTTACTCCATGGTGTTGAGAACACTTTGATTTTGTTTTATTATTCCTTGCTATGCTTCTCTTTGGAGAAGGCATCATGAGATTCGCATTATATGGAGGCTGCAGTGTTTAATGTTTGCCTTATTTATTCTTGTTCACTTTCCCCACTTTCAGTTTCTTAATGCTCAATGTTAGTGTTTACCTAACACATGATACTTCTCCCAGGGTGGAGCATTTGTCAAAATATTTTTACTACCTTATATGGATGAGAAAAAAGCGATTAACTTGGATTTTTGTTTAATTGTCCTTTAACTTTTATCAGCTAAGTTGATTAATAAAAGGTGCAAAAAAGAAACTGTTAAAAATTTTACTCAGACAGTCAGGCCTGAATGAGTACAAACACTACATGTCATGCAACTGAGAAACAGAGCCCACTAATGGGACTCCACACACCTCTGTGTGCTGTGAAACCAGGCTCCCTGGTGATTCGATGTCAGAAGCACAAACAGGGACTGTGAGTGAGGAAAGGGGTAGGATCATGGCCACTGGGTTCCCACAAGCCCAAAGCTCCTCACAAAAAGGGCACAGAAAGCTGTTACTCCTGCCCATAGGCTGCAGTGTCCATCCTGTTTTGAGAGATGGAGATTCAATCCATTTTAACACTGTGACCCCTTTTTACTCAGGCTTTGCTAATGGGATTTGCCCCTAAATTAAATTATATACATATTTTTTTTGCTGTAGTTTCCATATACATGCTTTTTACACCTCTAAAGTTTAATCAGTATGAGCGAATCCATTATAAACCTCTACTTTCAGTATATTAACTTAGTCTAAAAATTCAGCCAGTACTGAAATATGGCATAGGCTTGAAGAACATGGCAAGATAAAAAATAAAAATAAAATTAAGGTTGTTAAAAGCTCCTAAAACAAAACACAAGTATTTTTGGAAGAAAATACAAAGTGGGCATAAAGCTTGGTTTTGCGCACACTCAGTCTTTGGGCTGCTGCATACAGGGCTGATCCCTGGAGGAACTCAGAATATAAAGACCAGAATAGGGGGAAGAGGTACAATTCGTAAGAAGAGTGGCCAAGGTGGTGATAGGCCACATCATAGTAATAGATTTTGTAAACACAATTTAAAAAATAAGAGAATATACTATTCCTCAAACTTATCATTAACAGTCAGGTTTCAGAGTAGCAGCCGTGTTAGTCTGTATTCGCAAAAAGAAAAGGAGTACTTGTGGCACCTTAGAGACTAACCAATTTATTTGAGCATAAGCTTTCGTGAGCTACAGCTCACTTCATTGGATGCATTGAGTGAGCTGTAGCTCACGAAAGCTTATGCTCAAATAAATTGATTAGTCTCTAAGGTGCCACAAGTACTCATTAACAGTCAGTGAGTTTCTCTTAGATGTCATGGCAGCAGTGGGTCTCAAGAAAGAAGGGCCTGATCTTGTACACCTCCTCTTCATGTGAGTAGCTCCACTGAAACCAATGGGATTTATTATGTGAGTAAGGGTTTGTAGGATTATGTCTATAGAGTCAGAAATACTTTAGACATAGACAGTCTTCCAGTTTTGTTGCTTTGGTTCTTCATGCACCAGAATAGCTCCTGAATAGACCACAAGAGGCTATCATACCAAACAGGGATAGATTTCCCGCTGCAACACTCCTGGAATCCAGGACACCAAGAAACCTCAACAGATTTTTGTGTTACTATATAATAGATTATCTGAGTCAAAGAGCTTCCAACAAGACTCTGGGCTGATCTAAATTTAAAGGTATTTATAGTATGCACTATCCATTACCGTTAATAAATTGAGGAGGAAAAATAATGTTTTTCAAAGTTTCACTGAATTTGTCTTTTGCTAAAGGAAATAACATAGGATGAGTGTCCCCCCGACCCCTACGCCTTCAAGAAAACTCAGCACTGGAATAAACATAATATACTGTAACTTTTGGTTACCACAGTAACTGAAGAAGACAGGAAAACAATAGGTTATCAGAATGGTCTAGAGTCAAGCTTCACTTCAATAAAATACATAATAACTGGCAAGAGGATCAAACCCCTTGCTCTACAAGGCATAAACAGTCAGCAAATTGATACACATATGCACTATATATATTAATGCATGCCTGTACAATGTTTGTACTATAAAGGGTGTAATTTCCAGACACACTAACAAGATTAAATAACAAAATTCTAAAAGATTTGTTTGTAGTTTCTAGGCAATATGTAAATTAAACATCAAATTCTGTTTAGGATACTTTGACATCTGTTTTCAGTGGATTAGAATGAAAGCTGGGGACTCCATACATACATTTGCTGTAATAAACTGTCACTAATCAGTGTTTTCCAAAATATTGCTCATAACTATTACTAGCCAGTAGTCTCATTTGCATGAACTAATATGGTTGCCTCATAAAGTTTCCTCCTGGCTGTGCTAGTTGGTCCCAAACAGAGGATCTAAACCAGTTCAAACTACTCAAATAGCACAGTATTTCTACAGCCCAAGACAAGTGCACAATTTTTCCCATGATAGGACCTAAAATGAATTACTAAGGGTATACTCTCATTTTTATAGTGCCTATCAATGTTAAGGGGCATGACACATGCATATGGAAGTGAGAACATACTTCTTATGGACTTGAACAAAAGGTCTGTGTATAGACTTTTCAGTAGATCCATCAACAGATCCCAGAATTGTATGTTAATGTTCATCCTATTATGTGACTCTTCAGGAGGCATAGAGATTTCCATTAATATAAATTAAATTTTGACAAGGTCAAACTTTGCTCTGTTATATTTAGCTAAATAACAATTTTGTCATATTGCGATGGGACAAGATACTTTAAGGCTGTATATAATGTAGAAATGCAGGTCTCTTCTGCTGAGTCAGCTTAGGCTCAGGAGCTAAATCTCTGCGCTGAGATTCAGGATAATTACAGCTCAATCTTAGGTTTCAGAGTAACAGCCGTGTTAGTCTGTATTCACAAAAAGAAAAGGAGAACTTGTGGCACCTTAGAGACTAACCAATTTATTTGAGCATAAGCTTTCGTGAGCTACAGCTCACTTCATCGGATGCATCCGATGAAGTGAGCTGTAGCTCACGAAAGCTTATGCTCAAATAAATTGGTTAGTCTCTAAGGTGCCACAAGCTCAATCTTACAGGATGGGGGGAGGGTGGGGCAGTTAGCTCCAATCAGGATATAAAGTGAGTCTTTTGGTGCCAAAGGGAACCAGGGAGCTAGCACATTGACGGTCCAGGAGGGCAACTCTAGAACAGCCAAGCTCAGGGAGGAAGTTTAGGTTGATGTTTATCTTGGTTTATTGTTTCTGAGTTACCAATAAAGCCAAACCCCAGGAAGGGGTTTGAACACTAAGTCAGCATTCACGTCCTCTATTCAAGACAAGGCAGGGACTCAGCCCAAGCACTCCATTACACATTCCATACTGGCGGCTTAAATTCATGGTTTGTAAACATGAGGCTTAACCATGGTCTCCTAACCACCCTTTCCATTCTACTTCTGGTTCACAGAACCGGACAAGCCACCAGGACAATATTTGTCCCTACCGTGATCCTGATCTTAACACTGGAATATGTTTTTCAGTGCACATGTTTTATGTTACACAAATGTTGGAGGACAAACAGCAGATTAATTGTGGACCCTAATGCTGTGTTTGTTAGTGCTAAGAAGTCATTCCAAATGTTCCAAAAAGGATTAATGCAGTATAACAAGTCTATTTAATTACTGAAAGACCAGTGATCCTCATATTACTATAAGCAGCTTTTCCTTTATTTGGAGTCTGTAAATAGAACAGAAATCATTACATGATAACTATAAATCAGGCTACAGAATATTCAGGTTGTAACACCAACAGAGTTAAAAGAATGTACAAGCAGCCATAGAGGACCTTAAAAGAATTACAGCACTGCAACATGTGTGCACGCACACACACACACTCATATGCCAATGTAAAATTATGTGAATATTTTAAAATACACATTTAGACACCAACATTTTTCGTTACCGTAGAAGAGGGGAAACATACCCCTTTGGCCTAAGTAAAATGTAGTCTCTGCATTCTTTTTTGAAGATTTCAACTACAATTAAGCCAATTCCAATAGTTAATTTATATTCTTAACCTTTTCAAAATTTCTCCAAAATGTAATAAAATCAATAAAGTCTACAACTTGTATAACATAAACCCTTATAGATCACTGCACTAGACACAGTGAACTCACCTCTGAAGCCATATGTGGAAAAACAAAACATGATATAGATTACTTTAAATTATGTGTCTGAATCGAGACAGACTAATCAATTTTCCAATTCTACTTTCTGCACAGCTGGTTATTCTTTAACTAACAGACAAACAATAGAATACCTTTTAATGTTAACTCTTTGTCAGCAGCAAACTGAATGGAATCAGTATCTCCATGCTTAAATCCTACTTTGAGGGGAAAGGAGTGGGCAACCTTTATTTCCCCCCCACACCTTTTATTTATTTTTTGTTGTTGTGCAAGCATAAATTTAAAGTAAGTTACATTCTTAGAAATAGGCATGTTAATCTTGACAATCTTACAGGGAGGTTATTAGCAAGCCTAAAATATTGTCGTGGGGGGAAGGAATAAGGGAGACAGTGATTTACGGAGGAAAAGGTGAATGGCACAATGAATTCAAAATAGCTCAAGTTACTAATTAAATGTTTTGGATGGCTTCAGTTTAACCAATGCAGACTTCAGAATAAATGATGGCCCTTTAAAAGAAATTGAAAGGAAAAAAAATAATAAAATATACTAAATCACTTCCAATATCAAATAAATGTGAAGAACGAACAACCATCACCTGCCTTACAAACAAGATCTATCAAAACCATCTATAAGATGTAATAAGTTGTACTCTCAGTGTCCATTCAAGTATGTTAACATAAATTTTAACTGCTGTCATCAGTTTCTTTCATCTCCGAGTGTTCTTTTTACGATCAAGCATGTTTACGTGTAGGGTGCTTTTCCCACAAAGTCTGAGTAACGAGGATATGTGTGTGGCCCTCCAGAGGTATTGAAGGGTGATAAAATTCATACACACCCACAACCTATGGACAAGCCACAAGGCCCCATCCACAAAAGCCATTCCAGCCAATGGTTCCTACAAGGCTCCCATATACTGGATATAGTAAATGTGCATCTAGCATCCTCACCTCCAATGAGCCCTCTGCAGCATACAGACACCCCCACCACCCCATGCAGCTGCTTTCCTACCCCCTGCCTTGCTGCACAGTACCACCACAGGGCATTAAGTGGAGGATTGCTTTGTGCTGGCCTTCCACACTGAGGCAAATTTCACCCGTAGGGCATGAGACGATTGAGGTACATGTGCTGGAGATGGGAAACTGCTACACAGCATAGAACCCTTCTTTGGACTGGGCACTGGCATGAGGATTTGGCTCACAGTGAAAAAAAAAAGTAAGAATTGTAAACTTTTTAGTTCATATCTATCTGCTTACATGGCCCCCATCACCAAAGCATCCATCTATCTCAATAATGTTTTAATGTATTTGTCCTCACGACACCGCTGTACTATCACCCCACTTTTACAGACAGGGAACTGAGGCACAGAGACACTTACATAACTTTCCCAAGGTCACAAAGAAAGTCGACAGGAGAGCAAGGAATGGAACCGAGGACTACAGAGTCCCAGGTTACCACACTAACCACTGACCCATACTTCAGATTATCATCACAATGACACCATTTAAAGACGTACAGTCTAGTTTGTGTCACTAGATACGCCCTTCGTTGTACAGCCACGTCGGAAGAGAGACAGGAGGCAATGGAAGTCGTTTAATTAGGCTGCAACTTTATTCACTGCAAATATCTGGGAATACCCCAGTAATAAGCTGTACAGTGCAGGTTATCGTTATTTCCTTAATTCTTCCCCCTTCTTGGGAGAGTTGCCATCAGCCCTCCCACTTTCCAGTGTGGCCCCAGCCAGCCCATTGCTGTGATCCTGCTGCCCTACCCTAGTTTGAGTGTTAAGGGAACTATAAAAGGAGGGGGGTTAGCTTCCCAATGAACCAGGTGTAAGGAGCCCCATACCCCCTGCCCCAGCTTCCTTAAGGGATGCTTTCTCCTAAATCCCATTCCACTCCATTTTATTCAGTAACCATAACCCTTCTATAATAAATACCTATGCTGGACACTGTCACATTTTTTTTGTTACTTAGTTGTAACATTTTAACCTAACTTTCCTGCCCGCCCCACTGGGTTTCTGATCCACACTGGCGAAAGCAAAATGACAAGCAAACAAACAAAAAAACCCACCCTATCTCAGCCAAGGGATGCTGGAACAATGTATAATGGGGGTGCTGAGAGCCATTGAACCAAATTGTAAACCCTGGATATGATGGAAACCACTTCAAGGCAGGGGGAGCGGAGGCACCCCAAATTCCAGCACCCTATGAAGTAACAAATCCACGTTTGAGAGACAAGGTGGGTGAGGCAATTTCTTTTATTGAAACAATTTCTGTTGGTGGGAGACACGTTTTTGAGCTTGCACAGAGTTCTCTCACCAACAGAAGTTGGTCCAATAAAAAGTATTACCTCACTCACCTTGCCTCTCTAATACCCTAGGACCAACACAGCTGCAACAATACTGCACACTACAATGCAAGTCCATGTTTGACATTTTCATCCTAAAGTACTATCAAGGCCAAGCCCCCTTTCCAGCATATTACATTCAAAGGGTGTTTTTGATAGACACATTAAGGTGGATATAAAGTTCAAAAACTGAACTAAGAGCATCTGACTGATACAGAATTGCGGCAATTTCTCTTGAAAGAGATAATCATTCTACACTCACTAAAAGAAATGGAATTCTTTTACACAGCAAAACAGAATGTCGTGTCCCTCTAACTAGTAATCCCTCTGCCACCTCTTCCACCAAGGAGGGCTGCCAATTTGTCCCCATCACTGTCAGCAGACAAAAGATGACTATTACAGCCAGACCATATCAAACAGAAGACACAGCAACTCCAGAGGGATGCCTTGAAATCCACTGGGGTGTAAAGTCAGGGCTGAAGCCTTCTTGTCAGCTATTACCACAAAAGAATCAGAGGAAACAGTGGCACTGTTAAACAATGGAAAGGTCAAGCGGTTCGTAGCCACTTCATGACCCAGACAAGTCAAGGTCAAGAGATTCAGGTAGCAACTTGGCCTGGGCATAAGTTACAGCACAAATGACTTGTTTTAACAAATCAGCTTTGTCAATTAAACCTAACAAGACATGTTGCATCACGTAGCAGGGTTCCTGACACTAAGGCCAGGAGCTGAGACTGGCGTAATAAAACAAGGCTTTTAACATGGCATAACAAATTTAAGGTAATCCATCCAGAAACTGCAGATGTCAGAATAATAAAATACACGTTGTCCTGACTAGAAAACATTTTCACAGTTTTAAATCAGAGACACCGGACCATAATTGTCCCTTCAATACCTTTGCAACCTTCTCACTGGCATTAGTTGAGAGTTATACACATACATGAAGCGGAGAACTGACTCTACTATAAATACTGTTGCTTAGCTACATATGATGCACTTCTAGATTTGAATACAAGTTTCTGTACAACTTGCTATGAACTAATTTGACCAGAAATCAAGCTGAAAATCATTATTTTTGACCAATGTGGTTTGCAAAAAATCAAGATTTCTTTTTAATTTCAAATATATTTTGTCTCTGAATATTTATAAAACTTTTAAATTACAGAATTTGAAACTTCTATGTTAGATAATATGCATATTTTATTTGGTTCTATTTTAGAGAAAAAAATAAATCCGAATAGTTAATGTTCCAATAAGTAGATTTTATTACAGAAGCAGTTTTGGGAGCATACTGAGAAATGTCTGACTAAAAAATAAATCACACATACTGTGTTCAGCATAAAAAGCTGATACTTCTCTCTCATTTATTTAAATTCATCCCAAGTGAGACTGAAGAGTACAACAACTAATGTTAATACTGCATTACGGTTGAAGAGTCATGTGCACAATTAGGATATCCAGAAATTAAAATTAAAAAATTCTACACTCTTACAGAGGAGCAAATAATATGGAAAATGCTACATATGTACAGTATGCTTGAGTTAATAGTATATTAGAAACCTTAACTTTTTGAATTTCCTAACTTGTGTGCTTGATTTTTCAACAGTAGTACTGCATTACAGTTAGTTTTTGTATTTAATTTCCCTGTTCATTGTTTTTAAGGGTGAAAATAATTAAAAGGCCCTTAGAGTTGTACAGCTACCTTCGGTAAAGGTATCCTTACATAGTGAAGGACACGGAGAGCTACAAAGGTGCCCTTATGCTTTAGTTTTAAAGGCACCTTTACAATAAAAATGCTTAAGGCAACTCAGGACTAAAGGAAGCTTTAATGGGTGAGCTGCCTTTAGCTACATTCTTATGGGAATGCTACCTAAGGTCCTCCGTAGTTATGGGTGGCCTAAAGTTAAAGTGATTCAGTGTGTACCTGATATTTTAAGTGATGGGGGGGGGGGGGGGAGGAGGAAATGGAACACACAAGAAGTAAAGAAAAAATGTCCTAATGCTCATGTAAAAAAAGTGCTGATTTAAAAATGTATCTAACACTAAAACTAATGAACAAATTTAGGAGTTCCTAAATTTATTATTTAGGAACTCCTACCTCAGTTGAGGTTATTCCTACCTCAATTAGGACAACAACAAAAAATCAAGTCAAGTTTGACGTTTCTAACTCTAACCATTTCTAATTTACACTAAAGCAAAACTTCATTTGAATCTTTTTTTCCCCCCAACACACACAACTCAAAAAATGGCCAAAACAATTCAGCTCAAAAACTTTTAAAGAAAAGTAAAAAAATCACCTTTGTGCTGAATTCAAGCTTGGAAAGTTTCAGTCCAAAATTCATTTGTTTGAAGAAGTTATTAATAAAAAGGTGGGGAGAGGAAGAGAGATGATACTGCAAAACCGCAACTCAACCCTATTCAGTGCTCACTGCTCACAAACAATATAATATACACGCACACAAATCAACTCGCTTTTCCCTTTGACCAAGATAATAGTATAGGTCTTTTTTCTCATTTACTAACCTTTGAGCAGCTAAACCTCCAATTTAAATCTAGGATTGCTTTGCCTCTATTTACGTTTATTAGCAACTGTTTCTATAAGTTCTAATGGTATAAAAAAAAAAGAGTAAAACCACGAAGAGTGGCATCTTGTTACTATCTAACAAACCCTGGCTAATCAGACAGGCTTTTTTTCCTTTTTCACATTCACTTAGCATCCGAAAAGTATCTCCAGAGTTAAGGGATTTCTTCTCCATCCCCACATGTAAGTTTATTAAACCTATTCCATTAAATTAGCAGTAGAACTTGACAGGGTATTTTAAGTTCATCAACCCAAATGATTACTGTAAAGCAACATACCACCTTGCCACTGAGAAGGGAGTATAAGTCTTTAGAAAGCCTCTTGAATTGTTATGCTTGGCATTGTGGTATGCTGCTGTAATAACCAGAGCTTCCGATAGCGTAACCACTAGTCCTTGAGATTTCCCAAGTTACTCCTCCACCACAGGGAGGGGCTGAGGGGAAAAAAAAGTTGGACATCTTAGCCTGAAAAAACCAGGTGGGTTGCTCAGTTACCCTCCTTTAGCGCAAACAATGCATGCACCTTTAAAGTGTGTCAATTGACAACACTTCTGTTGTAATATACTTCAAAATATAAAGTGTAATAGTATTAGTGTTTAATTCAGTTTTAACTAAACCTTCACTGTAACTACAGACATTTTCAACATATAGGAAAATGAGAATTTTTTTAAAAATTGCCTTTGTCTCTTATTTTAACCATTTCCCTTACAAATTAATAAAGTTATTTATGTTTTAAAAAGAAGCATTTTTTTTTTTTCACAATTCTGAGTATTTTTTTTGTTTGACGCTATCATGAGGCAATAATCCAGTGTTGACTTCATGGCCTGTTGCCATGGAAATTAATGTGATATCAGAAGTTAAAGATTATGCCCTAAACTTTCAAACAGTGCCACAGGATTTAACCACAAAACTCCCCTTGACTTAAATAGGAACTATGTTGCTTAATCCTGTGGAGATGACTTCACTACTGAGGCCATGAGGAACAGAAGCCTTCTTGAAATACATCTCTTTCATACATGCCAGGAACATTATCATTAAATATTTAAAAGTTCCTCCTTCTCTCTGGCCAACCCTATACCACCACCAAGAGTGCCACTTTGATGGGAAACTAACAAAAAAAAAATTACCATCCATTTTGGATTTTAGTTCTGCCTTCCAAAATGTCAGTAGACACACACAGACCAGAAAAAACAGGAATAGCATGCAGTCTTATCAAATATTTTAATTCCCTATATCTTCATGCACAAAATATTTGCAAGAACCATTTAGAAAACATTACCACATCCATGTTCACATCTAATTAACCATCTTTTAACAATGAATGCACGTCATGCCTGTTCTTTTCAGCACAGATGAGGTACCGTATGTATTCTCATGCCAAAAGAAGCATGTAGCATTTTTTCAGTTTAAATATTATATTTTCTTCATAATTCCAGTTAAACTGGGATTGATCAAAGCAAACTGATGTTTAATATAATATAATGATCTGCTAGCTAAAGATAAACCACAATTTTAAAATCAGAATTGATAAAATATGAAACTTGTTCTTCTGATCCACATTGGCTCTCTGTTCCAAAAGTGTGATTGCTACTAACACAAGGGTTCAGTCTGCCATATCAGTACCTAGATGCCAAGCTTCCATATTGGCACCTGGGCTCTGATAGTTAAACCTGGAACTGCCTTGTGAAGCTATATGTCATGACTGAAGTTCCATGCCACGACAAGGACTAACCCATATAATCTAGCGGTTAGGAAGATGTTAGTTGGAACTATTTGATGCTGTTCCCAGTTCAACACTGATTTACTGTATGAACTTAGTAAGTCACTTAACCACTGTGCCTTGGTGTACCCTTCTACAAAATGGTTATAATACTTAACTTTATGTTCCCATATTAAATTTTCACTAATGGGCCAATCCTGCGAGGTAATGAGAGTTAGGACAAGTAGTAATTCAGTGAATTCCTTATGGGCCCATTTTTGCATTCATTGAACACATAGGTATCAAAGTGCACAAGAAGTGCAAACTCTGGTCCTAAGTGTATGAGGATGATGTAGCACTTTGTGCACCTGCATATCACCAGCATTATGCAGCAATATATTGTTGCATATAGTTTTCAACTGAATAAAATATCTTCAAACTTTATTCCTAAACTGAACTAATCATCCTAAATAATTTCATGCACTTTTTAAATACTTAAAAATTCCCACTTTGATATTCTTAACTATGATCTAAAGTTTTAGTAATATTAATAAAAAATATTAACAAAGTATACTTAGTTCAATGTCAGTTACCTAAAAAACAAAACCTAATAAAAAGATTGAACTAGTATTTCACTAGTTAACTCTTATACCTCAGAAGTGCCATTTTTTAAAATTATTAAAATTTCTTATTAAATGAAGTTACACTTTTCATAGGAAAACAATTCATATGGATTACTATGATATTTCACATTAAAGGAGTGATGTGACCATTAAAAAAAAGTAACCGTAATTGTCAATGTTAAAAAGACTAAATACTGTTTCAAATCAATGCAGTTGAGACACATGGACTTCTGTGTTCCTGTTCAGATTATCTGAAAATGTACTTAATAACAGTCCAAAGTACAGTCCAAAAATCAGTAAGCCTGAGTTAGTTTAAACTGCAGACTGTTGAAGTCATGTGGTTTGTACAAAGTGCCAGCACACAACAGTTGCTATCTCTTGAGATCTGTAAACTTCCTAGTGGTGCAATAGATGCATTTTTCCACACATCACAGCTCTCCCCTACCCACTCTTGAGAAAGCTCAGTCTACACCCTCCCTTCCCCCTTTCTGTTCCCCCCGCCTCCTCCTTTCCCCCAAACAGACAGGACACAGTCTGGCGATTCAGGGACTCACGTAGGCCAGACTTCCTTCTGTGCAGCCCTTTGGGTAGAACTGCTAATCCTTCTTATTAATTAAAGAGATAATGGTGGTTAACCAGAAAGCAGTATTAATGCTAACTATCTAGGAAACTTCAACAGAAATCATTTAGCCTTTTTGTTGATTTCCTGGTAACAGAACTGTGCAGCTGGAATTCTAACATCTTGATGTTTTAAGAACTTAGAAATTTAGGAGTGTCTGAACTATATCAGACTAAGCGGAACTGTATCTTTTTACTGCACTTATACTTAGAAATTATTTTTAAAGCGCTTTCCCTGAACTCCTGATTTAGATTAGTACCTGGGGTTAAAGCTCTCCAATTATATCACTCTTAGACCATGAGAAAGAGAAGAGTGTAAGCATAAGGTAATATAACTGGTGTGAGAAACACACTGTGATAGGAACAGGCACATAAAAAACACTTCAAAACGCTTAATGCATCTACTATTATTTAAGTCTCTTAGACTTCCAAAACATTTCTCAAGGTGCACTGTGCTTCATTCAGTATGCGATGAAATACCTAATATTAAGGGTTGTATTTTATTTATGTTGAAAAAAATTAACAAAGACAACATGGGGATTAAGAATTCTGCAGATGAGAAACATCACTGTAGATATTTTATGGTTTAGAAAAACAGCAATGCAAATTTTAAAATCAGCTGTTGTAGGATTAAGTAAAACATCTATAAGAGGAAAGGATTTTATATTATCTGAGGTTCTATTGCAGCAAACAAGTACAGCAGCTTTCATTCAGTGATTGTCAAAAACTTTCCAATGTGCCCACTGCAATGCGGATGCCAACCAACGAATCAAAGGCATTCAGCAACTAGACAAAGAGGGTCTGATGCCAACCTCGGTGCCACTGGCAACCATTATTGGCATCAAGCACATTGTCTGCCTTCCCCCTCCTCCTCCTGGCACTTGACAAACAAAATGGCGGTTCTTGTAGCAACGAAACACAGCATAAGCGCTGCACTGATTGAATCAAATACCACCAAATGATTTTATGGACTGAGATGTAGTTCATACCAAATGATACACGCTGTCTATCGGATAACAAAAAAAATCTAGTTTTGTCAACAGAAATGGTAATCATGGCATTTGCTAATTTTTTTTTTTAAATCAGAAAAAATAGACAGTTATATAACACAGGCAGAACACCAGAGAAATAAGTTTTTAAAAAGAATTATTTTTATGCTAAGCATTCCAATCACCTTGGTATACAGCATAATGTAAACTTTAGTTTTTTTCCCCGAAACCACTAAAAGCAGCAATACTGAAACCCGTGTCAAACCCCTTCTAATTTTTTTTTACATTCTGCAAGAGAAGAGGGTGCTAATAAGAGGCAGGGGGAGAAAATAGCTGAATGTTGAGAGAGGAGCAAAAAGGAGAACCAGGTAAAGTTGGTCAGCGACAACGCTTGATCGGCTGGGTCTTTATTTCTTCCTTCAAAAGAAACATGGAATACAAGAAGTAGAAACCCCTTTTATAAAGAACCAAAAGGATATTGACATTTCTAGATCTGGAAATTGTCAATATATTGTAACATTACTCCACACTGCAATGCGGATGCCAACCAACAAATCACAGGCATCCTAGGCTAAACAAAGAAGGTCTGATGCCAATCCTGGTGCCACTGGCAACCATCATTGGCACTCTAACTATTCTTCCTCCTGTTTTCTCCTAGTCATTTAAAAAAAAACAAAAAACCCTCTATTTTGTTTCACCTACTTATTCTTTTTTCATATTTCTTTCAGGAATTGTTTTTATTTCTATACTTAATGTATATGACATAATTAAGTAGGTTTTCATATACCAAAAAAGAAATAAAAAGTCATGTGGAAGATAAGCATGCAGTCAATGAAACTGCTATATCTTTTACAAAACATAACATCCTTAATCAATTACACTGCAATTTGCCATAACTGAACTGCTCTCGATAAAGAAGAGAAAGATTAAAAGCTTGACAGAAGAAAAAAAATACAAAGTTAACTTAACAGGACTTCCTCAAAAGTAGAGAGCCACCACATGTTAACAAGAGATTTACTGCAACGCAGTGAGATACAAATTAGATGCACAATTTACAATAAACAAAGGGTCTACCAATGGTGACTTGATACAAATAATTTAATCAATTTTATCTTCCAGTATATTTTCTTAGTAACTCCTTGTATCTTTGGAAATATGAATGGTGTCATAACGTTAGCGTACGGTTATTTTATTCACGTCTATTTTGACACTTAAAATAACTTATTTTATCAATTCATTCAAACCAATAATCCAGTAACACGTGTCCCCCAAATCCTGCTTCCCCATTTCAAGTTAAAGCTCGCTACCAACTTAAAAATTGACAAAGTTTAAGAGATTATACCGACCCTACGTTTCCTTGGTTCCAGAGTTGCTTGAACCATTTTGTTTCCTCTTGTAGTCTTGACTTTCAGAAAGATATATTTTACAGACAGGTAAAATGTGTTAGTATTAAGGCTATGTCTTACTATATGTATTTCCATAATGTCATTTCCTGAACTTTTTGCATTAAAGAAATTTAGAGAGTTATAACATATCATTAAGATGTTTTGTTTGAAACTACCACAGACAGTATACACTTTTCTTTTTGTTTTCCTGGATCAGCTTTGCCAGGTTTTGCAGCCACATCAAATCACTGCAAAACAACCAAATGTTGTATATACACTGTGTACTGCTGAGAAAAAAAAATAAGCTAATAAAAAACAAGCAGAACCAACTACCAAATTATATTTTTTCATTATGAATAATCCAGCAAAACTCACTGTATTTAATTTGCTTTACTTAAATTATATGATCATAACACACAATTTGGGGAATTAAATATGAATTCTAGAACAGAGGTTCATTAAAAACTTATTGTTGTATGTGTTCTTCTACAGAATTAATACAATAAATAGTATGTAAAATCTATAGCCAAATGAAGGTAGGTGCCATTTTACTTTTTTGTTTTTTTTGTTACTAATAAAAGCCATTTAGTTAATTTCTCAGTTAAATCCCCTAGTTATATACAGCACATCAGATAACTGTCTGCCATCTGCCTTTCTGCAGGCCATTTCTGCCCACCACCAGGCCAAGTTATGAAATGGCCCACCATCTGTGGCAGTTCAAACTTTACGCAGTTTGGATTTACAGCTAAAAAAGAAATGCTTTATTAATGTGGATATCAGTAATATAAAGACTTCTAGAGGACGGTACAATTACAAGAGAATTAAAAAAAAGACCTATAAGAAAGAGTGTGCATTTCATGGGTTTCAGAAATATGAAAACATGTATCTACTTGGATCCATCTATGATTCAGATGACCTGCAAATGAATACTTTTAATCAATGAATTATATACCTAAAGTTTAACAAGCAAAATACTTTTTCTGAATCATCTGTAGAGCATTTTGAACAGCTGGTTTCCTTTTAGTCCTATATCTCTAAGTTGAACTGCCTCTTTTTTTTTTTTTTTTTTTTTTTTTTTAAAAAGTGTACCTAGTATTTTCCATATTTAAACAATTCTTAAGTAAAATTATGTGTATCAGTATACTATGAAAATATTATTTTGATGGAAAAATTTGAGCAAATCTGAATGAAGCACCTTTGAAAAGTAAAATTCATATCGGTAATTTGAAGTGGTTCATACAATCAAAGAGTAGTTATTAAAATATGAATAAAATGCAAACATTGCATGCTATAATTCTGACTATATAACAACAATATTTTCTGGGGCTGTGTCAGTGTTTCTTTGCTAAATCCTTTTTCATGTTTGATTTTTATAACAGTTGAGAAAGTTTAAAGTTGCTCTTCGGAGCAATCAGATTGTTCAATATAAGCACAAGTCATTGAATACAAGTAATTAAAAGAAAATGTAAATATTTATATTTTGTACGTATGTTTCTGTGCAAGTACACACATATGTATGTATACAAGTACACATACATAGCATATGTCATTAATGATGTTGAAAACAGACCTATAAAATATTAATATTTTCTGGAGTACTAACTGCAAAAAATATCCAACATATTGCCATTTTTTGACAAAAATGAACTTCAAAGGAACTCAAATATTCCTTGTTCCTTTTGCAAGAAAAACCAGCATGTATGTCATATGCATGTGTCAAGCACATATGTTCGTTGGAGTGAACGTGTATCTGTGTATACGTATACATGCTGACTTACAAATGTGTGCATACCTAAGTTTTGTATATACGCCACAGAAAAATGTGTCATTGGAAGTCTTCCCTTAAAAGAAAAAAAGCTGCTTGGAATCAGTGTTTGACATACTAACATAGAAACACAACAGTCTGCTTCCTACCTTGCTCCTGCACGTAGTATGCCAAAAACAAATCAAGCTCCTTGACTGATACTGTTATGTGATGTGGCTGGACGCAAAGTGCTGGATTTGTGCAATGTGGGGATTTCATGAGTCGCTCTCCATCCGTACTTTCCAAGGGGATGCCTTTGAACAGGATCACCATGACTAGATCCAGACGCCAGACTTTGTCAGCCTGTCGCAGGCAATCGATTCTCCTAATCTTACCCTTCTGGTCAGGATTGGACAATACACAGCATGGGTGCTTCTTCCCAGTAACAGTGAGCACAAAATCCTCCCGGTACTCTTGGCGGATATCTTTGCGCAGTTTGGCGAGGAGCCTGGATGCCCACTTCTGTTTAATTTCAGGCTTTTCACTAAGTAGCTCATCCTTGACTGCTCTTTCCTCATCCTTTGACATTCGCTTCTCATGTTTTTTAAAGTACTTGCGTTTTCGAGCCTGAAGGTTGAACCAAGTATAGGCGATTGCACGGACATGTGGTAGAAGTGCCTCAATGAACGGGTGAAATTCATCCTGTTGAAAAAAAAGGTGTGGGGGAGAAAGAAGAAAACTCAAAGTCAGTTTGTTCTCATAATAAAGGCAATAGAGAGATAAGTTTCTGAACATTTTGAAGTGAAAACCAAGATGAAGAAAATATAGACTTAACATTTACAACAATTTCTGCACAACACCCCTTTATGTAATTACTACAACTGGCAGACAAGAGACAGAAGTATCCTGAGCATCACATTTTCCCCACATTTCATCCTCTGAAAGAAACACGTGAAGGCTTTATTTTGTATGCCCTTCAATTCACAATGCTATACAGACTACACCATTTAAAAGAGATGCTATCAAGATGTTTTGTTTCTAACATTTAAAAATTTGACTGATCGGCTAATGCCAAGCAGTACCATTTTACAAAGAGGACACAATACGGTTTTAAAAAATCTGAGCAGAAATGTTCAGAATGCAGGAGCGAATGCCACAGTTCATTTCTCTTCTCTGTGGCACAGAAACACAAAGCATATACATGCTCAGTGTAATGCCACACAGTTCCCGCTTTTGGAGCATGCTCTCAGCAAGAGGCTGCTGGTGGCACAAAGAGCATGCGCCATTAAACTTGATCCATTTTCTTATCAATCGTCCAACATTCCAACACAAACAGCTCCATTCCAGTGGTGGTAACTAGAGAAACCAGTATACGGTAAGGGAAGGTGGGCAAAAGACACAGCATGTAAAAATCCTGAACAGAAGCTTCTGTACTTAGAGCTCTGCATGCCTCCCTCCCATTCCTTCCCTCTCTCCCCCCCCCCCCCCCACACACTTAGTAAAATAGAAGTTTATGAAGTTGAGAACAAAATTACATTAATGTTCGTCCAGAAGCTCTACTATCGGATTTGAAGCCCCACGGAGTTAGTTAATTTGTTAACTGATCACATGAGTGTGGCAATTATTCTAAACCCCTTAAAAATCAATCTGAGATGTACAATGAAAAATGGCAACTTGGCACAAACTTTGCATTCTTTGTGTTTCTGCATGCTGTGGCAGGGTGACATTAGGAGTACACCACTGGTCAAACACTACTTTTGTGAAATCCATGCAATTTATTCACATTTTTAAAATATCCTTTCCTGGCATGTGGCTTTACCTGCAGGTTCATATCTTCTACCTCGTGCAGTGTGTAATGCATTAAAGGAGTAAAGCCTAAATGTAATGCACAAGTATGTCACACAGCAATTCATTCATTCATTCATTTTGCCTCTCTTAAGTAGCATCCTCCATACTTGTTCATGCCCAAATAGGACTTTCCCCCAAAGTACTGTCTACCTCTGTTAAGAAATATGAATGTAATTATTCCACTAACTTAACATAGCCAAAGCCCTCTACCAAACATTACTATGTTTAGGTTTTGAAGGGAAAGATTATGGGGGTGCCTCTCTATTTTTTATTTTGTAGGTGTTTCTGTTTTTAGGCACTATGCAGTGGCTATGCATCACACTGAATAATGTAATACAATCATACCACAACTTAGCTTTCTTTATGTGATTATACACAAGAATAGAGTATATAAACTAATATTTTAGTTACACTGATAGAAATGGAATGACATATTTAATCAGTGGGATGATTAACTCCATTAGGTAAAAATGACAGAAGAATAACTAATGGCTTCATAATTATAGAGTTCACAATATTTTCTTGGCAACATATTAGACTTCAGACTGAGATTTTAGTATTAAAAACTTCAAATTTAAAAGCAATTTCAGAGTATTCTGAATGTTAAAATGTTAAGATTTGCTTTTGCACCCCTATTTTCCCCCTTCCCCCCCCCCAAAAAAGTTGTGACCACAGTTGCACATATGGCCAAACATTACCTTCACAAGAAAAAAAATCTGAACCAAAATTGAACAGTAGAGAATGCAAATGGTTTTATTACAGTGTGAAACATGAAGGAAGTGATTAAACTGTTCAGTAGTTTCCAGCAGAGAATTGAACATTTCTGATACTATACTGGCACACAAAACTAGGCCAGGCAAAGAGTTAAACCACAATCTGTTCTTTGTGTGGGAAGGCAGTACTGCATTGAGCAACCACAGCCCACGATAAGACTTCCCTATCACCATACACTTTCTGATGCCATGCTTTTTCCTCTCATTAGAACTACTACAGAAAGTTTATTTTTTCTCCTCAGAAAGTTATCTTAAAGAAAGTCATTTAATAACATTTTGATTTTAACATATGTAGCAAAAAAGGTTTAAACATTTCTAATTAATTTTATTACCAATTTTGAAACCTGTAACTTCTGTGGGGAGGGGGCTACAGTGGGGGGAATCCTTTTGTCCCAAATACTATAATTTCCTCTACATTTAAAGTAGGCTGCAGTGCTTATAGTTTAAAATACATAAAATATTGTATATCGAGCAGTTGGGGGGGGGGGTTATTAAGGACATCATGAACTTTTTAGGTTTGACTTTACTTTTAGGTACTATATTGAATATTAACAATAATATCCAATAGTATCCAAAACCATAAGTCATTTTATATACGGTACATAAATTTCAGTTCTGACACTCTAATAGTT
The DNA here is from genome assembly GCF_015237465.2 of Chelonia mydas. Classification (NCBI taxonomy): domain Eukaryota; kingdom Metazoa; phylum Chordata; order Testudines; family Cheloniidae; genus Chelonia; species Chelonia mydas. The sequence goes on from NC_051245.2 coordinate 106,085,833, forward strand.
TAATTTTTCTCTATAAAAAGAGAAACTTTATTTTTTGTATTATGACCAGGGTTTTGTTTTGCAATATCATCAAATACTGTAATTATAAAATATATGTTCAAGAAAAATACAAAGTAGAAAAGCAGCAAGTTATGTCCTACTGTAAAGCAGTATTATCAAATATCTTTGAGAGATTCATTGTGCATCTGGATTCCTTTCAAATGAAACATTACTTGACAAGAAGTGCCCCATAAAAATTATCCTAAATGGAGATTTGCTATTAATCATACACATTCCCCGCTAAACCTCCTAAAAAGCCATCTACTAAATTTGATTTTTTTCCCTAACATTGGTAGAGACAATATTGAAAAAATGATTTTTATGTGGCACTTACCCATGTGAATCATAACTGCTCTTGCACTAAAGTGATTTATGAAGGTAAGATTTTCAAGTGTCGTAACAAATGGTTCAGGTGAACCAACATGCACCAACAATTTAAACTAACATGGAGGTTATTCTGAAATATGTATATAGTTTGCAAATAAATGAACAAAGACCTACACTGTAATCACAAAATAATGCTGACAGATAGGCCAAGCTTTTTTCAGAGTAGTTTACAAGAGAAATGAATTTCCCTTCTCCTTTCCCCTCACCTTACCTCTTCTTAAATTTCATATCAATCCCTCTAAATTCAAATTAGAGAACTATGATACAGTAAATGAGGCAAAAGTCTAGCAATTACACATAGAAAATTTAGCATTCACAATTTCACTGCATGGATTTTTATTATTTTTCCCTATAACTAAACAATATTTTCTAGCAATATAAAAATAAACCGTGTTAAATATATCACAAGAGCCTGAGCATTTAAAGGCATGCGGTAACTGCATCCTATCATGTCTCGGGCAAGAGAGAGAAATTGGAGTTTATATTCATTCCAACACGAGAAGAGAGATTGCGGGAAATACATTGTATCTGATGTCTGTATACTAACTTACAGGTATTTCGTCTCCTTTGAACTGATGATGGGAAGCGTTCCCAATTGCCAAATACTGGCTTAACAAACCTACTTTTAGATTTCAGATCTACTCTAAAAAGAGGCTACAACACCATATCCTCACAAACTGAACTACAACTTTTGTAAAGTGCTGTATCCAATCAGGTATTCTATTTTGATCTGTGCTTACAAGTTTTAACAGAATATTTTATGATGAGCACACAGCACTAGAGTCAAAATATGTCCAGACGATCATACAAATAGTGAGTACAGTAGAAATTAAAATAATTTTATACAGGTTTTTTCAAACTGTTAATCACAACTTCATATCAGATTCAGTGATATTCTACTTTAAAAAAAAAATAAGCGAAGACAAAGCATGTAAACCTCACCTTCAAATTAGAGGCAAGAGGAGGGGAATTAGTAAATACATTTCAATCATTTCAAACGGAGGATAGAAACTTTTACAAATAAAGAAAATCAGAACTGCTACAGTTGTACTCCCCATGTATATTACTGAATTTGCCTATTTAAATAGTCATATGATACAGCATGATTGGAAAGGGCTATATTTTATAACCAAGTTCTTAATACATCAGAGCAAGATAATGCTCTTTTATTTATGCTTGCATAAATTAAGTTTTATAAACACATAAATAGTAGCATTTTAATATAGATTCCAAAAAAAAAAGATGTAAACCAAACATATGAAAAAAATGTCATAAGACCTGGAAATAGCAAAAGACCTTATCCGCTCACTATATTACAGGTGGGAGTGAGAATTTGCCCTATTACTTTAATATAATGTAAAAACTATTTTATTTCATTAGTATTAGTCTTAGAGATACACTCATGTACAGAAGACTCATTAGCTTGTCAATATTTTTTTTTTTAAGAGAGGACAGCTGATGAAGGAGGGGTGGGGGAATCTACTAAACATGGATTACACCAGAAGTAATTCCTAGGTACGTACCTGTAAACATATATGCATATCTTCAGTACTTAATGCAATCTATATGTAATGATATAATTATTTATTTTTAAACTACAAAAAAAAACTTAATATTCTTTTCCAGTTTAGTTGACGTTTACTTGCTGAAAATATCCATATCTAAGTCAATCACACATAGATGCCAAACAAAATATAAACAATAAAAAATGTGTCAGCCAAAAAGCTACAGGACTGTATCCAATCAATGAATAAGCCTTATCTTTGTTTTCATCTTCATTCACAATTTCTGAATGCTTCAGTCCTTTTAAATCACAATGTTTTCAATTGTCAAATAACTGAAATCATAATTATGTGTCCTCTGTACAAATATAACTGCACTAAATATTAGATTTACAATAATATAACACTAGATTTACTTTCTCACTTTTATTTAGTTATTTGTTGCACCAATGTGGACGCAAGCAGCTATCAGTTATTCAGTTTACATCACATCCTCCTAAGGCAGACTTTTACAAAAACTGCTGAAAACTATCCCATAGCATTAGAGGTAGTTTACTCTTTGGAATATGCTTTAGCACCAATATATGTATTTCTTGTTAAAGTGATAATAAATATACTCTGTGGTAACTGCTGATGTGTTATTTTAAACAGTAGAAAGTAATAGTTTCAAAAGAACTGTAGATCCGTATTCTGTTTCCTTCACCACGTTTTAAATATCTTCATAAAACCCTGGGTTTTCCAAAATCTACTCTCTATATCTCCCCTACTTGAAACAATATTGCACAGTTTGTCCACAATTTCTCAAAACATATAATCTTGCATGCAGCATAGACAATTATTGCTTGTTTTTCTTATAAGACCCAAAAAGTCAGTTACCACCAAAGCATGACAATAACTATAAGTGCAATTTATATAAAAGATCATTTTTGCTTTTGAAGTTGCATGCTGATTTATAAAATTATAAAACACCAAAATTAAACAAGAAAAATGTTATGTCCCTAGACAGTCAAATAAGAAAATATCCTGTAGTTTGGTCATTCTCACTCTAATCAACCTCATACTTTTGGCAGACTATAGATTATTAATTCAGCGTTGAACAGTATTACTTTTACATCAGTCAATGTTCAATTAAAAATAACACTTTTCCTCTTAAACCCTTTCATTAGACAGTGAGTGAGTAAACAGGAGAGCAGAAAAGACAGCAGGTCAATGTTCTCTAGTCTAATCAGTACTTTTCAAACCCGCTTTTTAATTATATTAATTTATATTGTTTTTTACCTTTGGCTTTTTATGCAACAATTTAGCAGTATTTTTCTAGGGATGGCACTTTCAACGAATCCTCCGAATGGCCTTGTCCAGTTTGTTCTCTACTGTTCTCTTTTGCAACAGGAGTTTGGACCCTGACAAGCAGCTATAGTTATGCTTTAAGCCGTTACTACTATTAGCATGACTCACTGAGAACCATATTATATGTGGTTTTATATATAATAAAAAATATAAAATATAAAATCAAAACGCATCTGTACCTGAGTGAGACAGATGGGAGAATACATCATGACTTCGCTTTGAGAACACACTTCCCGGAGAGCCCCTAAGAAAAGCCTCAAAAGGGAATAATTTCATCTATTCATTTTAGACATCTGAGAACTCAAGGAAGATGAAATCAGTCAGGACGGGATTCTGCCCTGGATCACCACAACTTCACAGCAAACCCCAGTCCTCCTTAAATAGCCAAAGATTCAAGTTCACTCCGTGTGCTAGATTTCCCGGGGTGAAATCCAATCTACACTTTTAACCCTCTTGTTGTCGGCGGCGCTTTTGCTGCTTCTGCTGCTGGTTTTCGGATGAAGGGTTTTTTCAGGGGTGGGGGAGGTGGACGGGAGGGTTTTGCTGTTTGCTTTTTTAAGATGTTGGTGGCGGCGGCGGTGGTTGTACTGTCACCACGCTACCAAAGTTCAAGGTTACAGCCCGGAGCGGAGCAGGAAAGTCCCGGAGTAATCGCAGGCGAAACTTTGCAAGGAAGAGACCATGTGCGTATGTGAGAGAGAGAGTGAGAGTGTGAGTCCCCCAAGGCTGGGAAATGCTTCGCAGCGCGCAATCTCCGGGCTTCTCTCGCAGCAGCCTGTGCCTCTCTCTGCCTATCCACTCCCTCCCTCTCTCTCTCTCTAATGTGGGCAATGTTAAGAGGCTGCTTTCCAAACGCCCACTATAATAAAAATGATCTCTCGAAAATTCAAAACGATAAATCTCTCCCTCTCTCCCTCCCCATTTGCTCCCTCTCTCGCTTGCTGCAAAACTTGGAAGTTGGAAAATCCATCGGTTACACCCTGGGGACCCCCTTCCAGTTCGCTTCCCCAAATGAGACTTGAGGATTGTTTTTAATTATTTAATTACACAATCATCGCGTACACTCCTCCTCCTGCAAGCACATTCCTTTTTTCCACCAGATCTTCACCCCCCCCCCCGCCTTTCTCTTCATCAATCATCTACCACTGTAGAAGAATCCAGCACATTTTACAAACATGCCTAATTTTCCCCTCCCTTCTGGTGAAAGAAGGTTTTGGGGAGAGTGGGGGGACGGGAGGGGGGGAGTTGGAACAGCGATTATTGCAGCAGCTATTCCAGAGCATTGGCAGTTATAAACCCACTTCTCTCTGCTTGTCCTGGGAAGTGCCCAGTGGAAAATTCCCCCACAGGGAGATAGCAAGGGGCTGGGGCTGCTGCAGCCTGGCTCTCTACTCTGGCCTCTGCCCTACCAGCCCAGGAGGAGCCGCTGCGCGAGGAGAGGCGGGGGCCTGGGCGGGAAGCGAAAAGCGTGAAACTTCGCCACATCGCCACTCATTCAGCCCAACCAAGAGCGGCGGTGGAAGCCGGGGGTTTCTTTTTCTTTGCACGCCCAGCATGTGCAGCCTGCAGCCCTGTCTCTCTCTCTCTGGTTGTGTTTCTCAGCGTTACTGCCCTGTGCACCTAAAACCCGAGGGGCTGCGAGGCGTTCGCTCACCGTGCAATGGGGCCTCCTGCTCTGGGCTGCTTTTTGCCTCCCTGCCAGGGAGCCCCTTACACGTGGCCCCCATCCCTCCGCCTTGCCGTCGCAGCCTGAGCAGCACACGCCCTCGGGGACCGGGATAGTCTGCGGGGCAGGCTGCTTTCCTTACAGGCAATGCGATGGGGGGAGGTCAGGCCAGCTTCCCCCCGCCCGGCTTTCTCCCCTGGCGTGCCCAGTGGGGTGCAAGCAGCAACTCGAAGGGCATCAAACAATCTGGAGGATGGGGCCCGCGGTAGCAAAGTCTGGTTTCAATCTTCCAAACCAGCTTTACTAGGAAGCTGAAGCCCGAGGACGAGTTTCTTGCTCCAGGAATGTAGTGAATGAAACTTAGTTCTCCTCCTGTAGGGAGGGCGGTGTGATGCACTGCAGATCGCGGGGGGGGCACCCACCCCATGCGCGCTGCTGCTGCCGGTGGTGACACAAAGGGGAACGAGAAGCTGACGAAGCGCCTGATCAGTGCCAGCTCCTGCAAGCAGCCTGGAGTTTAAACCTTCTCTGTGTTTCGGCATTGAGAGCCTCTCTAGTCTAAATTGTCCTGAAGGGACCAGTGACTTTTCCTTTCCCAAAGTGGGGAGTTATTCACGTCAGTTATTCACAACGGCACATCAAGAAAAGTAGGCAGGTTCAAGTCAACCATGAAATGGTCACTTTTTAACCCCGTCCTGTCCTCATTAGGGAAATGCTCAAACACAGCCCATTTTCAAAGAGGGCTCTTAATGAGGAGAGCTTGCCAAGTCTACCAGCTGCAATTCCCATAAATTTACAAGCCAAAGGAAGGGGGAAAGGGAGGGGGGGCTCGTACAAGACAGGTAATGTCAAAGGAAACAGCGAGAGCCCAACACATTAACCCTTCAAAGAAACCTATCTACATGCATTCTGGTGGCTAGCTGAACTTTCAGGGTGTGCTCAAAGCATCAGTGTTTGAACAAGTCACGTCTTCTTCCTTGTAAGGGCCGTATTTAAAAGTGACAAGCAAGTTTAGAGCGCGCACTTATGCCAGAAGTGATGAGGCAAACTCGGGGTTAACCATAGTGAACACATTTCATTTCGTATCTTGCACAGACTACACCAAATCCTATCATCTTGTTCCAGACACTGCAAAAAGCTGATAACGCCAGCTTTAAATACTGGAGTTTCCCTTTGAATAAATATTCAATTTAACTGGAGTTAATTTACCATAAAAGACATTCCCCTTGGCACAAATGCACTAATGTCCTTGAACACCTCTTTAAGCGCTTGGACTCCTACACAACCAGCCATTACTGCGGGTCTGCTTTAAAGCTCTAATATCCTTCTCCCTGCCCTCCCCAACTCACCCCTTACCCTCCTAAAAAAAAAAAAAAAGAGGAAACCCACTAGAAATGCTGCCTCTGTGAGTTGCACAGATTTTATAACTAGGCCCTCCCCCGGGCAGAAATATCACAAGGCTCGTTCCTAAGTCCTGGGAAAGGGACCCTGTTTTCTCCAAAGACATTTACACTAAAAGCAACAAAGTGTGACAAGCTTCTCAGATCGAACAGCGGCACAAAGAAGGGGAACAAGGTAAGGAGAGCCAGTGAGCCTTGGGGTTTCTACAAGCCAGAAGAAACTCCAGAGTGAGATGGGTGCGGTTGATCTCCCCACTCAGACACATTAACGTATACCACACACTGGAACAGGAACAAGGACTGGGGATTATACATCCACGTATACATTCGCTGTTGTTAATAACTGGTTTTCACTTCCACTAAGTGAGACAAAGACGACTAGCCAGGGAGGGGGAAGAGAGAGAGAGAGAGAGAGAGAGATGAGGCTGACTGCTCGGGGGCCCCGTGTGGCCGCCTGTGTCTGTCTCCCTCTGTCCTCAGGCGCCCTGCACACAGAGCGCCCGGCCCTTCACTCACTAACGCTGACGCACCAGCGAACCAGCGCTACTTATTTAACAAAATACCAGACTAACTCCAGGCCTTTCCAGGAATAGATTTGTTAGCCAGGATTAACCAAACTCATTCTGGGAAGACATCCGTAGGGACGGAGTGGAAACGGTATGGTGATTCATCTCAATAAATGCCCCCTGCTTTAATAAGCAAACTATAAAAACAACATGCTTAATAGCGTCTCGGAAGTAGAGAAAGTTTTAGTACAGAAATTCCCCTACAGCCTCCGCGAGCACACACGCCTACAAGACGAAATATACATTCTAAAGATGGTTGCAAGACTGCTTTTTCCCCCCCCCCCCCGTTCTTTTCTTTCTTTTTCTCCCTCTTTAGGATTACCCCTTCAGCAAATTAACCCAGGAGAGAGATTCTCTATGGTAGAACAGCCCCTGGTTCGAAGCAGAGTTTGGCAATTTGCACTACAGGAAAACAAAGCTAGTGCCCGTTTCAAATGAGAAAAGTTAAATGGGCTTACGATGGTGATTTTGTCTTTTGGGGGGGAAAGGCCCTAAATTATCAAAAACAAACCTTTAAAGACGTTTTAAAAGTTATTTGCCTACGTATAGATGTCTATGAATGCTGATGTCTCATGTGCCTGCCTTTTTAAGGACGTGGTAGTTAGTTAAAGTAAACCATAACTACGACTGGGCCTTGGCATGCAGCGAAATTCCTTATGAAGGTAGAGCAAACACCCCAAAGCACCTAAAAATAAGCTACTATTGTTGCAAGTTCTGTATTATTTAGTATCCTGTCTTTCTGACAATTTCTCATAACACTCTGTTTCCTAGCATTGCAATATTGGCTTCTGTATATACTGGAGATAAACAGACCTTCATATAGTGTTTAAAAATCCACACGTGTCTGTAATATTAACACACACACACTCGCACAAATTCGCCACCTGACCTAGCCATTGAGTGACACTGAGAACTGGTTTGCTCTGCGCTAGGGCTTGGAGAAGCTGCTATGCTGTCAGCGGAATGGGAACGCTATATTCTGCCAGTGGCAGCTTGGGGGAGTGACGAGGGTATGCATTTTATATATGTGAAACGTCATAAAACAAACATCCACAACTAAAGAGAAAGCTCCTATAGGAGATAAAGAGTAAAATGCGTCTGTTTATTACAACGCAAGTATCTAATCAGTATTTTAAATTCTCTCTCGGAAAATTAATACCAGTCTGGTCTTTCCTCTTCCCAGCATCCCCCAATACCCCGTATCTGGCATCCTGTACTTATTTCACTGGGAGCTATTTGTGTTCCCTAGGGACAAAACTAAGCTGAGAAAATCACTGTTAATAACGTTAGTGCCGAAATACCAACGCACGCTGTTACACAGGAACAGTGTCTCATTCTGTCTACATTTCATGCACATTTACAGTTGGAAACTCACCGAGCAGCACTGATTTCAAATACAATACGAGGCTAGCCACCTCGACTATATGAAAAGCTAGAAACACTTTTTGAAACTAAAGGCCAAACAAACTTTCGCTGCCCTCCACAGCAGTGTTCCACGGACGATTCAGATTTGAGTTCTATTGGACTCCTATGGAACCAAATGCTCTCACTCGCTCTCTTTGAACACACAATGTCTACACATTCTACAGAGCGTTTGTAGTTATATTTCCAGAGGATCGTAAAACTGAGAAATGGAGAGGCCTGTTATGTCATCAAGTCTATATTCTTGCTAAGGTAGGATCCAGTTGGTGTCCTTTGTTCTAGTATTTTGGTTGTTAATCATAACATCGTTTTATGCCTCAAAATCAAGAGAAAGATATTGTTAACGTTGGACTGTATATACCTGTTTATTTTAGTATGCAAGGGTGTAAATTTCCTAATTATCGACAAACATGCAGAGAATTATCCATTTCTGTCTGAATATTCTAACAGCACGTTTAAAAATAAAAACCATTCAGTTCAGACATTTTGCAGCTATTTCAAATAATTCAGTATGCAAGAATCGCCTCCTCTTAAATTTCTGTTTCACCAGGCTCTTGTGACACAAAGACAAGCTATACGCAGCTATATCCATGTTGTAACCTCAACTTTTCAACTTCATCAGCAGTAAGAAACTTAAGCTTTCACCCGTTATATACACAAATATTTACATGTGTACACACATTAGCATAGATTGACTAAATTATATATTATATACATCACAATGTTATACTGTAATATATATTATATATAATATGACCAGTAATTGTGAATTGCAAAGCGATTCAGGGTTCCTTGTGATATCATATACAACTATATAGCAACGCTCCAGATGCTTATAATGTCATATAATTATAGCTTTGTTCAGTTTTCCTGAGTATATTACATCTGTCCGATTACGATAGAAAATAAATGTAACTGGGAAAATAAACAGTGAAACTCAATATTTTTATCTGTTCACGAAGTCTCAATTCATTTTTATATGCAGTTTAATTTTTCAGTATAGGTTTTTTAAAATGTGAACAGTAAAACATGTAACTCACTATATCATCACACCTATAACTACATTAATATATTTTAATCATAGTATTACTATGGGGTATTTTTTTCGGAATGATCAAACACACACACACACCCCTATCTAGCTCACTGGGTGTGTGTGCTTGACCTCTGTCCACATATGGTTTGATGATGACTCTAATACCCGAGCTTTTTCTGTCTACCAGACCAGAAAAATGAAAACATCAAACCTCAAATGTAAAAGCTGTAAACCACAACGTTTTGTGTTACACAACGCTGCAGTTTTTAGCCTGACTGCGTAAAGGTCACGTTTGCAGCCTTACAAAGGAATGAAAACCCATTCTCGCTAATATAGCAAATGCTCTCAAAACTCACATTAGCTAATCTTAAACTTCCTGGACACACCAAAAAAAAAAAATAATAATTGCAGCTGTATCTTTTCTGACAGTTTATATGACTTTCTAGATTTATTATGGTTTTTTTTTTAAAGAGATTGATGTAAATGTCTATACAAATTAGAGTTCAAAAGTTAACTTTTTTCCCTATGATTCAATGTTAAGTTACATGGGTTGCGGCTCAAGATCACTTCAAAGAAAGTTAGAGTTAAGTCTTGTGTATTTTGGCGCCTTTTCCCTGCCAGCTACTGTACTAAAAAAAAAAAAAAAAAAAAAAAAACTTGGAGATCTTGTCTGTCCTGTCTCAAGTTCAATGGCAGCCCTTTCCAGCAGCAGGAGAAGATGGCCATTTTCGCAGCCCTAATAATAATTCAGATCACGCCACATCGGCATCTTGTGTCAAAGTCGAAACTGGCTTCCCCGCCCCCTTCAACCTGAGAGCTGCCAAGTCTTCACACACTCCGCATTCAACCACAACTTAATGGATGGGATATTGTGCATTAAAATGTGGCCCAGACACACAGGCGAGGAGAGGACAAGAGGGGAAAGCAGACAGACAGACAGACACACACACACACACACACCCAGAAGAAAGGAATGAATTAAAAGTACAACATGCAAGGCTCCCACAGCAAAATAGTAGGGTGAAAAAAAAGGGAGAGAGAAACCACAGGAAAGCCACAAAAGTAACTTTAAAAAACAAATTCAGAGATACCAAATGAACACTTCATACTGCAGCATGCAGCACCCGAGATAAATTAACTATTTAGTACAGCAGAGAATCAATGCCACTTTTCCTCAAAAGTACACATTCAGGGTGAAAAGTGTATTCATTACAAAATATATCCAGACGGTTAGAAGGAAAAGAATCAAAAGGGTGAACAAAAAAAGAAGAAGAAAAACTACAGCAACAAGACAGGGGAAACAAAAACTGTCTCGAGATACAAATAAAGTAGCATTTTCATTAATCCATTCCAGCGTTTAACTGATAGCTGCCTGCCAGAACAGAGGGGGAGGGGGAAAAGTTGAAGCAGGAAATGTGCCAAGTTCAGCACTTTTGGACGCAAACTCCCATCAACTGATTCCTGGCATAAAAGTGTGACCCATATACAAAAGCTGCCAAAAAAGCAAAATATAAACAAACAATCCACCACTTATATCTCATCCTGTAAAACAGAAGTGATATCAGCTTTTAGGAAGGGGATATAACATCCACTCTGGAAACCACAATCGCAGCCTGGAGGGGGGAAAAGAGGGAACAGCCAAGCAAATGAAAAAGGGGGGGGGAGGGAGGAAAGCATAATTTTCAATGCCACATACCATTGCACTGTATTGCATTAAATAAATGGGATCCTGAAATCTGTAACACACACAGGGCCGTTGGCTTCACATGTCTCAGGTAACAAATTTATTCTTTTCTCAAGAGCTCGGTGTGGTTTGTTTGTTTGTTTTGGTTTGGATTTCCAGAAGTGGCCTTCTTTTTTAAAAAAAGAAAAAAATATTATTGTTTGCTCAGTTTTTTTTTTTTAATGGAGACACCAAACAGGAAGAAAATTCTTGGCCAGAGGAGGGGAAAAGGCGGTAAAGTTAAAGTCTATAGGCAGTGGGCAGCCCCCTCCTCCTTCTCCTCCTCCTCTCGCTTTCCAATCTTCCTTCCTCTTTGAGTTGCAAGGCTGGAGAGTAGGTTTTGGTGGCTGACTTGAACGCGATCCAGGAGAGGCTGAGACCTGTGTGTGTGTGTGTGTGTGTGTGTGTGTGTGGAGCTGGGCCGGTCTCTATGTATGTGTGGTGCTGCCTCTCTTTTTTTCTTTTCCTTCCCTTCTCTTTCTCTCCCTCTCTCTCCCCCCTCTGCGACTGCAGAATGAGCTGGCGATCCTAGCGCGGAGCTAGTGCGTACTTGGCCTCCTTCCACCTCTTTCCGATTGGCCGGGCCAGCGGCGGTGGCTCCCTTTAACCACCACCCACTAAACCACCCATTCCCCGACTCCCTATCTGGCCGCCGGAGCCCTTGGGAAGCGCGGCTCTTCGTTTCCGCCTGGCGGCTGCATGAGAAACCAAGGGAAAAAACTACTGAGGGGGCGTATTTGCATATTCATACCGCAACACCCAATGAGAGACAGAGAGAGAGAGAGAGAGAGAGAGAGGAGCCGGAGGCGGCACCGGCAGCCCCAGACAGGTCAGGGACCTGAAATCTGTACTTCAATTGACTAGATCCTTTTGCTGTATAAACGCAAGGCTGCCTGCATTGTTTCAAATGTCTTGTTACAGCTGCACGCACGGATTTTGTTCTTTAACAGAAATTGGTCGTAATCTCCATTCATTGTTGAAAGAGGTTTAAAATCTTACTAATCACGGTAAATACATACCTCTGATTTTATATATATATATATATACACACACACACACACAATTACACATACATACATACACATATCAGTGCATAGATACAGCTAGAGTAGTACCAATTGGAAAATATGCTATTCCTAAGACGTATACTGGAAGATTGTCTTAATTTTTTTTAAAAAAATGTATTTCTGAAAGAGAAAGAAAGAAAGAAAAAGAAATCAGCAGGATTCACGCAGTTGTCATTAAGGTGAAGCCACCTGCTCCCAATGCCTACCTTTTGTGAGGCCCCAAAATTCCCACTGAACTTGAAGCGAATGGAAATTTTGGATGTTCAAGGAAATACATGATAAGAAGCTCCTGGTGCAAACACTGAAAACAGGGTTAAATGGGAACTGCAAGGTGCTGGAAACTTTTCAAAATCAGGCTTCTTGATTGAGGTGCCTAACTATAGGTTGAGGCCCTGGCTTTTAAAAATTTCTGTCACCCTCTTTAATGTGCTTCTCTGTGGGTCTAATCCTGATACCACTGAGTTCAATAGTGGCATGAGTGGCCTCTGTTGCTGCCAAAAATGTGACAGTGAATGAAAAGTTTTATGTACAAATTTATATTTTTCAGGAGTTTCAATGACAATAAAAAAATTGGTCTAAGATGAAAGCTGGCACATGTAGATTTTCAATTTAAAATTGATGTTTTTATTAAATGTCATCAAATCAAATAAATTGCAGCTTATTAATGAACATGGGTATAAAAACTATTGGTCTGTACCAATTTTAAACTTTTTGGAGTGTATAATATTCTAAAAAGGTTGGGAATTAAAAGTTGAATTTTGGGAAGTTAATATTCAATGTGTTGTAATTTCTTCAGATATTACCAAAAAAACTTAAATATTTATGTACAGCACTTGAAGAAGAATAAATGTCTTCACATGCATTTTCATAAAAAGCCTTTGCAGACTACTCAGGGCTTCAAATACCTATTATAAAGTGCCAAATGACCAAACTACCATTATCAAAAAGACCAAAATAACTGCAGTGGAATTGTTGTTAGTCCCAAACCTGAAGTCAGTTGGAGCTCCACATAGGCTCAGAGTTGCACATGCATTGAGCTCCTTGTAGAATTGGGACCATAGAAAATTCCCTTGAACCAAAATGTGGGAAGAGGTAAAAATCTAAAATACATTTTTGTAGTGCTAAAAATTGTTTGTAGAGTGTACACCCTAAAGAATCCTCATTATTGCTTTGAGACCATTCCTGGGAGCAAGGACAATGAGGAAGTTCCTCTCAGGAAGTCAATTTGTTTTTGTTTGTTTGTTTGTTTGATAATAATACTTTTAAAACTAATATGTATACTCCTACAATTAAGCATAAATCACCAAAAATAAAAACCATAAAGTAGAAATCCCAGAAAAAATTATTGTGTTTTCTTTTTATTTCTTCTCCTTATTTTGTTTAAAAAGTCAAAAATGGGAAAAATTAAATGTAAAACATTTTCTTACATTGTGTTTAGTTAATGTAATTGCTAAAAGAGTATGTGCCCTGGATTTTGTAAATTACATGCCATCCAGTTAATTGCCCGGATAGCAGGCCTCTTTTCCATGCCAGGGAGAATCTATGGTTGTTTTTGTTCTATAGAATTCAGCACTCTGCAACTGATCTAGCAAACCACCAGGAATTCTTCATACTGTATCAGCTGAAAGAATTAATGGCAATGTGGAAAACAAAACCCTGAATGGTCTTAAAGAGAGATTGTTGTAGCTCAAAGCTATATTAACTACTCAAACAGATGAACATAGATTGAATATATACTGATATTTGTCATAGGCATCTTTCTTGGACATTTTTATTTAGTTATTGTGCTAAATATATATTTTAGCCTTTGAGTTCTCATATGTATAGTTTTTGTGTATCTTGCTTAAGTGTATGTTTTGCTACAAGTATAATCAAAGCCCAATGTCCTCCACTGGAAAGCTGAAACCAGCATTCTGCTGCAAATTCCCCAGATTTAGCAGCTTTCTGGTCATGGAAGTTTTGTGGCAGTTTCATTTAAAATTTTAAATGCGAAAAATAATATAATCAGCATAGCAGCTCCTGTGTGGTTTACTGATAGATAATCAGTGACCCACCTGGAAAAAGAGTGGGAGGTAGTTTGGGACTGGGAAAATCTCATTTGTTGAATTTCTGCTAAAAGAGCAGCAGTGCAATTGTTATCAGTATTGACACTTAATGTGTCATCTGTAGGCTTCAGAGTCAACATTATATATAAATTGTTGTTAGACCCAAACCTGAAGTCGATTGGAGCTCCACATAGGCTCAGAATGAATATATATGAATTAGAAAGATCACAGCTCTCAAAGCTATTGTTTAAAGTGCCCACAGACTCAAGAATTAAGCCTGGCTTTGGTGAACACTGTCCTTGTTTTCAAGGTTTCTTCACAACCAAGAGGGCCAGGAAAGATAATGTAAATGAAAGCCAAGATTCTGGAACAGGAGTCTGTGGCAAGTGGTTGACACAACAGCAACTTCTGTCAGCAGTACAGTCACAGAACAAAATCAAATTCTGTGGCCACACAATCCCAGAATAGACAGTCCCCTGAATAAAATACATGCATGTTAATTATAGGTGATGCAGTAGTAATGCTATTTTTAAGATTGCTGAACACTTTCCATTGTGATCCCACATTTTCTTAAGTTGCTTATAACTTTTATAAGTAGCTTAAAACTTTGTCAAACTTTATCCTTTTTAGGCTGAAATTTGTTATGCTTAGTACCTGTTTCAAATCAAAATTATTTTTGAAAGTTTGATGAAAAATATCAAAATCATTCTTGAAAATTGCAGTTCAGTGAAAAACATAGTAGGTAGTTTTGGCTTTTTTCAGATAGAACTGGTTAAAAAACAAACAAACAAACAAAAACCCACCAACTATCACGTAAGGGTTTGGAGCAGGGGCTTACAATTTGGCGGGGTGATAGTCCTGTGGCTAGAAAGGTGCATTTGACTGAGTTATAAGCCACAGAAAATTGCTATTTGCACACATGCACTACACCTGCTCATTATTTCTGCAAGTTCATATTTTTGCCACGCTGTATTTTAGATGTTCTCAGTACCCACTGAGCCTCTTGCAATGTTTCCCAGCAACTAGATGGAATTATAGCTCCAAACTTAACATAGACAAGATGGATGCTGCTGTTTCTTTCCCTCATCAAAATATTCCCTGGTCCAGGGTAAGATGCTCTTGAGTTCTAGTCTCATGGCTTCCACAGATTGGTAATCCTCTGTACTATTAAGTAAATCCTTAAACTCCTATTCTAAGAGAGAGAGAAGCATCACTCCTATTTTACAAATGGGGTAACTGAACACAGCAGAGGTTGTACCAAAGTTCTTCTGGAAAAACTTGGAATAAAGCCTAGAGGTGAAATCCTGACCGTCCCTGAAATTAATAGCAACACTCCCATTGACTTCAGTGGGTCAGGATTTCATCCCAGGTTGCTAATACAGCAACTCAGGTTACATTAATTGAATTACATTGCCTTTTCAAAAAAACATATATGCCAAATCTATGTGCTTGATAATGCTATGAGTAAAACACGGCTACTGTTGCATACCTATCTTCACAAAGTACATGCTGTACCACAAACAAATGGCCACTATGTAATGAAAAACCTGAATAAAATACAAATAGCATCCAGGAATTCTAATATTCTGTCCTTTGCTTTAACCATTAGACAACATCCTTCTCCTTGAGTCAGGAATTTAACTGTTACCCAATGTTCTATTGCTTCCTAGCAAATAATTATAATTTCTTTGTTTGTTCATTTTCCTTTATTAAAAAACCTTGGAAATTCCAAATAATAAATCTCTACATTAAAACAACATGATGAAGATTGTAAAGTGGAGCACTCAAAAGTTTTTTAAAAATGCTCTCTTTATTCTGTGCAACTTTATTTCATTTGGGTATAGATCATGGTATAGTATTTTATAATATGGTAATACATTATTTATTCCACAGGACTTCTACTTTATTGGAGTGCAGTGGATGAGGAACTGTAACATTGTTATTTTAAACAGAAAAAGTAAAAAATAGCTCCGGGTTAATGGTAGTATTTAAATGGACTACATAACCATTTGAGTTCACACCTCATTAAGGTGAATGGAATGGGAAGGGGTTCACATCTTTGTCATTGCTTTTGCCTTGCAGCATTTTTCTGCCAAGCCCAGTTAATAAAGCAGCAGCACATTAGCTGATTTTCTAGCAGCTGTATTTTTGCAACAGAAAAAAAAAAAAGAAAGTTTAGACATTGCAGAACATTGTGAAATGGAGCCAGGGCTGGCCCTCAGAGGATAATTATTTTGTCTCCCCTTTGCTGCATATCAGTCTACCAGATCCCAATCTCTTCTCCTGCTACATCTGGGAACCTCCATCCTGCTGACCCTCCATACCCAAAGGTTCCAGAGAGATGGATCTTAGAGCACTGAGGCTTCTGGATAGCCTCTTCTGCACTCTGTGGTATGAGGATGATTTCCTGTAGTGTGAGGGTCTTTACAAGATGCAGAACATTTCAGCCCCAAAGGCAACATTTTCAGAAAGCTTTGAGCAAGTGAAAACAAGGTTATAATAGAACTCCTATGCAACCTTAATTATAGCCTTACTGCTGTGAATACCATAAATATAGAGACACACGCACTCAAGATAATAAAATAAGACTTTATTAAGCTTTTTGATTTTGGTAACCAATCCAGCTGGTTCATAAAGTATTGCATTGAAATGTACTGTGTACTACTGCCTTCTAAACTAAAGCTAGCAAGGAACAGAACAGGGCACCACTGAATGGAGGAAGTCAGAGGAAGAGGTTGGTACTGGTAGCTAAATGTCAGCCCAGACCAAGAAAAGTTGTCAGTTTGGGGCTCCACTCCCAAGCACTGGCTCTGGAAAAGGCCAAGGAGTGTGAGGAGACTGGTGCTGACCAAGAAAAATTGTTCTGGGAGCTTCAGAAAATACTCACTTCCCTTCTTACTAAGCAAGAGAGAGACAGAAGGAAATGAAATAAGTGGGGGCCAAGCAGCAAGAAGAGGGATAAGGCACCTGAGAAGGAGGAAAGACAGTTGGCCCCAAAAACCTCTGATGTATGAACAAAATTCATACACAGACTCTCTGTGAAGGTAATAGCAGTAAAACAAATTAGTCTCAAGTAAAAATTGTTCCTGGGCTTGTGCAATTTTCACACACACACACACACACACACACACACTAGGAAGAGTAGATTGATAGATCACAGGGAAAATATAGACAAACTTATTTTCTCTTTCTAAAGATAAGTATGTTTCTTATATGCCAATGAACGTCTTTCTTTGTCCTTAATGATCTACTTTTAGCCCATAACAAATATTCATATGTTTTATCCCCTGTTTATTTTAATGTTTTGTAAATTCTCTGAAACAGAGGCTGTCTTGCTGTGTGCTTGTTTGTATTGTAACTTGCACAACGATGGCCTGATCTTGAATTAGGATTCTTAAGAGCTACCTTTTTTTTAAAAAAATGCAACAATTGTGGTAAAATTCGTGTGTGCCACATAGGAGTCGCACAGGGTTCTGGGTCTGCATGTTGCTATGAAACCTAAATGTGTATTTTCTCCTCTCCCTGGGTTTAGAAGTATAAAAAGAGCAAAAAGAAAAGGAGTACTCACGAAAGCTCATGCTCAAATAAATTGGTTAGTCTCTAAGGTGCCACAAGTACTCCTTTTCTTTTTGCGAATACAGACTAACACGGCTGTTACTCTGAAAAATAGCAAAGTTATTGCTTAAATTTGATTTTCCAAGATCATAAAATAAACTAGAGAACCCCAATCTCCACATCCAAAATTAAAACCGTATAACACCAGTGGCATCCAGCAACATGTGAAAGTGTGTAGGTGATGTTGAACCAATAGGGTAGACTCGGAGATAATTCACAACACCAGGTAAAGCTTTTCGTGTGGTTTTAAAACAGGACAGGCACTGCCTCTACTGTAGACTACCATTGTATGCATGTTTTCCTGACTAAGGGCCCAGTTCAGAAGAGTATATCCACTGTTTTCCAGACCTAGCAAGCCTCACAAAGATGCAGATATTTGACCTAATCCTGCACTCCTTTCTTTGACAAAATCCCCATCCAGTGGGGAGAACGGAGTGCAGGATTGGGCCCATCTGCTCTATGGCAGACCAGTCTATCCAGGAAAACAAATTACTCTGCAAGGCCAGAAAAGAAAGAAAACAACGTCTCAGCCCCAGGTTGTGAAGCTGCTGAGATGAAGGTGGCAGGATAGCCCAAGAGTGCTCAAACGCCATCTGACAGTCCCCTTCATCTCCTCTGCCCTTGGCCTCCATAACCTGTCACCCTGTAGGCCATAGATCTGCACAGCCTCAGGAGGAAACAGCTTCTCTCTATTTTTTATTTAAAAACAAGCATCTTTAGCTGTTGGAAGGGGACACTCTCCCAGCCCAGATTGCTGGAGAGGACAGCTACTGGAGCCCCTGCCAACAATCAGGAGGAGGGAGAGGGAAGGGACAGTGCTAGCCTCTTGCTGATACATGTAGTGGGGGATTCACTTCAAGACAGTTTCATTGGTCATTGGGTGTTTTCCCCTCTTCCTGCCTGACACCTGCAGTCCAGAGACAGTCAGGCTTGTCAATGTTTCTTGAGCACATGTAGATGTGACAGGAGGAGATGTTATCACAAAAGATCTTGTTACAGCAGATCGCAGATGTGTGAAAGTAATAGACTGCTGGCACAGAGGCCTAGTTCCTATACACGCGCCTTCGCTGTCTATTTTCCCTTTTTGTTCACCCCTACTCTCTTCCTTCCCCCACAGGCAGATTCCATAGGCAGTGTTGCTTTTTATATCATACACTCAGGGAGGGAACTGCAGCAGATAACTTTGCCAAGAACAGAGGATTGGCAAACTCTGTTCCAAGTCTGCAAAAAGCAGCAACGGCTTTAAATAGACCTGACTGCAAACTGCTGCTGCAGAATTGGCTCCAGGATCCAGTCAAGAGAAAGGTCATCAGCACTGGCCAAGCAACTAGAGACCCTGCTGGGCTAAATTCTGTCTTCAGTTGCGTCATTGCAGGGCTAAGTCTGGTTGATTGTTTGTTTGAGGGGAGAAGGCCTGTGTGCGGGAGAAATGGGTTTTGTGGACTGATTGCGTTTCTTGAAGTTCCCTGACTGTTCTCTCTCAAACAGCATGCTTTCTGGATCCTGCCTACAGTGCAATATGTTAGCGTAGGGTTTATGTTGGTTTGGTTTTTGGCCTCTATACTCTCTTCCACTTGATAAAGCATCTTAAGAAGGTACCACTAGTCACTTGATATCTAAGGGACCATCATGCTTGCTGGTATTTGCACCATTTTCTTTTTATAGAGGGGGATGGACTGAACTGTAGTTGACCCAGTTTTTCCAACCACATTTTGGTGTTTCCATCCTCTGTATCTTTCAACAAAATATTCACAAAATAAACACAAAAATCTCATATTGCTAATACTTCTTTATTTGTTCAGTCTCTGGAAACTGGCTTTCAGTTACTAGAAATCTGTCCTCGGTAAATTGTGGCTGCATACGGGCTGTGTGGTGGACAGGGAGAATCTACTAAATATTTGAAGTGTAACTACAACTATTCCACAGACATTCAGGAAGTTGGTTTCATTATATAACTAGAATGAAAAAATGTATTTGCTGTATTTTAGTTAGACGATCATCAGTGAATTCTGCTAGAAGAATTAGGTGTATCATTTAATACACACACACACATACACACACCCCTACCTGAGGCCTGGGTGACTAAATAAAAGGACCAAATCTTGTCCCCCACATAGGGGTGTGGTGCAGCTGCCACTGATGTCCATTGGCCTTGTGTCCCTTCTGTCTGAGTGGAGAACTGGGCCCAGCAAGGTGAAAGTGACCATAAAGGTTCAGTTTTAGGCTTCTGACTCTCTGTAGCTAGCAACAGTAGCTAATGAAGAGTAATAGACATTCTGAGAGATGTGAGAGGGCCCTGAAAACATCCCGCATTGCCACAGACTTTAGCCCTTCAAACTCTCCAAAGGGGCATCTCTCCTCATGCATAGTGCTTTTATATTCAGTGTTCAGAGTGCCAACAAGAAGGAACTCCTATAAGACTGCAGGTTTCAGATGAGGTCTACTAATTCCCTCAGATTAACTCCTTCCTGCCCTTTAGCTTTTGTTCCTTTGCCCTCTCTACTCCATTCTTACACTAGCTGCAGAATGTTTAGTTTTCCTGGTGGCTGATGTTCTCTCTCTCTTTTACTTAGGAGAGTAAATGCCTAACACTCAATTCCCACTGGCAGGAGAAACAGGGGAGCTCAGCTGCTGCCCAGCCCGCTCAGTCTGAGCGGTTTACCTGCATTTGGTTGGGGGGGTGCTATTTAAAACAGACACTATAGCAGCATCTTTCCCCCCTTGCCTCCCTTTTGGAATCCTTCAGTACAGTCAATAAGTTTCTCAGGCCACCCTCATCTTTTGTGTGGCCCTCCACAGATGTCGCTTACATGCAATCATCTTATTCTCCCCCTCTCCAAAACCTGGGTTATTTTCTCTGTGACCATTTTGCCATATTTTTACACATTTTATCATATATTTACTGCAGCATAAACACAACTGGAGAACTGTTCAGAGGTCTTCGGAAAGCTGTAACACATTAGATCTACACCAATCTTCTAAACGTCTCCGTAAGAGAAAACAGAAAATCAAGTTAAAAACCCTTAGAACACACTTTAGGGGTTTGTTGGCCCTTTCCTCTCATATCATGCACTTTAAAAACGGACTGCCCAGCTCTGCTTAAAAGTGGCAGAACCGCATAAGGTGGAGCACAGTGACACAATTGGTCGGGACCGTTTCTCTGTTTTAAAAATTAACATCTCTTTTTCTTCTGTTTTCGGAAACACAGAGAAAACACACACGCGTACAGCACAGACCTAAAGGGAATCCGAGATGGAAATAATCTGTAGTCCAGTCCCTCTCCCCAGCAAAAATCGACCTGTTACAAGCCGCGATATTACAGTGAAATCTCTGAAATCTCTAGGAAAAATCTCTTCCCACCAACGCAGACAAAGTGCCTTTATTCTGATGTATTTTTGCCGATATTCACGAAACGGAACAGAATTCATTCGTGTGTGATTTTCCCACCCTAAACTCAGGCTGTACCCACCAGACACAGCAGATCTGGAGCCGTCGCTCGCTTCAGCACGTTTTCAGTTTCAGAGCAGTAGTTTGTGTATTGTGTGTCCCCACAGGCTTGCTGAATTTCCAAACTTTCAAGCGTTAGCTCTTAGCTGGAACCGGGCTCTATTTCCAGATCTGGAGCCCACGGCTGGGTTTTACCGTGTGACTTCATTCACTTGGGCTTAATCCCTGGCAGAACAAAACCCAGACAGGACAGATTGAAGAGGTCTGGAAATCCCCAATATGGACTGAAGCAAACGCAGGGAAATGGAGGGAGGACGGGGGAACACCACACAGCCACACACCCCTTTTCGCGTCTGAGGGGAGAGGGGTAACCCTGTGGGGGTTTGTCCCGCTTTCTGCCCGGGAGCGTGTCTTGGCTCCCGGGAAGGGGGGGGGACATGGACTATCCCCCCCATCCCCGATGGGACAACGCGGGGCGACTCGGAGCGAACAAGGTGGGAGGGGGAATCGGCGTTTTCAGGGACCGGCTCTATGTTGCGGGACCAGGTAAAAAATAAAGTGTGAACAAAACTAGACAGCACGTTCCCCGCCAGTCCGAGACAGGGGGAGCTGAAAAGCAAGCGCCACAACCTGCGCCGCACACTGGCCGCGGGGGAGTCACCCCCGAAAGGATCCGAGCCTGAATTCTCCTGCCGGCTCGAATCGGAGATTCACGCCAGACCTGGAGGAGGAGGAGGAAGACAGGGCTAGAGTGGGGTGACTCCGAAACTGGCTCGCAGCTAACGCAACTACAATGCAAATAAGCAGCTAGGAAACGTGCGTGAAGCAGGCGGGAGCAGATCGGCTCATCGATGTCTATGCAAAGCCTGTAAGAAATAACATGAGATTATTAAATAGTGCTAAGGTGTTTTAGACTGGAATGTTGTTGTTGTTTTACAAACAGGTGAGTTATTCTTTAAAAACGTGCCGGAGTAATTATTTGCTAGGACATCGACCTATTGGCAAGAAAATATCTCCTACCTCTAGGTGTTTGGGGGGGATTCCGAAGCGAGTTTTAAGGAGGGCAATCACGGCAGCTAGGCACAGTATGTTAAAGGCACTGGAATGGCACCACGAATGCGGTCTGAGTCATTCTCCTGTGTGGGAGCTGCTTTGGGGGGGAGGGTACCGTAATTAAACTCTAATCTCGCAGCTGAGTGTGAAATCAGTTCTGGCATCTTTCGAAAGCCTGTCCTGCAGGTAAGTAGAAAACGAAAAAGTGTGCCCTGGGTGTAGGGGGAGCTTTCCTTCGGCTGGGCGGGGGACTCGGAGCGGTGCCTTCGAGTGGCAGGACGCTAGAATGGCAGGGTGACACTGTGCTTAAGAAGGGGGGGGGATTGGTGCGTTGCTGTTGAAGGGGGTTTGGTGCCTTGCTCCAATCCCTCCAAACCGACCCTCTGGCGCAGCACAATGCATTCGAGCAAAGTCGCCATAACGGCAAAAGTTTTTACTTTACACCCAAGAGTGATTAAAAGCGCCCACCCTCCAGAACATAACCCTGCATCCTTAGTTTCTCTGGGCCAACCTCTGGATTGAATTATTTTAATAAGAGCATTGATCTTTTCTACTGGTCAGCCCAACTGGCCAAACCCATACTTCCTTGCAACATGGGTGGTGGTGGGGTGTGTGGGTGTTATTTTTAGCCCGCTCGCTGGAACAAAATGTTCCCACTCTCTCTTTCCTCCAATCTAAATCTCATTGCTGGTTGCCTAGTCTTTGATATTTAAAACGGTCTGTTTCCCTTGTCACACTACCTGTTATAGGAAATGGCTCCCATCGCTTGACAAATAAGACACGACCTATGCCTAAGTGAAGAATGGTTTCTAAGCTGTCACAGGGAAAAGCCGAAATACTAAACCGCAGGTCTCTTGCAGTCGTTTCCCTACTGTATGATCATTCAATATGTGACAACTGTATAATAGATTTGCGTTAATGCAGTGCACAGCTATCAAAGTAAATAAGAGTTGATCAAAACATTGCCATGTGTTCTTGGCCCTTTGATAAATACATTTGAGCAGCTTTTAAAGCTCCCTATGTATTTCCCTAGCAAACGTGGGGCCCGTTTTAATAACATTTAAATAACCCTCTTCTCCAAATCTTACGGTTCAGTCAGTTTACCTATACTCTAAAATGCATTAAAACATCTCCCTCTCTCTCATCTGAGCTTAGGATTATCACCTGGATCCATTTTAACAACATGGTTTAGTGTCTTTTGCCACAAGCTATCCAACATGAATACAAACATCATCATGAAGAGACGTAACAAATAAAGCGGGGGGGGAGGGGAAATGATACTTTTTGTCAAATGATGCCTCCTAAAGATTGAATAATAATAGTTCAGTCTTTAAAAAAAAAACCACCCTTCGCGAGATCTTTAGCACTATAGTGACACAGAGATATAGTCTGGTCTATAGAACTGATACGGGGCTTTAAAATTGTGTAGGTGTAAACTGGGAAAGCTCTGATCTGGCCTACAGATGGTTGATGACCCACATGCTGCAGGACATACAGTATTTTAATAAGTAATAGCTATTAACTTCTGTTCCTCGCCCCCCAGTACTGCCCTTCCCCCATACACTCCCTAAAACCATTGCAGTGAGGGATCATCTTCCTTCCGATTTTCTGACATTTCTAAAAATATCCAGCACATATACACCATCACAGTTAGGCAAGGAGGAGCGGGGAGGTAAAGGGGGAGAGAAAAATCAATGCAAACTATTTTTGCACGCTGGGGTTGAAGTTTGGTCTTTGTATTTCTAAAAAAGGTGAAAACCAACTCCTTTTCACACTCTCCAAACCTCTAGACTCACAACAGAATACAATCATTGTGCAGTAAAGAGAAGGCAAAACAATCCTGGTAGGGTAATGATAATTGTTATGGCATGGAGCAAGAACGGTTTTGTTATAGAAATAGTGTTTGTTATGAAGAGATTGCGAATGAACAGTCATTAAGACAAACACAAACAAACTGCACCTAACAAGTCTATTGTCATTGTGATGTTCGGCGTGCTGTTAAATCTCCTTTAGTTTTTAAATCGTTACTGTTCTTTTCATTTATACATATGTACATTGCTTCCATTTACTGTAATTTCAGCAAGCTAACGCTCTGAAATTGTGTTCAAAAGGAACAGAAACTCCATTCTCTCTTTGTATAGACATCAATACATTAAAATGTATCTCCCTATTCTGCAGTCAATTTTACAGATTGTAATAAATCAATGTATAGTACATTAACAATATAAAGGCTTCCAATACATTTATTCTTTGTGATTTATTGCATTTTAGTTGATTTCCAATGGTATTTGCAAAATGATCGTGTAACACCTCGACGCATAGGGAAAACGTACAAAAATGCAAAGCGGTACATGGAATGATCTACCATAAAGTTACTATTTTCTGTATAAACAAAATTAAGATATCTAAACTGGTAGATATGTAAAAAGCAGATATGTAGATATAGGCAGATAGATATCTGTGTCGACTGTATAACGCATGTAGCCAATGGATATCCTACAGCCTTTCCACATATTCTTTTTATGTCACAAACTCGACTCGATTACATGTACGAACTGGCACGCACTGCAAACTGCAACTCAAATCAGTGCTTCTAAAAAGAATAATAATAAAACAGGCAGCGAGCGGCAGAGCATTCTCCCAGCCTCACAGAATAATAAAACCCCCCATAAAAGATTAAATATAAAAATCATAGCCCACAAACAAAATGCAAGTCATCTGCTGGAGGCGAGATGGTGCATGCTTTAATTTCACGAGTTAGGATGGGCTCTGGAAGCTTCATTTAAGATCTATATTATATTCACTCCTGGTTTTTTAAAAAAAGGTATGTTTCACTGCAAGGCTGATGACTCCTTTCTCTCTCACGCACATTCCTTACTAAAGTAAGACTTTTCTGAGCATTCATGCACAGACTGTTTCGAAAACCTAAACTGCCTCTTTCCGAGGTTTTGTCCTACATTAACAGTGTTGCTGGGATAGCAAACCAGCCAGCTTTTTCACTGATCTGTCCCATTTCATTTCCACCTGCCCAGGTAAAGGTCCCTCTGCCACCAACACTGATTTATCAAGAAGCGAGCACTTCGATCAGTAATTAAGGAGGCACCAGTGCAATGCATTAACAAAGCTACAAAGGATTTGATCCCCCCATCTTTGTTCCTCCCGCCCCCTCTCCCCAAAAGCAGAGCTTCCCGAACCTGACACAGAATCGATGGGACAAGGTCCGAAGGCAACGAGGACGAATGGCTCAACAACCTAGCAGTGCTCGTCTGGGAATCTTTAAGTGAGGGGCTTTTTTTATTTTAATGCAGATCTATAGATATAGGTTAGAGGCAGCAGTTTTAAAAACCTTATTGATCCAGACTGCAAAAGCCTTACTCCCTAGGGGGAGAGAGGTTTTTTTTTTTTTTAAATTTGCTTTATATGATAGTTATTAATTTGATACACACACGCGCACACAAGGAGCGAGTCTTCTTCCAAACGTATGAGATTTGGCAGGTTCCTGGTGTACTAGGTTTAGGACTGAAATATTTTGGCAAAGGTGTGTCGGGAGGAAGGGGGCTAACGGGAAAAAAGGCAAAGGAATCAATGGGGAGGGTGGATCGTTGACACCCCCCTCCCCCCGGCTTTAACAACAGATGTCACACACGTGTTGTACTGAAATCTCCCGGCTGAAGCAGGATGGGGCTCAGGCTGCACACGAAGGTCCTCGATCGGTTGGAAATGTTCTCTCTGCCTTTCCAACACACACACACACACACACGCACCCCTCACTGCCACACCCCATGCCCCCAAGCAAAACCCGATCTGGGATTATTTTTAGGATGTCAGAAGCTGTGTCAGCTCGTAGGGAATGAAAAAAAAAATCACCCAATTTGGGAAAAGTGTCTGATGGCTACATACTCCCCAAAGGCGAGTCCCTAGAGGTCCTAGCCCCCTCTCCCCCCACTGTCTCCCTAAGATTTTGCCTGGAAAGAGTTTCTTCAGGAACTGAGGGCTGCTTATGCCGGTGTTCAGGGCTTGAGGGGGAGGTTCATGCTTGCAACAAGTCTGGCTGTGACTTCTCCTCCAGTTCTGGAGTCTTCAACGTGTAAGAAAATCCAGCGAGGAGCCTGACAGTGTCCTGGTATGTCCTCTCATCACCCCAGGGAGCAATACCAGCTCCGACACGTGCACTTATTTCTCGGTGCACGTTTGGCTCGAAGCATCAGTGTTAAAAGCAAACCCTACCCTCGTACTGTGCTGGGGTATATGGCGAAGAGCACATCTGCAGCCCCTGCGAGCAGGAGGCTGCCTGAGCTCATGCAGGGGAAAGACCCAGAGGGAGCAGCTGCCTGGGTCTCGAGGTTTCAGTTGCTAACCCAGAACAAAGGACCCCGCGCCCCCTCGTGTCAGAGAGCTGCCAATGCAGGGCTACGACTGGGAGGAGGGAGACAGAAATACAGGGGTTCACAATGAGAAGCAATTGGAGGGAGCTGCTGGAATTCTGCTCAAGTCCCTCCTGGGGAACAAATAGCACTAAGTAACAATCAGGAAGAACCTAATGTGTTTTAGAAATGGGAATGAAAGGCGTCTCTCAACACACACACGTGGGAGATCAATGACAGGCACTGTAAGTACCCCCTCCCCCTTATTTGAATCTGAGGGATAAGAGCTAGACAGCAGCACCTTTTACTTCTGTCTCCCCTTAAAGAAGATTTAGAAACATGGTCTTGTATTCCTTTGGTGCTGTGGAAAAAGATCACCTCTCTTTAAAAAGAATCAACTCTGTGTGAATGTCTGTATGGTATAGAGAAAAGGAGTACTTGTGGCACCTTAGAGACTAACCAATTTATTTGAGCATAAGCTTTCATGAGCTACAGCTCACTTCATTGGATGCATACTGTGGAAAGTATAGAAGATCTTATTATATACACACAAAGCATAAAAAAATACCTCCTCCCACCCCACTCTCCTACTGGTAATAGCTTATCTAAAGTGATCACTCTCCTTACAATGTGTATGATAATCAAGTTGGGCCATTTCCAGCACAAATCCAGGTTTTCTCACCCCCCCCCCTTTTTTTTCCCATGCTTTTTGTGTGTATATAATAAGATCTTCTACACTTTCCACAGTATGCATCCGATGAAGTGAGCTGTAGCTCAGGAAAGCTTATGCTCAAATAAATTGGTTAGTCTCTAAGGTGCCACAAGTATTCCTTTTCTTTTTGCGAACACAGACTAACACGGCCATTACTCTGAAACCTGTATGGTATAGGAATGCTGAGTCTGCAGCTCAGAAACCCAAGCAGTTTGACACAACTTTCTGCTCCACGGGGCAAGCCCCTGTGGACAGCATTTACTGGATGACCACATTCTAACCACTGCATCACACACATACACACCCCATGGTTCAACAAACGTGCCACAGGATTTTTAAAAAATCCTTTATGGATTCGTTCAAATGTACTGCTCTGATCAGATAAATAGACATACGGCCGCCAGAATAAATGGATCCAGGTACAGAGGGCACTAGTGCATCCAATATGAATCGTTGTTGCTGGCTCATGTTTTCCCATTTTTCTTAAAGACGCATCTAGCGCTAACAAAAGTCCAGAAGAGAATTAATTGGTAAGCTGCTGGGGGCAGGAAATGATTCTCCTTTTGTGTCTGTGAAGCACTTAGCAAAGTGGGGCCCTGATCCTTATTTTGGAGTCCGAGTATTACCACAGTGCAAATAACCACCAAAGTGGGTTCAGTAACAATAGCAGTAGGTTAACACAGTTCCTTTGACTGTGCTGTTGCCTTCAAACCTAGGCAAGATATGGATAACACACACACACACTTTTTTTTTTTTTTGCTGGAGGCAGTTGAAACAGCACATATATACAAAAATAGTAAACAATGAAATGTAGAACATAAATCACTTCTTTTTGAAGTCTTTCACATTTTCAGATTGCTGTTGCACAAAGTCTAAAATATTCTGGAATCTGAGCTTTGCTCCACATGTTGCTGATTAAGGCAATATCGGCTCCCACTAGGTAATGTTTGGTTGTGTCATAAGTGGTCACTTTTTTCCTCTACAACTTTAAAGAACCATACCAGCCTAGGGAATAGTTTCCTGAGCTGTGAAAGCAGAGCCCATAAGTTCAAGTCACACCTGTATTTGCCCTTTGTTTGTATTCCTCATGTATGTCACCACCCTTATGATTGGCTAAGGCCATGAAACCTAATTCTAGAAGGCAGTCAAGTATGAGCTGACACCCCATTTTATAAATAAGGTAGCAGAGTGGTTACATAAGGTGGCCAAAGACACAGAAAGGAATAGAATCCCTACCAGGACTCTAACATGGCAGACCCAAATCTTATTCACACTGTCCTTTAGACTGAATATGCTTAGTTATCCCTCTCTCTAACTACTAAAGAACATACTTCCCAAAGAGCCACAGGAAGAACCAGGATTCCTGATCTCCAATATGCTATTGCTGTCTAGCAAACAGTTGTGAGACCCACTGGGAACTGTGTTTAGGTCTTCCCCTGGGGATTGAACTAAATAGAAGCTCCCAATCACTACTATAGCTCAAGTGGTGAAAGTCTAGTATTCAAATTCTGGTTTTGACCTATGTGAAAGAGTGTCATGGTTGTGCATGACAGAGTTTGGTTTTTCAATTTTCCTTTTCTAAAAGTAACTGCTTTATTTAAATGTACACAAGAACATTTTGTAACATCTCTAAATTATGGTGCACCACACCAAAACACAAGTGTTTCACATTTCCATTATTTGTCATCTCCCCCCTTCCCCACCCTGACCCTAAGGGTTTTTCCACTGAGGTATACCAACTGAGTGTAAAGTACCCTTGTGCTCATGCCCTACACGCTATTGTAATAATCTTTGTACAAAGTATGCCTGGCAAGATGTCATTTAAAAACCTCAATTTGCTGATCAATAAAATCACGGCAAAATGCATGTAGCAGTGTTACCTACTACCTACTAAGTTACCATTACCTACTAAGTGGCCATTATTTGACAGGAAAGGGTGCAGGTGTAAAAAAAAAAAAAAAAAATCTACATTTTAACAAAGAAACAGCATGGAGTTCCCTTCCACACAGAGTGCCTGTCATCTTGATCCCAGGTGGAAATGCTTTTCAAAGTGGGGACAGGACTATAACAAGAAGGAGCAGACACACCAAGGAACCTTCTCTCTCTCTCCCCATTGAATCACTGCACCAGAAGGAACAAAGGAAGTAGCTATTTTGAACTGTGGAAGGAGTCCTGAAGTTTGATCAGACTGCTGAGAGTACGTGTCGAGAAAAACTTTGCTTTGAATTTAACATATTTTGTTAAGTTAAACAGCAACTGGTGCCTATCTTTGTTTTTCTTGTAACCATTTCTGACCTTTATACCTCATTACTTGTATTCAAGTAAAATCTCTCTTTGTAGTTAATAAACTAAACTAGTTTTATTGTTTTATCTAATCCCGTGTGTTTGAAGTGCTTGGGAAATTCCATTTGGAGTAACAAGCTGTATGCTTATAATTCCTATTAATAAAAGGATGGACTTTTATACAAGCTTATATTGTCCAGGAGTGAGCTGGGTAGTACAGGACATGCACTTCTTGGGGAAAATCTAGAACTGGGGATGTGATGGGGTCACCCCGCAATATAACCCAGGTTGGTAAGAGCCAAGGTGTGGCTGGCTGGCTGGCTCCAGCATACACACAGGCTTAGCTGGGACTGACTTGCATGCTGGAGGCTGTTTGTGAGCAGTCCAGACTGGAGGCTGGGACATTTGAAAAACCAGCTAACCTGTCTATGTCCCATAACAATTTAACAAGAGGCATTGCAATTGTAATCAGGACAATTCATTTGAACGTGAATATTAAAGAGATGTACTAGACCAGCAATCACTAACTGTCAAGGTTCCTTCTCCACTCTGAACTCTAGGGTACAGATGTGGGGACCTGCATGAAAAACCCCCTAAGCTTATTTTTACCAGCTTAGGTTAAAACTTCCCCAAGGTACAAACTATTTTACCTTTTGCCCTTGGACTTAATTGCTGCCACCACCAAGCGTCGAACAAATACATAACAGGGAAAGAGCCTGCTTGGAAACGTCTTTCCCCCCCAAAATCCTCCCCAAACCCTACACCCCCTTTCCTGGGGAAGGCTTGATAAAAATCCTCACCAATTTGTATAGGTGAGCACAAACCCAAATCCTTGGATCTTAAGAACAATGAAAAAGCAATCAGGTTCTTAAAAGAAGAATTTTAATTGAAGTAAAAGAATCACCTCTGTAAAATCAGGATGGTAAATACCTTACAGGGTAATCAGATTCAAAACATCCCTCTAGGCAAAACCTTAAGTTACAAAAAGACACAAAAACAGGAATATACATTCCATTCAGCACAGCTTATTTTCTCAGCCATTTAAACAAAACAGAATCTAACGCATATCTAGCTAGATTACTTACTAAGTTCTAAGACTCCATTCTTTTTCTGTTCCTGGCAAAAACAACACACAGACAGAGAGAACCTTTGTTTCTCCCCCCCACAGCTTTGAAAGTATCTTGTCTCCTCATTGGTCATTTTGGTCAGGTGCCAGCGAGGTTATCCTAGCTTCTTAACCCTTTACAGGTGAAAGGGTTTTTCCTCTGGCCAGGAGGGATTTAAAGGTGTTTACCCTTCCCTTTATATTTATGACACTAACCCATTTATTTGTAGCAATAGAAATCAAGGGTAGATGCTAAATCTCTTTGTCTGAGTACCCACATCCTGTTAGAAGTTTACCAATGTAACCAAATTAGCTTTTAGATACTAAATCCTTTTCATGTCTTAATTACCTTATATTATGTATGCAACTGTGTTCAGTTAACCTTAAGGCCCAAGATGTGAGACACTGCAGGAAACTAATAATATTATCTACACTGTCTTCATCTTATCTCAGGTTTCAGAGTAGCAGCTGTGTTAGTCTGTATACGCAAAAAGAAAAGGAGTACTTGTGGCACCTTAGAGACTAACAAATTTGTTTGAGCATAAGCTGTAGCTCACAAAAGCTTATGCTCAAATAAATTTGTTAGTCTCTAAGGTGCCACAAGTACGCCTTTTCTTTTTTCATCTTATCTTTCCCTGTTATAATGAATGACCAGCTGTTGCCTTATGTAAATGAGCGTAACTAGATTACCTGTGTATGCATAGCATAGGAGATTGAATGTTAACTTCGAAGTGGTGAGTCAGTATGTGCTCAACAAAGAAGAATCCTCAGTCAGCTGCTGTGCTCAAGACAGTTGACAGCTTGCTTCAACTATAAAAGAGAAACCTTGGGCCTGATCCTGCATCTCTAATCTGCTGAATTTTGAACAGGGAAAAGTTTAAGCTGTGGGACTGGGATCTCCAAGTAGTTGCTTGGAATACCCTGGAAAATGCAAGGAAAGACTCTACATCTAAGCTACATTTGGGTTCTAACCTTCTGGCATAAGACCAGAAAGACTTTTTTTACAAACTAGCAGATCTAACATCACTGACCTGCAAATTCTAAAAATCAATTGTCATGTATATGATTCCTTAACCATTTAATAACTCTTATTTTCTTTTTATATAATTGAACCTTTAATTTTTAGTTGCTAAAGGATTGGCTACGGGCATGATTCTTGGGTAAGATCTCAGTATATACCTGGTGAAGTGGCTGATCCTTGGGGATCGGAAGAACTTTGCATATGATGAATCTGGTTTTCAGTAACTTCTCAGCATAAAGACCAGGTGTCTGGGTGGTGAGAAGGGCTGGATTGCCTAAGGGAGACTGTGTTTAGCTTCTTGTTAACCAGTGTGTTGATACAGAAGCCTTTTTTGTTGTTGGTTGGGTGAATCTAAATGTTAGAATAATCACCGGTTTGGGGTGTATCTGCCCTATCTTTATCCGTCTGTCCCGAGTTTGGCATTCTCAGAGGTATCCCACAGTAGGAAAGAGTCACAGAGGCTACAGCAGCAAAGCAGTGTAAAGGGCATCCCAAGTTAGAGGGCAGGGATGACACAACAGCTCGTTGGTCTGGATTTTATCCTAGGTATGTAACAACTGCATATACTGCTTGATTCACAGAGTGCCTACTAGCCAGAGTTTCCAGAAGCTGAAGAGGGAACTATTCACAAGCACCTACCCTGCATAACTTACAGGAATTCCATGGTATGGCTGGACCCCACAACAGAGGAGGAAGGTTTTTTTGCCTGAGGGAGAAGTTTCCCCCATTTGGCAGTTACTTACCATTTTGGTGGATGCCCAATTCCTCTCCCTTTCCAGGTCACACTCATTCTGTCAGATTCTGTGCTGTGCCTCCAGGAACTGAAGCACATAAAACACATCCAGAAAACAGATGGGGCAAAGGTGATGTTAAGCCACCAAGGTACCCTCCCAATTCTGGGTTGCTACAGGAGCCAAAATAGCCTCTTCTGCATTTTAGGCAGTCCTGGGGGCCCCCTCTCAGTTAAGACAGCCTCTCCAGTGTTGCTTGTGGCCTGCAGCACAAGACAGAATGGCTATAGCATTTGAGCTGTGCTCCCATCCTCTGCCACCCCCCTCCCACACGTGCCCCATACAGGAATAATTATTGCCCAGACCATGGAAGGCTGTTTATACCCCCCATACATGAAGAGAGCAGTGTAAGGGAAGCAGAGTGGGGGGAAGAATCCCTCCCAGAGATTTCACCCAGTCAGACTGTTATGTAGGCTGTCACCTCACCACAAAGATGACTTTAGAGTATAAATTGGAAACAAAAAGCAGTACAAACATTCTGTTGTCATTCATTCCGGATATCCTCAGAATGTATCACTCAGACTTCACAAACATCGTGGAGTTAATTGGTTCCAGTGAGACTTCTGGTATTTGTGAAGTCAGAAGGATGCTATTTGGGGTGCCTTCAGTGAACCAGGATATACCAAGAAGGATTTCAGATGGGGGACCGAGTTTGAAGCGTTAATTAAAATTTATTTCTGTGTACAATGGTCTGCCCAGCCAGGTTAAGAGGAACATTCTGCACATATTTCTGGGCTTAACAAAGGTATCTTAACATTGCCCCTGGGATGAAATATACCCTTTATTTTATGAGCTCAGAAGAGGTAAAATAAGAACTAAGTAAAGCTTGCCGAGGTCACCCTAATTCATGACAATAAAACATTTTTTTCCACCAAGAGTGATTTATTATGTTTTACCACCATTTTTGTTGACTGTTGTATTTTTGATACTTAATCTTTTATGGAGGTTTTATTATTCTGTGAAGCTGGGAGTTCACTATTAGTGGTGTTCTCCTGCTCCTTCCCTCTTAGAGGCATTTATTTGCAATCTGAAGTTCACCTCTAAGGACCTATTTTGCTCTGAATTAGAAAAAGGAGGAGTTTCCCCTTAACCACCTCCTGGTTGTCCAAGAAGAAGAAGAACAGCATTAGAAGCTGGGAGTTGCCAGTTGAAAACATTTCTCATGAACTTTCACATCCAAACAAATCCAAGTAACAACCCAAAAGACGACATATACATTATGCTGATTGGGAGGCCAGGTTTAATCTTCTAGTTTCTCTTCAAATTCCCTGCCTGGGGACACTAACTCAAAAAAAAGATGCCCATTTGTCCTTGATAACTCTTTTTCGGGGAACTTTGATTCAGATCCATTGTTGCACCGAGGACCAAATACAGAAAAGGCTGCTACCTGCCCTCCTCCCCACAAGTGCCTGGTCTGCTGCATGAATTCCTAATGGCTAAAGGAAGTTCTGTGAAATCCATGAGGAACTCAACTGATGAGACCCACTGGAGCCTAAACAAACAGACTGAATCATTGGCTTGTAAATAAGCTTTAAGACTAAGGAACTACAAATTCCATTGTTGGCATACTATTCCTGCACTTGTCAGAGGCTTCTTAATTGATTTCAAGACCACCAGGGGTCCCATTATTATCAAATAATTCTGTGGATTCCTCCCTGAAAACAAATCCAAACATTGGTGAGAGGTCCTTTACTTGTGATGCATGCTCAGCTAAACAGTTGATATTGAACAGGAAGGCGGATCTCAAACATCTGTCTCCATAGCAGAGCTGAAAGCCTCCAAGACAGTTCCCCAATACTATAGTTAGTTAGACAAAACACATGCTGCTTGTAGGACAAAAGTTTAATTATGTAAGAAATTTCAGAATTTGTCACCAGTACAAAATTGTCTCCAAGGCATCATAAGACATACTTCTGCGCAATTCCTTGTGTTCTGGTATCACATTATAGCAGCTAGCAGGTATAAAAATATCAATAAATTCATTGATATCTGTCTAAAGAACCACCAATCTCCTAAAAAAATGGAAGAAACTGCCAGCTAATCATAGACAAAGGATGCATTCCTGACAGTTGCTATCTTTTTGTTCCAACACATTATTCCTAAAGCTTATCTGAAATGAAAACTTATGGCAATAAATGTGATTTTTCAGGCTCCAACCAGCCCTTAAGTGTGTCCAAAAGATTCTGGACAGACACGTAAGCTTAAAATTAAAACACTTAAGACACTTAAAATTTTCACATATTTTAAGTGGCTGAAATCTTAATTTGTCATCAGAATCAAGTCTCTAATAGAGAACAGAAACTGCCTATTACTTCTATTACATGAATCTGCCTCACATATTTAACACAAAAACAAAGACAAATCTCTCTCATGTATATCAGATGAGTCTTCTTTCTTGGTTGCTCTGAACTGAGAAATCTTCATGTTTTAACTAATAAGAAATAGAGGAAAGAGGAAATTATCTTCATCTGTTCCTGTCAGCCACAAAGTCAAAAATTGACAACGTGTTGGAGCAGTTGCCTCACCTGGCATCTTCTACATCTAACTCCTTTTGCAGTGATCCTCAACATAAAATAAAAGTAGTACATATGGGGAGAAACTTTCCTGAGGTAGCAGTGAAAGCTTGCAGTAAGCACCGGAAAAGCAATATATAAAAATATTAGAATTAAGTATTGCAAAAGAAGAAAAAGGGGAGGGAGCACTATTGAAACTTCTACCTCCAGATACTCATGATCAAAGACTACTATTGCCATTAGATAATCAATCTGCAGTTGCATACATAAAACTTTGGCAGCACATAGTCTCCACTGCTTTCAACAGAGGCTTTAGACATCTGAAACTGGGCACTCGCCCAAAATTTAGATCCACTTGCATTATACATTCCAGAAAAGACAGCACCAAATGAGAGGCCCTCTCTCAACCATTTTATATTCAACATACAAGGTATGACAGACTATATTTGAAAAAATAAATCAAATCTGGGTCTTCTTGAGGTAGCTATATTTGTATCCTCCAATTCCATTAAATGGACCAGATTGCAAGAATCTAGTTGTTGGAGACAAGAAAACTTTTCTTTCCCTTTCAGAGAGAAGGAACTGTATGCCTTTCTCTCACTACTAATTCTCTCCAGGATTACTCAGAAAATTTACCAGAAATCTGTAAGATATGTAATTCTTATGTACCAGCTCTGGAAGTTTACTGCTATGGTCTAACAATGAGACAAGTGACTACAAGTCGCCCCATTCCTCGGGGTCATGTGCAGACAACATATTTAGCTATACATCTTAACTTTAAAGCTCCAGTTTTCCCACTCTTGATTCAAACCTGGCACTAGTAGCCAGCCAAAGTTTTGGGAGCCCTCTTCCCATTTTGATTGAAATATTTACCCCTCTCCCCACAATGGGTTGATTCTCAAGCAGCTGCATTAGATTTCCTAGCAGAGCCATTAATTGAAGGGAGTTTTGCAGTCACAGTTGAAGCATAGAGGGCAGCCTCAGTTACTAAATCCTAATCTATTTACCTCTGACTCCAGATTAATCTTTCTCCTCCTAGATGAAGCACCTATCTACAGATACACTAAGATTCAGATGCCCAACATTTACCCTGTTTTTCAGCACCAGTATACTCAATTTCTTCATACTCCATTATCTCTTACTCAGTTTTCAGGAAAAGTACAGCAGGTGTAGCACTACAAAAACACACACTGAACTCCCTCACACCCATGTAAGTGTCCTGTGGAATGCATAGCCTCCAGTGAAGTTTCACATAAGGGATTCTTCTAAAAGAGAAAGTCAAAGACCAAATACCATCTAACAAAATATACTTAGAAGTATGGTTGAATCCAGATGATACCTATGAAATCATCCGTTTATTTGTGACAAGCAGCCCACCACCCCTTTGGATCACCTCAGAACGGTGGTTTTATGAATCCTTGGTAGCTGGTCAATCATCCTCTCTCTTTTTACATACTTCCTTGCTTTTTTCCCCACCATTTTCTCCTCATGGCAGGGTCTCCCACTCTTCTGCTTCTGCCCTCCAGAATGGCTCCCCTGTTCTCCTTGTGCTCTTACCCAGAACAGAGCCCAGCTTCTCTTTCCCACACTGATGAACAGAACCCAAGTCTCTTGACTCTCTGGGTGAAGCACAGCTGCCCACTAGAAGACAACATTGCCTCCTCGTACAAACCCCTTTCTTGGAGGAGTTTTTGCAGCCATACAGTCTTATGTGAATTAAACACCTCTTCATTTATTTGCTTAACGTACAGTGAAATGAACAGAACTTGGTGAATACTACTTGAGTCTGGTCTTATTGTGGTTAGGGGCAGGGGGCTTCGAAGGTTTCAGGGCAGATCTGCCAAATCTTAAAACAACCTTTAAATCAAAAACAGATCATTCTGCTTTACACAATGGCCATATAGTTAATACTTAAACCAAGTCAAATGTATAGAAACTAAATTGCTAGGACTTATACTAGCGATTTCAATAAAATCAGTGTTTTTAGTTGAAGTAATGCTGACTGTTAAATATATAGTCTTACTTTGTACAGAATTTCTATGGATATCAACATTTGTGGCATCTGACCTCCTTTTCCACGTTTGCCAGCGCCAGACATTATACAAGTATATCCAGTGTGTGCTCAATTATAAGAATACATTTCAGGATGTGGATATTGGCCCATCTTGGATGAGTGGAGACACACTGCTTCAACTTATGCTTCACTGTGTACCTGAGGTATACAGGCATTTGTTATAACACAAGGTCTAGAATGCTATGGCTAATTATAAAAGGACATTTCAGTTTTACTCTGCTCTGACTGACTTAAAGCAGTTTCATCCCGTAACATCAGTGCACCTATGCAGGGGACAGATACAGTATTACCCAAAATAAGTGTAAGTAGATAGGCCTGAACCGAAGCCCTGCAGACTAACAGCTCTGAATTTTGTGAGATTTCAAATCTGGATCCCAGTTTGGTGGCTCAGGTCTATCTCTAGTTATTGATAAGCCTTTAAGAAATTAATCTGGTATTTTTCATTAATTGTAATTTTGTGTAAGGAGGGTTTAACCCTTAGGACACAGACATTTTCCAGACTTCCAGCCAAACAAATGCTCACAACACAGCTGGTATTCAGTCAAACACCATCCTGGGCAAGCTGGAATTTGGAAGATAATAAGATAATTACTCTATTAATTTATACAGATCATTAAACAATTGAATTAATTTGCAGTTTCTAGTTATACACTACTATATTTTAGCTTTCTGTGTCTCAAAAATCTCATGTGGAATATCAGAGCTGAAGTGATTCTAAAGTAGATAGGGAAGTGGCTATGTTCCAACTGAACATTGCCATCTACCGATAGAACAAAAAGACCATACAAATGGGTAAAAACGAATGCTGTAATTGGGACTGGACTCAAATGAATCTTTCAGTTCTATTGTATCGATGCACAAGGGATTTTCCTATTAGTATTCACAGACAATAATACCCCTGTAAATTCTCCTGTACGTCAGAGAGAATAGAGCCCATTGTCTGCAAGATCTCATTATGATTACCTTTTAACTTCTAAACATGTTGTAATAACTTCCAGACTCAGCATTTCTGATACACCCCATATCTGACAGAAAGAGACTTAACTGAAAACTTTGTTCTAAATGTTTTTGAACTATTCTTTTTGACTTAGGGCCAAGAAAGACAATAATAAATGTGTTTCATGGATTTTTAAATGAACAACTTCTCCAATATTGAAAAACATAAATTAAACACATACACATTTTGCTCCTAAAAACAGGTCACTGGCAAATACATGAGAGGTAGATAAGTATTAATGCAGCACGAACATATGGACAAAGGACATGGTAAAATATGTGTTTCAGAGTACTTTCTGTTCTAGGTTGATACTACAAAGCTACTTCTAAATCTATATTCAGTTTTGCTCTTTAAATAAAGCAGATACAGGAGTGAAAGAGTTAAACGTCTCAAATAGAAGGATAGCCCTAAAGATCTGAAAACAAAGGAACTTGCACATTTCTGAAAATGACATTGGAGCAGGCAATGGATTTCAAGTAATTACGGGATTTTTGGATTCCTGCTGTGTGTGCATTAGTTGGAATACTACACTTTTTATTTGTCCACGTCCCTTGGTTGTGCACTGAAAGGGCCCTGTTCAATTTTCTCTGTCAAATTTTGAAGAAAAAATTATAGTAAAATATGTTTACCTAACAATGAGGCCTTATGTTAAACAAAATTTTCCATAGCTTTCCAAAATCCCCTGCTAATGTGTTATTTTGTTACTTTTTCAAACAAACATTCTCTGGCTGACTGTTTCAGACAGGAATTATGAAACTGTTACAGGCTATCTAAATGTAGAAAAAAGTAGAAATAAAATAGGTAATGTAATAGATACCTTGCTAGTGCCACCTACACCTAAGTGGAATTTACAACTACAAGTTATGCTTGCTAATGCAAATATGGAGATTGTTAGTGTAATCTATTGGTGAAAATAGCATTGCAAAAGGGTTGTTATGTTACACCAAGGAAGGGCATGATGGGAAAATACTCATAGTTATTGTTCTAATATTTAAAAATATGAAATAGATTCTTATTGTTTAGATTTACATTTGGAAGATGAAGAGTAGTTAAGATGAGCTCCAACAGCTAGTGGATGCCTATGATGGACTAGAGGGAGATTAGGTAGAAGCCTTGGACCTGGTTTATTGGACAAGTTATATTTGCCTTTATTTGTTTTTAATAAAAACCTCGAAGGAAATAAAGTTCTTTGAAATTCCAGAAAAGAACATGCCAGGATGATTTGGCTGAAGTCACATGTCATGGAGATCAGAGCTTAGAGTTAGAGCTGTTCAGGCAATAGGAGGCTAAAGCAGGGTGACAACAGGGCCTGCCCTAGATCTAACATTAGTTCACCTCTGGTTTAATCAGATGACATGAGGCAAAGCTGAGTTTCTCCGTCCTAAGGACAACTGTGAAAAAAATAAGTAGCCCTGTGGGGATTTCTGGAACTGAACCCAAAGCAGCATTCTAAAGCGTGTGATTAACTTTGTTTCCCTAGGTTTTAGCATTTGTGTTAGCCTCTGCTTTTCTGCATTCTGGTCAGGACTCAAAGTGCCAAAATACTGTGAGAAGGGCTGTTCATAAAACATAACTATTAGGACTTGCCCTGGGAAAGGCAAGCGAGTCATCTTAATGGGGTGGCAAAATAGACCCACCTCCAACACTACCTCACCACCCCATCCTTCCTGTCAACACTTGACTTTTGGGAAATCTTTCATCATTGTATTAACACTCATATAGCTCCACCAATCATCTCAGTGCTGAGGGCACTAGGGTAGATAGGGCACCTTCATGTTTGCCACTGTATTATCTAACCCTGCTTACACCATATCTGGACAACACCATGGCAAAAATTGTGGCAGCTGCCAGAAAACTGGTTTTGCTAGTGCTCCCACGATTAATACCACCAGTGAAAGTTTCCCCGCAAAAGGCTAGTGTAGACAAGGCTTGGGAGTGTTTGGCATTAGGGTGGGTCTATAACGTTACTCTGAAATATGGTCCTGCTGCGTAGACATGCCTGCCCTGTCCATAGGTTAGCTGCTTACTCCCTTTCCACTTTGCACTAACAAACATTCATCTGAGGTTAGCATGTTCCCACTGGAGCTAAGAGGCAGCATGAAAGAGGCCAGCAGAGAGTCCAAAGGCCCACCCATGCCATACAGGGAGGCAGAGAAGAGTTCACTGCCAGGTTGGGATGAGGTGGCAGAGAAAAATTTTTTTATTTTGTGTGCGTGTAAACTAATAATGAGGGGAGTGGCGGACTGCAAAGTGTTTGTGGGTTGCGGGTGACTGGAGGAGATGCTGAGCAACTGGAGTAATCCTTGAGAAAGCTCCTGTCCACTGGTGAGCACTGATACTTTTGTAGTTTGAGACAGGAGAGCTCACACTGGTGTCTACAATGGCCCAGGAATCTTCCCTGCAGCTAAAGCTCAGCAAAACAGAGAGCTGGTGTGCCGCTAGTGAAGTGTTTGGGAATGGTACCAAGTCAGCAGTCAACCTGGCTATCATACTATGGAGCCAGCATGAGCCCTGAGACCCATCCAGGTGTTGCCAATTCAGGCAGTTCAGGCAGTTTGGATAAGCACTTTTTGATGCCCCATGTGTATGTAACTCTGAACCCTTTAGGGTTCCTGCATCACTACTACCCAAGATGTCTTTAGTCAGTAAAACACGTTGGTGATGTACAATGTACTTGTGGATGTGTGTTGAGCAAGAGATCACATTCGTACACACAAGCCTTAAACAAGTGTCTAGACTGGTACATGCAAACCCCATCAAACTGTAAAATGAAGCTAACAGTATCCTACAGGAGGTTGTTATAGTCTATCCCAACCCTTCAGCCATTACTAACACAATAAGTCCCACTGAAGTCATATGAATAAGGGCTTAAGGGATCCTAGGTACTCAAAGTGCAGGAGCTGGACTACCTGAGAGAGATGAGAAGAGGACTGAGATGCAATAGGATTTATGGAAACAGGCTCTCAGAGGATCTTAAATTAGATGTGCAAAATAATCCGATTTTATATGGAACATGCTTTCTGTCTGCTTTTGAGACAGGCTGATCCGTCTAAGAGGGCTTCTCAGGCTTAATTGGTTATACTCCCTGGCATGGACAGAATGTTACAAGCATGTAAGCAACTTTGCAATTTCAAATAGAAAGGTGCCAAGAAATCTTGACACTCCTTAGCTCTTACAAAGTGGGCCTACAGGTTTATGACCTCAACAAGGGCAGTGACTAAAAGACCAAAAATAATTATTTTAAAAAATCATTTGCTTATAGCTGACTTAGATTTTATGGAAAAACTTTGTAAAATATGGACTTTGTTTTGGAGATTTCCAGCTGCAGTCTTGCCAGATTTCATGCTTTAATTGGGAGTTTCATTATTTCTTCTTTCTTAAAGCCTTTGCTCCTAAGACAAGTGATTACTTGAGAATCTCAGCTTTCATTTAAAAGGACTTGTAAGTTTCAAGCCCTCAAGATTGCAGAGAAAAGCTTGAAAACATGACCCAAGTGCGACAGACTCAGAAAGCAAATAAAAAACCCAAAATATATTTTTAATCTCATGAATTTTAAGGTGGTCTCATGATTTTTGAATCCTTGGAGTTGGCAATAGTGCAGTTGAGATGGGAAAAATAAATTGTGATGTACAATATGCTCTGATTTCAGTGTTACTGGTCTGAAGGATAACATAATTTGGTTTCCTTTACCATTAAAGATATGACAGCTTCTCACACAAAGAGATGTTTGTGTTAAATGATAGAAGAAAGAGGCATTATGTGAGGATAGTGCTCTTTGGATACAGAAATGTCTGCATAACTGGTTCTTATTCATATAACTTGTACTCTTTGTTCTTAAAATGGTGCTTTTAAACTGATGAACAAGATCAATAAGGAAATCCACTTCTCTGCCACAAATAAGAACCGAGTGGACACTATTTACTCATATTGTGCTTTTCTGCTTTAGGTCCAGCAGAGGGAGCCAGTTTTAACCAGCAAGAACGTGAAGTTAATTATTAGAGATGGAAAGAGAAAGTCAGAGCTCAGCCATGTTGAAGATGCCAAAAATTTTATGAAAAACAGATAATTAACTTTTAAAAATGAAATGTTTTAAAAATGATTTTGACTGTCATGTCTACATTTTAGTCACATATCTTACTTCATCACTAATAACTTTTAAACAGACCGTTTAAAAACATCTTCTTCTACTGTTCTTCATAAAAATAAGTGTCAGTATATATATTGCAGTGAAGGCCAGAGGTGAACTAGCTCTATTACTGAATCATCACATGAATTTGGGCACAACACTTAACCTCTCTACACCTTTCTGTTATATGGGGAGAATATCCCTCAGAGGGATTGTGAAGGGGAATTAGTTAATATTTCTAAAACTGCTTTAGATGCTCACATGAAAGGAGCTATAAGTGCTAACTTGTTATTTAGGCTGCTGTTAGAGACTTAAGTAGGGCCATATTCATGACTCCACTAAACTTGGAATTGCGATTGCTTATGCAACCAGAGAATTTGCATCTTTTTGAAGTTATGCACATGAACAACTCAGGGCAATATTTCATATACACTCTTTCCACAATAATTTGCACTTCTCTAGTGCATTTCATTCTCAAAGCATCTTACAATCAGTTAAGCCTCACAATACCCTTTTGAGGCACGTAAGTAGCATAATTATTGGCATTTTACAGATGGGAAAACTGAGGCATAGGAGTTAAGTGTCTTGCCAAAGAACACTAGAAGAGCTTGGAATATAATTCAGAATTCCTGATTCTTAGTCCTTTGCTCTAATTACTGAATATCACTGCAATGTGTGCAATGCACTGTGAAGACATTTATTATTATTTTGAACAATAAAAAGGGATCTAGAGAAGCTTTTGTAATATATCATCAAAAGTTTTAAATTGTTTTTCACTGCAGAAGGAGAGACTATCAGGAACTGTCACCAGAAAAATTTTACAATAGCCGGGAGTGTAGAATAGGGCTTCACCAACCCCCCTTGCCTCCAAGCCCCCCCACCACTAAAACCAAGAATATTCATCGGACACCTCATACAACA
This sequence comes from Chelonia mydas, assembly GCF_015237465.2. Classification (NCBI taxonomy): domain Eukaryota; kingdom Metazoa; phylum Chordata; order Testudines; family Cheloniidae; genus Chelonia; species Chelonia mydas. The sequence continues at coordinate 106,129,055 of NC_051245.2, forward strand.
ATTCTGTTGGTGATAAAATAATTATACAGCTAATCAAATCCTATTATTTATGGTGTTAAATTCCATCATCAAAGAAGGTCTTATACCATAATTATTCTTAGAAACATATTTGAGTTTGAAAAGTCATTGGCGTGTCATTTTTATGACTACAAGGAGTATCTAGATACCATAGATATCTTTCACCTTCCTATGGAGCCTTCCCCAGCAAAGCACTTAACAAATATTAATGAATTAAGCTTCACAACACACATTATTCTTCCCATTTTACAGATTACGCATCCCAGTTAGAGAGAGGTTAAGGGTATGCCTACACTGCAAAAAATTGTGTGTTCTTAACTTGGGTTAGCTAGCTTGTGTTAAAATAGCAGCAACATGGCAACTCTGCTTAATTGAGATTAGCTGCTCAAGTTCAAGCCTATAGGGCAGCCTGGGGTTGAACTTGAATGGCTAAGCAGGGTTGCTCTGTGTTCATTGCTATTTTAACCTGAGTTAGCTAACCCAAGTGAAAAAAAATGCACGTTTTTGTTGTTGTTGGTCTGCAGCGAGCCCAGGTAGAGAGGCTTGTGGTAGCAGGGCTCATATTAGTGCACTAAAAATAGCCATGTGGACGTTAGGGATCTGGCAGAGACTTGGGCTAGCCACTCCAACTCAAGCTCATTGACACCCTAGGATTGAGCTCATCCTTTCTGACCCGTACACCTCTTGGAATAGAAGCAATATGGTAAGCCTCAAGGAGAGTCAAGCATTTATAAAATTGGATTGTGTTACGCTGTTTATGACTACTAATGTTCAACAGCTGGCAGGCAGCATGTTACTTCTATTGTGAACATTTTGGGAAATCAATGTAATTCTTAGAATGGAGGAAAAAGAGGGTTTGGGACAACTATGCATCACACGCAATGGATCTAAAAAGAGAGTGAGAAGCCATGATTGTCAAACTTATCTCGGTGTACATTATAAGGGACACTGATGACTAGCCTGAGGTGACAACAAAAAGCCATTTTGCTACCAAAGGGTGACTGGAAGGTCATTTCATGCCATGTTATGTAATTCTCTGCAGAGAAATCCCCATATCAGAACAACAAGATTATTTTTAGAGTTCGAAGCAAGCCTGATCTGTATTATTTCCCACAAAATATCCTAAACCATGTTTTTAAAAATGAATACATTGAGTGGGGGAGAGGTCATGTATGCTGTGGCATGGTAAGGTGCGCTATTGTGAGCCTCATTCAGTCTCATGTAATTGCCATTTTTAATCACAGGATCTTTTAGAAGACAAATGGTGTTTGATATCTTTTTCCTGGTATATGTGATGTGAAAACATCAACCCAATATGCAAATTCTTTCAATTTTATGGAGACAGCTGACAAAAATATCAAGTACAGATTAAAGGGATATTTATCAAGTAGTTCAGCCCGAAATGTGAATTATCTAACCTTAGCACTAGAATATTGTGGTGATGGATGTTCTAGAAATAGCATACATGGTCAGCTGTATAGGTCAATTTAAATGACAAATTTGTAAGCAAGCTATTGAATCACCTACTCCTAGCCTCTTTCACAGTCAGGAAATATCTTATGTTGTTTCCATTAACATACTTAACTTTTTCCTAAAGGTGAACCACAAAGGACTCTGGAAAGTTGCTCTAACAGTAACAATATGTGCTGAATCCCCTAATAACCAGCTTAAGGGGGCAATTCAGTACACAAATATGCATAAGCTATTTAAAAAAAACATTCTTATGAATTCCATAATATCTGTTGCCTGGTTTACAGATCATTCTTTGATGTCAGATGCCAGAAAACTACCCTGTAGCCCCAGAGCTCTAAGGGCCAGCTTACTAGCTCTATTTTTCTTCCCACGATAGGGTAGGTTTTTCAATATTTCTTTTATAAAAGAGAATATATATTCTACATCTCCTCCTTCGAAGAGGAGCCTGAACCTGAAATTTGGGAACGTTCAGATACAGATCTGAAATATGTACTTTGAAGGGACACCAATGGAGACTTGTCTCAAGTGACTGCTCAAAGGCACCATAGAAAAATTGGTTGCTTAATGAATGTGTGACCTATTAATAAAAAGGTGGAGTACAACTCATCACATCTGGAAATATTTTGGGTCAGGGTCCCAGAAGGTTACCTGATAAAAAAGTGGTTTTACACAGCTTTCATGATAGGATGATTTTTGTTGAAACTACCTAATTAAAAAAAAAACAAAAAACAAAACTGTTCCATGGTCTGGTTGACTTTACTGTTAAAAAAAAAAAAAATTATCTTCATATCGTGCTAAAATAAATTATTTTTCAATATTAGCCCAACTTTAGTGAAGCTAAATTTAATGGCGTGGGCATTTCTTGCCTTATATGCTATGACAAAGGAAAATAAAAAGGTAAAAAGGAAAATGGGGATTTAATTATCACCAAGAATGGGTATTTTGAAGAGCATATATTTTGAACAGTTCTTTATGACTCCCTTAAGCACTCATTGCCTAAACAGTCTTGTTGATATTCAGACGTGCCTGTGAACATTTGCCTTCTTACCTTTCAGTTATTTTTCTCCACAGAACATATGGTAAGTGTGAAGAGCATGATCAAGTCTAATGTGGCTATTGTAAAAGTGTTTCAGCATTGCCCTAAAATTACTTCAGGGAGGGGCTTCCCGTAGAAGAGATGCACTTGGAGTATTATATGGGTTGCCAAGCTGAGCCTACATTTGCTTGGCTCCTCTGCCCTATGATCCCAAAGGTCTGGCAAACTTGCAAGTTTGACATTGCTATGCATTTAAACAGATGGGCAAGATTGCAGCCATCCATGTTTGTGCATGAAATCTGGGTATAAAGGACAGGATTTCTAAACAACTGTCTGTTCTGATCCTACATGTCTGTTGTTCAGGGATGTACCATCTCTAATCCATCTTTGAGCTGGATTAACTTTCAAAAATAGAAATACAGCTTCCAGGGCATGAATGAAGAGGTTTTTTGGCATATTTGCATCCAGCAGACTGATATGTAGGGGTGGGAGTTGGATAGGGATTGGCATTCAAACACAAGCTCTATTCCCTTTTGTTTTCTTCACAAAATGGCATAAACCAAGCCACTGCACCCTGGATGAATTTCAACTGAACAGGGTCATAGGATGTAGAACCACATTTTGTGGATTTCCACAGGCTTGCATATGTTTGAGGTGGTTTGCTTTAATGCTGGTTTAATAGCAAGGGAAATTTTATTGCATAGATACCATGAAAATGCATGTTTAAATACTAAACAGTCAACTAGCTCTTTCATTAAGCCAGCACTAAAGCACAAGATGAAAAATAGGTTTACAGTTTTGGATAGGAGTATCTCAAAAATGATGTCAGCCAGTAACCCAGGCTCAGAAAAGCCACCTTTTATTAAAAGCCTTTATTGAAAATAATCCTACGTTTGTACATTTTACAAAATAGATATTCTTACCACATGGCATTACATTAAATATCATAGTCTAAGTGTTCTGCTGATTGCAATGGAGCTTTATATAATAAAACACACTTTATAGGTACACCGGGCTTAACTCAGCTCAGACAAATTGTGCAGGCTCCCAAGTTGCACACAGTTGCAAAAGTAAGATTATTGCTACTGCAGGAATCCAATTAATTAGACTGACTTTTTAGACTTATTCAAATATTCTGTGCTGCAAGGTTTATTACTGTGTAAAATGGTTTCAACACTGGATTTATTTACAAACACAGTCTAGTGGATTTCAAAAGACTGCATTTGGGTTAACAGTAGGTATGCCAGAGGTGACTATAATGCAGCCAGAGCCCTTCCAAGCCCCTATTAATCAGGATATGCAGGTAAATGAGGACAGACACAAGAGGGGATTTGAGTGGCAGGCCACAACTTTATTAAACCTAGCACCGGGGAGGGGTGCTGTCTCTCTGTACCAGGCATTTATGTGGGTCCAGTGCAGGGCTTACAGGGTTCCTATCATATAGCCCATAACTCAGGATGGGCTCTTCTCTGCCTATCCCTTGGATTCAGGTTGGTCTGCTGAATCCTCTCACCCTAGCATGGTGAGGGAGACAGAAGCTATCAAAGAGGGAACTCAGTCTTCAAAGACTTCAGGTTTTCAAAGTAGTCCAAAGTTCCCCTTCCCCCGCAAAAGATCCGAGTTCACCAGCAAAATTCCAGGTCTCTTATTGCTCAACGCTGGCCCTTGGCCTTTTATCTGCACTGAACACTGGCCTCAAGTTGCAACAAACTAAACATTTATACAAATCCCTAATATTATATGTCTAAATCTGATCCCTGTTTTAACTATGTCTCCCTGATGCTGGGAAGAAGGGAAAAACAAAACAAACAAACAAAAAAACCTATCAGGCCTCAACCAATTTGGCCCTAATGGGAAAAATTCTTTCCTGACCCCTAAAACGAGCAATTGCTCAGACACATGGCATTCTAAAAACACAAGTCCTGTTCTGTGCTGCTATGGAGAGGGAGGGTGAGTTCAGCTAAAATGGAACAAGAGGCTTGAAAAGCCCCAGGAAAGGGTTTAGATTAATGATGCTGAGGAGCAAGGAGCCACGCAGCTCCCATCTCTGTCTGGCTAGCCAATGATCAGTGGGGCCTAACCCAGCATACAGCCCCCCCTTTCATCCTGAGGCGGTCCAGCATCCTGCAGAACAATCAAGTCTCCAATCTATTAAAGCAGGGGGTGGCAATGCAGCCCAGGTAGCTTTCAGGCAATGCAGTAAAAATTCTGTCATGTGGGGCCCTCTCCCCAGCCATTGTGTCACTGTGTAATAGTCAAGTGCTCAATCATGTTCTTCCATTGGCTTCGGACTGCTGATACAATTTTATAGAAATAGAAGTAGGAATTCAAGCCCAGTCTGGTACAAACCGGAAATAACGATGTGTGAGGAAAAAGAAAACTTAAAGGGGAAGGCAGACAAAGAAGCAATGGGATTTTAACGGCATCTCTTTACTTTAGTGCAGCTGTTACACAGTACTGGTACCTCACTAATATTTTCCATTCTATTCTGAAAGTTATATTGCAAGTGGAATCTTACAGCCATTGAAGCACAGATCTGTTCTATTGTTGTCCCTGTATCAGGCTGCTCAGGTGAAGACAAGACAGCGACGGCCTGATATCACTGCAGCATCTTACCACTAGGAGCATGAAAAGTTGACCAGATATTTTCAACTCATAGAGCAGGCCTGAATGAAGAATAAATGTTTGATTCTGGTTCACATCTCATTCTAGCAGAATGTGAGAACGTGCTGCATAAGGCAAAATAAAGGGGCATGATCCTGCAAGGGGCCAAGCACCTCCCCTCCTCATGACATTGATGAGAAATGAGGTTGCTGGCCCCCACCACTCAAGGTTAGGCCCAATGATTATTTCATATCAAATGTTGGTTTATAAATAGAGAGAATCCTGGAGGCCTTATTCTCTAACCTTTTACGGGGAACTACTCATACTCCATGCTAGTAGACCAAGATCCCTACATTCCTAATTAAAGAATCTCTTAAGAAAATGGCTAACTTTTAGCAACCAAAGTCAATTAAAGAAATGTAACTGAGACTATCATGCCCTGGGAACTCAAGAGTTACTTGTTTTGCATTCAAACATGATGATATTGTCTTGTGTGACAAATTGTTTCCTTGGAGCACGCAACAGCTAATCAGCTTTAATCTGGCTTTTGCATTTGTAGCTTTTAAAGATAGACAGACTAGCTACAGCCTGGTCTACACTTAAAAGTTAGGTGGACCCAATTTAGCTACTCAGGGGTGTGAAAAATCCACATCCCTGAATGATGTAGTTAAAATGCCTTAATCCCTGGTGTAGACAGTGCTGCCACCTTTTGTACCAAGAGGAGAACCCCTCCTGTTAGGTAGTATCTATTGTGAAGCACTTCAGTGTTTCAAGTACAGACAAGCCCTAAAACTTCACTAAGAGGTCTTAGAGTTCAAAATATCAACAGTTTTAAAACTCACTTAAATAAAAAAAGATAGACGGCATAATACAATGCCACCGGTAGCTTTTTGTTGGTTTTCCTGACAATAATCCGGTTCGCCCAGGACAAACCATTTAGTCTACAATGTTGCAGTTTATCCACCAAGGGTGACGGGGAACCAGATTATTGCAGCTTCTATTATCTCTTAAATAAAAAGTAGAAGGACATTTAATCAACCAGAGATTATGCATGAGCATTATGGAAGTAAAACTAATTTGGGCCCCAGTCACGCAACCCAATTCCCGTAAACTTTAATAGGAGCTATGCATGTACATCTGAGTGGAGAAAGTTTGTCTCAAGGACTGTTAACAAAATTTAGAACCTTGACTCAATACAAAGTTAGATCAAAGAACAGTACAAAAATAAATGATTAGCAGAGGAATTAATTTGCAGCACAATGGGGGAGCTTTCTATCATTACACTAACACAACAACTAAATGTACCTGGTTTAAAAAACAAAAACAAAAAAACGGACAACAGTTTGAATAGACTGTTAAACTAATGACATCTTTAGCTAGCTTGTAGACAGTGGGAGAACAAGGGTCAATTGATTTTACAGAAACATAGACAATTTGCATGGAGCAGTGTGCACTATATTCATTCACCTTGGCAAAAAAGAGAAGTCAGACAATACAATACAGTTCCGCTAATCCACACACTTAACTAATCACACCAAAGATTGTTGGTCTCCAATTCTCAACTGAGTGACCTAGGGAGATCCCATGTTACTAAGACTTCATCACTGCTGCAAAATATATAACAGTACATGTTATAAATATCCTAAGTGTGTTCTCCTCCTGCTTGAATACCAATGGAGATGTTCAAGCTCACAGTCCCTAGAGATGTCTGCCTGGGAGCGGTCTCATTTCTATCTCCCTCCCCTCTCTCCCTGCTCACATAAACTTTGTTGGTCATCAGAACACATTGGAAAGGATATTTATTTTCCTAAACTTCTTCTGATGGTCTGAGCAAGCAGGTAAAGGAATCTCTTTGGTTGGGTAGATTCATAAATGATGACATTGGATCCATCTGTATTTCCAATTTGTACTTTTAACTTGCACTAAACATAAGCTTCAAGCTTGGACACAGGTTTTATTAAACTGAAATAACTAAATCCTTCAACTAAATTGAAAGTGTCAAAATAAAAGAACAAAGTACATTTTTTGTGATGCATTATCCTCACAATTTTCATTGCTTACCCACTAATTCACAAACATCAGTACCCTGTAATGTGTCTCCCAGTCATTCATTCAAATTAGCCAGTATCAACTGTACTCAACAAACAATGGCTGGATTATAGTCAAGTTGCTATTGAACACTGGTCTGTAATTGTGTAAGTACAGAGGGAAAAAAAGTGGATCAGGACTGACATCTGCTGGCCTTGTTACTGAGATGTTCCCATTGAAAATGGGATTTATGTGAAACATATACTCCTGCTGGGATTACATTGCCCGAAGTCACACAGTGGGTTTTGAGAAAAAGGTCACAGCTTTATGACAGTCAAGATCCACAGTAAAACATCACGAACAACAACTGCACTTATATATAAATAGCAATAACCCAAGTTACCTCTAAAGAAACCTCATCCTGGTGTTATCCTCTTCCCCAGTGTTTGGCACCCAGGACAAGTTCTGCCCACATTGATATTAATATTCCAGAACAGCCTCTCAGCTCGATGGAAGTGCTATCTACTTAAGGATACATGGTCACTGCAGTCTTCCAGATTTACCACAACTATACTCTCCTGATAAATGGCCCCACTGTGACACCCTCATTGAGCACGCTTGGACAACATAACTTATGCTCATCTCAAAAAGCAAAGCTACAAACAAGAATATTTAGCATACCTGTTAGAAAATCAATACACTGCAGCCTGTCTATTGATTAAGCCCACTGGCATTCTGAAATACATCAAGTTAGGGTTGGTGGGCAAATCACTAAGCTATAGGGAAGACCCTGCTGCTGGCTGTTGTGAAGGGGGAAATTAACTCCAAATGCCAGTATTCAGCTGTGGTCAGGCCCACTATCTGCCCTCCTGTTTTGATTATCTCTAAAGAGCGATGCACCGTGGCACAACATTAAACATACCACCCTCCAAATGTTGATCTGCAAGCACTAACACAGTGTTATTTGAGTTCACAGCTCTGTTACGAGATATTAACTTTAAACACTCCCAATTCCCCAAAGTATATTCATTGATTTTTTAAAAATATAATGAAAATATTTTATATTAGGACTTGTACGCTTTCACCAACCCGCTCCTGCATGAAACCTACACTAGTCGATAGTCCCTTTTTAATAACGATCACACTTAGAACTGTGCTGTGAACAATTGTGCATTGAAAAGTAATCTCTCAAACTTTGCAACAGTCCTCCTTTACAAATAACAAAGGTAGCAGGCTGGGTTTCCAACAGCAGTTGCTTAGCGTTGCCAACTCTTGCAATTTTATCTTGAGTCTTGAGTTATTTAGTGTTAAGGCCCCAGCTGCTGTAATCAGGTTATTGCCTCTGCTCTGCCAATGATGCTAGCTTTTATTGGCCACTTGTGAAATTTTCAAACAAGCACTTTGCTTTCTCTCATGCTGCTCCCTGAAATCATCCACAAAGTTAGAGCCCTGCGCAGATACAAATTTATATCCGCGGATGCAGATATCCGCAGATATAAATCAGTAGCTGCAGAACCGCAGGGTTCTCCTGGGAACCACAGCGGCGAAAGGAGAAGAGCATGGAGCCACTGCTCCCAGAAGCCAGCGCCCCATGCCGGCAGCTCCTCCAGCGTGGCTGTACCGCCCCCAGGCCTTTCAAGCAGCTGTCTGTGGATGTGTGCGCCACTTGAATACAAGAGCGTGACCAGAGATAGCTGCCAGTGAGCCTGGTGCCCGCCGCATTGGGCAGGTCTGCGGGTGGTACAGCCACGCTGGAGATCCTGCCAGCATGGGGCACTGGCTCCTAGGAGTGGTGGCCCCACCTTCTGCTCCTTTCGCCACTGCAGTTCCCGTGAGAACCCTGCAATTCCATGGATATCGATTTATATCCACAGATATAAATTTGTATCCCTGCAGGGTTCTAAATACAACTACTTATATAGCTCCCCTCCTCCACAGTGTCTGAGTACCTCCCAAGTATTTATGGATCTTACCACAATCCTGTGAGGTAGGAAAGAGTTAGTATCACCAGTTTTCAGGAGGAGAACTGAGGTACAGAACAGTTCGGTGACTTATACAGTGATACAGCCCTTGAGCCAGTTTTAAACCTTGACTGAATGTTTGTGAGCAGCTCCCATTGACTGTTCTGGGAATCACGATATATAGATATAAAATATGAGAATTTTGGCTCAAAATTTTTAGCTAATATGTTCCAACTACACTTGCATACTTTTGCACATGGCATTATTATTATTAATAAAAAATAATAAGTTAGAGATATTAACAAGAATCTAACTTTAAATCAACCATACAGTATACTTTTGGTCCTGAAGTCTAAGTTTTATTTTTTAATTTGCATACCTGTATTCTAGGAACTCATATAAATCTTCACTTCATGAAAAAGTCTCACTTCTGTAGCATTCTCCACATACAAGAAGCAAACTGATCGCATGATCATTGAGTAAGTTACTCTTATTCTCTAGCCCCTCTGTTTGCAAGTACCCACATTGAATGACATGTTTCATTCTAAAAACTGTTAAATCATTGAGACAGGGACCCATCTTTCTCTGCATCCCTAAGGTGACTAGTATACATTTGGCCCTGAAACAAAATGAATGTGCCCAGATACTATAGTGATTGGCCATGAAAGACAGATTACTTTAAAGAACAATTAAAAACACAAACTGTTGAACAGGGATCACTGAATAGAACAACAACTGGAAAAAGATATCAACTTAATTAATTAATGCTGGTATCTATTTTTGCTCCCTTTTTCCATCTCCACAAATCTAGGAGAGGGACTTCTAACATGTCTGACATTCAGATCAAAGGTTGAGTTGGGAAGAAAGCAGTGGCTGTTTTGAATCTGCAGTCATCAAATCAAATGAATTCTGTTTTTCATTCTCTTTACAGGACTGCAACCTGTATTAAATATTTTATAGGTCCCTTCTGAAAACCTTTCAAGGGGCCCATGTTGAGGAGAATCTTTGAAAGGAGTTCTTCTATGGTAGAAAATTTTTTTAAAAGTTTAAAGAGCTCATTGTTCCACAGTAAAGCATGTTAGCAATTTATTTTGGACAATTTGGATGGTTTTACATCTGAAAGTTCATCTCTGAGTTTATTGAGCATTATTGCACTATAAGAAGGTAATTGGTGAGACTTTAGCTAAAAGAAGAATGACAGAAAGATGTTCCTAATGCCCGATTTTGCATTTGGAAAAGAATAATTGGAGCATGATGTTACAGTTGTATGGTATTTCCCATAATCTTTCTCTAGTGTTTAAAAACTGTATTGTTCACTAGATAAAGTAAAGTGTCTGGTTTCCCGTATGTAATGAGTTCTATGAAACGGAAAGCAGGGGGAGGGATGTTACAAATCTTATGTGAGGATTTTTTTTATCTTTGTGGTTTTCACCCCTTTGAGTTTAGCTTTGTTTCAGGTTTGAAAATAAGTGACATACTACTGAGTTTCACCTTGCTTCACTTCTTGATCATGAATTCTGCACAATTTCAGTGCAAACCCAGAAATGGGCCTGGACACCCATAATATTGTGAATCTTTTGACGAACCTGGGATAAGTTCTGAGTTTCTTAACAAAACCCAGAAGAAGGCAAGATTTTGTGTAGTTTTGGGTTTCATAACAGAAATATGGTGCATTGCCCTCCTGTATGTATTCTCTTGCTTTCTCTCTAGCCCTCCCTCTCTTTTATGTAAACTCGTGTGTGTGTGTTTAGTAGATATATGAAAAAAATCCTAATTCTCAACACCGTTGCCTCTCGTGAAACCATTTAAACCAGGGAAAAGTAGGTGTAAAAATGCTACCAAATCAGAATGGTAGCATTTCACGCTCACTCTGCGCAACACAAAGTACAGAACAGTAGAGAATTAGGCCTGTTTTTTTGTTTTGTTTTTTTGTTGTTTAAATTGGGACATTAGCTGAAAAGATCTGTCTAGCTTCAGAAGTGTTCCCAGTTCCTATTTCATAAACTTAATAAGCATGGCATTTTGATTCGGAATTTAATTGAAATTGGTCCATTGAATTATCTTACCATTTTTATCAGATTTGTTGAAATTAAAATTAGAGATCTCATTGCCCCATCATGCTGCAAAGGTTAGGAACATCCATGTATGTTCATTAATGCTTTAATATTCATCCCAGTACTTTCTCATGGACAAACAATGTTTTATTTCTCCATGTCATCCTGAGCAGCCCTACCTGCAAAATACAATAGTTCCAAGTATTTCCACAGAAGAACCTCCCTTCAAAGATTTCTCAGAATGTAGGTCATTTGAAAGGCTTTGAGAAAAGAACTTTTCTTGTCATGTTATAGCCCCCTAAATATTGATTAACTGGCACTGGAAATACGTTCTCCAGATTGTATCCACTTGGAGTATTCAGTGTCAGATTGTAGCAAATATTTTGTTATGATCTGTGTATTATCCCAGTATAATCATACTACTCAGTCTGCTTTTCCCACTCCCAAAGTGGCTCATGCTTCTCCTGGGGTTCCGATGCATGGAGCACCCCAGCCTCATTGGGTCCTGGCTCTTTTGTATCCTGCCCCTCTATCATCACTTAGTTCTCATGGTTCCTGACTGCTAAACCTGCCCCCTCACTAATAATAAATACCCGCTGATCCACTAAAGAATAATAATGTTTTAAACAAAGGAAATGCTACTGGAAGGAGACCCCATGCCCCTAGCATTCCCTGTTGTGTACCTCTCAGCATTGTAACATTCAGCACTGCTGGTCTTAATGGACATCTTGTCTCTCTAGGAAACCCTATTGCACAGTGGGGTCTGTTGTACTAGCATCTGCAGTGCTGCTATCAGTCATCCCAGGGTCGCAAGTGCACTGGCTCTGTTTCTGTCACAAAAGATACTATGGATTCAGTCACATATTTATGATACAACTGCAGGGAGAATTTTGTATATTTTTAAAAAATTGTAAAGTAAACTAATAACCTCTTACCATGGAACTATAGAGAAAATGCCTAAATTATTTAGCTGCAGTGATGCTAAGAAAAACCTAGTGCATGCTGTGAACTTCTCTTTTGAAAACTGGTCTTTTTTTTTTTTAAAAAAAACATATTAAGACTGCTTTAAATTGGTCTTGTGTAAGAACTAAACTTGAGTTAAAAGTAGTTACAAGAAACTTCTGTAACAATTGCTATAAATAGGGTGGATTTTGCCCAATGGACTAAAGCTGTTAAACCCCAAATGAATTTTGGGTGTGATTCAGTAGTTGATGGACTGATTTGTTCTGACTTATTCAGTGTCTGTCCTTTCCATTTCCTTATTTGCTCTGAGTTATGGATTCAGTGGGATTAAATACCACCTAGTGGACTTCATGACCAGGGTGTTTCTCATGTTTAATAATGTGTCCAAGATTATCCTGGAACTGGTTTTCTCATTTTTCTTACTGAATCCAATCTCTGCTGGACCTGACACCTGGAGAGGGGTGAACTCTGTTCCATCCAAGAACTAGGAAGCCATGAATTTTGCTTTCCGATCAAGCTCTCCTGACCTCAGAAGGACCAGAGATTCTGTTTGTTTAGGAAAAAAGCCATGACTCTAGTCTGAGCTGTCAAAAATTTACAGCCATTTACTTTCTGTCTTCCCATAAAGGAGCATTCTTCTCCTTTTTCTTTCTTTCTTTCTCTCCTGCCTTGTTTGTCTGTGGCTACGTTTGCACTACAGACTACTGTTAGCATACCTATGTCAGAGTATGAAGAGGTATGATCCCTGTCCAACATAGCAGGGCCATCAGAAGTCTGTGGTCATAGATGCAGTTAGAACAGGAAAACTGGGGTTTTATGGGTTATAGCTTGTTTCACTTGGGGTGGGGGGTATTATGCTGGTACAAAGCACAGATCTAGTGTGGATGCAGCTATCCCAGCAGGAGTACTTTGCGGGCATAAAATACCAGTATTCCTACATTGGTAAACTGCTCCTAGCGTAGACATGGCCTATGTGTATTTGGTTTGGAGAAATCCCTTTAACAAAACTAAATGGCTCGTGATTGAGCCTGTGCCTTTATTTTTTAACTCATTTATTATTTTGTATCCTATGACAGAGTTAGAATGGGTTTTGTAACCTAAAGTTAAGAAAGAAGGTTTTAAACACTCTAGATATTATTAAGAGATTAAATTGTTCCATCAGTTGGTTCTTTCTTCCCCAATAAAAAGAACATTTCATTTTAGCACTGTCCAGGATCATTTCCTAAATGACTTTCTGCTCTCCCTCCATTACGCTTCTAGTGAACCCAACCCTGGACATACTAGCAGACCAGTCCTCCTTCCTTCCCTCCCCCCAAAATGGAGTCAAATCTGCAAGGCAGTAGGGAAGAAAAGGGAAGAATGGGCATCATTTTTCTTTCTCTCCCCCAGCTGTCAATACCCTCCTGTCTACACCTCCCTGCCCCCCACTAAAACTGTACTTCATTTCCCACAGCCTGTCACTTATTTTAGAACCAAATGTGCCTGTGTCACACACAGACCTGGTGTTTCGCATTTATTGCTGTCAGTTATTGACCTCATAAATGGCTCATTCTTGGAAGTGAGGTGCTGGAAAGCCTTATGCTAAAGGAATGACTCGCACTTAATTTCACGCATCCTTTGCTGCTTTTCCTGTTGTGTCCTTCTGGGATTTTCTTTTGTGGTGGTGGAATTTCCAGAGACAGACTGCAGAAAGAAAATCATATCTTCCCTGGGAAAAAGAGAGGTATGTTAAAACCCTTCCAGAATGGAGTCAATTAAATACTGCACCAAGGTTACAGGATATAGTAACATTCATGGAAGTTGTTCAAAATGACATAAAAAGAAAGGGATAAGGCAAATATGGAGCAAAGAGATTCAATTTCCTCCTCTGGTAATGAGCTAATTGCAATTGTGTGCAACTGCCCCTTCCTTACATTTTGCTGTGCTTTAGAGAATAAGTAGATGCAATTATTTTGGGCTGGCTGAATTACTGCTGACCAAGCATTTATATGTAGTTAGTATTGTGTTAAATGAGAGCCTTTGGAAAGGGAATATATTAACAAAAACAAAAAAAAAAAACCAGCCCTCTCCTGCCGTGACTCGGATTCGAACCGAGGTTGCTGCGGCCACAACGCAGAGTACTAACCACTATACGATCACGGCAAGCTAGTGCAGTTAGCATGCTATAGGTTGTCCCCTAGCAGAGCTCTGAGAACACAGCTACCGAGTGAGAACTGGTTGCCATGATTCACGTGACTGTTTGCACCTCCAGGCAGTGCTAAACTGAGGAAAGACTTAAGAATTTTCTTGTTTCTCCCCACCACTGTGCATAATCAGAAAAAAGTTCTATTCTCAAGTTACTGGTTAAACAGAATGTGTGTGTGTGGGGGGGGGTGGGATGGGGTTGTTTTTTAAAATTGTTGAAGCTTTTGTTTTAAGTAGCTAGTGCTGATACTGTACATTTCTTTTTCCTGCGACAGTCTCTAAAATGCATTTCAAGTAGGGTTTGGATTTGGAAGCCTAGTTTTTAAAACTGGCCTTGGCTATCCTATCATGGAAAGAAGGGGGACTGCTCTTACACAACAAACACCACCAATAAAATGTAGTAGACATTTTGAGTAATTCATTTTGTTTGAAAGATTCCCCCGACACACACATTATGATACTGTTCAATCCAGTGACCCAGTACTGCCAACCGCACACACTCAAAAGTCATGAATCAAGCCCTCAAAAATGATAGCAGTGGTTAAAAAACCTCAAGAGATTTTAAAAATAAATACCAAATGTGAAGTTCTTTTTATTTGCCTGGTGGTGTTAGAGCATTTAGAGCCCACATTTTCAAGTTTTTCTCTGCAACTATGCAGGAGAGAAATTTACTTGTTTTAAAAAGCTGATATTCTCAGGTTATTATTAATTAATTTATTTATTAGTAGTATTGTGGTAGTACCTGGTAGTTCAGGTCACGGACCAGGACCTAACTGTGCAATGTGCTATACGAACACAAAAAAAAAAGACAGCCCCCACCCCTAGAGAACTTACAATCTAAGCATAAGACAAGAGACAATAGGAGAATATGGACAGAGGGAAACAATGAGACAATGTTGGTCAGTATGATAGGCAGTGGTTTTGGCATACCAGCTGCCTAACTTGTCAAGTTTTTTGTAGACCTCACAGCAAAAGAGAGAGTTCTAACAAGGAATTTTAGGGAAGCTGATGAAGTGACTTTAAAGCAAGTAGCATTGCTGGGTTGAGATTCTGCAGTCAGCAAATCACTGTGACAATGATGTTTTAATGCTGATAAAAGCACTAGTTTTCTACTAATATTTTATTAAACCAGGATCTGCACAAATCTCCATTGTGTTATTCTGTGTGTTCTGAATATTTCCACCTACACTTATTGAATTTCTACATGTAAATCAACTGGGCTAAATCCTCTCTTTTGCTTTGGAACACAGAGAACAGATTTTTTAAATTAATTACTGAAACACACACAAGTACTTTTGTAAGAGATATTGTGAAAAGAATGAGACTTAGCTTATGTTTTTGCAGAAGAACAGGATCTCCCTGTATTTACATAAGAAAAATCTTAGGAAGGTAAAAGGGTCAGTGGGCCCATTAACCAGTCCACCTTGTTTTTCTTCTGCCACTTCCCTCCATACATCATTGTCCTCCTCACAGAAGTTCCCTTGAGAATTCATTAGTTTTACTTGTTGTAATGTCTCTTCTGGGTAATCCATTTTACATTTATAGAGCCAGCTCTAAGTGCAGCATGGGCCCATAACAGAGCCAGTTATGGCTGCCTGATTCTCAAGTTGCCACAACTACAGCTCTAACATAAGTTAGAGCAGCATCTAGGCATCTCTAACTTATGAGAGATGGCTACAGCCCTTATGTGATCATGCTCCAGCAGAGAATTGCCATAGGGAACTGCCAGGTTGAAAGGTAAGGGGTAAGCGCCAGCTCCACTGACTTTATACTAGTTGAGAATTCTCTAGACTTCAAAAGTGTATAAGAACAGCACAGCAGACAGTACACAATGTATTCTCCTTTTTGTAACTTATAGATTTAGGAAGACTATTTAGCACATACATAGTGCTTTCCATCTAGAAGGCCTTTACAAGAATGGGAAGGCATTTTACAGAGAGGGAAACTGAGGCACATAAGTGACATTCCAAAGCACTCTCAGTGAGAAACAGAGGTGTGAGAAAGGTGAAATATGTATGTCTCTGAAGGGCAGAAGTACTCTATTGAGGTAGACTGCAGTATTACTTCATTTATGGAATTCAGTCAATTAAGGGAATTTGTTCAGTAAATGTGCTTTAAATTTACATTTAATATGCAGAGGCATTCACAACAGAGTGCCCATAAAATTAAAAGTGATTATTATATTTACTACAATGATCACCACACAGTAGCCTAGGAGAAAGTTAGCAGAGATCATCCTGTTATAGACTACAGTTCAGGAATGCATCAGTGTGGCCTAGTGGCTAGTGCACTGGAATAGGATTCAGGAAACCAGCCAGCTGGGTGACCTGGGCAAACCACTTCACCTCTCCGAACCTCAGTTTTCCAACTGGATAATGATACTCACTTCCTTTGTAAAGCACTGTATCAGATTTAAGAACTGTCTTGAATCAAGGCAATAGATTCCTTCACTCTAAGGGCTTGTCTATCCATGAAGTTGTTTCTGATTAATTCCATGTGTGGACACTTTTATTCTGGATTAAGAGTGTCCACACATGGAGTTAATCAGGAACAACTTTCTTGTGTTTTGTGAGTGCTTCTGTACACATTCTCACCTGACCTTCTCTCCACATCAGTGAAAGCGACAGGGAAATAAGAAATTCACATGCAACATTGTTTTTTTGATATTGACAGAGGATTTGTGGAGGACTTCAACACCCACCACCCCACTTTATTTCCCAGATGACATCACAAGCAACAACAGGAGTGGGAGAAGACTCAGGTTAAAGTGCACTCAGATTTGACATATGTAAATAAAGTTGTTTAAGCACAGATGAGCTCACCTTTATTTCACATTATTTTTCAGAGTGCTGCTCACAATTTCAGGAAACTTAATTCCCAGAACAGCTTGTAACTAAAAAGGCCACAGTATATAAACTCCCTGAAAATTTTCAGTAAAAACTTTCAGAAAGCCTGTATTTCATGTGAGGCTTTGGAAAATACAGGATCATAGAACTCATCCAAAATGTGTGTCTGTCAAGTCCCCTCTCTATGCAGGATATAATCCACAGGTAGAAGACAGATATTAAACCAAATACAAATAAGTAATAATAAAGGTATTTGCTTTTAGTCTTACTTCTGATACACTTAAGAACCAATGATCAGAGCTTCCATAAAATGGCATCTAAATATTCTAACTCCTTAGCAATAAGCCCTCATTCATTTATATAGCATGTAATTCTATTGTGAATTTATATGATGTATTACATGAATTACTGATATTTGCTATAGTGTAATTTATAAAATCCAAATGCCCCTTTTAGAGGTCTTCTTTCTAAGAACTGGAGTTCTTATATGAGGCAGTGATAAAGAAAGTTACATTACACTCAGTGCTTAGCACAGAGACAAAGGGTTTCCTGGAATCACTGATGAGGGACAGTTAATTTTGTCTGTCACCCAGGAAAAACCTCCTGGTAACAACAATTCATGCCTGATTAAGCAAGATTTTCACATCTATTGCTGTCATATTTTCAAGTAATTCAGGGATGTTGCTTTATTATTATACACTACTGGCAAAGGTCAAAAATAAGCAGACTGCATGAGCTTGTTCAGTCCAGACCTAAAGTAGGTGTAATTAATAAAAATTACATGCTCACCATGCCACAGTGCATCACATTATCCATAAACAGACATTTAAAATTAACAAAACAAACCCCTACAGCCCACACACTTACAATAGGCTTATTAAATTAATACTTACTTCATGGTTATAGGTAAATTTTACAAATCATCCTTGTAAAAGTTACAAGATTTCTAATTGCTTGTTCATTGTGTTATTAGGTTTCAGTAATAGATTATTTTTAAATTCTGTATTTTAAAAAAAAATGTATTTCCCTTCCTGCCGTGACTCGGATTCGAACCGAGGTTGCTGCGGCCACAACGCAGAGTACTAACCACTATACGATCACGGCAAGCTACCAGGGAACTGCATATTTAGCTTGCTTTTTCCCCTGTTGCAGTGTTGAAGGCAAAAGGCATAGCGCCACCTCTTGTCCAGTTTGTTGTTTTAAAATCAACTCAGACACAGCTGGCTAGAATATTTTCATGAGCAAGTCAATACTCTGCAATCTGCTCGTGTTTGCTCCTGCGCTGAATTCTACTTTCTATACTAATTTATGTCTTATCAAGCTGGGGGTTATGACCACCCAAAGTGGGCCATGAATAGGTTCAGGAAGGCCATAAAAGCCTGCCCATTCTTTATGGCAATCCCACACCTTTTTTCTCATTTGTAACATAGGGTCATGGGACAGTTCATTTATTTAGGCACAGAAACTGTATCTACTTCTTTCCCAACAAGATGCGAAAACACATTTGCTTAACAGAAGAACAAGCACCAGTCATTTCACTATTCCACAGTGACATTCTTTTGAATGTTCTTGCCAAGAATTTTTTTTCAACTATACCATGCACTGAAATGTTGCTCAAATTCATTTTCCTGTATTTGTATGGTTATTCTCTTGGATAGGCCAGGAGATATTCAAACACCAATGCCAACGTCACACGGAACTGCCCACGGAGTGTGTATCAATTAAAGGCAGAGGTGAAAGTAAGACGGTACACCCCAGTACAGTGTTCCGGCAAGAGCCGGTGCACCGTACTGGGGTGGATCAGCTTCCCCAGGCGTAATTTAAAGGGCCTGTGGCTCCCAGCAGCGGCTGGAGCCCCCGGCCCTTTAAATTGCTGCCAGAGCCCCGCTACCGGAGCCCTGGGGTAGCGGCGGCAGAGCCCTAGGCCCTTTAAATCGTCCCCAGAGCCCTGCCGCCGCTTCCCCAGGGCTCCGGCAGCAGGGCTCCGGGGATGGGGCTCCGGCCACCACTACCGCCCCGGGCCCTTTAAACCGCTGCCAGAGCCCCCGGCTGCCGGGGAGGGGGAAGGAGGCACTTGCCGGTACAGAGTGGGCCAGGGCTGCCTCTGACCCCCCCCAGCCCCGCCCCTTCTGCCCGAGGCCCCACCGCTTCCGGGGGCCAGAGCTGGCCCCAGCCCCATACCGGTAAGTCCCTAGACTTACTTTCACCCCTGATTAAAGGCAACAGTCAATTATTGCTGAATTATACTCCGATGTATGCTGCTGAGCCAAACGCTGAAAACCACCTGTCCTTTTGTGTCTAGATCTTCAGGTCTCAATATAATGAGCACAAACAACATTTGGATACCCAAAACAAAGCATGAGAGATTTTAATACAATTCTGTGAAATGAAGTCTCCAGCAAAATGAAACTATACCATGCAACATTCTAAGTAATGGGAAAAATCTTAAAATAAGAGCTTCCTACTATCTTAAATCATATTTAAGACTGAAAAACATTACAATGTGTTATGATAATTCCTCTGAGCAGTTGGCACTGGAAATACCTAAGAGAATATGGGGTTGCTGGCACTGCAGATAGAATGATGGGGGCCCAATCCATTACAGAGGTGTGCGCCAAAAACTTCACTGGCAATCACAGCCAGAACAGAAAATCTTAGCATCATGGGCTCTGTGCAGAGCACTGAGTAGGGGGCAATGCAGAGCAGCACTATGCCTGGGAGAGCATCCCTTACTATGCCAGGTGAGATTATATACAAGTAGAATGGACATGATTTTTAAAAACACAAAAACCAAGATGAACATAAATGCAATAGATAGCAAAATTATGAAAATAAAAGTATCAGAGGGGTAGCCGTGTTAGTCTGTATCCACAAAAACAATGAGGAGTCTGGTGGCACCTTAAAGACTAACAGATTTATTTGGGCATAAGATGCATCTGAAGAAGTAGTTTTTTACCCATGAAAGCTTATGCCCAAATAAATCTGTTAGTCTTTAAGGTGCCACCAGACTCCTCGTTGTTTTTATGAAAATAAAATTACTATTACTGAGGTCTCAAATGTGATGTTTTGTACATGCTGAATATTACAAACTCTGGTCTGCTCAGTGACTTATTAAGGATACTGATCTTCAGCAAAGTGCTGCAAACTTTACTCAGGCATGGGAAACCATGGAAGTTTAGCCCAAGTAAGGAGAAAGAGATTCTAAACTCTTACAGCTTCCTAACATGCAAATACTGCTCATCATTCATCTCTAACGTAAAATGGTACAACCCCCTTCCTGTCCCCAAGACCTGCCAAATGAGAGCCTTAAAGTTCAGATCTTAAAAGTTTAAACCTTCTAACTGAAGTATTCTAAATGTGGACTGAGCATGTTGCTGAGGAAATCTGGGTTCTGGGATATGATTCAAAGCCTAATGAAGTCAACTGTTACAAAGATTTCAGAGGGCTTTGCAACAGAATCAGAACTAGAGACCTATCATTAACTCATCATGTGACTTTAAGCAGTCACTTAACTTGTGTCCATCTGTATAATGGGGATAATGATACACACTTGTCAGTGAAAAACATTTCAATATCTACAGATGAAAAGATCTATATAAATGGTAAGTATTATTACTAGTATAGTAAACAGAACTCTGCTGGAACTCAGTAGGTCTGGAATTCTGCTCACCATGCCTTCAGGGAAGAAACCTACATCTTAGTAAAAAGAGAATTTATAATAAGCAGAAAAAATTGGCTTCAGGCTATTTATTAAAAATGTAAATGAAATGTTTTTAGCTGTAGTAATAGTAAAAAACATTAATTCAAATGGTCTGTAATTGAAAAATATACTGAGAAACAATTCTGTTTCTATACTGTCTAGCTCGGATATTCTCTTCCTTCATTCTGTATTAATCAAGACATATACATAAAAAAAGGAACTCTCTTCCACCACAATTATCTGCTTCTGTAGCATATTCTTCTTTTGAAGGCACAGGGACTAGTCATTGTGTCTACTTCTAGCAACGGAAGGATAGAAGACTCACACAGGCCAGAAGCGGCTAGTCAGGAGAAGAGCATAAGGCCTTATCTACAATGGAAAATGTACCCACCACTGAGAACAACATTTAAGTATGGGTTCTGAAATGGTGCTAAACATGATCTGGGCTGGTCTACATTTATAGTTAAACCAGCATTCACCTCTAGTTTATCTGCATCAGCAATGGATCTCTCTTAGTGCAGATAAATGGCATTGTCCCCTGCTAACCCACAGAAGTCTCTGCAAGACTATACAAGGCAGAGGAGACTCAAACTCCATATCTTCTATATTTGTACATTGCCATATAAATCCATGGCACTCACTAACCACCACAAGCTATAAAAGATGTGTGCCAAATACTTTAAGGCACAGTCCTGCATTGGGGGCAGTGTGGGGCACCCTCCTCCAGTGGGTTTTCTAGGAGCCATTGAACCTCATGTAGGCACAATGCCCCCCAAGTTCCAGGAGAAACGTAGCCATTTGCCATCAGCCTGAATCCTCCCTCTGAATTATATCCTATTATTCCTTGTACAGTCATTACACCAGTGCAACCAAATCTGAACTCTTCACGTACACCATGATAGCATTTTACACCTGTGCAAATGATTACACGAGGCCCAAGCCTCCCCAGCTCCTAATAATTTTGTTGCTCCATTTTTGCAATCTCTTTCTGGTTGCCTGGAATGAATATAATGCTGCATATGGGTTTTCATCAGACCCATGTAGCAAAGAATTCTCTACCTTTCTGCTTGGGTTTTAGTCAAAAAAACCACAGGGTCCATATATTCAGCTACAACTTTTTTTTCCCCTAAGTAAAACACACAAAAGAACAAAACTCACAGTTCAGATGAAATCCCTAGAAGAGTCTGAGTCCCTATTGCCTTCTACAGTGTAGTCATTGACACTTGTTCATCTCAAAGACTGCCACCTGTGTTAAGTGAATGCAGTTTGCTAGCATTTAACACCCACTTTATGCAAGGTGAAAGGCAATGAGGAAATCAGGCCTTGATTCAAGGAGGCTGTGGGTTTAATAATCTACACTCTTGCAAACTCTCAGATGTCTGTATAGTAAGACATCTATTCAAATATTTCCATTATTTGACGCCTCTTGTATGCAGCCCAAATCTGCGCTGGTGTTTTTTGTTGTCAGTTTGCACTGCAAATTCATCTCTCATTTGCAGTTCCAGTCATCCAGAGTTTCTTTGCAGTACTGCATCCTGCTAAATTCTCCTTCCTACTGTATATGCATATGGATTATTTCCCCTCTGGATTAATAAACTTGCATTTTTCCAAGTTGAATTTCATTTTATAAATTTTCTACATATTTTTAGCTTCATTAAGTTCCTTTGACTACTTCTCTGTCCTGACTAGAGATTGCAACAAATGACAATTTAGCTTTATCTCAGTGCAGCAAACGTGCATGATTTTTATCAGTAGTCTAATAATATTTGCTGTTTTTCTTAAAGGCCCAGTTTCTGGAGTCACGTGATTACATGAAAATCTCAGCTTTCATTTTAGAAAAGTAACGTTCTAGCTTTTGCTGTTGCAGAGGAAAGCTTAAAAACATGAACCTCAAAAGCTTAAAACCCAGAGGACAAATAAAAAGAATGTAAAATGTATTTAAAAAAAAATCATGATTTATGAATGCTTGGGATTAGCAATAGTTATCTGCACATTTCACTAACATGTTGTATGTACCCCGTTCCAGCTCATTACTAAAGATGCTAAGAAAAACCAAGCCCTGAAGTACCCCAGTAAACATTTCCCCCCAATTTAATACATTGCAGTTATTAACATCTTTCTTTTACATTCCTTCAGCCAGTTTCCAAGCCATGTGTCAGTATTTAGATTATACTGATATCTGTATATGCAAAGAGATTTATGCGTATAGGATAGATACAGCACGTGTCATCCAGAAAGATCTCAAACTGCTTTATGAAATTGGGTTCCACAAACACTTATTCACGAGTTAAAATAATTTTATCTGTGAGCTTGCGCACTAAAATTATATGCAAACTGTCCAAAGGGATCACTCACTGAGGTAGAATGGCTGCTATTTAATATCACTCAGCAGCAATGCTCATTGTAGGACAGGAAATGATGAATACTGTATCCAGATGAAACTGTGGGGGGCAGAGGAGGGATTTAGGTGCAGAAGACTGAATGTAATTACTTACGTTAGAATATGATCAAAACACTGGTTACTATCTCTGCTTTTACAAAATGTGCCAATGTATTTTACTGATCACAAACATTCAGGACCTAGATTTCACATTTCATTAATTAATAAGATAGGTCATGGGTTCAGTACTTATAAGGAAAGACTCCCATGCAAGTAATAACCCAGCTCGACCTTGCTTAGCATGCAAAATCTGATGGAATCCTAACACAAAGTCATATATCTGGATATCATAGTTTTTTATTCTTCCATATTGTTCCCCTGTCATTTCCGTTTATTATGATGGTTTGCTGTCCCCATCCAAACATGACAGAGCAGAGGTTGGGCAGGATATTTTTACTTGCCTTGCAGGGCTTGCATGGAAGAGGAGTGGAATATGCAGCAATACTTTGTATCAGCGCAGCTCCAAAATCTATACTTTCATTAAATGAAAAAACCTCTAGTCCTTATGATTGTGAAGAAAACCTTAAAAATATGAACCTTGCATAATTACTGCAGCATTATGACTGAGTTTGCAAAGAGCCTGGGATGATAGCTCTGAGATAGTGAATTGCCCCATTCATATCAGTAAAATATTAACTCAGATGCCCAATAATGATGCTTTAAATGTTCCAAACATTAATTATTTCACTTCTGATCAAAGCATGAAAGAAAGAAAAGGGAGGGTCATGATCTGCATAATCTACTTTGAGCGATCTCTTCTGTACATCTCATTTTTATGTACCTGGGAGAGCATCATCACATTTTTTCCACACCAGTCATGAAGACTAGACTGAGGAGTCTAGCAGAGCACCCAGAATTATATTTTGAAACCCTATACATTGTGAGTGGAGTCTCATTTTGGCATCTCAAGTGGCTGGAGCTTAGGCAGTGGACAGAGTTTGGAAGAGCAAACTATCTTTATTTTTCCTTTTTCCTTTTCCCATTTCAACCTGTTCCCTCTCTAGAGTCATCCTTAAAACATAGAAGGCAAAATCACACATACTATTCACATGAAATGAATATTATGGAATTGGATAGCAACAGTTAGCATTGTGACTTCCCTGAAGTGGAGACAAAATTAGTACCTGGACCTCCCAAACAAAAACCCAAGTGAGGCTGTCACTTGTTTGGGTTTTAGCCAATAGCCTCAGCCAGGCCAACAAACCAGGTTGAATCATCACTAAACTTGGGTGAGAAGGCTCTGTGTGTGTGGACAGGAGGGGGTGTCAGGGCAAAGTAATTCTGCAGTGAAGACATATCCTCAGTCACACTATCAAAAAATTACAGCTGCTGGTTCCATTACAAAGGACTGTCAGGACAAAAATATTAAAATTGCAACAGTGAGGGCGGAGAGCTCAAAAGTACAATGTTGGCTAAGGCGAGACAAATAAAGAGCCACCAAGAACAGTTGCAGGTAAACAGAGACCAAAACCTGCTATCTCTAACTCAGGCAAAATTCCCATTCAAGTCACTGGAAATTTTTTCTTGAATAAGGACAGCAAGATTTATCCCTCGGTTGGAATGTTCCTGCTTTAATTAACCATCTCTTTTGCACTGACAAACTATAAAAGATTTCCTATCATTCCAATACACTTACATTTTGCTGTTCATCTTGTTTATACAGATAAATATACTGGTGCAGTTTTTTTTCTTAAAATGCCTTCAAGCTCTTGTTGCCTTCAAGAAATAAAGGATTGGGCCCCTGATGTCTGCTCCTTTGTCTAGGTTTCATTTTGTGTATTGCTACTTTTGTATTTCCATTACCTCCTATTAATTATTACCTCTTGTAAATCAGTATATGTTTGCATTTAGTTAAAAATCTAGGGGGATGTATAAAGAACACTCACATTGTTATATAGATTGACCTTTTTAAAAATTGCAATAGACTTTTATACAGTGCATCTACTCATACATACTGATCCAAATTTATCCAAAAAATGGGCCAAATTAGCCCCATGCTCACTTTTGCTGGCACAGTCCAAAGGTGGCTGCTGCTGGCCTGGAAGGGGGGGTGGTAGTTTTCCTAGCATATATGCTAATTGAGCCTGCAGATAAGTTTAAGTTTAAAACTGTTTGCCCCAGTGGAAATCCTGACCAAGGGCAGGCAGCAATACTGAAAATGGTTGAACTGTTGGTGCAGATGGGGGAAAACCTGTTTCAGGACCACAACGGATGATCATGGGGGTCCCTTCTGGCCTTAAAGTCTATGAGAGGGGTATACATAGGTGTGGGAACTAGGGATGCGGGGGGTACTGCAGCACCCCTGGGCCTGAGGGCTCCACTGCTGGGTCCCGGCCACCGGCCCAGGACTCCGCACTCACCCATAGCTGTGGCCCCAGCCTTAGCCCCCCTAACCTGTCCGCATCCCACACTGGAGCCACGGCCCTGTTCCCGGCCCCAGCCCTAGGGGGCAGTGAGGGGCATGGACAAAGGTAAGTGGGGGTACAGCACCCCCACTCGGAAAACTGTTCCAGCACCACTGGGGTATACATTCTAGTGCACACTAGTGTATCTTGCACCCACCATGTGAACTCTGCTGGCACACACTAAAAGTTCTTTTATGCGCATTAATGTAATTTTGTTTGAAATGGAACTACATTAATGTGTGTTAGGGAACTTTTAGTGCATGCCAGCAGGGTCCACATCAGCCAGTTAGAGCACAACATGCTAGTGAGCACCAGGGACATGTGCCTCCCCACCCCCTCTGCCCCAACCCGGGAGGAGCATGCTCTTCCCTCCCTATCACCACTCCCATCCTGGCTCTGGCAGGTGCTTGATCTTCCTTCCCTCATCCCTGCCCACCCCCGGCAAAAGCTCACTCTTCCTCCTCTCCTGTCTCCCCCAACCCTGGCCCCGTAGGAGGTTGCTCTTCTTTCCCTCCTCCCAGGTCTGGGAGGACTTCTGTGGCCCAATGTTTATTGGAGGGCATATCCCTGCTTGCCCCCCTCCTTGCACCTGCCCCTGGTGAGCACAAAATTGACACACCTCTGGTGCAGCTTTGAGTGTAACAGCCACTCTTCTTTCAGGATAAGTGTAAAAAGCAGTTTCAGCTCCTTTATGGAATAAGATAAGTGAAACAAAAGGAGCCACTGCCCAGAACACAGGCAACACTGAATAGGACTCTGAGCTACTTGGGTGGAAGGTCCTATGGCTAGATCCTGTGTGATGGAGATGTGTGTGTCAGAGAGACGCAGCAGGTATGCCACAAAAGTAGAGGAGAGGACAGCAAACAGGCACTAGATCAACCCTCAGTTGCACTTTGTGTAATGGTGTTGTGAATTGTTTGCTCTCATCTACACTAGCAGTTCAGCCATTTTCAATTCTAGATAGGGAGGTCCCATTCTTATCAGAAACAGGTCAATTTCCTGTTGTAGGTGAGGCTAAAAGATTACAGGAGCAGTTCTCAAACACTTCCATAGCACGGACCTCTTAAAGGAAAGACAAGGTAGACCTACTCATTTACCGTTTATGATCACATAACATTTTTATTTGCAGTGTCGTTGTAGCTTGTTGGTCCCTGGATATTAGAGAGACAAGGTGGGTGAGGTAATATCCTTTACTGGTGAAAGAGACAAGCTTTTAAACTAAGTGGGACGATTCTTTAGGTCCCATTGTGATGCTCTGAAGATCACCCAGACTAATAACATTCTGTTACCACCGGCTTTCTACCTTTGGGAGCCTATGCTGCTGTGCCACAAGCAGAGCTCTGACAGCAGCTGACAGCCTACAAGCATAAAGATCTGAACCCTGGCTTCCACCAGCCTAGTTACTCCTTGCAGGGTGACCTCAACAACCCCCTCTGGTCCTGAGTCATCCCAAATCTGTCTCCCCGAGTTCTTAACTACTACATGCTTGGAATTTTCTCCTCTGGTTCGTTGCCCCTGAAGGAGTAAAACCTGCCCCCAATAATCAGTTTACATTGGGACGTACACGCCACACAGTTTGTACACCAGAGACCTGTTTGGGTAAAAATAAACAAAATATCTATTTAATAGAAAAACAGATTCAAAGATGAAATAGTAAGGAAAAGCACACACATACAGGTTACACAGAAAATAAAAAGAACAGGAGTACTTGTGGTACCTTAGAGACTAACAAATTTATTAGAGCATAAGCTTTCGTAGGCTACCGCCCACTTCATCATCCACCTTCTCTGTATGTATATATATCTTCTTACTATGCATTCCATTCTGCGCATCCGATGAAGTGGGCTGTGGCCCACGAAAGCTTATGCTCAAATAAATTGGTTAGTCTCTAAGGTGCCACAAGTCCTCCTGTTCTTTTTGCGGATACAGACGAACACAGCTGCTACTCTGAAACCTGTCCTTATACTGAAAATAAAGATGCAATCTCAGGCATTACACTTCCATAGTAGCCAAATTCGCTTTGCTAATACAAGTTAGAACACTTTCCTAGTGTGTCCTCTGTCCTAGAGGGGATCCACCCTGCTTGGATGCTAGCCCTTAGTTTTTGAACAGCCTTCACTTCAAGCTCTCTGCCCTTTTAACAAGATTTGCAGGGTTTTTTTCCCCTCTCTCAGACTATGGTAATTCATAGTTATGCAAAGCTCTGTGTTGCTTGAAAGCTTGTCTCTTTCACCAACAGAAATTGGTCCAATAAAACATATTACCTTACCCAACTTGGGCTCTCTAACATTTTTATGGCAGCTATAGAGTAATTGCTTACATGGACAGGTAATCTCAGAAATGTAATGTTAGTCTGGGAGTTGTGTGAAATCTCACTGAATCTGGGGAGCATATCAGCCACTCTCCTTTCAGGATAAATGTAAAAAAGCAGTTCAGCTCCTTTATGGGATAGCTGAAACAATAAGAGCCACTACCCAAAACACAGGTCACATGCAACACTGATCAGGAATCTGAGCTATGTGGGCGGGAGGGTTTCATTTGGGGGCTGGATGCAAATGCAGGGGCTAGATATTGTTTGATGGAGCTGTGCTTGTGCCCAAACATTTTTTGAGAGAGAGAAGCTGTACATACACCACAGAAGTAGAAGAGAAGACAGCAAGCAAGCACCAGACACAGACAGAGAAGTGCTTGTACCCTGACTCTGAAAAAAAGCTAAGAGAGAGCACTTTGGGGCAGAAAGGGGGTTGGAACGGTGAACAAAGAAACTGTCATAAGAAAACAAGAACGGCCATACTGGCTCAAACCAATGGTCCATCTAGCCCAGTATCCTGTCTTCTGACAGTGGCCGGTAGCAGATGCTTCAGAGGGAATGACCAGAACAGGGCAATTATCAAGTGATCCATCCTCTTGTCATCCAGTCCCAGCTTCTCGCATTCAGAAATTTAGGGGTTAGCGGTCACTTGCTTAATTCCTACTGTGTTCAGCGAACAGGACGTGATCAACCTTCTGTGTAAACAAACATGATTGTTTCAAAGAAATTCCTGGTCCCATCATCATTTGTTCTCATAACAGAAGCAATCTGCAAGACCCCAAATATTGGTTAACCGTTCAAAAGGGGTAACAATATTTCAGTATTTCTAGATGCATTTAATATGTGATTTTTCTTGTATGCAAAAAGTTCACACTATTTTCCCTTGTTTTCTCCTCCCATCTGTTCTATTCCTCTCTGCCCTTCATATGCTCCCTGGTCCCCTTATTTTCTTGAGAATCCTCTCCCACTCTTATGCCTTGTTTAAATGAAAAAATGTTACTGATGTTACTCTGCTTCCTTATTGACTAAGTTAAATCAATAAGGCACTCTTAAGCCAAAATAAGACCATCCACACAAGGACATTGCTAAACTGATTTAGTAAAATCATTACAATTTTCTTGTGTAGGCAAGTTCTAAATTCCTTTCCTGCTTATTACCTCCAGGGCCAAAAGTGGCCCACATCTCTCTCCTCCTATGTAGCAGTAGTCCCTAATGGACGTGGCTTAACGGGCTTCTCCTCCTCATTTCCAGATGCTTTGAAGCAAGAAATTATGAGAAAAAGCTACCATTATGTGAGTTGTCAGCTCTTCAAAGTCCCAACAAGTGCTCCACGGGCCTGAGAACCACAGTGTTACAATAAAAAGAAAAGGAGTACTTGTGGCACCTTAGAGACTAACCAGTTTATTTGAGCATGAGCTTTCGTGAGCTACAGCTCACTTCATCGGATGCAGGTCATTATAGTTTTAACAAAAATCTGTAATCAGATTTAATTTTTCATATTTGCCCTTTTATTATATATTTCCCATTGTAAAGATTCAATAATTGTGGGAAGATAGTTAATCATAAAAGGCTTTAATCTTTCATATATTTTAAATGGTCGTAACATACACGAAGCAAATGTCAGTTATTATAAGAATTCAATTATTTCCTTTTAAAATGTATTGGATTATTTTAGTGCACGTGCAGGACTAAAAGCAGTAGATACAGTCATTGATGGAGTACTGCAGACAGCAGTGAGGGAGCAAACTAGATCCACACAGCTTGACCAATGCACTGCAATCCTGTTCTGCAAAATCTCTTCTGTTTTCTGTCCCTGAGGCTGCCTATGATGTTGAACGGTAGCAAACTACACTGTTGTTTTGGAATGTGAATGAAGATCCTTTGGGGACTACAGCATTGCCAACCCCAAGTGCTCAAAAATCATCAGCCAGGCCTCAAAAAAATCACAAGATGGTCTTGAAAATCATGAGATTAAAAAAAGAAAGAAAAAAAGAAAAAAGCTGGGTTCATTTTATTTGTCTCCTATTTTCTAAGCTTTTAGGGAGCATTCAAGTCACGTTTTGGAGCATTTCTCTGAAACTATGAGGGCTAGAAAGAAACTTACTTTTTTCACGAAAAATGAGATTCTCATGTTACACATACATTCAATACGAGGACCTTCAAGAGAAACACCAACTAGTGCCAGATTCATGACAAAATAATGAGAACTGGCAACAATGGGACTAGGAGAAAGCCTCCGATTTTTTTCCCATGAGAGACCTAAAGAGGATTTGGATTTGAAAATAAGGCTCCACGGTTGACCCTTAATGTTTTGCTTCTTTTTGTATTATAGTTTAAGGATTTCTAGCAAAATAAATTATTCCGGGGGAAATAATCATACAGTAGTGTAAGATATATATAAAGTTAAACAGAAGCAGTACAAACAGGAATATTTTTCTTTTAAAGTTTCAATATCTGAGTTTTCCTCAGGGGGGAGGCAAAGTGTGTTTGATTTTATTTAACTTAATATGTCGTCATCTTTTTTTTTCTTTTTTTTTGTTGTTGTTCAAAATATACTTTCTTCCATAAATAAAAAAAATGCAGGATTGGCAAGATTATTAAAAACATTAGTTAACCCATCAGAGAATGCCCAAAGAATGTTTTTAAGTAGTCTCTTGTGATACTGGCCATGCTTCATTGATTTAAGGTATGAAATATATTATCCAATCTTTAATTACATTGTGTCTCTCTGCATACACTTTAAAGCCTTTTATTGTATTTCTGCTCAGAGATCTGAGAACCAAGGTTCTCATTTCAAAAGTACCCCCACAAAAAAATCATCCATGTATATTTCCACATAGCATATCCTAAAGGGTTTCTTGTGCTGTGTTCAACTTTGAACACTGAAGCTAGTTTTTAATGTTGTTTGAAGATCAAACGAGGTTTAACCAACCAGTACTACATACAGAGGCTTTATCTGCAACCACACTATGATGTGCCTTTAATACCTTTCAGCAACATAAGTGCTTACATCCTAATAGGTTTTTAGCTTAAGATCTAATCATCCACTCTTGAATTAAGATGCTTGAATGAAGCCAACTCATTTGGAACTAAGCACTTTAATGTCAACAGAGACATATGGCATTGAGACTGAATTACAAAGGATCTCTTCTGAGCCATCTATTACAGAAGCAAGACTAAGACTCCAGCATTATTATTAGTTTACTCATTTATTTGCTAGCAAATAATTGAGAGTAAGATCTTCTTCAGAAAGTGGAAATGGTCTAATAATTACAATCTGGTGGTACAGTACATTCTTGCATGCATTGATTAAATCTCCCCTTCCATATTTTATGCCTCCGATGCTGCTCCATAAATACAACTTTTTGTAAATGGAAACATTAAACAAATGCGGTGCTACTTTGATTACCTGAATCTCACTTATTCAAAACTCTAAGGTATCAGAAACAATGTCATGGCCTCTAACATCTATTAATTACACTAAAAAATCCATTGATTATCCAAAATTATTCAATGGTCTCCATTGCACTCAAATAATTTAGGCTATATAAAACCTCTTCCTTTAAGTTGGTGTTAATGCCAGTGCCAATGCCACCAATTGACAAAACCCAGGGAGTTTAAAGTTAAGATTGAATATCCATTGAGCAGCTCAGCTGGTGCTCTGCAACCTAGAGGGGAGGCCTCCCCCCCAACCAAGAATTAAGTTCTGTGCAAAACCCATTTACACGGGCTTTATGCTAGAAAGAAGAATTTGGCCATCCTTACAGTAAATATTGCAAAAAGTTACCAAAAAAGTTTATAGTGTCTCCATTCTAAATAGCAGTAACACTGCCTTTTTAATGTTAGACTCTACACTATGAACATATTAGGAACTGGAAAATATCAAAGAATTCTTCCATGAATCTAGCTACCCCCTCTCAGAGAGATGGATTACCTACGTCCACAGAAAAACTCCTTCCGTCTATGTAGGGAGCATCTACTTTACAGCAGCATAGCTGTACCGTTGCAGCCGCAGTAGTATAGACATACCCTTAGGATGGATCCTTAAGGCTGTTCGTTGCTTAATTCCCACTGAAAATCTGTGCAAGTTGGGTGTCTAAATGCCTCATATTGTTTCAAGGCAAGTTGCACATACAAACATATCGTGGGCTGAAATTTGGCCTTTAGCATGTTTCTAGAGAAGAAGAGACTCTCTGCATGAGGGACAAGATGGATTGGCCTAAAACGGGGCATAACACATTTTATGATACTGGGAGCTAATTTTCATGTATTCTTCTTCCATGAAGAACTTGGAGGCTTTTTATGCAATTCACCACTGAGGAGCTATGTTCTTTGTTTTAGTGGTTCTTCAGAGGGCTGACCTTGCCTTTAGATAGGTAACTTGCAACCTAACCCACATCTGTAAGCTTCTAGGGCTTTTTGGGTCACCACAACACACATCTATCGTGCTGACCTTTGATGATTTCCCAAAGTCAATAATAAATTTCAGGATAGACTCCTCAATGACAATTTTTGCTTCCGCAATGCAGTGTGTATTGCTGTGAAAATATATATAGAGTCCTTCATTTTTGGTTTTATTTTATTTAATTTTTCCCAGAAATTTACCAGTGTTCATTACTACAACAACAAAAACAGGTGAAAATCAGTGGAAAAAATATTAATAATTTTTCTGGGTAAATATTGGGATTCATTTTGGTGGACAGAAGGACAAGGGATAAAAGTATGCAGTAGATTAATGCTTTGATTGATGGAATTCAATGTGGTTTGCTGCAGAACTAAAACAGAACTCAAAACACAATGCCACCTCTGAGTTTAAGAAAACAATATATCTCTAATCCCCATATAAAACTTTTCTTTTGAATAAACAGTAGGGCTGTAAAACTATTAAAACAATTAATCATGATTAATCACAATTTTAATCACACTGTTAAACAATAATAGAATACCAATTTAAATTTATTTGAAATATTTCTGGATGCTTTTCCACATTTTCAAATATATTGATTTCAATTACAACGCAGAATACAAAGTGTAGAGTGCTCACTTTATATTATTATTTTTTATTACAGATATTTGCACTATAAAAAAAGATAAACAAAAGTGCTATCTACAAGTCAAAGCATGAAGGGGCATATGAATGTTAAGCATATTTGGCATGTAATACCTTGCATCATCGGCTACAACCGTTCCATATGAACGCCTGTTCTCAATTTCAGGTGACATTGTAAATAAGTAGTGGGCAGCAGTATCTCCCATAAACGTAAACAAACTTGTTTTTCTTAGTGATTGGTTGAACAAGAAGTAGGACTTGTAAGCTCTAAAGTTTTACGTTGTTTTGAGTGAAGTTATGTAAAAAAAGTAATTCTACTTTTGTAAGAATACTTTGTATTTTGTGTTGTAATTGAATTCAATATATTTGAAAATGTAGAAAAAACATCCAAATATTTATAATAAATTTAAATTGGCATTCTATTAGTGTTTAACAGTATGATTAAAACTGTGATAAATCACAATTAATTTTTTTAATCAAATTAATTTGTTTTGAGTTAATCGCTTGAGTTAACTGCAATTAATCAACAGCCCTAACAAATAGTTCATTGTTGTAGACTTAGAACTATTCACCTATAAATATTTACATTTAATAATTGGGCCACACCATTTGCAGTGTGCCGGGACACAACTGCAGCCCATGTGACAACCTCTGGACCATACTAGTAGTATTGGATGTGGCCCACAGTGGTGAATAGATTGAGAAACATTGTGTCAACTTCATTCTTTTTTCCTGTTTTTGTTTTTTTTTAAACTTTTGAATACTTCTTTGTGTTCTGAAACGTATTCTGATACAGATTTTCGTTTTCTTCCCATTTTAGTGTGTAAGATCTTTAAACTGTTATCTGGTAACAGCTTGAAATGTATACGTGGTGGGCGTGAGATTCATCAGTATGTTCAGATGCGCATCTTTTAAAAAAAGATGAAAGTTTAAGTTCTGTATCAGCTCAATGTGACCCATGCACTTGAGCTATCTCTCTAACTTAAATCATGATCCATTTGAATTTTGCCACTAAATGTATGCATGCACATGGAGGTTTCAAAGGGACTGAAATAAGGTGGGGAGAATGAAAGAAAGGCAGTGAAGACTGTAAGAAGATAGGAGAAACATGTTCCTCAGATACTCCCTTTAAAGAGAAAATTGAGACCTGGATCCTGAAAGCAGATCTGGGCAGATGGAATCCAGCATCTCTGACAGATCTCTACCACCCTTCTGCACACAGCCTTTTACCTACACTAGCAGTTGTGGATGTTTGCTGTAGCAGTTTGTTGTACTGGAGGAAGGTAGTTTGCCAAAGGGCAGAATGGAGCAGGGTGATTAAAGGGGATGATGGATGGCTGGCATCCTAAGCAGGGCAGCGTTAAGGTTGCAGTGCATGGTCTCTGGTATATAGTAGGTCTGGTAATGGCGAGGTTTGTGTTTGTGAGTGATGGAGCACAGAGTAAGTAGGTGGCTTTACATTTTGTTGCTTTTGTGCGTTTGCACAGAAACTCTAACTAGTTCGCAAAAACGTTATTGTGAAGCAGTTTTCTAGGTGATAGTTAATGCCTAATTTGGGGGATAGGGTTGGCTAAGGGGAGGGAGTGGACTTGTGAAGATAGTAGCAGTTGTGCATGAGCCCTTACATGTCAGCTGCCATGCATCAGTCCTCCTCTGCTATAGGATACATTCTGACAGAAAAAAGAAGCTTCTGATAAGGAAAGTTTCACGTGCACCTGGCCCCCACCCATCAGTCTGGTTTGTGTGTTCCAAGCCCCAATCAACCAATGATGTTTGTGTACATATAGCATAAACTTTCAGGTTTACCATGATGAATAATGTCTACAAATGATCCTAAATCCACTACTTAAAGAATTAAAGAAAACAAAGCTACCTGTTGCACCAGACCTACTCAGAATCCACCTCTCTATACAGTGTTGTGTAGATAAATTTTTTTTAAAGAGGTATTGGTTGACAATGAAAAGTAGGACTGATAAGGAAAAGTTTCAGCCACAGCTCAATTTTGAAGACTTCCTATTAAAAATGTATTAAAGAAAATCAACATTCAAAATTCACTTGACATAGAAATGAACAATGCATGCTGATTGGTCACCTACTTTTAAAGCAAAACAGGAAAATATGCCCCATTTTCCGCACATTTGAGAACATGACCCTAACTATAGAGTTGCTCTTAGGACCTTTATTTGTTATATATATCTATATATACACACATATGCATGTATCTAGACATAGATCTGTTGCTATTCCTATAAGATATATCCCTGCCTAATTAAAAAAAAATCTACTGTCATTTCTGAGGCCTTTGAATAGTTCATCACTTTCAATAATTTAGAACTTTATGCAGAGAGCTAATTAGGAAAATGATAATGAATGATTAAAAATAGAAGATCCATGTTGTGACTGGTAAACATGATGTTAACACACCCCCTACTTTGCCAGATTTAATGTTTTTCAAATGCAAATACCTTTCTCCAACGGGCTCATATCCATTCTTGAATTCCAATCAGCATTTCACATTTTGCTGTAATTTTAATGAGCCACCACTTGAGGGAACCTAAGACTTTTTTTGCCTTGTGCTACTCAGACATGAACACTAAATATGTATCACAAATGATAAAATAAAACATCCCAACAAAACACCCGTCTCCTTCCTATCAGAGAGGAATGCGCACAATTTCTGGAAGATCCCACAACATGAAACCAAACCTATCCATTTACGGTAGCAAAAAGACTCAGCTAGAAGTTGGCAACATTATGAGGAATAAATTATGAAAGAGGAAATGAATTTTTTAGATACAAAT
The DNA here is from genome assembly GCF_015237465.2 of Chelonia mydas. Classification (NCBI taxonomy): domain Eukaryota; kingdom Metazoa; phylum Chordata; order Testudines; family Cheloniidae; genus Chelonia; species Chelonia mydas. The sequence continues at coordinate 106,164,929 of NC_051245.2, forward strand.
ATTTATGGTGGTAAAAATCAGCATTTTTCTGGCATGAATTAGCAGAGAAAATTCTCCACTCTCATTCACACTACAGATTTCTTATCTGCAGTGTAGTTCTCTGAAGCATATATTCCACTTGTTCTGGATACAGAATCCCAGCTGACATCAATAGAAATAATTTCCAAAATCTGTATCGTGGGTCAGAAAGTAGAATTTTATCCATAGAGATAAAACTCACTAGAATTCTTGCTGATGTAAGACCAGACATCTCATCTGAGTAGGGCTGGAACTACCCAAACCAAACACCCTCCCTGAGATCTGAATTCCACGGAGCTTTGGTAAAGTTCAAATGTTGATCCCTACATTTTAGCTGGCATCTACCTCTGAAAATGAACCAGACCAACATCATGAATTTCAATACATGCTGAACTTTAGGAAAATTTTAATCCAGATCCAAACTCTGTTGCTTGAGACCATTGGTAGAAATGTGGCTGTTTTCCTCTTGACTGTCAAGTCCAGTCAAGTCTAAGGTGCATGTAATATACAGACCCTCTTCCTGACATCTCTCTTACTTTGAAACTTACTCTCTCTTACTTTGAAATTGTGTTTGATTATGCCACTGAGATTTAGTGGTATAGTAGATTTAGCACACTAAATCTCAGTGATATAATTAAACAATTTTCTGCTATAAAAATGATTATATTTTTAAGACACCAGAATGGAAAGCACAAATTCAGTTCCAAATATAAAGCAGAGTTAATAATTACCAATGTTTTCTTCCTATATTATTATTTGTATTAAGGTATTAAAGTAAGACTTTGACATCCAATGTCCAGTCTTCTCTTTCATCAAAATATGACATTAGAAATCCGTGCTTGTGACATGATCATCAACCCTTCTCATGGAAAAGATAGATGGCCTATACTGCACATAGGATTTTAAAGTTATGGTACATTAAAGCAAGAATTGGCAACTGAAGCCTAATCTATGCTAGAAAAGGTTTGCCAATATAGCTGCACTAGTATAGCTGTACCAGCAAATCCTCCTAGTGTAAAAACAACAAGGAGTCTGGTGGCACCTTAAAGACTATCAGATTTATTTGGGCATAAGCTTTCGTGGGTAAAAAAACCACTTCTCCAGATACATGGAGTGAAAATTACAGATGCAGGCATTTTATGATGACACATGAAGAGAGGGGAGTTACCTCACAAGTGGAGAACCAGTGCTGACACGGCCAATTCGATCAGGGTGGATGTGGTCCACTCCCAATAACTGATGAGGAGATGTCAATTCCAGGAGAGGCAAAGCTGCTTTTGTAGTGAGCCAGCCACTCCAAGTCCCTATTCAAGCCCAAATTAATGGTGTTAAATTTGCAAATGAATTTTAGTTCTGCAGTTTCTCTTTGAAGTCTGTTTCTGAAGTTCCCTAGTGTAAATGCAGCTTATACTTCTATGAGAAAGTATGGAAAAATCCTTCTAATTTTGTGATCAGTAACCCATAGAAGAGAAATTCATATAGGGTCATGAATGGGAATTTGCTTAGTTATGTACCCAGCATGTTAGTCATAAATTTGTTCAAATTAAATAGGGAAAAACATTTTAGGCTTTCTATTCCCTTTCCGTGCCAATGCAAGATTGTTCCCTTTGTATAAATGTGATGCCATGTAGCTGACCTCCCTCAAAGCATGTGGGCTTGGTGAAGAAAGAAGTTCCAGGGAGGAGCTAGGCCCTGGGGCTACAGACACTCAAGCAAGAAAGAACAAACACAAAGTGCAGCCTCTGCAGGTATTGCAGCAGGGACCATCAGACAATGATGAGGTCATCAGACTGCTTTGCACAGTTTTGACTCTGGACATTCTCTATTCTGTGATGATTATTCGTTTGCTTCAACCCCCCTCCCAACCATTCTCTCATAGTCCCTTCTCCTCAGCCTTTCTCCATCTGGCCTACATGCTCCCCTCCCTCTTCTGCCTGGTTCTATTCTTTACCCCCTCCTTTCCCCGGCTCCTCTCTTTTGTCTTTCATTTAGCTAATTCCCTCCTAATTAAACCACACCCTAAGCATCAAAGAAACCAAATGACACTCACAAACTATTGTTCAGGTCTGGTCTACCCTACAGACCTATGTTGGTATAACTACATTGCTCAGGAGTGTGAGCTTCTCCCATCAACATAGCTATCGCCTCTTGGCATTATGCTGAAGGCAGAGCTCTCTCCCATCGGCGTAGGAGCATCTTCACTTAAGCGCTACAGCGGCACAGCTGCACCAGTGCAGTGGCACCAATGCAGCATTTTAAGTGTAAACCTGCCCTCAGTTCACTCTGCTTGAATGTTATATCGCTTCCCCCTACCCTTTGTCTGTCTTGTCTATTTAAATTGCAAGCTCCTCAGGACAGAGACTGCCTATTACTCTGTTTGTATAGTGCCTAGCACAAGGAGGCTCATTCATGGTTGGTCCCTACCATAATACAATTGCTAAATAATACTAATAATAGTACAATATATTTTAAAACAACAGGTTTTGTTTCTAGAACAGACAGAAGGAACATCGCCTATGTAGGGCATGACAAAACTGAGATTTTTAAAATGATTTTTATTGTATATCTGTCATGCCAATAATTTCAAATATGGTGGGAAAAGATGCACTTTCCAGGAAGGCTTATATGATATTAACCAATTGGTTTGTCTATCCTGCTGTGATCAGCTTTGTTTTGTACTCACTGACACTTGCAAGTCCAAAATGGAATATATCACTGTCTGGTCTTTATTACATAAAATAATACTTAGCAAGCCTCTAGGCTAGCTGAGGATCTGTCAGCCCAAATTTGTTTAAATAAATCTAATAGTCATCTAGTGTGAAACTGAAGGGTAATAATTGTGGAGCATTTTTTTTTTTCTAATAAGGTAAGGGAAATTGCTAGGAACTGCTGTGACTAGAAGTATTTGTTAGACACAATCCTAGCATGACTATCGCAGGTAAACATCTAATCAGTGTTACAAATAAATCACTGCATGCTGGATACAGATGCACTTTCAAGTGCTGGCAGACCCCTTGTTGCAACAGAATGTTAAAATATGGAAGCTGCAAATTCAGATGTGTTCATGACATTAGTTTTTAATCGTTTACTTGTTTTGTTCTATCTGCGTTTCTTTGTTCAGCCAGTAAAAGTTTGGCAGTTAGACTGCACCATCTTTGTGTTACCTGCAGCCGTTAGTATTCATTTGCACCATCTTTAGTTTTGCCATCTGACCAACTCACTCGTTTGGCATGTCCTTCTACTATTGCTTTTGCTCATCATTTTGGGTCCCAATCCTATGAAGTGCTGAACACCTGCAACAAGCTGTTGAGAGCTTTCAACTCTCAGCATCTTGCAGGTTTGGCCCTTGTTTTGCAATTCATCTGTTTAGGAAGAAATGATTTTTTCAAACGGCAACACTTTCTCTCTGTGATATAGCTCAATGAATTGTATCTTACCGTCTCCTCTGCTGGACTGGAAACAAATCACATGATCCTTTTTCATATGATTTATAGAATAGATAAATCCCTTCACTCTGGGACAAATATTTCTCTTAACAGATCACGGATTGTATCAATAGAATAATATTGTGGTTTCAATCAAACAAAAACAATTCCGTTTCTGTTGTCATTTTGTTGGAGAGTCCCTCTAGTTCTTTTATTTCTTTACAGAGACCAGAAGCATTTTTCTAGTCTCATTCAGAGCCTTCTTACAAAAAGCTTGCCAGTTTACAAAACACTCTTCATCTCCCATCCCATGAATACAGACTATGTTTATAGTCTCCCCAGCGACATTTGACACTTAAAAGGAAAATGTCAAATAGATCCAGAGTTTAACTTGCTCTTAAATGAATATTTTTAAAGATTCCTGTGATCCTGAAAATTGTGCTAATCTTCTCATTTGAGGGCTATAACTTAAAAACTCCAGTTTTTCTGCTAGACATCCACCCAGCATGCAAAGGATCCTGGGTTTGTTTGCCCTCATGAATCAGAATAAATCTGGTAGACTAAATTTTAAGCCTACTTGCCTTTGCGGTGACCCTTCCAAATCATTCCATATTGCCTCTCAGTTTGTAAGGCATAATTTCTAGATGAGCACCTCTCTCAGACCTTGCTAAAGGTGCCTTTACCAAATCCAGGGCTTGATCCTAATGGGTATTGTGTAGACACAATACCTACTGACTTCCATTAGAGCTCAGCACTCTAGGTTAAAGCCCTAAATACCCAGTGCATTAAAAACATTGTCTCTGGTTTTAAGACAGTTCCCACACATTTCTGCAACCCCAATTGTTTGCATTACTGCATGCACACATTCAAATTTGAGCTATTTAAACCCATCTGACTAGATAGGTTTCTATGTAATAATGGTGGCTACATATCTATATCAGCAATGTGCTTGCAAAGTAGGCTTGCACAAATGCAAGCAGACTGTCTGAAAATAAAGCCCAGCCTTTATTGAATTATCTGCCAGGAAAGATAAACAAACAGAAGAAATCTACTTCAACCACCTGACCTTTTTCTGACATTGGACTGAGCCTCCCATATTTTGTTTTATTTCTAGGCTTTTGTTTATACAGCCAAAGAGGCTCATGAGATGATTTTTGGCCCTACTGTTAAAGGATCAATTCAAACCTTATTTTCTGTTCTTAGGGTAATATACTTGAACTCATAATCTGTCCTGTTATATTTATTTCTACAATGACAATACCCAACTTCTCATATCTTGTAACTGTGGAAAATGCCAGTTAGTGGCAGTCTAGTTAAAACATATAGGGCCAAATTCTTCTCTGATTTATACCAGAATCCAAACTTCCCGAGAGTTGGGTAGTGGGTATAGCTGTGGTTTTATTCAAAGCACATGCACATGGAGTCTGGGCATAAAATGTATTCAACAAGACATTATGAAAAATCCTCCCCAAAAACTATTAGGTAGGCTAATGTAGCTCATCCATGTACTGGATCTGGAATCTGAGGCTTAGGTCCCTGTCCACCTATTAGAGAAAATGCTTTGTAAGGCAAGTGTCAGGAAGCATACCTGCATGTCTGGGGATTCACCTGCTCTACTCACAAAGACAAAACTCCAGAACTGTTCAGTCTCCCAGTTCAGCCCGACGGTTCCTGAGTCTGGGCGGCCCCTCCCCAGTGCCCAAGCACCTGCTTGTATCTCCCATTTAGCTGTGAATGAGAGATGCTCTAGGCTGTCTCGCTATGGTTAAACCCTGAGAGGACTCTAAACGATACAAACCCTAGAGTCCCCTTGAATTTCCCCTTCTGTTCTCTGCCATTCCCTCTCTCTGGGGCGCTCCTCTTCACCTTTCTCAAGTTTCCCCCAACTTCCCCTCAGTCTCTCCCTCCCCACCTTCTGTATCTTGGGTCAGAAAGTAGAATTTTATCCATAAGGAGAAAACTCACTAGAATTCTTGCTGATGTAAGACCAGACATCTGATCTGAGTAGGGCTGGAGGTACCCAAACCCCTTCTCAAGTTTCCCCCAACCTACTCTCAGCTTCTCCCTCCCTACCTTCCTCCAGCTTCCTTCTGTCCCTCAATAATGTGCTTCCCTGACCAGAGAGATCCTGTCTAGAGTGCGGTCCGAAACATGAGATAGATATATGGCTAGAGCACTGTGTGTTATATAGGGTACTCTAGCAATATCTTTTGGCCACAGGCTATTTGGGAACCACCCTCTAGGTAGGGTTGCTGTGTTCAGGAATGCCCACTGCCGAGTGACAGGAGAAAGCCTGGGGAAGGTGGGGAGGGATGGAGGAACCAGAAAAGTGAGAACCAGAGGCAGAGGGGGCAGGGGACACTCATGGAAGGGGAAGAAGAGAGGGAGTGCTGGAGGGGGGGAGGGGTGCAATGGGGTTGAGGCAGAGAGAAAGGGGGGCATTGGGAAAAGTCGTTGGGAGAGAGAGAGAGAGAGAGTGAATGAATGCAAATGCAATAATGTATATTCACCAGATTAGAGCACTGCACCATCAGGATAAAGTCTCCAGATTTGTGGACTATAGCTTTAACAGGTCTGAAACTCCAGTTGATGTCAGTGGGAATTTTGCCTGCTTGAGGACTACAGATCAAGCCAAGTTTCATGGTCACTGATCGTTTGTACAAGATATTGGGGAGCATCTAAGACTAACTAAAAGTCTGAAGTGAAAAAGAAAGAAAAAGAAATGCATTATATATAGAGATTTATTTTGTGTATTCAACTTTAAAGCATATGGGAGGAATAAAATTTGTGAGGAAAAAATCTAGTTTACAACAGATTGACAACTGAAAAATAAAGGTGACTTCACCTGGATTTTTCCCAGTTTTCTTCCTCGAACATAAGGTCTGAAAACAACGCTGGTTGAGTTGAACACCCCCCCCCCCCCGGCCCCAAGGTTTAAATTAGTTCTTCATTGCAAGCTGTTACATAATAAGATCTGTGGATGGCAAGAAACAAAGCCACCTGGACTCATTTAATTGAATGTGTGGTAATTTAAATCAGACAGAAGCACACATGAAGAAATTTGATTGTTAACCTCTCACAGATCTCATTTAGTAAATAAAGCTTTCACAAGTTGTGTGGTGGTGATCAGAAGTCTCCATTCTGTGGCATGTGAAAATCCCTGAGCCATGTACTGTATAAGCAATAGACACAGTGTTGGTTCTCCTGAGAGAATATAATACACAATGCCAAGCTCTGTTTCCTTATTCATGTTAGGTTTTACACACTTGCATTTATGGAAATGACTTTAGGCATCAGTACAAGATTTTGGAAATTTAAGCTTTCTTACCTTTTTTTTTAAATAAAATAAAGATGATCTCTTTATGGCTTTGGGTGATCCAGGTGCTTAGAAACTCCATCATCAGGAAATGAGTTTTGACTACCTCAAACTGACAAGCTTTTGTCTTTGTATTTTAATCTCCTAAAATAGTTTCTTGTGAAGAACATGGAGGTCATTTAGCTTACTGGGCTTGCCATAGTCAAAGTGTATAGAAGTCCATTGCTTGTTCCAAAATAGCCTGAATTAGTTGACCTTCAGGGCATGCTGCAAAGCCTATTTTCCCCAGGCTTTTTCTGAGCAGATTTCCCAACTGTTAAGTCTTTAAATATAGAGGCCTGGTTCTGGACTGCACTAAGTGGCAGCACAGCTCTGGAAGGGCAAAGATAACTTAATACCACCTTTACATGTCTCCTATGTTAGGGCCAGCCACTGACTGTGTATGGCTCAAGATTTGGGCATTAAAGTGCGATAGAAACTTTATAAGAGAGCACTTGGAGTTAGTTAATGCACCAATCTGGATATTACAGTAATACACAGGTAGACACCAATAAAGATATGCTAAGCCTCAGCATGCATTAATGTGGTTAGGATATGGTGTGGAGGTCTGTAGCCTGGTGCTTGATGCGTAGCAGTCCCAGCAATAAAGATGCAAAGGGACCCCCTCACTTTCTAATAGTATAATAAACAGAAACAGACAGACAGACAGACACACACACACAGCTATTTTCTTCCTAAAAATGTCTTTGATTTAAGGTTGCTAGCCTGCATATCCCACCAACACAAGACATACAAAGCAAAGAGATAATCATTCAACACCTCATCTGCTCTCCACTCATTAGTGTTCCTTCTCATTCTCAGTTTTCCATTTCCAGTCTCTACTTTCTAACCTTCTTTCCATCATCCAGAGCCCACACTACAGCTATAATATATTGAGACACACATACAATGTAAATGCAAGCTGATTTGAGAGTATATAAGGGAATGCATATTTCTTTGGACACTGTAGAACAATCTTTCATGTATTTAGAAAAAAGTAAATAATTTGCTAACCCTATAAACTGCTGGGGTTACAGACTGGTGCATAGTGCTTTTCTAAGAAAAAAAGCGCCTGTTGTATCTACAGGCATGTGCATCTCTCTTCATTCTGACAACGTGCCCATACCCTGCAGAGGCTTCAGCTGTGCACCAACTCTCGGAACTACAATCTGTTACAATTAAAAAGCAGGAATGAGTGGGTCTTGGCAATATTTCTCATATAACAATATGCCACAACTGGTGTATGAGATGGGGTTTTAAAAAAAATTAATCGAGAGAAACACCAAGACTCTACCAATGGGTAGTGAAATGGTATTGTCCAAAGAGTGACTCCAAAAAGGAGAAGCTCCAGAATGGTTTGGTTTTCATGCAGACATCACTATCCAGTTCTCAGAGAGAAAAAGAAGGTTAAACCCAAAGATTTACAGAATGCTGTTGGGGCTAAAGGTGCTAATGGCTTGCACATTAGGGGTCCCTGATAGCAAGTGAGGTACTCCACAGGCTGTGTCTACACTACGCACCATTTAGCGACACAGCTGTGCCGCTACAGCCATGCTGCTGAAAGGTGTGCAGTGTAGCTGCTCTTTGTTGGCAGGAAAGGGCTCTGTGGCTGACAAAAAAATTCCACCCCCAGCGAGAGGTGGTAGCTCTGTCAGCAGGAGAGCTCTCCTGCCGACAGAGCGCTGTTCACTCAGGCGCTTTTCGACAGTAAAGCTTTTGTCGTTCGGGGGTGTGGTTCTTTCACACCCCTGAACAGCAAAAGTTTTACCGATGAAAGTCCAGTGTAGACAAAGCCATAGAAAGAGCTAAAGGCGACATCGTCACTTAGAGAGAGGTGTGTTTTCACATCAATATAGATACCTCAGTATAAAATCCTAGGGGGGACAAGGCACTGTAGGTTTTTTCCTGGATACAGCTAGTCAAAGTCAACCCCAGGGTGGAAGATATAGTGTTGACCTTGACGAGTTACCCCAAGGTAAAAAACGACAGTGTCTTAACCCCACAGGTATTTTACATTAAGGCCTTGTCTTCACTAGTAAGAAAAAGTGTGTTTTTACCTCAGGGTAACTAACACACATGAGTTATCCCAAGGTAAAAACACAGTGAAGATAGGGTTGTCAACTGTCTAATCACAGAAACCCAAACACCATTGCCCTGCCCCTTCCCCAAGTCTACGCCCCTGCCTCACCCCTTCCCCAAGGCCCCACCCCCAGCTCACTCCAGCCCCCTTCCCTCTGTCGCTCGCTCTTCCCCATCCTCACTCACTGTCACCGGGCTGGGGTAGGGGGTTAGGATGCAGGCTCTGGGCTGGGGGGTGGGGCAGAGGGATTTGGAGTGTGGGAGGGGGCTCCAGGCTGAGCCTGGGGCAGGGGACTGGGGTGCAGGAGGGGATGCGGACTGTGGGAGGGAGTTTGGGTTTGGGATCAGGGCTGGGACAGGGGGTTGGGGGTCAGGAGAGGGTGAGGTGGGTGGCCCTTACCTCGGGTGGCTCCTGAAAGCGACCTGTCACATCCCTCTGGCAGCAGCTCCTAGATGGGGAGGGTCAGGGGGTCTCCATGTGCTGCCCCTGCCCACAGGCACCATCCCCGCAGCTCCCGCTGGCTGCAGTTCCTGGCCAATGGGAGCTGTGGAGTCAGCGCTCGGGTCGGAGGCAGCACGCGGAGACCCCCTGCCAGGGGCCACATTGTGTGCTGGCTGCTTCTGGGAGTAGCGCGGAGCCAGGGCAAGGAGGGAGCCTGCCGTAGCCCCGCTGCATCGCCAGACTTTTAGCGGTTAAAATCTCCCGGTTTGGCTGCAGTAGCCTCTGGGAGATAGAGCCTGATTCCGGGAGACACCTGGCGAAACCAGGAGGGATGGCAACCCTAAGTGAAGACAAGGCACTTTAGTGTTACAGTGAGATAAACTAGGGTGAATACTATAGGGGGTATACTGCTGGCCTGACCTAGTTTATCTCATAACTAAAGTTAAGGTTAACTTTTCTCTCCTGTGTTTTTACCTCAGGATTGTCTGGGAGTTGAAGCTCAGTGGTTTCTTCATGTTACAGAGCAGCTGCACAAAAGCAGGGCAAACGTCTAGGCTCACCTTTTAGGCCTTGGTGAGCAACCTTGGCTAGTGGTTTCCCAGGTGTAATGCTATGTCTTCACTACATGCTAACCACAGGGCGAGCAACTGCAGGGTCAGTCAACCTATCATAGTCTAAATTTACAGAAGCACGTCCAGAGGTACTGTGCTGGTCACACCCAATATCAGCACTGGTGCTGTATCTAGCCATGACAAGCAATACAATTTTCTGTGCATGTATGCCAAGATTCACAGCCCCACAACTCACTGGGTCATTCTAAGCTTGAATTTACACTTGCTTACTGTAGTTGGCTTTGTTCTGCTGTGTCAAACACTGGAGATGGGTGAAGTAGGAGAAACTGCAAACAGGCAAACTGAAAGCTGGATACTGAGCAAAGGCAGACTGATAGTCCAATTCCGGTCAGAAGTCAGAGCACAGGTAGATGGCAAGTTAGTAAACAATAATGAATACACAGGGGGCTTATGGGAAGGGATGGGAGGACTATCATATACTGATTGTTATGATTGCCCATGGCTGCTAGTTTTCACTGCAGTTACCTCAGAATAGTAATTCTCATTAACATCTTCCTTGGGATCTGCCCTATAGCTCAGGGAGTGGTGGCTACCTTGGCATGTGGCACTGATAGAGTCATGTAGATATGTGAATGCAGAGCATCTTAAGGGGAAAACCCATTGTGCTGTTAATGAGGATGAAAGTCTTGAGGAAAGAACATCAAACTGAAGCGGAGGGAAACAATCCCATAGTTGGGACCTGCCTTCCAGATGATGTCATGGCAATTCTCGCACTAAGGATCCCCTGGGGGAGAGGGCCCCTATTATTAGGAAGAGACAGGTAATAGTATGGGGGGTGGACTATTAGAAATATAGATAGTTGGATTTGTCATGGTGAATTGCCTGCTGGGAGAGAAGGTTGTGGACTTTTCAAGACATCTAAATTGACTTATGTGCAGTGCAGAGGAGGAAACAGTGGCTGTGGTACATGTAGTTACTAGTGACATAGGAAAAAGTAGGAGAGTGGCCCTGGAAGCCAAATTTAGGCTGCTACATAAAAAATTAAAGCCCAGTCATTAAAGAAGACCCTCCCCTTCACACACACACACAAAATGCCACTATGGTTAAACCACAGAGTAAAAAAGGCAGTTAGAGGCAAAAAGGCATCCTTTAAAAATTGGAAGTCAAATCTACTGAGGAAAACACAAAGCAGCATAAACTCTGACAAGTGTAAAAATATAATTAGGGAGGCCAAAAAAGAATTTGAAAAGCAACCAGCAAAAGACACAAAAAGTAACAGCAAAAGTATTTGTAAGTACATCAGAATCAGGAAGCCTGCCATATCATCAGTGGGGACACTGGACAATGAAGGTGCTAAAGGAGCACTCAAGGAAGACAAGGCCATTAGAGAAGCAAAATGAATTATTTGGATCAGTCTTCACTGCAGAGGATGGGAAGGAGATTCCCACGTGTAAGCCACTCTTCACATGACAAATCTGAGGAACTATCACTGACTGAGGTGTCACTAGAAGAGATTTTGGAACAAATTGATTAAACAAACACTAATAAGTCACCAGGACAGATGGTATTCACCCAAGCGTTCTGAAGGAACTCATATGAAATTGTAGAACTACTGACTGTGATATGTAATCTATTGATCAAATCAGCCTCTATACCAGATGATTGGTGGATAGCTAATGTTTTTTGAAAATCTCCAGTGGCGACCCTGGCAATTACAGGCCAGGAAGCCTAACTTCAGTAGTAGGCAAATTGATTGAAACTATATTAAAGAACAGAGTTATCAGACACACGGATCACATAATATGTTGGGGAAGAGTCAACATGGCTTTTCATAGAATCATAGAATATCAGGGTTGGAAGGAATCTCAGGAGGTCATCTAGTCCAATCCCCTGCTCAAAGCAGGACCCAACTAAATCATCCCAGCCAGGGCTTTGTCAAGCCTGACCTTAAAAATATCTAAGGAAGGAGATTCCACCACCTCCCTAGGTAACGCATTCCAGTGTTTCACCACCCTCCTAGTGAAAAAGTTTTTCCTAATATCCAACCTAAACCTCCCCCACTGCAACTTCAGACCATTACTCCTTGTTCTGTCATCAGCTACCACTGAGAACAGTCTAGATCCATCCTCTTTGGAACCCCCTTTCAGGTAGTTGAAAGCATCTATCAAATCCCCCCTCATTCTTCTCTTCTGTAGACTAAACAATCCCAGTTCCCTCAGCCTCTCCTCATAAGTCATGTGTTCCAGTCCCCTAATCATTTTTGTTGCCCTCCGCTGCACTCTTCCCAATTTTTCCACATCCTTCTTGTAGTGTGGGGCCCAAAACTGGACACAGTACTCCAGATGAAGCCTCACCAATGTTGAATAGAGGGGAACGATCACGTCCCTCGATCTGCTGGCAATGCCCCTACTTATACAGCCCAAAATGCCATTGGCCTTCTTGGCAACAAGGGCACACTGTTGACTCATATCCAGCTTCTTGTCCACTGTAACCCCTAGGTGCTTTTCTGCAGAACTGCTGCCGAGCCATTCGGTCCCTAGTCTGTAGCGGTGAATGGGGTTCTTCCGTCCTAAGTGCAGGACTCTGCACTTGTCCTTGTTGAACCTCATCAGATTTCTTTTGGCCCAATCCTCTAATTTGTCTAGGGCCCTCTGTATCCTATCCCTATCCTCCAGCGTATCTACCTCTCCTCCCAGTTTAGTGTCATCTGCAAACTTGCTGAGGGTGCAATCCACACCATCGTCCAGATCATTTATGAAGATATTGAACAAATCCGGCCCGAGGACCGACCCTTGGAGCACTCCACTTGATACCGGCTGCCAACTAGACATGGAGCCATTGATCACTACCCGTTGAGCCCGACAATCTAGCCAACTTTCTATCCACCTTATAATCCATTTATCCAGCCCATACTTCTTTAACTTGCTGACAAGAATACTGTGGGAGACCGTGTCAAAAGCTTTGCTAAAGTCAAGGAACAACATGTCCACTGCTTTCCCCTCATCCACAGAGCCAGTTATCTCGTCATAGAAGGCAATTAGATTAGTCAGGCATGACTTGCCCTTGATGAATCCATGCTGACTGTTCCTGATCACTTTCCTCTCCTCTAAGTGCTTCAGAATTGATTCCTTGAGGAAATCGTACCTCCCCAATTTATTAGAATACTTTGAGGGTGTCAACTAACATGTGGACAAGGGAGACCCAATTGATATAGAAAGCCTTTGACAAGGTCCACACCAAAGGCTCCTAAAGAAAGTAAGCAGTGCTGGGATAAGAGGGAACATCCTCTCATGGATCAGTAACTGGTTAAAAGATAGGAAACAAAGGGTAGGATGTCAGTTTTCACAATTAAGAGGTAAATAACAAGAGACCCTTTATGCTGTTCAACATTCATAAATGATTAGGAAAATGGAGTGAACAGCAAGGTGGCAAAATTTGGAGATGATACAAAATGACTGCAAAGAGTTATAAAGGGATCTCACATGATGAAAATTCAGTGTTGATAAATGCAAAGTAATGCAGAATGGAAAACAATCCCCACTATACATTCAAAATGATGAGGTCTAAACGAGTTGCTACCACTCAAGAAAAATCTTGGAATCATTGTGGATAGTTCTCTGAAAACATCTGCTCAGTGTGCAGCAGCAGCCAAAAAAGCTAACAGAATGTTAGGAACCATTAGGAAAGGGACAGATAATAAGACAGAAAATATCATAATGCCACTGCATAAATTCATGGTATGCCCACACCATGAATATTGCATGCAGTTCTTATCCCCCCATTTCAAAAAAGATATATTAAAATTGGAAAAGGTACAGAGGACATCAGAATTGATTTGGGGTATGGAACAACTTCCACAGGAGGAGAGGTTAAAAAGACCAAGACGATACATTTTAGAAAAGAAATGAGTACGGGTAGAGAACTATAAAATCATGAGTGGTATGAAGAAAGTGAATAGGGAAATGTTATTTACCCTATCATATAACACAAGAACAAGGGGTCACCCAATGAAATTAGAAAGGAGGTTAGGCTATACAGATTCTTGTGTGCATATGTAATGACAAATCTTTTCAGTTAATTTATGAAACAGCATTGAATTTTTTCTCAGGGCTTGTCTCCACTTACCAGGGGATCGACGCGCAGCGATCAATCCACTGGGGGTCGATTTAGCAGGTCAAATGGAGACCCACTAAATCGACCACTGATCGCTGTCTTGTCAACTCCGGTACTCCACCGGAAAGAGAAGCATAAGATAAGTCGATGGGAGAGTTTCTCCTGTTGACCCAGCACAGCGTAGACATCACAATAAGTCAACGTAAGGTATGTCGACTACAGCTACGTTATTCATGTACCTGGAGTTGCATAACTTAGGTTGACTTAGGCCTGTAGTGTAGACCTGCCTTCAGACAGAATCAGCTGTCAGGTCCTACCATCTCACATACACTGCTATCCTAGTTGCCAAAAGAGGGAGAAGAAGCAGTATTTAAGAAGGATTACAAGGTGAGCCTCCCAAAAATAAAAGTCTCAAAGGTCCCATCCTGAATGTGCCATGAATCTGGTGAAAAAGAAGATTAAAATGTTTGGAATTTTCTGTAGAGATCCTCACATAACACAAAAAGAAAAGGAGTACTTGTGGCACCTTAAAGACTAACAAATTTATTTGAGCATAAGCTTTCGTGACCTACAGCATCCGACGAAGTGAGCTGTAGCTCACGAAAGCTTATGCTCAAATAAATTTGTTAGTTTCTAAGGTGCCACAAGCACTCCTTTTCTTTTTGCAGATACAGACTAACACGGCTGCTACTCTGAAAGCAAACATAACACAGTGATTTTACAAAACTAATTAGCCAGGCTTTAGAGTTTGTTTAACAGCCAGTATTTTTCCTATTCACTTCTTTCAGCATTAGTCTGAGTGTGTTTCAATATGGGACATTTCTATATCACTGAAAGCTAGAGAAATATTCAAAAGCTAGGGAAAATTTGGAAGGGAAATCACTGGAGGGGCTTACATGAAAAGGGGCAGCAGGCACTTGTTTTTCAAAAGCTGTGGGTTTTTTAAAACAAAACAGTGAAATAAATCATGAGATAAAGACATAGGACTTCACTGCAACTTCTGGAAGCTCCAGAAGAATTAATTCATAGTAACAAAATAAAGTCACTCTTACTGCCTACTCAAAAGAAATTTGGTAAATGGAATTAGATAAGCTTGATATTTTGTGGAAATTAAAAGAAAAAAGTTTTCCCAGGACAAAGTGGATTATTGCCATATTTCCAGTGAAGTCAAGAGTTGCTTTCCATTCACTTTCTGGTTATCAGTTCACATCCAGCCCCAGGTTGGAAGTGGTTGCAAGCTGCTACCACTGAGGACTGTTCGGTTGTGTGTGTGGAAAGATTTGGTGGGCTCAGCTCTTTAGCATACGAGTGTCTGCATCACAAAACTGTCCCCAGTGGGCAGCCTCAGCAGAAAAGTGTAAAAATAAATGGGCATGGCAGATTATTCTCTCACAGATAATGGCAGCCCTTGCAGATTACAGTTGAGGAATATTGGCAAATTGAATTGAGGAAGCTCCCACTCCTCTTAGCCATGTGACAGATAAAGAAAGGACTCCCTGAGCTCATTGCTAAGAAGATGACACCTTATGTCTGCATTCTATTCACTAAAAATATATTTTTAAAAAAAAACAAGGGAGCTTTGGTTTCTTATACGGACAGTTCTGCACCAAAAATTCTAGTGCGTCCTCCAGGCGAGACATTAAAATTAGCATCTGAAATGTGGCATGGTTTTTATTCATCCATAATTGCTTTGTGTTATCCCTTTTTGGGTATTTCTTTTTAAATAAGAAGGCACATGAACAGTTAGCTCCCATGCTTCAGAAAACAAAATGCACTTCATGCACATGTATGCACACAATGACCATTCACTTGTGCTGTTCTGCTGTGAATAAAGGACAAGATAATTACATCCTGTCCAGCATGCTGATAAAAAAGCATTAGTCCAAATAAAAAAGAAAATTTCTGCGATAAAATCAGAATAGCTTCCCTGCTAAACCATTGGATACCTGAACTAAGGCATATGATATGGCCACAAGAGTCAATAATGCCTTTGTTGCCCTGAGCTTTCTTTGTATTACCTGTATGAATAGCAACCTTTTCTCTATAGAGGTGGGGGTGGGGATGGTAGAATTCTCTGAAATTGCTTCTTTTTCTTTAATACTAGTAAGTTTCTTTGTGATCTGACTCTTGAGTAAAGATAAAATAGAGAAATTTCAATTTATAATTTGAGTCCCAGGCCTCTTTCGGAAAATGGGGATAACAGCAGTTCCCTACTTCACAGGGGTTCTGTGAGGAAAAGTCATTAATGTTGAGGTGCTCAGATATTACAATAATGGGGGCAAGACCAGTACCTAAATAAATAGACAATGAGCCACATAACTCGTGTGCAGTGAAATAAAGAGAAGCAGCAGAGTTTGTAACAAACTGCTCTTCATTTCTCAAGAGCAAGGCAAAAGGACCTGCTCTGAATCATGCCATGACACACCATAGTCCCAAACCTAGTGCTATACAAACTCTCTGTGAGATCCTCAAAGAGCACAAAAGAGGGCATAACTTCTGAGCGAGGAGAAATCAGATGAGTGAGGATCCTATAAATGACACCAACGACAAACCCTCTGACAGGAAAAATTAGCACGCTTGACTGAATGAACACATGGCTAGCAGTCTGTGAACCTCACAGGTACCATCCGCTGCAAGCCTAAGCGTATTGCCTCCCTGCCTTCCATACACCTTTTGCAGTAATGGACCCAAAGTGTTGGTACGCAATGCACTTTCAACATCAAATTCTACTGATTTTGCTTGGGGCGGGTGGGAAATCTATCATTCTATAGCCGTGGTACATATTACAATGCAGAGAGTCGAGGTCTGAGACTCAACTCTGCTCTTCACCCCAGCGGCTGGGAGCATTACAAGGCTGATGCAGTTACCTCCAAGAGAAGTTGGTCCACTGCACTAAGCAGAGTATCAAAGTATCTAATGGTCATATTGGACAGTGGTGGGTATCTGCCAAAGGGAGCATTACCCTCATCTGAGTACTGAGTACCTTGACCACAGAGTAGAAAATTTAATTTAAATAAAATGTTCAGTTTATACATCGAATTGTCATTGTATTATACATCATCTTTTATTGATTTTAATGGTTATAGTATTTTACTTAAAATACAACCAACTATAATATATATGAATTATACTGATAATTGTGACAATTTAATAAATAGATCAGTATTATATGTATGATGTAATACCAGGACCTGGTTCTGATTTCACTTAAGACCAGGTTTACACCAGTATAATTCCACTGATCTCAGTGGAATTGCTGTTGATTGATGTCAATGAAATATGAGTAGGGCCCTACCAAATTCACGGTCCATTTTGGTCAATTTCATGACCATAGGATTTAAAAAATCATAAATTTCATGATTTTAGCTATTTAAATCTGAAATTTCACAGTGTACTAATTGTAGGGATCCTGACCCAAAAAGGAGTCGTGGGGTGGTCGCAAGGTTATTGTAGGAAGGGTTGCGGTACTGTTACCTTTACTTCTGTGCTGCTGGTGGTGGCAGCTCTGCCCTCAAAGCAGGGCAGCTGGAGAGTGGTGGCTGTTATGTCACATGTACAGTAGGAAATAAGCTCATCAGAACATTTCACAAGTATAAATAACCTCACGTAGGCAAGCAGTGCCACCAGCAAACCTAGATTTCATGAAGTCTTCCATCATATGGTACACTGTTTGTGAAGTGCCTCATTTCCAGTGCAAATTCCTTTGCCACTTATCCAACATCTAATATACTCATAGGGCCCATGGTTAGACTGAAAATGGTTTGGCAAAACCCAAGCTTGATGTAGGAAGTCAAAACTTGGAATGTGTATATTGGGGTGGTCAATATTTCTTTCTGCCATTACCTCATTTCATGGAAATTCATTTTCTGACCTTGCTCACACAAGTAGTCTAATTTACTTCAATAGGATTACTCACTTGAGTATTGCACATAATATTTTGTCTCAACAACTTGCACTGAAATATTTAGTAACTAATGTGCTTCCTGCAGTTCCTTTTGTTTAAGATGTTTCCTTGTCTCCAAGAATAAAGAACCATGAAGGAATCACACTTAGGCCTCCCCACCCTTCATGTGATAAATATTAAAAACATGCAAAAAGTTATTAATAGAAAGTGCACAAAATGTGTAAAATTCAAAGGAACATGTAAAACTCTTCACCTAAGTGTACAAAATAACATATGCATTTTTTAAAAGTTTGACTGATACTTTGCTATCTCTCCAAGTATTAAATAGTAAAGTAAATTCTGTGTGAGACACACACACACAATCTTAAACTAAGATTTTTGAAGGTAAAAGGAAAATCAGTGGTAGTTTGGGCACTTGACTCATGTTTAAAATAACATCTTTAAAAAGTAAGACCCTAAATTTAGGCTCCTAAGTTCACATTTCAGTTCCTATATAAGTGACCTGATGATCAAAAGTTCCAAGCAAAGAGCAGCTTCTACTGAAGGTCTCATACAGTCCAATCCTGTAAGCACTTATGCATGTGAGTAACTTTATGCGAATAGTCCCTTCAACTGGACTTCTCATATGAGTAAAGTTATTCATGTGTATAAGTATCTGCAGGGCTGGATCCTTATTCATGAGCCTATAAGGATTAAGCAGCCCAATTTTGGGCACCTGTTTTTAAAAAAATCTTGGCTACACACACACAGCCCATGTCATACATATTGTAAAACAGCATTACAAAATATGGTAAAGCCCCCTACAAGATTGTGCCACAGTTGTTTTACATTTAATAAATCTTTTACTGCCACAGTTTACATTTTGAAGGGTCTCTCTAGAGTCCAAAGATCTGGAGGGTTTTATTAAATTCTTAAATGAAACCTCAGATTCAGTAGGAAGCAGCTGGGTATGCTGAGGACTGGATTGTGCCTTGTAGGCACTAACCCATGTTGGGGACCATGCGGTTACTCACTTGGCCTAATGGGAATACCTGGATGCATTGCACTACTGCCGTACGGCACAATACCTCCCTGAGCTCATTGGTTTGCAGGGGCAGCACAACTGCTGCACATTCCCTTAGGCGCACGCGTGCTCCTCTCCATTGGCCGTTGTGGACAGCAGATCTGTCCATGGTCTCACCTCCTTGCTGTCTCTTTGGAGGTGCCTGGCATCCCAGGAAACACTAACATTCAAAAATCTCTACACTCAGGAAAGCAGAGACACAAACTGTGGCTGGCCCGTGAGCAGCAGGAGGAAGGTTACATGTGACAACTGGCCAGGCACAATCTGACCCTGAATCTGCATTCCTCAGGTCAGGACGGGACTCATATAAAGAGGAGAGCTGCAGAGTTCAAATCTTGATCAGAGCTTCCCGCAGAGTTTGAGGGTGTTCCTGTGAGAAGTTTGGTTCATTTCTTATGTCCATCCCTTGACCTGGAGATGTAATTCCCAGCTCAAGGAGACACACTTGTGCTAGCTCTGATCAAGATAAACTCTATTTTTAGCATGCTATCTGTAGCAGAACAAGTGAGGGTCAGGTACCCCAGGGCATCTTTTAACACTCATGCTGCCATGGATGCACTCTATTTTTAGCATGCTAGCTAGCTAGAGGTAGCACGAGTATGTCCCCTTGAGCTAGGAATCACACCCCCAGCTCGAAGTATAGACATTTTATCCTGATCTCACATCAGCAGATCTTTACACCTATTGAAGTCAATGGGGCTCCATGCAGACACAGATATCTATGCATGAGGAGAAGCTTGCAGGATCAGGGCCAAAGACAAAAGTTTCCATTTCCAGAAATAGCCATTCACTGTAGGTAAAAACAAGCACACGAAGATGGGAGAGTTTTTTAAGTATTTAATGGACTCTTCCTGACAGGGCTTTTAAAAAGTGCTTTAATACACAGGACTGCTGTATTTTGGAAACCATGTAAGATTTCTCCAGCTACTCTGCAACCAACGCTATCACTAAAAGACAAACACACACACGCAAACAAAAACCCTACCTTATTTGCTTCTGTATTTGTTTATCTTTACTCTCTAAATCTTTACTCCCTGTAAATGACTTAGAATTCTGAATCGTGCAAAATCTTCTGGGAAGTAGTTTTCAGTCCTGATGCTTTATTACCATGATTTTCCCTCTGGTTACGTCAAGGATTTCATTTAACGTAAAACTCTATTTTCAATTAGCTATAGGTCTGCTGGATCAGTTGTATAAAATGGGGTCCAGAGACAAAGAACTTAGAACCTCTGTAAAATTAAATACAATTTTAAAAAGAAACATTGATCACAACACAACCTTTTTTCCATATTTTCTTAATTCCTTAAAAGTAATTTCTGAGCATTAAAGAAATTCTCCAGAGTAAAACACAAGCTCTTATTTTTCATTAATACTAGTGACCTGTACGTGAGTTGGAATTGGAGAAGGAGTAGCATTGTCTTTGAAGCTTATCACACTGCTCACCTGATGCCAGTTCAAGTTTCATATTAATTAGAGAAGTAAGTTCTCTGAGCTTACCCACAGAAAAGCGCTTTTCTGCACTGCAAGATGTTTACTGTCTACATAGGAGCAAACTTGCTTATATGTAATGCACTGTGATATGCCATTTTGGGGTTTCAAATTATTTCCAGAGCTTAATTCCTAGAGGTCTATCATTTATTACACAAACATTGTTTAAAAATACTTTTCTCATATGTACCATACTCAATATGCACTTGACTCAGCATAAAGATAAATGTTTAAACTAGCCATTGTAAGAACATGTAACCTATACTGCCACTGGACAAAGATACATTCAAAAAGAGAGAAATTTTACTGAATTTGGGACTCATTCATAGACTTCAAGGTTCCTATCCAGCAAAGTACTTAACTATGTGTGTAACATTAAACATGCAAGTAATTCTATTGATTCCTGTGGTGACTCTGTTATGTTCACAGCATACAGAGAAGTTAAATAAAAAACAAAACAAAATATAAATGACTCTTTATGAAAGGTTGCATCTTAGCACTACTTTATTTCTTAAAAATCCATAACCTTAACACACATAACCAAAAATAGAAAAAGACAAAGCAGGTTGCTCCCTAAGGGAGAGGCACAACTCATCCCATCTTCCTCTAGGCTGGCTCTGGTAGACTAAATGCTGGTAGACCCATATTGCACACTTCCCTACAGAGCCCCCTACAAGCAGGACCTGGAAAACCCCTAAGATATAAAGCAATTATTATTTTAACACAATTTTCAGTACACCACACTGCTACTCCACTCCCACTGTCTCCAAGAGTCCCTCAGGGCTTTGTCACTGCCTCTCTGCTTTTCTCCCTCCAAAATTGTTTCTTGAGAGACCAGTTGATTGATGATGCCCATCTTCTGTCCATCCCCTGACCTCTCTACCTCTATGCTGTCTCATAACTCTGGCATCTGCTTCTGGCTGTCATCCCATCACTGGTCAGTATATTCACAACCTAAATAATCTCTCCTCTGAAACTCTTTTCTCTCCCCTGCCGTCCCACTTTCCCCCCCCCAGACATTCCACCATTCTGCCTGTCCCTAAGGCTCACAACCTCGAATTATTTCTCTCTTCTCTTCAACCTTCATGCCCGCAGCTTGGAACTATCATCTACTCCTGTTTGCTCTTCCTCTACAACATCTCCAAACTCTACCATTCCCTTCCATTCTCCCTTCCATTCCCTTGGTCAAAACTCTTCACCAAGCCCTCTTCATTTCATACCTAGGCTATTGCAACCTGGTCCTCTCATAGCAATCTATCTAGAACGCAAAACTCATTTCTCTCTCCCAGTCATCTGACCAAATCCGGCCACTCCTCAGACGCTTTCACTAGAATGCTGTTCTACTTCTGCATCAAACTTAATCTCTTCATACTAGCCTCAAGGCCCCACACAAGGCCCCTCCTCACACTCTATGATCTTCACAGTCTTCAAAATTCCTTTAATCTCCTTCCAATTTCAGATTTGAATCTTCTTCCAGAAAACCCCTTGCACCGGAGCCCTTTCCCAACCCATGAAGGAAGATAGAGAGCATAGAGAAGGAAGTATGATGATAAACAAACCAACCCCCCAAACCAAATCAAAATAACCCTCAGTATGCATAAATCAACCACCAGAACAACAGCATTATCTTATTATTGTAGCCCTTGTTCTGCTTTTCCCATTACCTTCCATTCCCTCGGAGTTCGTCTGCATCCTTCATACATCTTAAAAAAAAACCCTGTAAATTCCTTGGGGCAGGGACATAGTCTTATTAGACTGTGAAGCACAGATTGACAGTCTGTAGAAGGGTGGACTTACTGCTCAGCCATGCCCTCATGGCAGGGTGTGGCATAGCAGCTCTTTCCTCATCTAAAGGCCCTTTTTGACAGCTGTTCTGGCCC
The DNA here is from genome assembly GCF_015237465.2 of Chelonia mydas. Classification (NCBI taxonomy): domain Eukaryota; kingdom Metazoa; phylum Chordata; order Testudines; family Cheloniidae; genus Chelonia; species Chelonia mydas. Next base: position 106,187,268 of record NC_051245.2, read on the forward strand.
AGAAGTAGTTTCTCTTCTTGTGACTCGATCCTCCAGCCAGCTCACTTTAAAGTTTCCTCTTCCAGGATGAGACTGTCACAGATGGACACTGTTGATTGATATTATGTCTTCTGCCCCTCCAAGATTCCTCTTCTGTTCCACCCTTCTAGAAGAGTAGTGGCCTCAGGGCTTTTCTGTGGCATCTTTTAATCAATCTTAAAAGCAAACTATAACAAAAGCAACTTCTGTTCTCTCCCTAGGGCATAATCTTTTAATTCAACCTGGGTTCTCCCCCAGCTTCCCATTCTTTTGCAGAACAGTGACTTTTAAGAGTACCTCCTTGAGTACCTTTACTCTGGACACTCCCCTTCTGTCCACGCCCAAAGCTATCTGTCTGGTGGCTTTTTGTCAGGCCCATCCCAGGAGTTTCCTTTGCTTCTGCTGTCCTCTCCTATCAGGGTCTGTCCCAAGGAGTAAACTCTCTCCTGAAGCTCCCGTTTCAGTTGAACACCTTCCTGGGTTTTTTCCCCAGGAGGTTCAGGTCCTGCCCTTTTGTCAGGTTTCACCTCCAGACTATGCATCACCCTACTGGCTGCTCCATGTCTCTCTGGGTTCCACTCTCTACTACTCAGAAAGGGATTGCTGCATTCTCTCCCTCTGAAGTCCCCATCTCACTATGGTCTTCCTCTTTTTATACTAACCATCCAGCTCCTCCCCAGCTGGGCATCATCTTTAATTACATCCAGTCTACCCTCCAGGAACAACCAGGTATGTTAATTGCCTCTCAGGACCACATTAATCCTTTCACTACTCATGTAGGGTAGACACCCCATCATGCAGCCCTAAAAATATTAAAATAATATATAATGAAGATAATCAAGCAGCACAAAGGCTCTATGTCCTTATTCTTAAACCTAGCATTAGTAGCTCTGTGGAATAAAATGCCTCACATTACAGTATCCATAAAAGTGACCCCCTACATTGTTCAGTGAGTGAATTTCTGAAAGATATATCAACAGCTTGCAGGAAACTGACACTGTCCTAAGGCAATTTACAGACTCCTTGGGTAGCTGCACTAACATCACAGTAACCTTCTTACCAAGAGAGTCACCAAAAATAATACGACATGACAGTTAAAATGATGGGAATGTGGCACAGGAAAATGACGACTCTAAAACTGGTCAAACTGGAAGAGAAACAAAATTGAATTCAATCATCCCTCCAAGAATGGTTTGTATAATGGCCCATGGGAAAGACAAGCTCCAGCTCAAATCACTATTCCATAGTTTTCATCCTGCAGAGGAGCTAAAATTGAAACAATTGTATTGGGCCCCAACCTGTCAACAAGAAGTGTTTAGCTGAACTCATGCACTTTGCTGTCTCTACCTAACTGATAGGAGAAGTTTCACCCCACAGAACCGCTTCTGTGTATTACAAGGTCACTTTGCCAAGAGGCAGAGAGCGTGGAAGAGATGAAGGAGGAGACACACAATAGGTGGAGGTAAGAAGAAAGGGGGAAGAAAGGAGAGACCGTGGCACAGAGAGGAGGGTAGAAAAGAAAGAAACAGAACAAAAAAGGAAGAGAAAAATGAGAGAAGAAAACTGAAGAGGAGAGCCAGAAAGAGAAACCTATCCCACAGGTGTCTCGATAGCACCAGTAGAGCCAATTCAGGCACAATAAGGACAGAAATCTCAATGTAGGTTAAAAAAAACTGGAAGAAAAACAAAAAGATAGATGTGGGCAGGTGCTGTCAGGACTCAGACACTGCAGGTTTTATTTATTCAAGAATTCAGGGTGGACACCCAAACACGCTGAGTCATGGTCCCCCTCCATGACTTTGGCCTCAAAGTCCTAGTAAACCCACCTTGTACCCTTGGCATTTCCAGTTCTGCCTCTTGCCCTAGCTCAGTGTGAAATACCAGTCGGCCTACAATACTGATGCCCAAACTTTACCTGTCACTCCTGTAATGTACTCTGTCCACACCCCACCTCCATTACAGCACAATTGGCTCAGCAGAGGAGCTTGGGCTCAAGGCAGAGCTGGGGACAGAACTGGGGATGGGGAAGGAGCTGGGGCTAGAGGTGGAGCTGGCCTGGGGGCAGAGAGGGAATGAGGGAAGAGCTGGCCTGGGGGCGGAGTGGAGCTGCGGCTGGGGCCGAAGCTGGGTTGGGGCAGAGCGAAGCATCTTGTGCCCCACCCTGCACCCCTCTGAATGTTCCTCTGTGTCCCCTGAGGGGAGGTGCGCCTCACAGTTTGGGGACCACCGGCCTACGGTATCCCACCAGGACTTTTTGCATCTGCACTGCTGGAGTAATGAGCACACAAAGAAGACCTAAATAAGGCTACCTTTTAATAGATCACCACCTTTAAAAAAAAATAATCAACCTGTGTGAGCCACTGTCCTTCAGTATTATGGAGCAAGCCACAAATATATAGCTTCCACTTTCCTTCAGTCTGAATGGCTCACTCCCCTAGCTAAGCTATTTGTCCGACCTGTCTTGCACACAGTTTAGTCAGGACAGTGTTTTAAAGCCTTCAGTGATTGATGTTATAAGAATATCACTAAGTGGCTCACATGGGTTGCTGGTTTACACTCAGAGTTTTTTTCCCAGTTATATTTTAGGACTAAGAGTGGTGTCTTCGAGTGTGCTCTGATCAGAAAGAGATAAACATTATTCCTTTCTCTTTATGTCCCTTTACATTAATTGGTTGGTTCATTATTTATTTGTTTAAATGGCTATTATATTAAGCCAACTTAAAGAAGGTTCTGAACCCCTTAGTGTTCAAAAGAGGACCTCATTCATGGGCCATGCCTAGGCAAGGAAAATATGTAATTTTTCAAAACATTGTGGCTAGCACTTAATAATTAACATGTTTGTAGACACTAGCATAGAAAGGATTCAACACCTTTAAAATGTGTCAGCTGGTCATGGACAACTCCGGGTCCTTATGGTTAACTATGACCAGCTAATACATTTTAATGGTACTGAACCCTCTCTGAAGTATTGTTTAAAAATGTTAATTATCTAGGGCTGTCAATCGATTAAAAAAATTAATTGCGATTAATCGCTTTGTTAAACAATAATAGAATACCATTTATTTAAATATTTTTGGATGTTTTCTACATTTTCAAATATATTGATTTCAATTACAACAAAGAATACAAAGTGTACGGTGTTCACTTTATATTTATTTTTATTACAATATTTGCAATGTAAAAAACAAAAGAAATAGTATTTTTCAATTCACCTAGTACAAGCACTGTAGTGCAATCTCTTTATCATGAAAGTTGAACTTATAAATGTAGATTTCTGTACAAAAAAACCCTGCATTCAAAAATAAAACAATGTAAAACTTTAGAGCCTACAAGTCCAATCAGTCCTACTTCTTGAACCACCAATCACTCAAACAAGTTTGTTTACATTTGCAGAAGATAATGCTGCCTGCTTCTTGTTGACAATGTCACCTGAAAGTGAGAACAGGCATTTGCCGGGCACTGTTGTAGCTGGTGTCACAAGATATTTATATGCCAGATGCGCTAAAGATTCATATGTCCCTTGGTGCTTCAACCACTATTTCAGAGGACATGCGTCCATGCTGATGATGGGTTCTGCTCGATAACGATCCAAAGCAGTGCATACCGACACATGTTCATTTTCATCATCTGAGTCAGATGCCACCAGCAAAAGGTTGCTTTTCTTTTTCGGTAGGTCAGGTTCTGTAGTTTTCAGCATCAGAGTGCTGCTCTTCTAAGATTTCTAAAAAGCATGCTCCACACCTCACCCCTCTCAGATTTTGGACGGCACTTCAGATTCTTAAACCTTGGTTGACGGCTGTAGCTATCTTTAGAAATTTCACATTGGTATCTTCTTTGCATTTTCTCAAATTTGCAGTGAAAGTGTTCTTGAAACGAAGAACATGTGCTGGGTAATCATCCAAGACTGCTATAACGTGAAATATATGGCAGAATGCAGGTAAAACAGAGCAGGAGACATACAATTCTCCCCTAAGGAGTTCAGTCACAAATTTAATTAATGCTTTTTTTTTTTTAATGAGCATCATCAGCATGGAAGCATGTCCTCTGGAACAATGGCTGAAGCATGATGAGGCATATGAATCTTTAGTGCATCTGGCATGTAAATATCTTATGACGCTGACTATAACAGTGCCATGAGAATGCCTGTTCTCACTTTCAGGTGACATTGTAATTAAGAAGTGGGCAGCATTATCTCCCGTAAATATAAACAGACTTGTTTCTCTTAGTGATTGGCTGAACAAGAAGTAGGACTGAGTGAACTTGTAGACTCTAAAGTTTTACATTGAGTGCAGTTATGTAACAAAAAAACCCTACATTTGTAAGTTGCACTTTCATGAGAAAAGAAAAGGAATTTATTTGAGCATAAGCTTTCATGAGCTACAGCTCACTTCATGGGATGCATTCAGTGGAAAATACAGTGGGGAGATTTATATACACAGAGAACATGAAACAGTGGGTGTTACCATACACACTGTGACAAGAGTGATCAGGTAAGGTGAGCTATTACCAGCAGGAGAGCGGGGGGGCGGGGCGGAGGGGGAACCTTTAGTAGTGGTAATCAAGGTGGGCCATTTCCAGCAGTTGACAAGAATGCCTGAGGAACAGCGGGGCGGGGGGTGGGGTGTGTGGAATAAACACGGGGAAATAGTTTTACTTTGTGTAATGACCCATCCACTCCCAGTCTTTATTCAAGCCCAAGTTCATTGTATCCAGTTTGTAAATTAATTCCAATTCAGCAGTCTCTCCTTGGAGTCTGTTTTTGAAGTTTTTTTATTAAAGAATTGCCACTTTTAGGTCTGTAATCGAGTGACCAAAGAGATTGAAGTGTTCTCCGACAGGTTTTTGAATGTTATAATTCTTGACGTCTGATTTGTGTCCATTTATTCTTTTACATAGAGCCTGTGTAGTTTGACCAATGTACATGGCAGAGGGGCATTGCTGGCACATGATGGCATATATCACATTGGTAGATGTACAGGTGAACAAGCCTCTGATAGTGTGGCTGATGTGATTATGCCCTATAATGGTGTCCCCTGAATAGATATGTGGACACAATTGGCAACAGGCTTTGTTGCAAGGATAGGTTCCTGGGTTAGTGGTTCTGTTGTGTGGTGTGTGGTTGCTGGTGAGTATTTGCTTCAGGTTGGGGGGCTGTCTGCAAGCAAGGACTGGCCTGTCTCCCAAGATCTGTGAGAGTGATGGGTCGTCCCTCGGAATAGGTTGTAGATCCTTGATGATGCGTTGGAGAGGTTTTAGTTGGGGACTGAAGGTGATGGCTAGTGGTGTTCTGTTATTTTCTTTGTTGGGCCTGTCCTGTAGTAAGTAACTTCTGGGTACTCTTCTGGCTCTGTCAATCTGTTTCTTCACTTCAGCAGGTGGGTATTGTAGTTGTAAGAACGCTTGATAGAGATCTTGTAGGAGTTTGTCTCTGTCTGAGGGGTTGGAGCAAATGTGGTTGTATCGTAGAGCTTGGCTGTATACAATGGATTGTGTGGTGTGGTCTGGATGAAAGCTGAAGGCATGTAGGTAGGCATAGCGGTCAGTATGTTTCCTGTATAGGGTGGTGTTTATGTGACCATCGCTTATTAGCACTGTTGTGTCCAGGAAGTGGATCTCCTGTGTGGACTGGTCCAGGCTGAGGTTGATGGTGGGATGGAAATTGTTGAAATCATGGTGGAATTCCTCAAGGGCTTCTTTTCCATGGGTCCAGATGATGAAGATGTCATCAATGGAGCGTAAGTAGAGTAGCGGCATTAGGGGACGAGAGCTGAGGAAGTGTTGTTCTAAGTCAGCCATAAAAATGTTGGCATACTGTGGGGCCATGTGGGTACCCATAGCAGTACCGCTGATTTGAAGGTATATTGTCCCCAAATGTGAAATAGTTATGGGTGAGGACAAAGTCACAAAGTTCAGCCACCAGGTTTGCCATGACATTATCGGGGATACTTTTTCCTGATGGCTTGTAGTCCATCTTTGTGTGGAATGTTGGTGTAGAGGGCTTCTACATCCATAGTGGCTAGGATGGTGTTTTCTGGAAGATCACCAACGGATTGTAGTTTCCTCAGGAAGTCCGTGGTGTCTCGAAGATAGCTGGGAGTGCTGGTAGCGTAGGGCCTGAGGAGGGAGTCTCCATAGCCAGACAATCCTGCTGTCAGGGTGCCAATGCCTGAGATGATGGGGCGTCCAGGATTTCCAGGTTAATGGATCTTCAGTAGCAGATAGAATACCCCTGGTTGGAGTTCTAGGGGTGTGTCTGTGTGGATTTGTTCTTGTGCTTTTTCAGGGAGTTTCTTGAGCAAATGCTGTAGTTTCTTTTGGTAACCCTCAGTGGGATCAGAGGGTAATGGCTTGTAGAAAGTGGTGTTGGAGAGCTGCCGAGCAGCCTCTTGTTCATATTCCGACCTATTCATGATGACGACAGCACCTCCTTTGTCAGCCTTTTTTATTATGATGTCAGAGTTGTTTCTGAGGCTGTGGATGGCATTGTGTTCTGCACGGCTGAGGTTATGGGGCAAGTGATGCTGCTTTTCCACAATTTCAGCCCATGCACGTCGGCGGAAGCACTCTATGTAGAAGTCCAGTCTGTTGTTTCGACCTTCAGGAGGAGTCCACCCAGAATCCTTCTTTTTGTAGTGTTGGAAGGAAGGTCTCTCTGGGTTAGTATGTTGTTCAGAGGTGTGTTGGAAATATTCCTTGAGTCAGAGACGTCGAAAATAGCATTCTAGGTCACCACAGAACTGTATCATATTCGTGGGGGTGAGGGGGCAGAAGAAGAGGCCCCGAGATAGGACAGATTCTTCTGCTGGGCTAAGAGTATACTTGGATTGGTTAACAATATTGCTGGGTGGGTTAAGGGAACCACTGTTGTGGCCCCTTGTGGCATGTAGTAGTTTAGATAGTTTAGTGTCCTTTTTCTTTTGTAGAGAAGCAAAGTGTGTGTTGTAAATGGTTTGTCTAGTTTTTGTAAAGTCCAGCCATGAGGAAGTTTGTGTGAACCTCTCCAACGCATCATCAAGGATCTACAACCTATCCTGAAGGATGACCCATCACTCTCACAGATATTGGGAGACAGGCCAGTCCTTGCTTGCAGACAGCCCCCCAACCTGAAGCAAATACTCACCAGCAACCACACACCACACAACAGAACCACTAACCCAGGAACCTATCCTTGCAACAAAGCCTGTTGCCAATTGTGTCCACATATCTATTCAGGGGACACCATTATAGGGCATAATCACATCAGCCACACTATCAGAGGCTTGTTCACCTGTACATCTACCAATGTGATATATGCCATCATGTGCCAGCAATGCCCCTCTGCCATGTACATTGGTCAAACTACACAGGCTCTATGTAAAAGAATAAATGGACACAAATCAGACGTCAAGAATTATAACATTCAAAAACCTGTCGGAGAACACTTCAATCTCTTTGGTCACTCGATTACAGACCTAAAAGTGGCAATTCTTCAACAAAAAAACTTCAAAAACAGACCCAAGGAGAGACTGCTGAATTGGAATTAATTTACAAACCGGATACAATGAACTTGGGCTTGAATAAAGACTGGGAGTGGATGGGTCATTACACAAAGTAAAACTATTTCCCCATGTTTATTCCACCCCCCCTTCCGCTGTTCCTCAGACGTTCTTGTCAACTGCTGGAAATGGCCCACCTTGATTATCACCCAGCCCCCCCCCGCTCTCCTGCTGATAATAGCTCACCTTACCTGATCACTCTTGTCACAGTGTGTATGGTAACACCCATTGTTTCATGTTCTCTGTGTATATAAATCTCCCCACTGTATTTTCCACTGAATGCATCCGATAAAGTGAGCTGTAGCTCATGAAAGCTTATGCTCAAATAAATTTGTTACTCTCTAATGTGCCACAAGTCCTCCTTTTCTTTTTCCAGATACAGACTAACACGGCTGCTACTCTGAAACCTTTCATGAGAAAGAGATTGCGCTACAGTACTTGTATGAGGTTAAGTGAAAAATACTATTTCTTTTGTTTATCATTTTTATGATGCAAATACTTGTAATAAAAATAATATAAAGTGAGCACTGTACACTTTGTATCCTGTGTTGTAATTGAAATAGATATATTTGAAAATGTAGAAAAACACCCAAAATATGTAATAAATTTCAATTGGTATGCTGTTGTTTAACAGTGTGATTAATCGTAATTCTTTTTTTTAATTGCAATTAATTTTTTGGGGTTAATCGCATGCGTTAACTGTGATTAATTGACAGCCCTAGTTAAAACAACACATTTTTAGATGTGACCCATTTTCCTAGTATAGACATGGACTCAATGATAAAGATTTTGCATGTTAGTCATTCAGGTGCGTAACATATTCCAGAAACATTGCTTTTTAATATCATGGTTTCACTAAATGGGCACTTGTACAGTAAATATCTTGACACTTACCAGGATAACTCTCTTCTATCCATCTTACCCAATCCAAAGACAGAGAAAGAAAATAGCAGCTCACCTTAACTATGGGGAAATATTTAGATTTTTCAGGCCTTCTTTAATGAACAATTTACATTTTAATTTCAGTTTAACAAGGAGAGTTCCGGTGTCTCCTACCAATTTTGTCATGATATATTCATGGGTCCAATTCTCCCCTTTTCTGTGTAAGTTACTACAAAACATGTCTGATTTTTCATGGTTTGGGTTATGATTATCACCATGGGCCTGATTCTCTGCTACACCAGTTTTATGCCAGTGTAACTAACTCAAATCACATCAGGGCATCCACATTCAATTTTGGTAGAAATTAAGTTTTAATTAAGAATTTTTCTGTTTTGAGATTTAAGAGTTGTTTTGTTTTGGGGCTACTTCGGGGACATGTAACTCCTCCCCCTTTTTGCTTTACATAGTCCTTTTTGTATGCCATGGAGTCTTGACCAATTGCTGAGCTGTGTGTATGTGTGTGTGTGTGTTTGTGTGTATTGCGGGTGGAGAGAAAGACTTTGTATGGCTTTTCTTCCTACCCAACCTGCACTCAGGGCAGGATTTGGTCTTGGATGTAGCTCTAAAAATAATTCCCAATGTCTGGAACTACGCTAGAAAGCATGCTAGGACCACTTAGGGCAACATACTTCATACGTCACTATTCGTATAAAAGATGATACTTAATCCTTCCCGACAGCGATAAAACTCTATCTCCTTGGCTGTTTGCTCTTGCCATCAAGGTACTTTAATAAACAGCAGTAGTGCCACCAGGCACCTTCTTTGGGAAGCTGAACAGTGTTGCTCAACCTGTCGTATGTTGTTCCTCACATACTCTATTACATATCCTGTCTTTTGTCATCTTTCCTATTGCTCTCTGTAGGATGTGCACAGGATGAGCTTCACTGAAAATTGTCATCCAGCTAACCCAGTGGTTGGCTGAGATCAACATATGAAAGAAGAGCAAGCTGAAGTTAAATGGTTGCAAGACCTAGATGATGCTTGTTAGCAGAGTAAAAGACTTCAAAGAGTCTAAGCCATGGTTTCTTATAATAGTTTCTACTAATCAATGACACGTACCCACAATGTGTCAAGTCAGTCTATGGTTTAGGAGTGTTCACATTGCAGCGTCCATGACAAATGTGTGTTTTAGGACCTGCCCTTAATAATACATTCCTGGATTCCTGCAGTGCAATCTATCTGCACTTGAAGGCACCAGTCCTGAGAAAACTAAAACTGGCACAGAATGTAGCTTCAGACTTCCTTAGCAACACAGATCACTACAAGCACATTATATCTCTACTAAGCTCATTTCACTGGCTTCCCACTGAATACCACATCATGTGTTTATTTTCAAGGCGCTTAGTGGTTTAAGCCCAGAATATCTAAAAGAACCAGAAACAGTATGTGGCCAAACCACCATCATCAACTCTGCTCCTCTGTCACAATGGAAATGTCTATGCAGGAGTGTATCTCATCAGGGCATGGGGCAGAGCCTTCTCAGGAGCTGGTCCAGACCTGTGAAACTCATTCCTGCAGGAATCTTCAAGAATCACTTCAAACCTCACTTTCCATTCTAAACACACAGAACACTTCTTTGAACTGCCCTTCACAAATAAAGGTGCAAAACACAGACAAATTATCCCCCTAAAGAGAGGATTAGGGAAGCAACCATCTGACAGATACTAGTCACATTGTTTAAGGCACTGCTGGAAGGTGCTCAGAACAAGTACGAGACTGGAACAAAAACTTCAACACTGCCCCTATCTTAGGAGGTTTCTTTTGGCTCACTTGGTAGATCTGCTGCTCAGACCACAAACTCTGTTCTCAGCTAGGTAATATGCAGGATATATGGTGAGCTCAGTTAGCAGATGAGACACTCCACTCTTTGGATACGTCTGCTCCAATATCTGGTCACCGATTGCCAGACAACTATACCTTCTCTTATGTCACCCTATTTCTCCTGTGTTGTGCCTCTAAGTCATTAACTATTCCACTTGTGGCAAATCTTTCTCTTGTGCTTTCATGCCTTCTGAGTCTAAAACCCCTATGCATACCCAAGAAATCTCCCACAGTCCTGTATTTTTGAATATGTCAACCTAAAGGCCTGATCCTCCCCTCACTGACTTCAGTGGTACAGTGTAAAGCCTCTGGGTTTTAGCAGCCCAAATAACAAAGCACATGGAAAAAGCCTGCTCTTACTTCCTTAGCTTTATTGATCTAAAGCATTTTACTATGAATAGACTGCGTTGCACCCACTAAAGTCTATACATACTTTTAATAATCCAGAGCATCTGAATATTATTCCAGTGCAATTTATTTACTGTAACATGTTTAGATTTCCATAGATTAATGGCCTATTTTTGGAAGATGGTTCCATGACAAAGAAGCTGGTTTCTTCCAAAGGATGGTCTGGGGAAAAATTGGGCTCCATATCTCCTTTTCCTTCCCCTCTCCTCTAAAGAAACAGTAATAAAATTGACACTCCCATTTCATCCTCCTGAAAGGCTTCTTCATAGACAAATGGATAATCTCTTTAGACTTTACAACAGAAACTCCATTTCTCCCACTTTCCTAAATGAAGATGGTAGAATGGCTTTCCTCGTCTATTCCCCTCTCTCAAAATACATTTTCTTGCAATACATACGCTAACTTGATGAATAAACTGCATGAAGGTTTGTTGGGTTTTTTTTAAATTAAATTGAAATAAAATGAATTTGTTTGAGTGTAGAGGAGTGAATTTATTACTGGCATGCCCCCTCATGGCCAGGTGTGGCATAGCAGGTTAGCTTCATCTACCGCTCCCTCCTGACAGCTGTTCCAGGCCCACAGAGGTCTGCCTTTTGTCATGATAGAGCCAGCTGGCCAGATCACTTTGAGTTTTCCCTCTTCCAGCGTAACATGAAATCCAACAAAGAAAAGTCCAACAAATAATTCTAAGACCTTGTGTCAGGTCTCTCGCCCCAGACTCTGGCTGTAGTGGTCCTTACCTTACCCCCTTGCTGCAGCACTTCACAATCCCTCTATCTTACCAGGCTCCACCACCTCTCCAGATTCACCTTTCTTTCAGGGCAGGCGCTCACAGCACCACCATCCCAAATGAAAATACAAACTTAAACTGCTTTTTCCTTCCTTGGGCTCAAATTTTCATCCCTCTTAAGATTTCCCTTGGCTCCATTCCTCACTTTAACACCTCCCTGTACTTCCTTTCTGGAGATCCAAATCCTGCCCTTTTGTCAGGGCTTATTGCTAGAGCTTGTGTCACACCATCTCTCCTGGCATCTTGCCAGCATTCTCTACTCTGGAGAGGATCCCAAGGCCAACTCTCCACTCTGGGCTTTCTCTTCAATCCTGCCACTCTCTCTGCTGCCAAGAGAGGAAATGCAGAGTTCTCTCCCTGCTATCCCCTTCTACTCTGGACTTCCTCTTTAATTGGGCCTCGCCCTAATTGAGCTCTTCAGCTCCATTTAACTCTTTCAGACCCAGTGTGGATATGCACCTCATTACAGTGAGAAAGAGATTGTGTAAGAATGTAAACGGGAGGAGACAGGGATGTGGGAATGAGTGTCACACAGATCCAGACTGCTAGCACATGGTAAGCATACATAGGCAGAGGACAAAGACTAGGTAGGGAGAAAGGTGCAGTAATCAAATGCTCTTTATATTTTTAAAACTCCCAAAAATATATTAGAAGGGCTGCACCTGTGCGTAAAATTTTTAATGGGGAAAAACAGGCAGGGGCTGGACACGTGGTGCCCACAACCACCCCTTCTCTCCCCCAAAGTGTGATTTAAATGTTAAGGATCAAGTCATGCTCCATTTACAGGAAATGCCTGCTGGAGGACAGGAATTTCTGCAAGGTTCACCTCACACAGTCCTCTAGACTGTTCCATGGGTGAATAGGTGGGAGGGGTTGCGCACCCCAACCCTTTCCTTTGTAATAGGCAAAGGGTGAGACCCTCTCAAATGCACAATGTCTTGAGATCTATTAGGAGAAGCTGATAGATTTCAGGTCACCTGCAGCAGCCCTTTCCATTGCCCACTTCGCCCTGGGCCCCTGTTACTCTATGAAAGCATGAGACCCTCTGGAGCCATGCTGCCATGATCTCCCTACAAATGCTGCACCTTTGAGTGCGGTTTTACTATGCAGAGAGGCAATCATACTGATGAGATATTATCCCTTCCACTCCATGAGGCAGGTATGGAGGAGCCTCTGCAGGAGCAGGGAGTGGAGAAGGAAAATGTCATGGAGCAGCGGCTCTCCTTTTCCACAACCATCTCTCTCCCTGCCAATTTCCATTAGGTTTGGCGGCCCTTTGCTCATAGTAGCAGAGGAAGAGCAAAAAGTTGCATTTATTCTGCTCAGAAGTTTGATTTACTGGTTGTAATCTGGATTATAGTAGCTCATGAATAGTTACAGCACTTTTAGCTATCTGCTCTATTCTTATGAGCAGGGAGTGTACTTGTAATCAGGGCTGTATATACACAGGTGCCAATCAATACAATGCCTTTAAGCATACAGTAGCCCTATAATCTTCCAAGTCAGACATGCCATTACATACAATGGGACAAATTCTACCTTTAATTCAGTGACTTCAATAGAGTTACTCTGAAATTACACTGTAAAACGGAACAGAATTTGGTCCTATACAAGCACTTAGATATCTATTATGCTATACAACCAACAGTGCATTATAACTATAGAGAAAAGCCTTGTGTGTAGGATATAATTATACCCAGAGTGACATGGGATAGTCTTCCCTACACTCATAATTGAAATGCACATAAAACTGGCTTCTGAAGTCCCAAGAAAGGTGTTTGCTTGCACATTTCTACATAACCCTGCATATAAAGACACCATAGGCAGGCACACTGAAACACTGTTGCATACACACATATCGGTAGTCACAATCTCAGAATAAAACTTTAGTGTTTTATTCCTTATAGAGCACATTATACAGCCTGAAACAAGTCTGTGCAACCTTCATTTTTTTAAAGAGAGCACCCACACACCACCAAAGTTATGATAATTGGAAAGGCAGTTGCAACAAGTTACTGAAATATTTAAGGTCAATCAAATTTTAGTCCTAACATCTAAATGTCTCTTGAAAGGTTATAACTTTTACCAAGTAATTTAATTTTACCTATTTTCAATATTATATACTTAAGCATCTAATTTCCTTTTATGAGAGAAACCTAAACTTTTTTATTTAAAAAACCCCTTTATATTATCTCTACTATTTAGTGTATTATTCACCCTATCTTTTACACTTTAAGCTCTTTGGCATTATAGGAGAAATCATCTGCTACACACTTGCATCAAGCAAAAGCAGATTCGTAAGCTCTGCCCTTAATCTCTCAGTTTTCTTCCAATTAAAAACAATCTTTCCCCAATACTCTAATTAATACTTACACATTAAAATATTAGGCATTATAGAAGAAATCATCTGTTATATTCTTGCATGCAGCAAAACTAGGTTCGTAAGCTCTTGCCCTTAATCTTTCTTTCAATTTTCTTCCATTTAAAAACAATCTTTCCCCAATACTCTAATTAATGCAAATGATATTCGTGATTAGTTAGTATTATGCTAATCTGAGCCCCAAATTTACCTAAATCTGCATGGTGTTGTCTGAGTACCAGATTGCTTTAGGTTTCTAAGTAAAATTACATTAGCCAGCCAGCTGTACAAAACAACATGATAGAGTAGAAATCCAAGCAAATAATCAAGATTACATTAGTTTTGTTTCTTAATGAACAACTGTTTGCATTAGGGATTACAGACAAATTATGGTTTTCCTCTCTGTACCCAGGCAGCCAGGCATCTGTTGAGAGGCTTCCTTTTTTCCTGACTACCCCTAAATAGATTGAGAGCTAAGGCAGTGAGAGAAGAGTCTAATATTTCATGTAATTGAATTTGTTCCATTACAAAGCAATCATCACTCTGAGGCCCACTGCTAACCCTTGAATTTCTCTCTTCAGCCACTTTCTGGAATGCAGGAGAATATTTTAGTATAGGTAACAATTACTGCGCTTCTCCTCTCATTGCGTAAAAGCAAATTACGTACCTTAGAATCGTACCTGTTTGCAGTTATACTTTAGGCCAATTTCCAAACCTGTGCTCTTGCAAATCCTGCTGCTTGTTTGGCACAGTTGGAATGCCACAAGTAAGGATTATATACTAACATGGTATTTCTGACTGAGACCTAATAGTCTATGTTAAAAGTGAACTTGCAGAAAAAAGTAGCCATCCAGACTTTGGCTTCTGTTCCATGTTACTTGAGCTATATGAAATTGGGGGCTATAATGAAATCCTTTTGTCACAATGACTGCTAATCTTTAAAGTGTAACAAATGAACACCATTTCATGGATGTGTGTGAGATTCAGCAGCTTCAGGTTTGTCCCTGCTTCATGTCAAACTGCTGTGACATGCTTGTTATTCTTTTCTGCTTGATTTAATTATTCTCCTTGTGTACAGGTTTACTCATTCTTCAATGCCCTAATCTCATCTCCAGAACTCACACTGTGACAGCTCATTATTGTTGGTAAAAATGTAGGACGCTGATAGGAAAAGAAAGGCTCTGATACATTTGCCATGTATATCGAGATGTTATGATTGCAAGATACAAGTAACGAGTTAATTGCAAATCAATCTGTGGCATGCAGAATGGTAAAGAACTGATAAATCATGCACCACATGTTGAATGAGAGCACCAAATAGCAACAGGGACATTTTAGACAACTTGCTTTTGTGTGTCAATCCCTATATTGGAATTATGATCATACTTTGCCTAAACAGAAGTGTCAAACAGATCACAAGTGCTATTAAGGCACACTGACACTACCTGTTGTGGCATTTAAGAGGCCTGACAAAGTTAAATATAATTCCCTAAAAGATCAAACTAAATAGTTATAGATATTTTTAACAGTAGGTTATGGAATGTCAGCTGACACTATAAACTAACTCATACATTTTTATTTTACAACAAATAATGCACATTCCTGACTATCACTTTATCTTCAGGTGCCCATTGCCATAGGAAAACAGTCCCCTAAATACTGCTCTTTACGTGAAGACAAATTGCAATTAAATCTGAAGCTAACAGTGCTTCTCATTTGCAGCCTCTGTCAAATGTCATTCAAAACTCCATTTCTGTTTCAGTAGCACATTATCTAGGCCAGAGGTGGGCAAACAATGGCCCGCGGGACCGTCCTGCCCGGCCCCTGAGCTCCCGGCCAGTGAGGCTAGTCCTCAGCCCCTCCCCTGCTTTCCCCACTACCCCGGAGCCTCAGCACGCCACACCGCCAGTGCTCTGCTCCTGTTGGGCAGCATGGGCAGCGTGACTGGCTCCAGTTGGGCGGCGGGGCTGCGAGCTCCTACTGCTCTGAGCAGCATGGTAAGGTGGGAGGGGGGGGTTGGATAAGGGGCAGGAGGTCCCAGGGGCAGTTAGAGGACAGGGAGCGGGGGGGGGGGGGTTGGATAGGAGGTGGGGTCCTGGGGAGCCTATCAGGGGGTGTGTGGATAGGGGTCAGGACAGTCAGGGGACAGGGAACAGGAGGGGTTGGATAAGGGGTGGGGTCCCGGGGGGGGCTGTCACAGGGTGGGGGTGTTGACAGGGGTCAGGGGGGCTGTCAGGGGACGGGGGGGTTGGATAGGGGGTGAGGGGGAGTTGGATGGGTTGGTGGTTCTGAGGGGGGCAGTCAGGGGGCAGGAAGTGGGAGGAGGTGGATAGGGGGTGGGGGCCAGTCTGTTTGGGGAGGCACAGCCTTCCCTACCCAGCCCTCCATACAGTTTCACTAGGCTGATGTGGCCCTCAGGCCAAAAAGTTTGCCCACCCCTGATCTAGGCTGTTATGTTATGAAAATTTGTGAACAATTGCAAAAAAATGTACAAGTGAGTTTTAAAATCTCTCTTCAATACTGTGGGCCTGACGCTGCTCTCACTGACACTGTGAACCCCTATTATCTTTGTTGGTGTTACTCCTGAATTATACTGGTGCAAATGAGATCTGAATGGTCCTTCTACTTTGAATATTGCCTTAAAACTAATTTACATAAGGATGTCTCTCTCTCCAAGTGAGCAAGACTTGTCAGGTCTGGACAGTGAGAACTTAACTGAAATGTTAATAGATGAGCCACTCTTCACATAGATACTAGGAAACAACCTGGCATTTCCAATGGCCTATTGCTACACTATCACTTGAGATATCTGAAACTGTAAGTAGGAGATAGAAAATCTCAGGAGCTACAAAACATAAAAGAAAAATCACATTATAAGGCAAGAAAAGTCTAAACTTTATTTAAGAATATGAGACAGTGAAAAAATTAAAATGTCTGCTTAGTTAGACACATACTGATTAGGTCAGCACGTGGAAGGAAAATCTAAGTAAATGGCCCTGTGCTGATGAATGTAGCTGTTCTGCTGATTCAAGGCTGATTGATAGATTTACTAATTCATTTGTGAAGATATACTACCATACTGTTTGTCAGCCAAACACCTTGTGATGTAGTGGAAAGTTCACATCTGTATGAAATGCTCACTGTACTAAATTAACCTCATTGTTCACAAAAAGCTAACACGTCATCAATATTAACACAGCCACTTTAGTACGTGTAAGCTAGTTGTTTTAATACAGTTAGTATATAACTGTGGTTTTTATTATATAACCCTTTTAAATGTCCTTGGGTACTATTACAATAATTAGGAAAAAAAATCTTTATTCATTCTAATAATAATAAATACTGTTACAGTGCAGTTTTCTCTATAGTTTATTTAGGTAGCATTATTCATCATAATTTCTGGTTGAAAACTTTGTATTAGGTATTTCCCCCAAACAAGTATTGTAAGCCAAGCTACACATAAAATCAGAGTAATGTGATCGGATGGCACAGGGGACTGGTAATTTGATAAGTATATTGGCAATATGGTGCTGGTAAATAACAACCAAGTCATTTCCACTTGATGGCTTAATAACACTCCAGGTGAAACAAATTGCTGGTCTAAGTCCAGGTTCTAGTGGACAAATGTCCACATCCTCAAAACACCATCATAACCAGCAGCCACTGGCAGGGTCAGAACCAAGGACTGAATATTCATCATACTCCTAGTGGGTCACTACAGCTCAGGGTTGAAGCTCACTGACATGGCTGAGTGAGGGAAGCTTGTATTGCCATTGCCTGTGCTATAGATGTTCCGTGGATAAATTACTTCAGTCTCCAAGACAGGTCCATCCAGTATCTTTAGCAACCACTAAATACACCCAAGAACACACACAAAAGCATAGCCACTGGGCTGGCCTAGCGACCTAGCAATAGTGCTCTGCAATCATATTCTCACTTCTTGGATTGACAAGGTGCAGGTGTGCTGTGAAGGCCTTCAAACTCCTGGGAGAAGACTTTTCAGTCAGCATGACGGTTGCTGCAATGACAGTGCTTGATGGCATTTGTAGAAGGTGAGAAAGAGAGAAGAATTAAAAAAGAGGATCTTCAAAAGCCCAATGGGGACGTGGAATCTCCCCTAAGGAAAAAGATACATAGAAAGCTCTTTTTGAGCAATAAAAGTAATTGGTGTTAAGTTGGGCTGATGGACAATTTTCTGTTAATTTTAAAGCTTTCCCAAGAGGCATGCCATAATTTCTTAACTTATAAACAGAAGGAATTTTCTTATCAGAAAATGCCATTATATTGTGAACTACAGATGTAACCAGGAAAGGGAGAAAATGGAATAGACAGGAAAATGGGGGGGCAGAAATAGACAAAATGAGAACTTTAGCATGAGTTCTTCTTTGCTCACTGCCTCGCTCAGGGCAGAGAGGGAGATTGTGTCACAGAGTATTATTGCAGTAGTTTCCAACAGCCACCCTCATCCTGATATGTTCACCCATATGCTTCCATACTCCAGCTTTGACCTGCAGAGGTACCTGCAGGAGTCACACACAGAGTTCCCTCACACTGGGAATGCAAGGTGTTAAGTGTTGCCCAAACAACCCTGAAAGCAAGGATGTCCTGGAGGGCAAATTCCAAACAATCTTCAAGGATGGTGTGATAGGCTTCAAGGGATTTTGAAACAATGTTTAATTTTGCTTTGCGGTAGCAGAGTGCTGCTTCCTACATAGCCTGGGGATCAGTTTTATTTTTAGTGAAAGGTTCAGATAGTATTTCCTGTTGTGGTGTGCTAATGGGAAATTTTAAAATTATTATAAAAAAGTGGCAGTCTTACCCCCAAAAGGAGACATTTAGTACCAAATGTATTACTTACTAATTCAGAGCAAATGGAAATGGGTCTAACTTTAAATATATATATATCCATATATATATCACATAGAAGAAGTTCTATCTTTCAGCACCAGGTTAGTGTAACTTAGGTGTTGTCTACACTACAGGGGAAATTCGATCTCAGCTACACAATTTGAGTTACGTGAATAGCGTAACTCAAATTGACGTAGCTTAGATCTAGTTACCACAGGATCCACACTATCGATGTCAGTGGGAGACACTCTCCCATTGATTCCCCCTACTCTTCTCGATCCAGTGGAGTACAGGAGTCGACGGGAGCGTGATCTGCAGTCGATTCAGCAGGTCTTCACTGGACCCACTAAATCAACTGCTGATGCATTGATCGCCGCTCCTCGATCCCCCAGTAAGTGTCGACAAGCCCAGAGAGGTATTCCAAATGCTGAATTGGATTGGTTGAAGAGTTACATGCTAACAAAAATGCACTGGGTTTGATCCAAGATTTGTGTAGTTTTAAAATGCTTGTGTGTGTGTTTAAGGGTAAGGCATGCACTGTGTTCTGCGTACAATTCTCAGACTAGCAGATTAAGAGTAGTTTTACATTATAGTTCTTCCACCGGCAAACCCCAATAGCCCTCAATAACCAATTGTAACACTTCATTTGTTCGATTTACTTACATTGGTTTGAGATGAACCCCAATCAAAAGGCCAGATTCAAATGTTTCTGACCTTAGGGAAAATCCTGGTCTAGATCTTGGCTTTGTGGCTACAGTCTATCTCTATGGCTTATACAGTATTTATATTCCTTCCATTTAAAATGTAATATTAATTGGGATTCCATTGGAATTGAGTAGTAGTTTAAAAGGATATGAAAATATTTTCCCTCTTATTTTCCCTCTTATTACTTAATACCCCTTGGAAACTTGACACTGAAATCTGCTTATTCAAATAATTATGCCATTGCACATACGCTGTTTTGTCACTATCGGATTGTTCGTGACTACTGGGGATCCTAGAACTGATTCTGTGTACATTTGGAGGTGGTGGTTATAGTGGGGTAACAGACAATATTGCTTTCTTTAAAAGAACACATACTTTAGAAAGAAAATCAAGAATTCTAAAGAGTTTTACAAGCAGAGAAAAAATAAGGATGGTCCTTTTGGACATTTTGGACCGACTAACTTGACCACGCCCATTTAAAAATATGTAATCATGTCATTTTATTTAAAGTTTAAAAATTGCCCTAGTGAAACTTTAAAGATTGCTCAGGGTGTAGCTGTATAACTACACAGACAGGTAGAGTTGTAGATAATAGGTGTACCAGAGAAAAACTATATCCAAATTATTTCGTTTGTAGAGATCTGGAGTAACACACTATTTGTACTTAATGCAATCTGTATAGCTATAGCCTCTCTACCAGTATCTTATAATTTGATACATGCAATATCAAGTGTAGTCAATACTCAGTCACCTCCTACTTCTAGCAAGTACTTTTAAAGTATCACTTTTTTGAATCTGTGCCCCTGTACTCCATACACAGGTGCTGGAATGCATCAGATTAGCAAATTCACAAGGTGTGATGGGTCAAACGTGGCAGAAATTCACCAAAATCAGACTCTGAAAATTGAGGTGCAGTGAGGGGAGGGGGCAATGGGGGAGAGTTGGGTTAAGGCAGAAGTAGAGGCAATTTAAAAAAAAAAGAGCTCTGGGATTGTATGTGAGGATGTATATGATAGAAATAAAATGGGCTACTTAGAAACTTAAAAGTGTTTATTTTCTTTTAAGTTACTTCCTAAGAACTTAAAAGTGCAAGGCCCAGATCATTTAGTCTCATGCTTTACTCCATTAACCAAAGCAAACCTACATACTATAACAATACACCACAGAGAGCAAAATACTCCTTCAGTTATTCTTTATGAACATCCCTAATGACAAGGTCTATACTTGCCCCTGAATTGCTTGCCCTGTGGTAGAGTATGGAGTGGAGAATGTCACCTTGCTGGATCTGTAGTTTGCTGTGTCTCTCACAGATCTGTCCTGCCCTGCTTTCTCTGTTTCCTTCTGTTACCAGTAACACACCAGTTAAATTATGAAATGACATAACAGAAAGCTATACATAGTCTTCATCGTGTTAAGTCTGCTGCCTATCTACACAGGGTACTTTATTCAAGGTTTTGAAGAACTAGTGTCTCATTTTTGGAGCATGTAAAATATTGCTTGAAATTTAGCACATTTCCAATTCAGATCAGCCTTTCATGATACATATTTCAGTATACACAAAAATAAGTTTCATTACATGCAGAAATGCTGAATCAAGGAGCATGAAGTAATATTAGGAGCTTGTGAATTATAGTTGAGAAAAGTACATTGATCATTTTTCATAAAAATATTCCCATCCACACAGAAATCTATGCCTGTATGTGCAAACAACAGTTACGGCTGGAAATTAAACAAAGGTGGAACTAATTTATCAGTAACTTCAAAACAGCAAGAACAAGCAGTTTTAGTCAGAGCTGATTTTTATTAACATAATATTTCTACAAGACCTGTTTGTTTCACACTCAGCAGTTTTACTTACATGTATACTTACATGTATACTGCATGAGTTTACATGTGTATAAATAAATTACACAGAGAGACAAATACCAGTTATAGAATTTGTAAGTATGTGCAGTGCACGCACACAGATATATTAATCATATATTTTATATTATACTTATATAAAATACACATGTACTACACATTCTATATGAGCTTGATCCAAAGTTCATTATAGTCAATGGGATTCTTTTCCTTGACTTCAGTGAGCTTGGGATCAGGCCCGATATATGCAAGATACATATTCACATGCATACACACATGTAATCAAATTACTTTTACAAAGCTATTGGGGTATAAGGAATATGTTTATGAGCTAGCTCTACTAAAATGGTCAAAATAATAGGAATAGAGTAATTGTAAGTTTGCTGGCTTAGTGGACACAAATATGTAATCAGAACTGAAAAATTTAGGGTTTCACTCAGAACGTGCTGGAGCTATTTGAGCATACTGCTGACAGCAGCCAATCTGAGAGGAAATAATAGACATATCTGGTTTAAATATGCAATGTACAGTTCTGTAAGTGTCCAAAAAAAGAGCAGAGGAATTTGAAAACCATCCTTGTGAAGACAAGCACGCACACATTTTTCTTTGGAAAGAATACCCAAATTTTAAACCACAACACAGAACTAATATTAAATGTTAATATTGAAACCTTTGTGAGCAATACCTGCCCCCTACACAAGTGTATTCTGACAGCAAGTTAAATTCCCAGTTACTTTTAGGTTTTCATTTCCTTAGTGAAACAAGAAACGTAACTACCTGAGCAGTGCTGTTATTTGTAATATTAGTATTTTCTCCAGGAGCTTAAACAGAATTCTTCTTTTCCATAAAGAACATTAGAAATGAAAAAGGAACATGTATTCAAGTTGCAGCTATGACAGATCTGTGGGCAAAGGTCTCTGATTCAAAGCAATCCAATTTAGTAGCACATATAATTAATGTAGTACACAAACTCCTCTATATGTCTATATTATAGACTGCTATATACCTGATTTGACTGACAAATAAAAGGATCTATTCACAGCCTGGGATGGATTTATAAAATAAGATTCAAACAAGTTCACGAGATGGTAATATTTGTAAACCTTTTAGTTAGTCAAACTGAAAAAAGCAGTTCCATTGCATGGTTCATATGTGATTTTGTAGGTAAGCGTGCACACTGTTGGGATTTGGATTTTTAAGAATGTAAGGTAAATTGAACGATAGCTTGTGAACGTAACCTTGAGCTACCCTATCCACTTAGCCCGTCTTCCCCTGAAATTTATAGAACGAAGATAGTGTGCTTAGATCCATGAATAAGCACAGCATGTTCAATACGTCCGCTGTTGCATTGACATTTGTTTCAAAATCATTTAATTAAAAGTCATTATTGAGAACAAAGGATTCATTAACAAATTGCACATCTGAACAATTGATGGAGACGTGTTGTGAATATCATTTTAATCCAAAGTAGAAAACTGCACAGATCTATTGGTGCAAAATATTGACAGACTGCAACTCCCTTGGAATGCGATGAACAGTTTTGTAAAACCAAAAAGTACATTAAAACGTGGCCATATTATTAAACCTAAGATTGGAATCACCCTTGCACCCTTATTAATGTTAAGCTATATTATGTCTTTTTAAAGCACCTTATTCAAGGTTATATATGCTATTAATAAAGTCTGCAATATTAATGTTGGGATGATGGCTCTCTTGCAAGTATTTTCTTTTTTAAATTTAAAGTATAGTGTTTTAAGGTGTAAAATAAAGTGAATTCTTGATAAACGTTTTTCAATTCTGTTATGATCAAGGCATTAAATTAAAAGGAAATGTGCAGTATTTGCAATAAATCCGAGCGTTCCAATAACCACTGGATTATTTCATTTATTACTGATCTATGAATTCAGTACCTTTTAAGCTATTAAAAACCATCAATTTTTTAACTCTCTCTCTCTCTCTCTCTCTGATATGCACATACACAATTTTTATATTTTGAGATTAGAGTAAAGATTTTGTTGGGTTTTTTCACTGTCTATTAGAATAGACAACAAATTACCGGCAACATACAAAACTGTATATGATAAGCTGTTGGCAATACCCTATTAAATGCAAAAATTAAACACAAGAAGAAGTATTTTGTGTTCAAAAGCATCATAATATTCATGAAGTCTACCTCATTACTTCATAAATAGAAAAATTTTATTAAAACACCAGAAAGTCGGTCTTTCTGTACATATAGTACATATAACTCTATGTGCTATATTCTTAAGAGATTGATATATGATTCCCCCCTCATAAAGTTATATAAAAAAAAAACACACTATAGAACTAAGATATGCACAATATAATGCCATTTTAAAAACCTCACATGTATCTAGTTGATAGTTTATGCTATTTAAAAATATATATTAAAGTTTATTTTCCCTTACACTTGTTTATTGCTGCCTCAATAAAAGTTTCTCTCCCTTGTGTTTTAGTAAAACATGCCCATATTGACGAACCCACAGATGGAGAAAGTGTATCACTGCTGTTTGCTTGATTTTTTCCTCATCAAATGAAATTTGCTATTTTTGCTGCAAAATAGAAGAGTCTGAATGAAATAGTAAGATAGGGAACCCTTGAACAGTACTATAATACTAAAGCTGGGGACACAGACTTCAATTATTAAAAACTCATTTAACAACAACAACGAGAGTGAGGGAAAGAGAACATTGTTCCCTTGATAATTTTAAAAAAAGAAATTTAAACTTCTTTAAAAAGGTGTTATTTTTAGGCATATTCACACAAAAATTGATTTTGAACATCCATGCTGCATTATGATTTTAAAATACATAGTTTATCCATGAGGAAAGAAGAACATGTTTGTAATAACAGTTTGTTAATTAACTTTTTTATAACTATAAGCAAGGATCGTAGTATAATATTTCATGTTCTGCATGAAGCATTTGCAGTTCAACCCTCCCAATCATACAGGAAAGAAAACAAACTCATGAATTTTTTTTTTCACTCAAAACTTCATGATTTATTTATGCTGCATTTTACGGACATAAACTTTGTGTAAATAATGGACATATAAACAAACTCTGGCATTAGTAATTTGTACATAATGAAGTTCAAACATGAGAAATAATGACCTACTACAAGAGAAAATAATCTATGATTGTATGCACAAATTTGCCTCAGGTCCTACAGTTATAAACATATAAATCAAAAACATGAACTGAAATAAAAAGCATCTACCAACAATCACTTGATTCTCAACAATATTAAGAAGAGATCAATTTTTAACTCCTTTTTAAAAATACACATGCAAGACACACTAATGGTATAACATTTACGTTAATTATCTGTATTTTACAGATAAAATACTGCATGTAGTGAAAGTATTGATCTTTTCCCCCCCTCTGGAAACAATTCCAGTTTACTGAAAACTATCCGTAGAGAAACTTTTATTAAAATAAGGAACAGTGCTCAAACCCCCCCAAACCTTTGAACAAGCAAGATTAATTAAATCTGCTATGCAAACATTTTAGAGTATCTTCCTCTGAACAGCCACTTTAATAGCTCATTTCAATCATATACGTACATACAGTACTGAAGTCTGATTAAAGTTTTAAAAATGAACTTAAATATACTACCATAAAGTATTAGTCCCATTGACAAAAGCTGATTCACAAAATAGCTGATCACTCGCTTTCTTTTCCTGAGTAACTACTCTTTTTAAATTAACATGATAGCTCAGACTGCAGTAGCTCAACAAGTAGCAAAGACAGAAAAACTCTCCTTCTCTGCATTGCAAATGTACAGAAATGATCACAAGCAGCAAACATAATTTAAATTAAATACTCCCTTAATATATGGCACCCTCATTGAAGGCTCATAGAAACCTCCACCACCATTAGAAAAAAGAAGAAAGTCCTTGCAAAGTAGGGTAGGAAGGCAATAATAATCAGACAGCTTCCTTCTGTCCAGGCACTGGGATGTGCTATCCACTGGTGCTCCCCATACCCACCGGCCAAGAATAAAGTGCCTATTGTCTCAGCACTGTACTAATTGTGAAAAAAACAGCCCATGCAGTAAGCATAATAATTATCCAGACAAACAAGCAAAGGCAATCAAGGAAAGAATGAAAAGGGTAAAAATACATGACCAGACAAAGCAACCCAAGAATGAAATTAATATTCAAAATGGAATGTTAGCTAGCAGAAGGTCCCCATTCATGGCATAGCTTTTCATACAAGAGATCTTTTGTCTACAAAAATCAGTATATGAAGAAAACTTCATGTAGCACTGGTGAGAAGTAAAGCTTTTCTTTCCAAAATACTTGCTCCTGGCCACAGTATTTTGATCTAAGTAAAATTCTGACTCCTTTAGCCAGTAGCAATAAAAAGTTGTCTGTCAGGGTCCACTCCTCCCTGGGTGCTTTCTCTCTCTTTTTTTTTTTACCCTTCATTTGCAGCTGTATAAATATGAACAAAAAAGCCACGCTTGCCCACACAAAGAAAAAAATGGACTGAATATGCATAGCCTCATTAACTAAATTTAATTATGCCAAGCGGCATATTAATCAGTAGTTGCTCCAGTTACTGTATTCATTGTAAGGGAGGAGGACTCCAAATAAAGGGGAAGCGTGGGGGACAATTGCATACTGATTAGGAAGCTGCTCACAATGTGATACAATACACTTTCTAAATAATTATTCAGAGGAAACAGAATAAAGAGGCAGATTTTTCTGTTTTAAGACCAACTCAAGAACAATTAGCCAAGAACATGATGACATAGCTGCTTTCTTTTTCTGTGACTGCTTCTACCTCCACATTCTCACACCAGCCAGCTTGGTGCACACTGTAAAATTTGCATTTTGCCTTTTTTTTTTTTTTTTAAAAGAAGAAAAATCTCATGCTGCCCTTGCTGCCTTTTTTAAAAGAAGGCCCATGCCCCCATCACAATAGAAGAGAAACCCTATCTAATGCACTGTGAAGTTTAGGGATTCCTCAGAGTCACTGAACTTGTGTTTGAAACTTTTGCACAGACTCTGAACTTTATAACACGTGAATTGCAACAATGAAGGAGGAGTTCAGAAAAGGGGGAAAAAATCTTTCGGGGAGAAAAAAACGTTTTCACGCCAACTTACCATCCACCAGGTCCTGGCTGACATGTCATAACATAGCTGCCATTTTATGGAGCTGTCCGATGCTTTCCCTGCCATTATGCTGTCAGCAACCTTCATCAGATGCAGCTCAATGGAAGATAAGACACCTAATCAAGAAAACATCAGCAGTGCCTTGCTGGGCTACATGTAGGCCAATCCTTATCACACTGCATCATGGGAAAAGCTCCTTTATTAGCAAGAACTCCAACCTCACAGATATAAAGACAAGGATCAGGTTGGTTTCTTTTTTTTTTTTTTTTTGTCTGAAGGGATTGGTGAAACTAGCTAGCATTCTTTGTGTATCATGTGTACAAGAGTTTAGTATCTTGCAAGTGGGCGGCTAACTGCTTTGCTGGGCTATGCAGACTAAAGTTTATTTGCATTCTTCTGTGTTGTATATTGTTTGACATGGTCCGCGGTCAGCTCTGAGCAGATGGGGGGTGGGTATAATTGCTCAGAATTAATATCTCCCCAACAAAGATATTACAGTTTCATTGACACAATCAGGGCATGGTTCAGATGTCACTGCGCTCGCGCGCACACACACTCAGAGAGGAACACACAGGTAGCAGCTGCAGCTGGATTCAGCTGTGGTTGCCAAGGGCTACACACTCTATTCTCATACCGGACATATGGAAACAGTTTAACTCTTTGCAATCAGAGTTTAACAAGAAATCAGCAGACTGGGAGGGTAAGTCATCACGAAGAGTGGGGGTGTGGCCAGGATTTCAGGGCTAGCGATAGGAGGTGATAAGGTGGGAAAAGCTCACACACTGCCCTCCCACTTGATTCTGCATGAGTTAGCCAGGACAAATATGGGGAGGAGAAGGGTTTTGTTCACACTTTCCTCCCACACCACAGCTTCTGATGATCTGTCTCTTGTACCTGTCACTTGCAGAAATAGACAGACATTTTTCAAGCAAGATTTCCTCTCTAGAGATGCTACGACTTCTCTCTGCCTATTTAAAGCACCAGGAGGTTCTTGGATGAAAGGTGATATAAAAGCCAATTCTGAAATTACTTCACATTGTTGAAATACAAAAGCACATATGTACAAACAGACACACACGAAACCAAACACACCTATATGAAAAACGTACATTACAGGGGATACGCAAAGCAAATATGTTTTTGCCACATCCCTGTCTCCATGAATCAAAGTTAGTTTTGCACCTATATTGTCAACTGGAATACATTGCCAAGGGAGAGTGTGGAATCTCCATCATTAGAGATTTTTAAGCTCAGGTTAGACAACCACCTGCCAGGGATGGTCTAGATCAGGGGTGGGCAAACTTCTTGGCCCGAGGGCCACATCTGGGTATGAAAATTGTATGGTGGGCCATGAATGCTCACGAAATTGGGGGTTGGTGTGTGGGCAGAGGTGAGGGCTCCAGCTAGGGGTGAGGGCTCTGGGGTGGAGCCATAAATGAGGAGTTTAGGGTGCGGGAGGGAGCTCCAATGTGGGGCAGGGGTGTGGAGGGGCGTGTGACTCCAGCTGGGGGTGCAGGCTCTGGGGTGGGGACTGAGGGGTTCGGAGGGTGGGAGGGGGATCAGGGTTGGGGCAAGGGGTTGGGGCATGGGAGGGGGTCAGGTTCTGGTTGGCGCTTACTTCAAGCAGCTCCTGGAAGCAGCGGCATGTCCCACTTCTGGCTCCTATGCGGAGGTGAAGCCAGGCAGCTCCCATTGGCTGTAGTTCTCAGCCAATGGGAGCTGAGGAGGTGGTGCTTGGGGCAGGGGCAGCATGTGGAGCCCTCCTGTGTAGGAGCTAGAAGGGGTACATGCTACTGCTTCTAGGAGTTGCGTGGAGCCACAGCACCTGCAGAGCAGGGCAAACCCCCGACCCCGCTCCCCAGCTGGAGCGCCAGAGCGGGGCAAGCCCTGGACCCTGCTCCCCGGTAGGAGCTCAAGGGCAGGAATAAAACATCTGAAGGACCGGATGCGGCCCCTGGGCCGTAGTTTGCCCACCAGAGTCTAGATAATACGTAGTCCTGCCTTGAGTACAGGGGACTGGACTGGAAGACCTCCTGAGGTCAATGTTCCCTCTAATTTTTGACAGGCCATGCACACAAAAAATTTCTTCTGTGCAAATTGTTGTGCTTCTGTGCAAATTGTTGTGTGCATGGTGTTTCACCGTGTGCACAGGGTTTAGGATCTGTGTGCGCACGCACACGCGCACAGCTTAGAGGGAACAGGTCCTTTCCAGTCCTATGAGTCTAGAACCCTAAAAATGGTCTCAGTTTAACTGCAGAAACTTCTTTAGATAAAAGCCACATTTCAGGAATAATTTTTAAAATACAGTAAAGAATAAAATAAAAATAAAACCCAAATCATGCTTAAGATACCGTCAGCATATACAGAGGTTGTGTTTTCAGTTGATATTGTGCATTTCAATGGTGCACATGCAGAACATTTTAGTCCGTAAATTTCACAGTTGAAAGGCTGCTGCAGCTGACGAACTCCTTAGGGCATTATTTATATTTGCCATGCACTACGAGAAACAACACTAGGCTGTGGGAGTACAGGAGGTGCCCTGGTACTGTGAAAATAGCATACACACTGGAGGTTTTCATAACTGAAACTCATCCTTTTCATGGGACATGTTTGCTTCATTTCCTCTCTCTTTTTGCTTATTCTTCTATAAAAGTTGCTTCCATGGATAAGCTGTCTCTCCGCTGGGAGAGCAAGGGAACAGCTGCCACTGCAGTTTAATGTTCACATAGTTCTTTGGCTGAAGAACGGGAGGTACGCCTGTGTGCAGAAGCTGCATGTAACACCTTTGATCGTCTAGTGACCCAGTAGACGCACCTGGCACAAACTTATCACCTTCAGCACACTGCAATCTACAAGAACCACTGGGGCCACAACATATCGGTTGGTTTTGGTTTGGTTCTGAAACAGTCACCGGTCTTAAAATGGCAATGGTTCAAATTGATTTCTGATCTGAACTAGAGTTACCACATCATGAAAAAACACTGTCCCAAAGCCAAGTGCATTAAAATGTTACAATTATTCCATCTTCACAATCTTTTCTGTTGTATATGCCTGAGGTCAATTCACACCACCAGTTTTCTGCTTTGCAATACACTGATGTGAGGAGTTTCCATGAGGGGGGCACCTGTTGCAGCCAGAAGGATGGAGAAGATGGCCAAGAGAAGATGGCCAACAATCAGAGAGTGCAGGCTCTAGAGTATACCAGGTTAGTCAAAGACCTACTGTCCCTGGAGACAGGCATTCCTGTGAGGATCCAGCCATTAGGTACACAACAGAAGGAGTGGACTAATGGAGTTGAGAGTGGTGCAGTGGTACCCAGCTTATACGAGGTGACTACACAAGAGGGACAAGTGATCCAAAGGAACAGGAAATACAACACCCAGAGAGAGACTACAGAGATCATCACAGAATGGAGAGACAGAAAACCATCCGGAGGCCAACTCCATAGGGAGGGAGAAGACTCCTCAGAAAGATGGTTTGCTGCAACTTGGAGACAGGTGACAGAAAGAAAGAGATAGGTCACTCCTGATGTGGTTGTTTGTTGAGGAAGCCAAACTATCTCAGAGCTGAGTCTGTGTTAAAGACAAGATTCCAAACTGGTTATGTGCGAGCAACATCCAGCCAAAGGGATTTGTGTGTTTAATTATTTGTGTTTAATGTTTATATTAAAATGTTTGTAAAATGGGGAAGCGCTAACATGATCAGTGATGCTGAAGTCAGATGGCCCACGTTTCTTGGAGGGAGTATTATTGAAGAGACACCAGAAAAAACAGGGAACAAGAGGAGTTAGGCTAGAAGCAACTCAGCCACATGGACAGAACAGTTCGCAGGGTTTAATAAAGTTCTACTGTTTCAATTTAAACTGCATTCAGCTTCACTCTTGGCAAATGAAACAAATGGGAGTATAACAAACCTCTGATGCCTAAAAGGAACTTTGCCTCTATCAATCACAAACAGGCTTAACTCCAGCCTCAGATCCTAAGTTCCAAATAAGAAACCTCCTCCCCTTTGGGCTGTGGCTAATACTTAGGTGTGGTGCAGGCTCATGAGAACCATGCATTCAGACTGCTCCCTGGGCCTGTCTCCCAGCTCTTTACTCAGACTCTCAGCATGCTGTGCTCCTGTAGAACCAGGGCATCATGTGCCTTTTCTTGCAGCCTGAGTGGTCATCCCTCCTCCAATCAGAGGGAGGAAACAGTAAATATGGGTGGAGAAAACATCTTCTCCAGTCTGCCAATCAGAGCACTAAGGGCAGGACCAATCTTCATAGTATTACTGCTGTCCTGTGGAGTGTGAGCTTCACACCATCTGCAATAATAAGCCTGTCCTATTATTCTCCCCTAGGAACTGGAGGTAAAAGTGTCTCTAGTTTTGCCCCACGACAGCTGTCCAGGGTAATGATCAGGACCCTGTAACCCAGAGTTGGCATCCCCGATCCTCTAACGTGGATTAGAAGCTGAAGGATATGTCCTCAAGTGCCCATGGACACAGGTGTCTAGCCTGCAGCAACTCAGAGCTTACTAATTCCTCTTCCATCAACATGTAGGTTCACCTTGAGTTCATCAGGCAAGTCATTACTTTAACTGCATGGGCACTGTACCTTCCTAGGGGATTCTGGATCCTGTGACCTCAGAAAGACATCTGCCTTAGTCAAGTATCAGAAGGGTTGCCGTGTTAGTGTGTATCCACAAAAACAACGAGGAGTCTGGTGGCACCTTAAACAGATTTATTTGGGCATAAGCTTTCATTGATAAAAAAATCCCACTTCTTCAGATAGGGTTTTTTACTCACGAAAGCTTATGCCCAAATAGATCTGTTAGTCTTTAAGGTGCCACCGGACTCCTCGTTGTATCTGCCTTCGTCAAAATTCTACATAGGAACAGAACTTTTTTTGTGCTTATGTTGGTCACAGGAAGAGGAGGCCACTGGAGGGACTAATGGGGCTCACTATTCTGATGTGGTCAAGTACCCTTCTCCCTTTTGGCTTTCTCCTGGACTCCCTAAACCTCTTTGTTCTTCTCCACAATGGTCTTTCAGTTCTAAACTGCAACCAGGCCATGGTGGTTTCTGTGGTGGCTTAGCCTCTACGTGTTATACCATCTGTTGTACAACCTTTACTACTGTAGATGACTGCTAGTAGCACACCTTAGCCCACAGCTCCACAGCCAGACTCGTTACTTCTCAAGTGCTGTTTTGTCCATAAATTCCTTCTATTGTCCAATAGTCAGGCTTGAACCAATAAATCAGCCTGTCCCTCTAGTAGTGGGCAAAGGTATGTGCCAAAAAATCCATAAGGAAAAGGGCACACTCTGGAACTGCTGTCTGTACCTCTCCTCTGAAATCTTCAACTGGTCCAGAACAGCAGCTGTGATACTCTGGTAGTCTGTAAGAGCTTCCTCATCACGAGCTTGATACACAGACTGTGCCTTTCCCACTAGGAAGAAGACAAATGGATAGTTTAGGACTAATCTCATATACTCAGAAGTGGCCAGGGCACCTCTTTAGATTATCATCTCGTCCCATCTTGGGTAGGGATATCTTGGGACAGCCAGAGCAGTGTGTCCAGGTGAAAAGGGTCTCTCCAGCACCTGTTCCCGGAATGCTTTCTGCTAGGGTGCAGCCTAAGCCTCCTGAGGTTGTTGCGGCTATTCTTGCATCCATTTTAAGAGATCTCCCGTTTTCCCCTTTTTTCAGGTGGGGTTTCAAAAGGGCCATGTCTCTCAACACCACATCCCACATAAATTTTAAAAAATTGTTTTCGCACTGATTCTGAATAAAATAAAATTTAAAATCTTTTTTTTTCTTTTTTACTTTCTTTCTTTTTCTTGTTTTGTGTGGAAAGGAAATTCTGCTTTCTGTGCAGCCCTAGTAAAAAACAAACCAAACAAACTCACCCTCTTTCAGGTGTTTGTCTCTATTAATAAAATAAATGCCAGACTAAGCCTTCTGCTCAGTTTTGCATTATTTATTATTATTTGTATTACAGAGGCTGAAATCACCATTTGGATGTGTGAAATCCCTTTCCCAACAGTATTAAGAAACTTTTTCTGTTGTTAATTGAGAGCAGAGCTTCACTTCACACCACTTTCGAGAATAAGGATGGGAAAGGTGTGTTGGCGTGTCATGGACTAGAAAAGGATGAAATAATCTACTGCATAAAGTACATCACCCATTTGTCAGAGGCAAGTCCTCCCCCTGCTTTCAAGAAAAAGACAGTCCCTGAAGGGAGAAGGGAAAGGGAGTAAGTGGTCAGATGAAGGCTTACAGACATATGCCAAAACCTGCTGCTGTGCTGAGGAAATCAAAAAGAGGTTCCAGCTGGAGAGAGTTTTTTTTTTTTTTGCTTCTGAGGCCTGGCTCTGTACCTACCAAAACAAACAGGACAAGGAAAACCTCTCAGGGTACATCTACACTGCAATTAAACACATGTGGCCAGCCTGTGTCAGCTGGCTCAGGCTCACAGGACTTGGGCTACAGAGCTATTTAATGGAAGTACAGACGTTTGGGTTCAGGCTGGAGCCCAGGCTCTGGGATCCTCCCCCCTCGCAGGTCCCAGAGTTTGGGCTCCAGCCCGAGGCCAAATGGCTGCACAGCAATTTTATAGCCCCTTATCTCTAGCCAGCTGACCTGGGCCATCTGCATGTGTTTAACTGCTGTGTAGACGTACCCACAGAGACTAAAGGCTTCTCTTCACTACCGGGGAGGTCGATGCTGCTGCAATCGATGCAATCGATTTAGCAGATCTAGTGAAGACCTGCCAAATCGACAGCATATCGCTCTCCAGTCAACCCCTGTACTCTACCCGATGAGAAGAGTAAGGTAAGTCTCTCCCGTCAACCCCCCATGGTGTAGACCCCACGGTAACTCGACCTAAGGTAAGTAGATTCCAGCTACGTTATTCACGTAGCTGGAGTTGCGTAGCGTAGGTTGACTTACCATGGTAGTGTAGACATAGCCCGAGAAGAGTAAGGGAAGTCGACGGGAGAGCATCTCCCGTCGACGCAGTGCAGTGAAGACACCGTGGTAAGTCAACCTAGGCTACGTAGCTGGAGTAGAGTGACTTAGGTCAGCTTACCCCGACAGTGAAGACAAGCCCTAAGAAAAGCATATTTAGCTAAAAAAGCCTGTGAATGTATCTCTTGCATCTGAGTTGTTACTGAGGATGATGATGATTTCTTCCCCAGAAGGTCTAAATTTTCTGGCTTCTTTATTATGCAGCCTTTTCCTAGACTCTACTTCATCTTCACAGCTCACACCAGTAGAGGAAACAGGTGGGACAGACTGGAAAAATAACCAAATCACTGTGGAACAGGATGAAACTTAAGAGAGAAATATCAGCGTTATTTGAAGTCAGAGTGATGAAAATTGGCATTATTCACAAGTGTCTGTCAGACTCTGTTTACCCCCTATTTCTGGGGACTGGCACTCTTGCTTGTTGCTGGGGCTTCAAAATATCAAAGATCTGGTGTGATCTCTCCAGTACTGTAGAACACTCCAGATCAAATGCACCAGATAGCCTGGCAAGCAGAACCTGAAACCTTTTGAAATCCTCAACAGAAGATATAAATGATGATGACATGGCCAGATCTTCCAGTGATCAGGAAAATTGACAAAGAGATTGTCTTATGGTGTCTTTTTCAAACTCCTCCTCTTTACTGTCACCACAAGAGCCTGACAGATATCCGGACTTAATGTGCGCATAAAAAGATGGAGCATTTGCTGAAGGAACTCATAAAATGACCTGAGCAGGAGCTTTGTGTAAGCTCAAAAGCCTGTCTCTCTCACCAACAGACGTAGGTTGAATAAAGATATTACCTCACCATCTTGTCTCTTGAAGGAACTCCTGGCAGTTTCAGGACTAGAACTCTGGAAGCAGCAGCAGGTTGGCCTCTTAAAAAAAATAAGAGCTCTTCCTCTGGAAGGCTGGCCCCAGAGCTGTCCCTCTTACAAAAGAAAGGGCTCTGGGAGACCAAAAAGAAAAAAAATGTATGAATTATGTTTTAATTTAATGAATACTTAATAATAGGTAACAAAAATGGCTAATGTTTCAACACAGAAGTTTCTTCAAAGCCAAGCAAAACCACTACCTAAGAAAGCATTACACTTCTACAAAAGCTTCATGTAAAGAATAATAATAGCGGTGTCATGGATAGCTATTGATATCTGTAACCCACCAGCAGACAACAATAATTAAATACAAATTAGTAAAGCAATTATCACAGTCAAATAGTTAAATGGCAGCCATTATGTTTTCAAATTACAAATCAATCAAAACCAAAACCTTTGAATCCAATATATTGATTGAATTTAACAAACCAAGACAACTGATCAAAATGTTCAAATATCACCACCAAGCTCTCAGGCATCACAAATCAGCCTGCATTTCTTTATACCACGAGGCACTAGAACATGAGCATTAAACCTGTCTGTGGAAGGGGAGGGGTGCATCCAAAAGCTAAGGCATTTTGCACTGCACATTTGGCAGTGCATTCTGAGCCCTTAGCAAATATCTGCTGTGCATCATGTATATGCTCTTGACACTTGCGGTAAATGTCAAGTTCATGTTTCTTTCAATGTATTCGGAATAAAGATCTACAAATTCCTGTATTTAGTAAAAAAAATTGCTAACATTTATGAACTTTATAATTTGTGAGTTTCTGAATGATTTTTGTAACCATTTCCATTAAGAAAGGGATAAGACTGAACAATTGCAAATCATGATTTGCAGAAATGCTTTAAAGTGCAGTTCTACAATGAGAAATAACTCTACAAGTGACATTGGGGACCCCATATTTATTTTATCCCAATAATTTTTGTATGATCTGCTGAATTCATGTTAAAAAAATTGTTTAACTGCTAGCCCTGTAAACTCAACTTGGAGCACAAGCATAATTTGTGCATCATTACCAGTATAAAATTAGGCCCTGTATATTCAGTGTTGCATAATTTATGAACTCTTTGTCTGATTAGGAATGCAGGAATTTCCATACAGGATCAGACCCATGATCCATCTACTCGACTCCTGTTTCTAACAGTAGTCAGCCCCACATGCTTCAGAGTAAGGTGCAAGAAACCACAGTTATATGTCTATAACAGTTAACACTGTTTAACTAGCAGCCCTACAAAATCAACAAGGGATCTAAGTCAAAGCTGGTTTCATACTTTCTTGGGCATCACCACTAATAAAGATTCTGCAAGCCAAATTAGGCCCTCATTGCCCTCAAATGGATTTGTACAGGTGTAATTGAGAAAGGTTAGAATCCAGTTCCCTCGGAGCTGTGTTGGCTTTGTAGGGCTAGCAGTAGTAAAGAAAACCTTTTCGCCCTACAGCAAACAGAATACACAGTGATCAGATATGTTGAGCAATGTGAAGTAATGTTTACACAGTTGCTTTTCAGCCCTGCATTTTAATAAAAAGCATCAGGTATTGATCACTGCCCTAGGCAGAACCTCAGATGGTCTGATATGCTGTGATAAAATTATGCAAAACTCTATGTAGTTAATACATTTAAGTACAGGATAGCAATATAAACATTAGCAATGTCATCTGCTACCATCTGGTAAGATGCTTAGGGTCATTAACCCTCTATTGAATTAACAAATGTTAGAATGTACCTGGGACCTTTAGCAGTGCAGCATGGCCACTCTACTTGCAGCATTCAGCACACATCATGCACGTAAGACTAGCTCAGTGACACACCAGTTAGAAACGGATAACCTTTGCTCTCTTGTTCACCAGGCTGATAGAGCTCAGATGCATTGTGAAGATGGCACTGGTCTGTGCTAGGCTGAAAGCAGCAAACAATACAAAAATGGAGAGGGCTGGATATTTCCAACTGTACATCTGCAAATGATTAGCCCTATGAAAACTTTGCTGGGGTCTTTTATTCACATTCATAGCTGTTTTAAGGTCTCTTCCAAAAGACCTTCACACAGTGAATTGCATGGAGCTCATGAGGGACTGAGTAAATTCTGTCAGGACTCAAACTTGGGGTTCTAGGGATTCTAGGTAGTTTAAATGTGAGGTTTCAACGCCTTTGTCACACACACCCCTTAACAATAATCAATAGACACACAAACTCTATTTTATGTTGCTGACCCCCAGTGACCACTGACCATTTTGTGAAGAACTAGCCCACACTTAACACAGTGGGTAGCATCTGAACAGACTTCAAGGGATCGGCAAGATTTGCAATCTGGAAGCTATATTCCTTCTCACAAACTATTTTCAAGCACTTTTTGTAATCTATTATTTGATCTGATAATTAATAGTTCTCAGATTACACAGCCTTGGTTTTCTACTCACCTGTCACTGTAACAAGGTATGGAAGCCTGTATTTATACCTTTATAACTATAATGAAAAAGTTCATTTTTGTAACAGCTGCCAAAACTTTTACCAGACCTAAGAAGGATGACTGAGCATTTAATGTAACAGAATAGACTCATTATTTTAGTCCAACATGCAAGGATATTGATCGACTTTTTGTGTGTGTGGGTGTGGCAAGCAATATATGTCAGACTTCAGAGGTTATCTGGTTTCATCTCTGAGCTAGCATTATGAGAGTCAGTCCATGATTCTTCAGGAAAAAGTAAGCATGGTACACAGAAAGGGGAAGAATACATTTTCACATAAATTATCTTTTAAAAAATATGCTAGAGAAGGAATTGAAGTAAGATTCTAGGAAATTTCTCCCCTCCCTTGCTCCAAATAATTTTTCTGAGCATTTTTTAAAAAAAACATGTAAATCTGAGTGTAGGTAGTCTTCCAAATTTCAGTTCTCCAACAAGAAAAAGTTGTGTGGGGAAGACAAAGCACATCAACTTTTCATTCATCACAGGAGTAATCTGCATGTATATTTTTTAATGGCCTAGGTCACTGTTAGCCACGAGAAGTCTACAAACCATAGAAAGACAGTACACAAGCCATCCCAGACATTACTCTACATACACTGCAAAACATGAATAGCAATGGGAAAAAACAGAGTCCAGCTATTAGATGTGAGAGTTGCAGCTTGTGGGTAATTTATTTGAGCACTATAAAAAAATCCCTTTTAAAGTTGCAGCATGTTGTTTACAAATTGAGGTGATACAGAAGTCCAGTCATTAGAGTCTTACTTCATGATCCTGAAGGCAGAGATACCCATTCATTGATCAGTACT
The DNA here is from genome assembly GCF_015237465.2 of Chelonia mydas. NCBI lineage: Eukaryota > Metazoa > Chordata > Testudines > Cheloniidae > Chelonia > Chelonia mydas. The sequence continues at coordinate 106,224,860 of NC_051245.2, forward strand.
ATTTTTCAGAATGAGCCTATTTTCCCCAAGTAAGAATGAGGGAGAGAAAATATTCAATGCTGCTTTGTTATATTTTGTTTGAAGTGTTTTGAAGACAACAGAACAATTCTTTACGATTTTTTTTAAATATCTGGCAAGTAAAACAGAAGGGCCTTTTCTCTGGTGCAGCCACTGTGCTGCATTCCAGCCCTCTTCCTCCTCCTCAGATTACTCCAACTCAGCAACATGGGCTATCGTAACAGGGGGGGAAACAAACCATTTTATTTACTGAAATGTCATTTCCGTAAATACAACAAAAATGTCAGATGTCGACATTCATTTGTCGTTAGTAGGGGTGGACCTGAGGCATGGACCCACTTGGCATTTCACTTCCAGAACATTTGGGATTGTTCAAATACCAGGTTTGGTTTTGGGCCCCTCTTTGAGTTAGTCTGAGTGTTTTGATGCGGCATTGCAACCTCTTCTATAATCTGGTTCTATCTCAATGCACTTGTCCCCAGTCATAAACCGGCTTGGATACAGGGTCCTGAGAAGTCCTTAGCCTCATAATTCTAGATATAGGTCTCTTCCCATTCTCTGTCCACCAAGCACATTCTGCCCAACACCACAGAAAGCCTCAAACCCATCTTCCCTCTAGAGAGCTGCAAATACAACAGTGATCCTCCAGTGAGTAGGAACAGCAGCCAGTCACAGCCACTCAACTATGAATAGCTATCCTTCCTACAGACAGTGGTGAGCTGGAGCCAGTTCGTGCCAGTTTGCACAAACCCGTTGTTAAATTTTGAAGCAGTTTTAGAACCGGTTGTTAACCCTCTTCCCTGCAGGGGGCGCTGAGGCTTTGATGGGCTCCGGCCAGGAAGTGATGTAATTCCCCCTCCGGCCGCCGGGGGCGCTGCGGGAGCCATGTGGGCTGCTGCCTGGCTCTGGGCACAAGTCCTATTGCTCCTTCTGCTCCCCTGGCCCTGGGACTCCCAATGCTGCCTGGTGGCTCGCCGGTTGCTCTGCTGGGCCTGGGCTGCGTCCTGCTGCTCTCCCCATGAGTACCCACCACCCTGCCCGCAACCAGCCCCTGCCGCACCCCCTGCCCTGCCTCCAGCCACCCCCACATCCCCTGCCTGCAGCCAGCCCCTGTTTCCAGCCACCCCTGCACCCCCTGCCCGCACCAGCCCCTGCCGCACCCTGTGCCTGCAGCCAGCCCGTCTCCAGCCACCCCCGCACCCGTGCTTGCAGCCAGCCCCTGCCACACCCCGTGCCTGCAGCCAGCCCCTGTCTCCAGCCACCCCCGCACCCCCTGCCTGCAGCCAGCCCATCTCCAGCCATCCCTGCACCTCCTGCCCGCACCAGCCCCTACCGCACCGCCTGCCTGCAGCCAGCCCATCTCCAGCCACCCCCACACCCCTGCCTGCAGTCAGCCCCTGCCGCTCCCCGTGCCTGCAGCCAGCCCCTGTCTCTAGCCACCCCCGCACCCCTGCCTGCAGCCAGCCCCTGCCGCACCCTGTGCCTGCAGCCAGCCCCTGTCTCCAGCCACCCCCGCACCCCCTGCCTGCAGCCAGCCCATCTCCAGCCATCCCTGCACCTCCTGCCCGCACCAGCCCCTACCGCACCGCCTGCCTGCAGCCAGCCCATCTCCAGCCACCCCCACACCCCTGCCTGCAGTCAGCCCCTGCCGCTCCCCGTGCCTGCAGCCAGCCCCTGTCTCTAGCCACCCCCGCACCCCTGCCTGCAGCCAGCCCCTGCCGCACCCTGTGCCTGCAGCCAGCCCCTGTCTCCAGCCCCTGCTGCACCCCCTGCCTGCAGCCAGCCCCTGTCTCCAGCCACCCCCACACTCCCTGCCTGCAGCCAGCCCGTCTCCAGCCACCCCCGCACCCCCTGCCTGCAGCCAGCCCCTGCCGCACCCCGTGCCTGCAGCCAGCCCATCTCCAGCCACCCCCGCACCAGACCCTGCCGCACCCCTGCCTGCAGCCAGCCCCTGTCTCCAGCCACCCCTGCACCCCCTGCCTGCAGCCAGCCCGTCTCCAGCCACCCCTGTATTTTCTGCCCGCACCAGCCCCTGCTGCACCCCTGCCTGCAGCCAGCCCCTGTCTCCAGCCACCCCCGCACCCAGTGCCTGCAGCAGCCCCTGCCGCACTCTGTGCCTGCAGCAGCCTGCTCCAGCCACCCTCGCACCCCTGCCTGCAGCCAACCCGTCTCCAGCCACCCCTGCACCCCCTGCCCGCAGCCAGCCTGTCTCCAGCCACCCCCTGCCCTGCCCGCACTAGCCCGTCTCCAGCCACCCCCACACCACCTGCCCGCAGCAGCCCCTGCCGCACGCCCTACCTGCAGCCAGCCCCTATCTCCAGCCACCCCCACAACCCCTGCCTGCAGCCAGCCCCTGACACCAGCCATCCCCGCAACCCCTGCCTGCAGCCAGCCCCTGCCGCACACACCCACTGCCCTGCCCGCAGCCAGCCCCGTCTTCAGCCACCCCCACACCCCCTGCCTGCAGCCAGCCTCTGCCGCACCCCCTGCCTGCCTGCAACCAGCCCCTACCTCCAGTCAGCCCCTGCCCTGTCTCCAGCCAGCCCCACACCCTCCTGTCTCCTGCCAGCTCCGCACCCCCTGCCCTGCCCGCAGCCAGCCCTGCACCCCCTGCCTCCAGCTAGCCCTGCCCCACATCCCTGTCTGCAGCTGGCCCCACATCCACTGGTGCCCTGCAGTTCCCAGGGCAGTAACCCTGCACACCTGCTTCAATGAGGGGGGCAGGGAGCAGCTGGGACCCACACATGTGCACACCCTAGGGTGACCAGACAGCAAGTGTGAAAAATCAGGACGGGAGTGGGGGGTAATAGGAGCTTATATAAGAAAAAGACCCCAAAACCGGGACTGTCCCTATAAAATCGGGACATCTGGTCACCCTAGCACACCCCCACGGAGTGGCAGGGACCCACACATGTGAAACAGAGCTCATTTCTAGTTCAGGCCCATCTTTTTAAAAAAGAACTTTAGGCAGGGTTAACATACATCCATATTTTCCCGGACAGGTCAGGCTTTTTGGTTCGGAAATCGCTGTCCGGGAGGAATTTTTAAAAATTCCTCCCGGGAAAATACGGACATGTGGTAACCCTGTTGGTACAAAAAATACATACTGGGGCACATCCCTTAAATCAGAACTTTTTATAGGGAACCGGTTGTTAAGATTTTGGCAGCTCATCACTGCCTACAGACACATTTGCAATGTGCTACCTGAAATTGCAGCTGTTCTCCTGTGCCATAGAAATCAAAGCAATTCTGTTAAGCCATCAACTCATCCTATGTATTTACTCCTGTTAAAGATGAGGGGAGAAAATTCTACATTCTTCCAAGTCCTTAAGAAAGTACATAAAAATGTTGACCGATTTTCAAAAGTGCTGAGTATTCACCAGCTCAATGAGACCATTTTTAGGTGCCTACATAAGGTCATAGGAGCCTAATTTTAGAATTTTTTGAAAAATCTTGGCTTAAAAGTATAGGGTGATAATACATTCATAGTGTCATAACTGTTAGGTGCCGCTATCATACTGTCCTCCTCACAGTAGCGAATCTTTCTATTTTTATTACTATGGCAGAACAAATATATTTACAGGACATATGAATAGTATGTTTTGGTATATATTTAAGATACCATTTATTTGATGTGATATTGAATCTCTTTATAATATATTATGACAAGGCTTACACATATTGCACACTTAATTTAGAGTAGTGCCACATCCTGATAGGAGATTTTAAACACATTGTGACTTCATGTTGGACTTGGAACTTTCTTCTTTCTGTTATAGATTCAGGTGATATAAAAATCAACAAGGCTGAATAGAATGAGAAAGGGAAAGCTTTTCATGGCATCATCAATTTTACTACTTCTCAGCAGCAGTGAAATTGAAGAAACTCTGCAAGCTGCAAAGAAAGGCATGCTATACTATTAGGACACCATGATGCAGGACTACCCAATAGGCAAACTAAGCACGTGCTTAGGGCACCAGCAAAGCGGGGGCACCAAAAAAAAATAAAAAAAAGAGAGAGATTTCTTTTTGTCTGGTGGCATTAAGTTTTTTCTCAACAGTCCAGTTACTTTATACATTTTTCTCTGCCTCAGCACACCGATGGGAAGTTCTTAAAACATATTTGGGCAATGATCGTGTGTTGAAATCTCTTTCTAATATTCGCTGGGAGGCCCATGCAGTGGCAACAAATGCAATTCTGGAGTCCTACTCAAAGATTGTGGATGCATTAGAAAGTATAGCTGAAGACCAATCACAAAAGGAAGAAACTATACAAGAGGCAGAAAACATTGCAAACAAGATGCAAGAACTAGAGTTTGTATTCATGTTGACCATGTGGAATGAAATTTTACAACACTTTTACCACACAAGTCAAGCTCTCCAAGAAAAAGAACTGGATTTGAAAACATGTGTAGACCTCTGTCAATAATTAACAGACCACTTACACACTTTGAGGAATGATTTTGAAAGATTTGAAGACGTATCAAAAGAAAGCTTGCCTGATACTAACTACAAAGAAGCCCAGTCCGGCAGGAAAAAACAAGCAAATGATAGCAGTGCAATAGAAACAGCATTGAATCCTAGAGACAAATTCCACGTATCTACTTACTACGCTATAATTGATACATTTGAAGCTCATATGAAGAGGAGAGGTGATGTGTACAAAGTAGCATCAAGTAGATTTTCTTTTCTAAACGATATGGACTTATCTGACGAACAATATTCACAAGGTTCCTAAAAGCTAGTTGACTCATACCCTGTTGACTTGAACATGAATCTCTGTGGAGAAGTACGGCAGTTCCACTGTTATATGCAAGCGAAGTTTAATGAAACAGGAAAAATGAAATTCAGTCACACTGATTTTATGAGAATCAGCCCATTTGTTGCAGTCCCTGTGTCTTTCTGTGTTTCTCAGTCAGTTTGAGTGTCAGCCTCAACCCATTCACCCTTCCTCCTTCCTAAGGCCAGCATTTTAAGGTTTAGGATCCTAGGCTGTCAGCCTTGGGAAGTGTACACCACGCCTGGATGGAGCCAGGTAGACAGCTTCTTCCTAAGCAATGACCCTTGCTGTTTACCTGAAGTTGTTGGCCTCAGGTGTCTCATCTTTGCAATTGTTCCATTTCCTGTTGTTTTCTCCTTTGACAGCTTCCCCTTTAATTTAACTCCTAGCAAGCAAATAGGTTCACTTTCAAATTTAATTTTAAATTACAGGTTTATTTTTAAAAAAATATTAACCTATGTCAAGGCCTAAATTTTTCATCATCTATTAAAATCACAAATTAAATACAAAATATAATATTAAGCAGTACATAGTAGCTGTGAAGTGTTAAAGAAAATCAAACTACCAGTGACTGGTGGAAGTCACTGGCTAAGCACCTGGAACTAGAGTGTGCTGAAGTGCTAAACCAACTTTTGATAGCAGTAGTCTCTTCCGCAGGTGCAGAGAGAATATTTTTTTCATTTCAGTTTATTCAACTAGTTCTGAACAATGATGAGTTAATTCAATGTTAAGAAAACAATTGAGAGTTGAAAAAACAGGAACGCTTGTTTTCCTCTTTCAATCTCTGAACAAAAACTAGTTGTGAAAGGAGATCTTCTAGTTCTAAAGTCTTGAATATGATGACCAGAAACAATTTGCTAACTACAAGTAAATACTTCCTCAGCTTAATAATCAGTTAGTTTTAAATTGAAAACATTTTGATGAACTTTTTAAATGCATCCAGCATATTTAGTGTGGTATTTAATAAAAAATCCCCAATGCTGTTTTTTGCATTTTTAATTGAATTTAAATTTCCATCCAAATAGAGCTTGACACAAATTGCAAATAAAAAATTAGTCAACTAGTAAATAGTTAAGCTCTATAATTGCTTAAACGTCTATAGATATGTTAGACTCCTAGTCAGCAAATAGAAGCACCAAATGTAACGTCAAGGCTGTATTTAGTTGCAAATCAACATGTTTTAATGCTTACCAACCAAGGAGAAACAACCTTTCTTTAGGAAAATAACTAGACAGCACAAATGCAAAACATGATTAAAAACAATTATTTTAATCAAAGTTTCCTGCTTGCAAATTTAAATAATGATTAAAACAAGTGATTTAGATCACTCCATCCTGCTCTGAGTTGAGTCTGTTATATTAATTCTGCATTGTTATGTATATGTGACCAGAGACATCATCAACACATTTTCTTAATTTAAATCGACATCCTTGTTTCACAATAGCTAGGCAGTCGAAAGATTTTAATTTTCAGCTGGTGCTATAGTTAATGGTGAAACTACCTAGCATTATCATGGTTTATGGGATATATCACCAAACCTGAATTAGTCTTTTCCTATATAATTTTCACCAAGATTCTCATAAGCAGTCTAGCCTGATGACCTACACACTGGTGACAGAACAGGTAACTGTTCCTAAGGTGAGCAGGGGTTGGATACATCACAATGGCAATACTGTTGGCCTGTGGAAAAGGGAACAGTATAGTGGACATTATGTTTCACTGCCCCATGGCAACTTGAAAGTGGTTTTATAGGTTCACTGATGTCTATCTTCCCTGCCCTAGGGACAAAGTGTGGTAATGCTACTTACCAGTCCGTTTGTAACTACCGATGATGTTAAACACCGGCTACTAGGGATAAACATTTTTAAATAGGCAGGCCTGCATAATTTGCAACCAAAGAGTCCTAAAACAGTCTGAAGAGACCTCTGGCCTGCTGATATTAATTTTTAATAAATTCTGAAGTAACAGGGAAATGCCAGAAGCCTAAAAAGTGCTAACGTCATGCCAATATTCAAAAAAAGACAAGCCGGATGACTTGAGTAATTATAAGCCAGTTAGCCTGAAATCAGTCCCAAGCAAGATAATGGAAAAGCTGATATAGGATTCAATCATGAAAGAATTAAAGGATGGGAATATAATTTATATAAATCAATATGGGTTTATGGAAAGCAGGCCTTAACAAACACACCTGATTTAATTCTTTATGACTTTGGTTGATAAAGGTTACTGTGGAGTTGTAATATTCTTCCATTTTTGTACTGAACAGCATCCTGACTAAAATATTAGCTCTACACAATATCACTGAAACACACATTAAACAGATTAAGAACTGGCTAAATGACAGATCTCACAAAGTTGTTGTCAGTGAGGAATGATCATCAAAAGGGAACATTTTAGTGGGGTTCTGCAGGGATCAAAACTAGGCCCAATGTTATTCAATATTTTTATCAATTATCTTGAAGTACATATAAAATCACGGGTGATAAAATTTGCAGATGACACAAAGATTGGCATAGTGATAAATCATGATCAGGGCTGTCATAGAAAAAGTTCTGGATCACTTGGTGTGTTGGACCTATTTGAATAAAATATGCTTTAATATACCATATATTTATATTTATTCAAGGCCATACTTTTAGGAACAAAGAATGGAGGTCAGACCCACAGAACAGGAGACTGTATCCTGGACAGAATTGACTAAAAAGGATATAGGGGTCATAACGGACAAGCAACTTAACACGAGCTCCCAGTATGATGCTGTAGCAAAAAGAGCAATGTGATTCTAAGCAGGAGAGTAGTAAATACAAGCACTGAGGTTATTTTACCTCTGTATATGGTATTGGTGAGACTGATAGTACAATACTGTGTCCAGTTCTGGTGTCCACATTTTAAAAAGGATGGTGAAAAAAATGGAGAAGGTGCAGAAATGAACCACAAAAATGATTTGAGGGCTGGAGAAAATGTCTTACAGAGAGACACTTAAAAAAACCTCAATCTGTTTAGTTAATCAAAAAGAAGATTAATAGGCAACTTCATTACAGTGTATAAGTACTTCATGTGGAGAAGTTACCAGGTACAAAAGGGCTCTTTAATCTAGCAGGAAAAAGAACCAATGGCTGCAAGTTAAAGTCAGACAAATTCAGTTTAGACTAAGGTACATAATATTTTAATAGAGAGTTTGATTAGCCATTGGACTAAGCTACCCAGGGAAGTGATGGATTCTCCATCTCTTGATGCCTAGAAATCAAGGCTGGATGCCTTTCTGGAAGATGTACTTTAGTCAAGCATAAGTTATTGGGCTCAATGCAAGGGTAACTGGGTGAAATTCTATGACCTGTGTTATAAAGAAGGTCAGCCTAGATAATTTAATGGTCCTTTCTGGACATAAAATCTGACATTCTATCCATCTGTTGTGATGGAGTAAACAGGGATTATAGAAAATATTGCCTAGGCCCTAGGGTGAAAGGGTGGGCAAGACCTTAACGAACCTTTACTGGCTAAACTAACCCTTTGCTTGAGTAGCTTATGGAGACATGTTGCATTCCTTTGCCCCATCAACTTAGACAAAATAGCTTGAGCTTCAGAGACCATCTGTAGGTAAAAACAAATGATGGTCAAGGGAGTGGAGAATTTTGCAATTACCACCCACCACTGATTGTCTGCATCACATATTGCTTCAGTTAGGGCCCGCCCAGGGAGCCATAGCCAGAGGGCACCGTGTTGCAAAGGCCAGGGGCTCAGACTTCCCCTCACTGCCTGCAGGGTGCAGCCTGGCATGGCAGGAGCCTCCGCTTCCCAGCTCCTGAGCAGAGGCCCCGTGCTGGCCACCCCTCATGTGCTCCAAGTCCTGCCTCTGCACTCTGTGACTGGGAGCCCAGCTCTTCCCCAATTCCTCCCCTGAGACTGGCTGTCCCAGCCCTGCCAGTCCTCTTTCCATGGGCGGCCTGAATGAAAGCCATGCTGCCCATTGGAAAGTGAGTGTGGCATCTCAGCCAGCCAATGGGAGCTGGAAGTTGCCAGCCTCTTCTAAGTTGGGAAGGGAAGGGGACTGGGAACTAAAACTGCAGGGCAAAGAGACTAATAAGTCTTAGGGGGTCCTGACCCTGTGCCCTACCTCCTAGGGGACTCCCCATCTCTGTTCTCCCAGCTCCCAGGGGACCCCCTCTCTGTGCCCCTAGAGCTCCAGCTCCCGAGGGCCCCCCCCAACTCCCAGCGTACCCTTCCCTGTGCCCCCAGCTCCTAAGGGACCCTACTCTCTGTGCCTCTAGTTCCCAGGGAACCCCTCCGTGTGCCCCCAGCTCCGAAGGGACCCCCCTCTCTGTGCCTCCAGCTCCCAGGGAACCCCTCCCTGGGCCCCCAGGTCCTAGCCCCCACCACCAACTCTCAGGGGACCCCTCCCTGCGCCCCCAGCCCTCCCCCCACAGCTTCCAATGGCCCTCCCTGTGCCTCTAGGTCCCAATCCTCCCAACTCCCAGGGCCCCCTCTTTGTGCCCCCAGAGCCTAGGGGACCCTTCCCTGTGCCCTCTGCCCCCCTCCATACCCATACAACTCACAGGAGGCCCCTCCCTCTGCCACAAAGGTCCCAGCCTCCCAGTTCTCAGGGCGTCCCCATTCCTCCCAGTTCTCAGGATGTCTCTCATGTTTTCAAGGTCCCCCTCCTGCATGCCACACTGACCCCACAGTTCCCCAGCTCTCAGGGGCTTCCCCTCTTTCTTACTCATCCCAAAGGGAGGTGTTAGTGCAGGGGGTTGGGGGTATTTCGGGAGCCAACCTTCCACCATCAGCACCCACCCCAGTGTGCTGGAGCATTTTAACCTCCCTCTCCCCCAATGACCCACCTTCCCTGGGACTGGGGAGGGGCACTTGAATACTGGGGATGCTCAGTATTGGGGTGGGGAGAGATCTGCCCTTCTAGAGCCCCATGTCATGACACCCCCTCTGACCCCCCCCCCCCCCGTATCCCCACACCAATGTGATTCTACCTGTACACCTCTGGTTCCCTCCACCTCTTTCTGGGGCTCTTAGGTCACAATGCTCCTCTGCCACCACACTCCTGTGGTTCCCTGCTGTCACTGTGCCTCCCCTTGGGCTGCTGACCCTCTGGCACTCTAGCAGAGGAGCTGGATACCATGCAGAGTGGAAAAGTTTGGGAGGTGCAGGAGAGGTACAACTCTGCCCCAGAGCCCGCTCACCCTGTCAGAGTGCGGAAGACTTCCTATTACATTGTCTTGGCTGTCCAGCTCAACAACCACCTGAAGCACGGGCTAGGGGAGTCAGTTACCGCTGTGGGGTTTCCTAGGATGCCCATCACATGGCATCCAGATGAGAGTCACTGCAGGGCAAGACTGGTCCTATGTGTGGGTGACATGCTCAGGGGGGTGCTGTGGGTAAAAGGCAAGGAGGGTGGGGCTGAAGTTCAAGGTCATGGAAGGGAGTTGGGGCAATGAGGGGTGGAGCGGAGAGGCTGCAGGGGCTGGGGTAATGGTGGTGGAGTGGGGAGCCTGGGAAGGCAGCTGGGGCCATGGGCGCCAAAATTCAAGTGTATCCAGGGTGCTGTTTTCCCTAAGGCTGGCCCTGCTCTTCTCCCTCTTGACTACACTGTTCCCCTGAGAATGGCAAGCACACACAGTTCCCTGTGGCATTACCTAAAATACTTCTCCATGCTTCAGCAAGCAGGAGGAATAAGGACATTGGTGTTAGAAAAGCAATGCATCCAGAATATTCTGTAGAAAGGCTGCTTCTCACCAGCAAATGCATAAAGCAATCCAGTAAGCAAAAAGTTTCCTCAATTAATCTTTAAGAAATCAATGTTATAAGCTTGCATGTGAAGCAGCATGCTTCAGAACCTGCTTGAATGTGTTCTTTTGTGCATACACAGGCAAAAATGAGACTGTACGATATTTGTTACCAAAAGCCGGCTTCTCTTCTCCCACATTCTCTCATCCCCTCTCCACCTGCTCCTATTGGCTGGGGACACACTTGGTTAGTGCTTTCAAGTGATATGCTTAGTCCTCCATAATGTCATAGGTTACTACACATGAATGCAAAACCTTAGCCTCCCTGAGGTCCTCCTTTCCAACAGGTTGCCTTTCCTTCAGTGGAATGTGAATACCTATCAGTCAGGTCTGGCTCAGACTTAAGAGAAAATCTTTCTGCTCACGACACTTATGAATTGTTCTTTATTTTCTCTTGCACAAAGACATCCCCCTTGCACTCTTTTTTTACTCAGGCTTTGGTTTTAGTGTTGCCAGTGGAGTGTGGTATATAAGGCTCCCATTGTTTCTATGTTTTGAGGAGCACAATGTGCCTGCTTTAGATAAAAGCTCTGCCTTTTTCTTCATCAAAGCAACATTTATCTTCCCTCAGATCACTTTTTTCTTTCCTTTGCAATCAATACAGCCATCAATCAATAAATACTATATACTAAACAAATACATTTCTTGCATTTTTTAAAATCACTCCTATAATTTCTCAATGTATATTACACGATGTGGGGAAAATATACATACACCATTAATTAAAACGCAATAATTATTGAACCCAAAATTATTATATGTAGCAATTCATTGCCAGAGGTTTTCTAGCCTTCTTTTCAAATAGTAAGACACGATTAAGTAATGAATAAACTTTACTGTGCAATTAGTAAGACATCTGAAAAACCTAAAAGGAATTTAAAGGGGAGTATAAGATAAGACTGACATCAATGATGAGAGTTTGGAGAACAAGTTGCCAATGTTTGCACATTAAAAAAATGTAGGTACTCATCCTATCTAAGGCCTCCATCGCCATTATGATTTCTCAAGAGGACAACAAAGATATATGATTCCAGGATGCAGCTTCTTTCCCCCATCCCCGATGGGGTATACAGAATCTATACATCAGAACTATATTCCAGAGAGTATTTCTCAGTCCCCTCAGGAAGAGAATTTGGGATTTGTAGGCCACTATATAGATGACAAATTATATTGCCCAAGGTTTTCAAAAACAGGTGCCTAAAGCTAGACTCCTAAGTCTATATTTTGGTACCAAAATAAGTGGTCTGATTTACCAAAATGATCAGTTGATTCCACAGTAAATTGCCAATAATTATAATTTACATGGCAGTATGAATTTCTGATATCATTAACCTTTCCTGTTCATATTTTAAAACAAAAGCTTTTTAAAAAGAAAACCTCAAAGCCTGTAAACTGTGCCTCCAAGTAGTTTGTTGTCCTCCCTCCTCAAGTACCTTCATTTATTTGTTACAACGACTAGTTAGATCTTGTCATAAATTAGACTGGAAGCTCTTTGTGGCAGCTCCTAAACACGAGGTCCCAATCCTGATAGATAAGAGACAAGTGGATATAACAATACGTTGAAGGAGTGAAAGAGGAAAGAAAAGGGTAACAAGGACACAACACATGTTCCCACAGGCTGGTTATGTGCATAATTTGATAGTTTCAAGTAATTTAAAATTGTTTTAAAAAAATAAAAATACAAGGGTAGTATTCTCAAAAAACATTCACTGTTTTCCTAACAATTACTTCAATGGGAGCACAAGTAGGCCAACACTGAGCTCTTTGGAAAAATCTCTCCCTAAGTAAATAACATAGATATTAGCAATCCCCACTGACAATCCAACTAGCCATAATCAGTTGGCCAAGTTCCCATAAGCAAGAAAAATGTTAAATAATGCTAAAGAGCTGCTATTAGTGGCCTACTAACATATAAAGATAGTAAAACACCAAAGCGAGAAAAATGGATAAAACTTCATGAAGGAGTTTTTCTTGATAACGGGCAGATCAGGGTGAAAAAGACCATGATTTATGACAAATCTCTAAAAGCCAGTTTTGTCATGGAAATCACAGCCATGACAAGCATGCCTCCTTAAATGTAGCTGCCAGCCAAAGGAATGGAGAATAGTTGATCTTGCCATTCTTTTTCTACTCCAAGTCTCTTTAACCAGTGAAGAATTAAGCCTTCTTGCTTTCATGGGATGAGACTACAAAATGTTGTCATCCAGAATTAATGTGTGAGCCCTCTACCTGTAAACTCGCTTTGATACTGGTTTAAATATGGAAAAAAAATATAATATGTGTGAGAAAATCAATTAATGAGCCATAACTAAACATACGACCAAATCATATTGATATGAAAATGCTTTGAAAAAAGTTATCTATGTATCCTTTTGCTCTTTGGACCATTAGATATGGCCCTGTGCCTTGGCTCCCCCAGGGCACAGATATATGACAGAGTTTGCAGACATTATACACTTAAGTAAAATGAGACGTGTATCCCATAGTTTCTATGGTTTCCTGTTAAAAGGCACACAAAACCAACACAAATTAAAACATTTAAAATATGAGTGGTCTAACACCACTCCCTCCAAAATGACAAACAGCTCTGTAAGAAAGCAACAGTAGAAAGCGGACACTGGCAAACATTTTGTGACCTACTCCATTGGAAACTTGAAGTCAAAAGAGTGGTCAAATATTAAGGAGTAAGCTTTCTTTAAAGTCTCCACTGTTTCCCCTCTCTCCTACCCAAGAAACTTTGTATCATGATATTGATGCCAATGGAGCTATGACAATTTACACCAGCTCAGGGTCTGTCTACCTCACCCCCACCCCACAACATGGAACAGTCATGACATTTTAATTATGCAGCTTTATTCACCCTAAACTTGTGAGAACACTATGACACAGATAGCCCTTTTTCCTATGTCACAGTAATGATTTGTCATCATAATTTTGGTATTTATCACAATATTGTAATTGATGCCAGGTGTCAAAGATTGCCAGCTCACGGCGCACACAAATCTCCTAAACTCAAGCCCCATCCTAATATCAATTAAAATCTCCACAGTAATCTGTAGAACTAAATTACGTTTACCAAAGGTTTGTATTTAGCCCTCATTACTGTAGAATCTGAGCACCTCATAATCTTACCCACATAACACCCTGTGAAGGAGAGAAGTACTATTATCCCCATTTTTACAAATGGGGAACTGAAGCTCAGAGACTAAGGCCCAGATTCACAGAGTTACTTAGGCACCTAATTCCCTTTGAAATCAGTTGAGTTAGGTGCCTAAACACATTTGTGAATCTAGGCCTAAGGGACTTGCCCAGGGTCATATGAGAATTCTGTGGCAGAGGAGGGAATTGATCCCAGGTCTCTCAAGTCCCAGGCTAGCACTTGAACACTACAGGACCATCCTTCTATTCAATACCTGTATCTGTTATAAAGAAGGAATAATCATACTTTACATTTATATAGATCACAAACTATATACTTACACCACTTGGAAGCAAGGAAAAGACAATTGGAATCCAACACTGTGCAGGTGGGGATTTGGGCCAAGGACGCACGCAAATGTTAGCCTCAGGTTATTAAAAATAGAATCTGTGCAGTGTATCCTATCCATATCATCATCAACATCTTGTTGAATGCTATATTTGGGGATAAACTATAATACTGGGGCTTGAAATAATCATTATTTCTCAACAGCACCTGTCCATTTCAATTATGTACAGTTCTATATTTCTGAAACACAAGATTTTGGTTGACTGCATACAAAGTCTATTTCAGAATGTGTCTGATCTCAAACTAATGCTTTGGTAAAGGGAGTATTTTTGAGAAGGGAAGTCTAATGAGAAAAATATTGTGAAACTAGAGGACATACAAAGAATGTGCTGTGACTGATAGAAGTTCTGGTCTTTTTTTTTTTTTTTTTTTTAAATTAGCTGAGCTGTATTTTATTCAAACTAACACATCCTTCATCCTTCCTCAAGCCTGTTTACTCAGCTGGATGTCCACAGAGTCCAATTTTCCCTCCAATTGCCCTTGTACACTAATATAATTGCTGCTCCGATGGGTAATTGGTCAGCCTACAGCAGGGTTTGCATGCATTTGTTCATCTGTACTACCTGGCAGCCACTCAAACAATTTACAGCCTCAAAGTATTATTGAATACTTTGTTTCATTCCATTCATAAAAGGACTAGACATATCTAGAAATCTTTCAAAAAGCTTTAAGCATTCCAAATATTGCAGCATATATATTCTTCTTTTTTTTTAAATAGAAAAGTGGCAAAAGGTCTGTTTCCACATATCAGAAAGGAGAGAGACAAACTATTCATTTGTTTCTAATTTATAAAATACTAAAATAAAGTAGTAGAGATCAACCAGATTTGAAATTATTACATGGGGAAAGAGCCCAGTAAAACTCCAGACAAGAAAAAACTGACATTACTAGCAATAAGTAGGAATTGTTTTCTCTGGAATATACAAACAATATAGAATTTTAGAAGGTGGTTTTATGCTTTTGTGGAAGGCTCATTATACAAGTGATTTTATTAATTATTATTATTATTAATAAAACAATCAGGTTTTTGGTTTGAAATAGATCATCAAGTAGTAAGCCACTACTCATGAAGTACCACAACTCAGCCATTTTAATAATTTCCTTGAATACCCGACAATCACCCTTTTTCTTTTACTCATGATTCTTGCTGTGGAACCATCCTAGGAGTTGGAATGAGCAATTTCCCCTCTCCCATCTCCGCTATGGCTCTGTCTACTGCTAAATCTAGTTTGTTTCAGGATTCAATTTCTTCCCATCCACATTTTACTTAACAGCTTTATTTTTTTTTCCCCTTTCCTCCCCATATCCTTGTGTAGCCATTACCATATCTCACCTCTCACCTGGATGGCAGAACTGTTGCCATTCCCATCAACTAGAAGGCACATTAATCAAGATGGTGTCCTTTTGTAAAACCAGGCTTCATGAACGATGCTGGATTGTACAGGCCCACAGTTCCTTAGACGCGGTAAGTCTAATATTTATGGACTTTTTGCCTCACAATGCTTCCACAGCCAATATCTATTTTATAATAGAACAAAATATGCAACTTCTCTGTATCTGGAACTCTGTGACATCAATGAAAATTATGCACAGGGCATGGCTGCAAAATCAGGCCCATTTAAGCAGTACAAAAGAAAAAAAAAACAATTTTCTAAGAGTGGTACTCCTAAGACCTTGCTACTGCAGGAAAGAGGGTTATGAGAGAGGGAACAAGGTTAGATGCACTGCAGAATAAATAAAAGCAAATTTAGCCATAATGGAGGCAATAAGACTCTAGAATACATAATACTTTCTCTACTCCTGTTCATTTTTGGATCATACCAACATAGAAACATGTTTTACATTCAGAATTGTTAAAGCAAATAAATATGATGCAAATCTGAAACAGACTGAGAAAACATTAGCAAGGTATTTACAGCAAAATAAATAAATAAATAATGCAGCAATTTAAACTGTAAACTGATTTTTAAATGATGGCCAGAGGAGGAAAAACTGAGAATTTTTTATTTTTATTTAAAAATAAAATTTCTAAAAATACAGTACATAATACACATAAATACAAATAAAAATATCCACAATTTAACTTAAATCATTCTGGAAAGAAAAACAGAAATATTACACAAATGAAACAATCATCAAAATAAATACAAATCATTATTTACGAAGTGGATACACATTTCATGTTTTGATTTTTATAAAAAGAATACCAGAGCAAGTGTCCCTGTTTTGGTACCGTTCTCCCATTCACCTCAGACATCATACATTAATTATTTATGTACTTCTTTTCCTGAACTTCAGCACTAGTCATTCTCAACATGTCTAATGTAAACAGTATTAAAGTAATAGTAAACAGTCAAGGTAAAATAGAGAACAAAACAATAAAAAACACCACCACGCAGATTAAGTGACTTACAAAATTCAGAAAGCCTAAATTACAAAATTTGATATAGTTTGCTACAGAATATATTTTATTATGGCACTTGGGTTGAAAACCGTTAAGGAGACAGAGTATCTATATAATCTTCAGTATTGCAGACCTGGGAAAATCAGTTTACGTAAATTCAGAAAAATATTGATTTTTCCCACAAATGTGCACATATCATGAAGTTTGCCTCAGATTTCCTGTATACCTTTTGAAGTGTATATTCTACTTTAGGTCCAAATTATACTTAAGAGGTATACAGGTGGAACTCTACTGAAGTTAATGGGAGCAACAGAGCAGATTTTGAACCTCAGGTTCTAGTTCAGCAAGGGACTACTCATGTGCTTCAAGGTAGTCACATGCTTAAGTATCTGCGGAAACAGGCTCTTATTGTCTGAAACGCTCAGCTACGTTGTGCTAGTTTTTAGTAGTGTTTTGGAAGATGATGCTTTTAAAAATATCCAGGATGGGATAAAGGCATAACAGAACAAAATGGCTGATTTGGGCTTTGAAGGCAGCTCTTGTAATTGTCCAACAGCACTCTCCACAAATTGTTTTTTTTAAACATAAACAGTAGCATCCCCTGATGCCAAAAAGGTTTTGAGATCTTACCATTTTGACCAGTCCAGATCATAATTAGCCTTAATCCAAGAGAAATAACTATTTTCCCCTTTATAAAGGCAGGGGACAACTGCCAGCATGTATTCTGCACTCTTAACTATCTTCAACCTGAACTACACACACAAAAAGTAAACATAAGGTGATTTACAGTATATTGTCTACAATGATAATACTATTTTGATATAAACAACATACAGATGAGGCATCTATTGCATTTCATTTGGTTTTCATATATCTTTGAACAGTACTGAAGTGACCTCTTGTAATCGGTGTATTTTCAGACAGATTACTTTGATAATTTGATTAATTCAATCTGTGAAGACAGAAGTCGTTTCACTGTTGTATTTTTTCAGTTACAAAATGTTTTTATAATAATTTCAAAGCCTAATAGTGTATCTATATTCAACAGGGAAATTGATTACTTTTCGTGGTTTCATTTTGAACAAGTTTAAACATGCTTTGCTTTGATTGTCTGCCTGGCGTCGTTCTGAACATGCATTTGTTACCTCCTGCTAACTGAAGTAAATATTCCTTATTAGTTCATGAACTGTCTGATTTAACATTATGTATGACTTTCCATCATTTTTAGATGGATTTCTAAACAGATCAGATCTGTGTTTTATTGGCGAAGAGAGAGAAAATAGTGGCCAGTAACAGTATCATTGGCTAAAGCTACACAGATGGCAATTTCTTCCACATATGTGGAATTTTTTGTTAAGCTTTCAGAGATTTTGCAGAGAACAATATAGGCAGTCTGCATGCTTTACAAAATTATAGCCGTTTAGCAACCAGTTCCTCTTCTGCTTCTATCCCAATCCACTCCGAAAACTGTAATGCTTGCCTAGATGAGGTGGATACATTTCCTGCTTCATAGGAAAGATGGGAAGTATGCAAGAGACTACCCTGGCTTAACCAGGAGATATTCAATGATTTAAAAATCAAAAAAGAGAGTCCTACAAAAAGTGGAAACTAGGTCAAATTACAAAGTATGAATACAAACAAATAACACAAGTATGTAGGGACAAAATTAGAAAGGCCAAGCACAAAAGGAGATCAAACTAGTTAGAGACGTAACAAGAAAACATTCTACAAATACATTAGAAGCAAGAGGAAGACTCAAAATGTGGAAATGGCAGAGGTGCTTAATGACTTCTTTGTTTCGGTTTTCACAAAGAAGGTTGGTGGTGATTGGACGTCTAACATAGTGAATGCAAGTGAAAATGAGGTAGGATCAGAGGCTGAAATAAGGAAAGAACAAGTTAAAAATTACTTAGACAAGTTAAGATGTCTTCAGGTCTAACCAGGATCTGATGAAATGCATCCTAGAATATTTAAGGAGCTAACTGAGGAGATATCTCAGCCATTAGCAATTATCTTTGAAAAGTCATGGAAGACGGATTCCAGATTCCAGAGGATTGGAAAAGGGCAAATACAGTGCCCATCTATAAAAAGGGAAATAAGAACAACCTGGGGAATTACAGACCAGTCAGCTTAACTTCTGAACCTGGAAAGATAATGGAGCAAACAATTAAGCAGTTAGTTTTTAAACATTGAGAAAATAATAAGGTGATAAGTAATAGTCAGCATGGATATGTCAAGAACAAATCATGTCAAAGAAACCGGATAGCTTTCTTTGACAGGGTAACAAGCCTTGTGGATAGGGGGGAAGCAGTAGACATGATATATCTTGACTTTAGTAAAGCTTTTGATACTGTCTCACATGTCCTTCCCAAAAACAAACTAGGGAAATGCAACCTCAATGGAGCTACTATAAAGGTGGGTGTATAACTAGTTGGAAAACTGTTCCCAGAGAGTAGTTATCAGTGGTTCACAGTCATGCTGGAAGGGCATAATGAGTGGGGTCCCCCCGGGATCAGTTTTGGGTCCAGTTGTGTTCAATATCTTCATCAATGATTTAGATAATGGCATAGAGAGTACACTTATAAAGTTTGCGGATGATACCAAGCAGGGAGGGGTTGCAAGTGGTTTGGAGGATAGGATTATAATTCAAAATGATCTGGACAAACTGGAGAAATGGTCTGAAGTAAATATGATGAAATTGAATAAGGACAAATGCAAAGTATTCCACTTAGAAAGGAACAATCAGTTGCACACATACAAAATGGGAAATGACCGCCTAGGAAGGAGCACTGTGGAAAGAGATCTGGTCATCATAGTGGACCACAAGCTAAATGAGTCAACAGTGTAATACTGTTGCAAAAAAAAAAAAAAAAAAAGCGAACATCATTCCGGGATGTATTAGAAGGAGAGTTGTAAGCAAGATATGAGAAGTAGTTCTTCCACTCTATTCCACACTGATTAGGCCTCAACTTGAGTATTGTGTCCAGCTCTGGGGATCACATTTCAGGAAAGATATGGACAAACTGTAGAAAGTCCAGAGAAGAGCAAGAAAAATGATTAAAGTTCTAAAAATATGATCTATGAGGGACGATTGAAAAAATTGGGTTTATTTAGTCTGGAAAAGAGAAGACAGAGGGGATATAACAGTTTTCAAGTACATAAAAGGTTGTTACAAGGAGGAGGGAGAAAAATTGTTTTTCTTAACCGCTGATAGGACAAGAAGCAATGAGCTTAAATTGCAGCAAGGGAGGTTTAGGTTGGACATTGGGAAAAACTTCCTAACTGTCAGGGTGGTTAAGCACTGGAATAAATTGCCTAGGGAGGTTGTACAATCTCCATCATTAGAGATTTTTAAGAGCAGGTTAGACAAACACCTGTCAGGGATGGTCTAGATAATATTTAGTCCTACGATGAGTGCCAATACTCATTTGCAATACTAGAAAAGATAGGATGCCGCCAACCCTGTTAAGTCTTATACGTTCATTCCACAACAACATGAGAGCAACCGTCCAGTTTGATGGGTCCACTTCGGGCAGCTCTGAAATGAAAAGTGGAGTAAAGCAAGGATGTGTTCTTGCCCCTACACTCTTTGGAATCTTCTTCTCAGTACTCTTGAACTTTGTTTAAGGACATGAAAGATGGAGAGTATCTCCACACAAGATCAGATGGGAAACTCTTCAACCTGTCCCGACTTAAGTCAAAGACCAAAGACAAAAAGTGCTAATCAGGGAACTTCTATTCGCTGATGCTGTTGCCCTCATCGCCCACAATGAAGATCTATTACAATAACTCATGGACCGCCTTTCAAGTGCCCGTCAGGCATTTGCTTTTACCATCAGCATCAAGAAAATGGTTGTATTAGGAAAAGGGGCTCCACAAGACCCTTCAATTACCTTAAATGCAAACAAGCTAGAAGTAGTCCAAAAGTTCAGCTATTTAGGTTCTACAGTGACCACCAACCTCTCACTGGATGAAGAGCTAAATGTTCACATTGGAAAGGCTGCCACCACCTTTAGCAGACTAATTAAAAGAGCATGGAACAACTCAAAGCTTATCATCAAGACCAAAATGCTAATGTACCAAGTTGCATCCTCAGCACTCTCAGGTATGGTGGGGAAACATGGACAACTTATGCTCATCAGGAGACAAGATTAAATGGTTTCCACTATGTTGTTTACGCCACATACTCAACACTAAATGGCAGGAAAAAGTCACCAATGCAGAGGTTCTTCGAAGGGCAAACTTACCATGTGTGACAGCCCTGCTCAAGCAAAGATGACTGCGCTGGCTGGGCCACCTGAATAGGTTGGAAGACTGACACATCCTCAAGGACATGCTATACGGGGAGCTATCAGAGGGAACAAGAACAACAGGACGTCCCAAGCTTTGCTATAAAGGCACATTCAAGCGAGATAGGAAGGAATTTGAAATTGATCCTGACCAATGGGAAATCTTGGCAAGTGATCGTAACAAGTGGCACCATCGTCTCCATCAGGGTATCAAAGCCCTTGACAGAAGCTGCCTCCTACAGCTTGAAGAGAAAAAGACCCCATAGGAAGCAAGCAAGATACATACACTTGCAATAACTGCCAAAGATCATGCAAATCTCGGATTGGACTATTCAGTCACATGGGACATTGCAAACCATCTACATCATAGGCTTCAATTCCCACCGCCTCTCGCAGACGAAAGGATTCCAACAAACATGAGTGCAGGGGACTGGACTAGAGGACCTCTCGAGATCCCTTCCAGTCCTATAATTTTTTAAATGATAGAATAAAGTGTGTCAGTGTAACATGGATGAAAGAAATCTTTTACATTGTGCATAAGGAAGAATTTAAGTGACTGAGATCAGTGCCACGTAATTTGCTCTCAAAACCCCAGTTTGTTGAATTACCCTGTGAATTAACTATATTGTGTTAAAATAATTCAATTAAATGGCAAAAACATACTTTACTATCTGGCATAATTACAAAACCATCCATAATGAACATTTAAAATCAACTATGCCAATAAAGTCTGGATACGGAATTTTGTTAAACAGAAACTGATCTGACTGAGATTAAATCTAAATTTACAAAGCATATGTATGTGAGAACATAAGTCTCCCAAGTGGAACAAACCATAAAAGTTTCTTCTTTGGTGCAACAGTCAGGATCTCCCGTTACTAAATGCTACTCTAGTAGTACCAGAACACTGCGTACAGTACATTTTGTCAGGAAATACTGACTTCAGGCACACACAGTTTAAAAATAACTTGAATATTATGTGTCTGTCAAAAACAATGCTGAAGATGAACAGTTAGTTCCTGCTGTGTCTTACTACATCATGAAAAAGCCCTATCCTGAAGAACAACCCCTCACTCTCACAGACCTTGGGAAACAGGCCAGTCCTCACTTACAGACAACCCCTCAACCTGAAGCAAATACTCACCAGCAACCACACACCACACAACAAAAACACTAACCCAGGAACCTATCCTTGCAACAAAGCCCGGTGCCAACTCTGTCCACATATCTATTCAGGGGACACCATCACAGGGCCTAATAACATGAGCCACACTATCAGAGGCTTGTACACCTGCACATCTACCAATGTGATATATGCCATCCTGTGCCAGCAATGCCCCTCTGCCATGTACACTGGCCGAACCGGACAGTCTCTATGCAAAAGAATAAACGGACACAAATCAGACATCAAGAATTATAACATTCAAAAACCAGTCGGAGAAACTTCAACCTTCCTGGTCACTCAATTTCAGACCTAAAAGTTGCAATTCTCCAACAAAAAAAACCTTCAAAAACAGACTCCAACAAGAAACTGCAGAATTGGAATTAATTTGCAAACTAGACACCATTAAATTAGGCTTGAATAAAGACTGGGAGTGGATGGGTCATTACACAAAGTAAAAACTATTTCCCCATGCTAATTTTTCCCCCACTGTTACTCACACCTTCTTGTCAACTGTTCGAAATGGGCCATCCTGATTATCACTACAAAAGATTTTTTTTCCTTGCTGATAATAGCCCACCTTAACTGATTGGTCTTGTTACGGTTGGTATGACAATACCTATTTTTTCATGTTCTCTGTGTTTGTATATATATATATATATATATCTTCCTACTGTATTTTCCACTGCATGCATCCGATGAAGTGGGTTTTAGCCCACGAAAGCTTATGCCCAAATAAATTTGTTCATCTCTAAGGTGCCACAGGTACTCCTCGTTATTCAACACTAGCTCAGAATCCACAAAAGAGTATGATAGCTTTTCTGCATGTTTGCTTACACAGAACCAACTGGGGATTACATACCTGAGGATTTTAAGTAATTAAACCCCTTGCTCCCAACCCTAGAAGACACATAAATATGTATTTACAGTTGCACCACAATAGAATAAAAGAAATGTAACTGGAGAGATTGAGATCTAAAAATAAAAATATATCCTACCTCTGCTCAGGCTGTCAAAGCACAGTGACTTTTCCTTTTGCCAAAGAGAGCCTAGCATGCCTGTAGCTAGAGCTAATCAGTGGTGGTGTTCACATGACTGGGGGACTGTAACCAAGGTGCTCGGGAGCAGAAGGACTGAGCTGGGCCTATCTATACCAGCAAAATTCTTATGTTGTAGAATAATGTTATAACACAGTATGACTTGTCTGCATAGATGGGACCAAACTACATCATAATCAGGTGAGCCCTCAAAGTTCAGATCCCCTGTTAGATAATGAGTTAGTCCCTCACAAGGAAACTTCAAACCTAGTGACTTAAGCACTCTCTGCAAAGGTTTTCATTTTCACACCACATGCATCCTTACCATGCATACTTAGTGTGCTGCAATATGCTGTTTAAATGTAAAAGTGACTAGAAAGGTTACTAGATGCAGAGCAGGACTGCAAGGCAATGGTGTCTTCATTTTCAGAGAAGTCAAACACCTGCATCTTCCATAGGCTTCAACTGGAAATGTGGGTGCTTAGCACTTCCGAAAATTCAAGTGTTGTATGGCAGTTGTATTTGGACACAGATGCCTCCTTCCCAAATAAAAAGTTTACATGTGTCATTAATACTGACAGACAATTCAGTTAGGCAAATTTACTCAGCAATACAAAGCTGCCCAAAATCAGGCATGAACTAATACACCAGGATCTGGGCCCTACAGTTTCAGGAGGCCTCCAAATGGTCTTTTGAGGAGCACTAGACACCATGGGGCTGCCTATACTTTGTTGCTGTCAGCTTGGCACACGTGGAATCCGAAGGCAGCAGTGGGACAGGAGGATTGGGGTAATGTGATGAAGCAAGTTTTTGTGCTCTTCTCAAATCATCATGGCTCCTGACTACTAACCTGATGCACATGGGAATAGTGACCTGAGGTCTAGAATGCAGCAGTGTGCATAAGAGAAGCAGTGAAGAAGCTAAAGAGGGTGGCACAATAGCTTCCTGTTCTGATCGACAGCGATTTGGAAAAGAAAAATCCAGACCAGAGATGGTTGGCTGAGCTGAAGAGACAACCCCTGAGATGTTTGTAGGTCTGACCCATGAAGACACCCTTCACTGAGAGCTTGTGGATAGATGGAGTGTTTGGTCAAATTGCTTTTTAGTAGCAAACTCTTGGCTACAGAATGTAGTAAAAGGTATGATGGCCTGGTGATCGAAAAAGACTGATACTAACTGGTTTGAAGGACAAATGCAGAACAGTAATTTTGGTTCTCAGAAAATTAAATCGACATTTCTGTTCTCTCAGTGGCAGAAGTATGGGTGAAACAGGAACTTGTTATAAGCCTTGGTAAAGCAATTAATTAGTTGATTATTCCATTATACATAACAAGGCAAGAGGTGGGATACACACTACTTCACACTACTCTTGTATCTTTCAGTATTGGATATCACTGAGGTACACTTAGGTGTTTATTTCACAATAGTTTAAATTGTAACTATTTTAATGCAGATTAAGTAATATTATTTATCCTCAGTGCGATATGAGACATAGCCCTTATGCCATATATATGTGGAAGAAGTGACTATTATTTCGCAGGAGGTCAAGACTCCACCATATTTGGAACAGATCAGTTAGTCTTTTTAGTAGAGGGATGTTATATCCAGTTGGAAAACTGGGCTCAGGACTAATTATAAGCACTGTTTGTTAGCTCTGTCTTGTAATACAGTTGGTTAGTTTAAGAAAGCTACAGTGGTCTCTTATTATTTGTGGTTGGCAGTAAAATCAAGTTTGGGGAAACGAAGGGTATAGAAATCATAGACATGTTAAATGATATGATGTATCTTCTACATGACAGAAAAGTCTGCTATTGTTGTATTGATGCCAGAAAGGCTGGCAGATTATATACAACTTATAAAATAAGCATAAGTTTTGTTGTGAACTAGTGAAGCCATTTACGTAACTAATGTTTCACTGACTTATTACAGCAAATTCTCCGTAGCAATGATGCTCAGATATCATCTTCATGATCAAGGCTCCTTCCATAGATAACTAGAGGTTTGCTACAATACAAACTGCAACAACTATTTGCTCATTACTGAAGAAAAATATAATTTGCATATTTACTGAATAAAACTGGGCAGCACAGGATGTGCTTTTTGAAGAGTTCTGTGTCAAATATTATAAGGTGATGAATGGAAAAGAGGGATACAATGTACATATAAATTGTATAGTTCCTGCTGTTTGCATCTTGTTCACAGTTTAGTAAAGCTGAAACAAACAACTCTTTTGGAGCCATCCTAACTTCCTTTTTGTTGGATATGAATCTTTCTCCCCCATTCGTCCTCTTATAAGATCCAAGATGCACAGGAGTTTTCCTACTGCAAAGTCTGTCCAACCATCCACGTTCTTACATCGGCACCCATTGTTTTACATCCTTTGTAGCTATTCTTAGTCATGTCTATCAGTTGCCTGTTTCTTCAGTGAAATGCAAACCTGATTAGTAATAAGTCATACCCAAGAGTGAAAAGAGAATATTTCTTAACTTCACTGTCAGCCAGAACTGTTTTTAGTAACATTTACAGAGAAATTATTGTGATGTGGCTCACTCATTTAAATGCCCAGCACCAAAGGTATACTGTTGGCCAACATTTAACTAGGAATCTTTCTTCCATTTACTTTCAAAATGCCCATGCTGTAGCTCAGATGTTTTAAGTGCAACTTGAAACCACTAGCTCACGGCAAAAGATGTTCATGTTCCAAACTCCTTACTGTCCAGACTCCAACCAACCCTTCTGATGTCATACTTCTACTACATCACAACATCCCGTTGCTAAAAAGGAAACAAAATGTTTCCAGAGCACTTTCAGAGCTTGGATTTCCATTTATATGCTGCAGTAAATATAGCTATTATTGTCTCATAGCTAATATATCTACAACAGTCAATTACATGTGTACTTATTAGTAGGCAATCCCTTAGTACTGTTCGTATTCACAAGGTTTATGAACTTTATAGCTTGTCTATATGAGGAGTTATTCTGGAGTTGCTATTCCTGAATAACCTCCTGTGTAGACACTCATTATAGATTAATAATTCACACAGGGAATGAAACAAATAACTACTCTGCATAAAATTAATAAAACCCTACTTTAATCTGAATTAACTTCCCTGTCTAGACAAGCCTTACAAAAGAGTAATAGAGTAGATTAATATTAAAACCTGACCAAAGTCGCAATACAACAAAAAGGGAACAAATGCAAGAAAATAAATAGCAGCTAGTATACAGTACCGTTCTACTCTCTCCAGGCTACTTTGAAATGTGGTTCTGTCCCTCTTCCAATTTTGATATCATCCACAAATTTAATCAGAATTGAATTGACACCAAAGAAACAGGCAGCTGATAGAAGTGAATAAAACTAGCTACATGGGGTATAATATGAATAGGGGTTTTTTTTGTGTGTGTGTGTGTTGGTTTTTTTAAAGATTAGGTGGTCAAATATATCGTCTGAACCACCAGAGCCCCAAATATGGGGCTACAGCTATAGGGAGAAGTGTTACTAACATTACTGCTGGAAGATCCTTTACATCTGTGAGAGAAGCAGCTCTGGAGATCACAATTTCAGAACAACTGCTTTAATAAGTGAATAATATGAGAATGCTCCTGCCCTAAATTTTCAAAGAAGACAATTGATATTGGGTGCCTAACTTCAGACACATTAAAGAGGCCTGATTTTCAAAAGATGGAAACTCAACACTTTCTGAAAATCAACCCCTTTAAAGATGTCTCAAATTGGGCCCCACAAAATTTGAAGATTTTATAGAAATAAACAGCAGAAACGCAAAATGGGGTAGAAAATGAAGCAGATCACTCATTATTGTCCTAATATTATCATTCTGTATAACTGAACATTACAGTTGCTGTGGGCAAGGTGTGGGAATGGGATTCAGAAGCTGAAAAGGGAGAGGTCTACAAGGAAGTCCATCACTGTGAAAAAGTTTGAGAACCTCTGCACTTTGGCATTACCATTCTCACATAACAGTCAACAGACAAAACTTAAGAGTGTATCACATAACATGAGAATGAGTATCTGGTATTTCAGCAACAGTAACTCTGATGCTTTATTTTTGAACTTTAATGTACAACACATTGCTCAAAAGGAACGTCAGGATTGGGTAATGCAATCTATATTTTGCCTCACTTGACAAAGAGAGTATAGTTATAGAAACCACAGACCTATTCTGAGGATTTCCAAAAGGTCTGACATATTTCATTTTTACCTGAGCCAAGGCAAGACAACAGTGCTTTTGTATTTGGGATATATGCTAGAGCCACAAGAATATAGATTGCTGCAAACCACGTACTTTGGGTGTATTTTTTCCATTCTCCTCAACAGTTATGTCTCCAAATCACCATTGTCTGAGTATGAGGCCTCAGCAATCTATGAACCATAACTGCAGGGACATCATCTCTTCTCTAATACAAGAGCTAATGTCATTGCATGACTTGGCCAAAAGAGGGCACTTGGGGAACAAGAGATGAAAGGCTCTCCCTAAGACTTGAGTATATGTCAGCTTCACCACTAGCCCAACCGGCCAGAGTCCTAAATCAGTACATACTAGGCAAACACACCTGCTAATCAACCAAACTGGACAGCTTGTAAACTGCAGATATGCATATGTGTATACATATGTACAGTTTACAATATATACATTCAGACTTTGTTTCTGTTTAACTCAAGATCCGTGTCATTTTAGGATAAGGTCACAACCTAGTTATTTCCTCTTATTTGGAATATATTTACAGAATATTAGATTTACACTAATTGCTATTTTTTGTCTCTAAAGATTTCATGCTCTCATCATTTCATGTATAGGTACAGTTTACCAAATTTAAACACACTGTTTACAATTCATGGTCCAATACTGCAACAATTTATGTATTGCAAATGTGCTTTATCCAAAGTTAAGTAACTGAAAGGAAGATGTAAGAAACACAGAAGGAATAAATATACATCCCACAATGAGTGAATCAAGGACATTTAAACTCGTTGATCTTCTCTTTAATCAAAGGCTTCAGTGCTTTAAATCAGTGTTTCTCAAGCTTTTTGATACCAGGGACCAGCTTGCTGCCTTCCTAAACTGTATCAGGCAGATCTCAGGGACTGGTGCCATTTTACAGACTGGTAGTTGAGAAACACTGATTTAAATGATATAACCTGCAAACTATGCTAATTCATTATCAAGAAAAGTAAAAAAAAAAAAAAAAAAACCAAAAAAACCCCCTAACCCTGTATTTATATACGTGTGTTTTGCAAAACACATTTAAGCAGAATGAAAACAACTTAATTTCTATCCAGAGTATCACAGAGGATACAGTAGGTGACTTCCTTTTTCTTAAAGGAGATGCAGCAGTTACTTTATACAGTGCCCATTTGTAAATTTCAAAGGCCACCTCAGCATTTTCATCACCTCTTGGACATTTTGAACTTTGATTTAAACATCAGCCATAAGACTGTTCTACAGAGAAACTAACAGTGAAAGAGAGAGTGAAAGGAACTTTCACTCAGAATGCTAGAAATCCCAGATATCCTGGATGAATAATTTTCAGCTTATGTCTTGTTTGCTTTGACTATTCACTATTTGTTATTCATGTTGTATGGTAGTCACCTAAGATGCATCCTGCTGTTTCTACTCTTAGACTGGATGATAAACCTTTTCAGCAGAATAGTGAGCAACACAAACTATGAATTTTATCTTTGTGAAAATTCATGAAACTTTCAAGATTCACAAATACCTGACAATTGCTGAGACATACATGAATAACAAACACAACACAACACTCTAAATCATAGCAAAACAAAGGCAATACTTCTATGTGTGCATCAGTTTACTATTTGACCAGCTCTAATCTTAAGGTTAACATTTCTTGTTAACCACTTCTAATACGAAGCGACCCTCCTATCCCAGAAAAAGAGCAAAATGGTCTCCTGTCCACACAATACACAGAAGAGGAAGTTAGTGCAGTTCAACGACCCTGTTTACATAGAAATTAGTGCTTATCTATAACATCAATATTTACATATAAATAAAATACTTAAAAAGTACTTTCCATACACATTGTCCATTTCCATAAACACCTGAAAAGTAATCCTAATTCTAGTTCTAGTAGTGACTAACCAAAACAAAATGTAAAGTATAACTTTAGTGACCACACACTACTTTGTATATTCATACATGATACTTTATATTGACTGATTAAACCTGCATTTTTTAAATGTATGCACTCTAATATTCGTACCATATCGATTATATGTGGAATTATTGCAAGTTACAAGGAAATCCTTGTGGAGAAAACGGAAAAACATGCTTTATATCTGCATAGTTTGCCCAAGAGTGTTTGAGCTCATAGCTTTTACTGACACAGGGACAATGATAACCTATTGTATTAAGACTACATTTTTACAAAACTGAGACTATAAGATGCAATATCTCCCTTTATATCTTAAAAAAACTTCTGGAAAAAGTTTAGGAAAAAGGCTGCTTCTGTTAAAATACCACCTTTTTCCAGTGCTGTACTGCATGATTAATATCATGCATCATAAATAAAAGAAGGCATTAGAAAATTTTAAACACAATTAGCAGACAAAGACCTGTACATAATCTAGATAAATCTACTAATAAAAAACACTAAAAAATTAAATGCAGAATGACACACTTTGTTTGAAATCTATTAATCTATGTAAACTTCAGTGTTTCCTTAAAAAAAATAAAAATCAAAATATCCAGTATCGAAACAAAATTGGGTAACATATCTCAATCATTTATGTTTTTGTTATTAACCTCAAACACACAAGAAATCCCTCTGGAAAACTAATTTGAAAGTAAATATGCCTTAAACTTAGAACTAGTACTAATCCCACAACAGAATCAAGACACTATTAAAATAAAGCCTGGGGCACATTATGATGTCTAAGATTGGTGGGTGGATTTTAATTGACTTGAAGACTGTCATAGTTCTATTATCATAAAACCGGTAACACACTTCCAGCATGGAGGACCCATCTGTGCCCACTATCCATCTGTTTAGACATGATTGGCAAAGTGGTAGGGAATTCGCAGTGGTTGCCGCTGCCTGAAAGGAATAAACCACAGGATCTTCCAGCGAGTGCCAAAAACTTCTGAGAAGGTCTGCTGCCATGGCTTTCGGGGCCTCGATCTACAGAAGACAGCATTATTAGTGAAAGACAGCACTCCCATGGTGCACTTCAGTCAGCTAGAACAATACAGATTGGCTGGGGATCCATTACTGGACTCTGATGAATTGTGTCCCAGCATCACAAATACAGCTTTTCTTTCATTATGACATGCGGCTGAGATTTAACTTTGGATAGGAGAAACTGAATCTGTGTCGTCAATCAACTACAGGCAACTTCTGAAGGGGAGGAAATTCTCAGGAGCAATTAAATACATGTCAGCAACACAGTAGCAAGTGCCTTTTGATCTGTGCTTTCGAGACAACATATAGTTTTGCTTGCTTTAGGTAGGCAGGGAAGAAGAATAATCTGTAGCTATTTTATATAAAAACAAGTATAAAAATAGTGAACCACTGCTACAGAAAAGAAGCAAAAACATGATAGCATGAAAAAACTACTACCAGTGCCTTCAGTTTTCTTTCATACACATACAGTTTTTAAGCTCTATTAGGTCTTTATGTTGTACTTACATTTCTTCACAACAGTTTGACATTTTTTCTATACTAGTTGTATCCTGTTATGGGAAAGAAAATATTATTAGAAAATATTTCCTCATATACCTAACTTGCAAAAATGTTATCATTAAAGTATGTAAATAAAGAATGAACTGACCCTTAATGTAGATTCTTTTGGAGAAAATCTAGTAGGATTACATAGAGCTATACCCCATACAAATATCAAACCATCGTAAAATTTCATGTAGAGCAGTTGTATTCAGCCTGATAAATTATCATGCAGAAAAACTATTTTCTGTGTAGATTTTTAGAATGGGACACACTATGGAATGCTAACAACCAGATTAGAACCTTACTATAGCTAAATTAATCAAAACCTTATTTATCCAGAGGACATTTTAAAATAATACGCACAAAGAACAATACTTTTCTGAAAAGCACATTTTTGTCATGCTTTATACAGTCACCTGTATAACGAATGTTGTCACACAGAAGATTATCACAGGGACAAAATAAATTTCCACCACTATTTAAAATGTCACCATCAGCAGAAGTACTTCAAAAAGCAGATTAAGTAGTTTTAAAATATTCACTTTCACAAATATTGCAATGTGAATAGTGCCACTAAGAGTACATTAACACAGTTTCAGTGATCTCTAAGTAACTGCTGTAGATAAAGGTGATTTTGCTAAAATTAAAGAGAATAAAATTAAAGAACATCTTAACTGTTTCTAAAGTTAAGATAAACCCCTTCTATAACTTATAATAAAATTCATAATTAACTTCCAAAACCAATATGGTTTGCTTCATTTGACAAAGTGCTTTAATTGATAAGTAATTTGTTTTAGCTCACAGCATTTCCAAATACATCTTTAAATGCTTCCAATGGTTGTACTTTTATGTGTTCATATTCCCAAGGTGTGTGTCATAAATGAAAACCATTATTTTACAAGTCAGTGGTACTTCAGTTTTAAACTCAAGCAACGTTATAGTACTTTTGAAGGGATAAACATGGATCATTATGTCCCAGAATAATTTAGACCATTTGATCCAAAATGTAATAACTCAAAAAAAAAATTTTTTTTCAAGGCAGTTTGATATGTCTCTCTGTTAATGATTAATTTAGGCAGGTACATAATGTGTCTGTCATATTATATACTACTTTTTGGATGAAACAAAGGGCCTGTCCCTTCTACCTGGTAGAAGTGAAGATCCCATTTTCTTGAATAGTGGTTTTGTCCATCTCTGTCTTTAGCCAAAATTCCATCTTCTATTATTGTGAACTCTACAGATGCCTGAATTTTAGTTTGACAAGCAGTTTGAGAGCTTTCAAATGAGAGGCACCAAATACACATTGCTACCACATGATGCTTCAGTAAGTTCACATCAATGTTTCCATTTTAAATTAAAGCTCCCTCTATAGTTGCAAAGATGTTTCAGTTCTGGAAATCAACCTCTTGATAGTACCAAAAATAAAGCCACTTTTAAAACTAGTGACTAATTAGACAATTTCAGAATGGAAGGTGCTGCTGTGGGATAGGCTGTTAGCTCAAACCTCTCCCTCCCTTTCTCCTCACATAATTCCTATTTATTAAAGCTTTGATGCGTCATACTAGCACTTTTGTTTCCAAAAATAACATTCCAAATGTCAGGTTTCAGAGTAGCAGCCGTCTTAGTCTTAGTATAATCTAGTTTTGTAGCATGTTTTTTTACATTGTCGACCCATTAACATTTTTTGTACTCATCTGAAAATCATAACATTTATAACTTTGGACACTGACTGCTGAAAGCAAAATTCTGATTGAGTGGTTGTACTTTTTGACTGAGTCTACAGTTTGGCAGGGCCTTTTCACTGACATTACAGCATCAATACCTATGGAATGATCATCTTAACTTTCTCTCTCATAACTCACTACAGCCTTTACATAAGTGAAAGGGTTAAATAGGAAGAGGGCAAAAGTTTATAGACCTCCTTCCACTCATTTAAAAATACTAAAGATTTTAGCTGCAAAGGCAGTGAAAGCAGGTGGCCATCTCTCTCCCCAGAATGAAAAATTCTGAAGTCCACCTGCTAATGTTTTCAGTTTACGTCAACTGAATTGGAAGCACAGAATGCCTTGTTTGTGGGATACCTTTTCAGAATTTAAAGCAGCTCAGCCACTTCTGAAGAGCTGTGAGCTAGGCTGAAAGGAATGGGAGGAAAGGAGAGTTCTCCTTTGAAGTTCAGCTGCTTGAGAAGCACTGGCGGCTGAACTTAAGAAACCAAGTCCCCTCTGCTGCTTCCCTCCCCCAGCATGGCTTCCAAGCAGCTGGGCCAATTTGAAAATTACTTTCACATGAAAGTGAAACTTCACAGCAACCTAAGAAACTTAGCAGCCAGGCTTGGGGAGGAAGGACACAATGGGCATTTTTTCAGTTTGCTTCTTAGGCAGCTGAAACATAAATATCCTTCTTCCTCCTCACAGCTGAGACAGATCCAATTCGAACCAATGATTCAAGGGTGAAAGGATGCAAATCCTGTTAATAATATCCTGGAACATCAGAAAGAAATACCATATTTCAGGAAGGAATGCTATTTTCCAAAGTACAAATTCAGTCCTGCTGGAAGGAAAGGTAAAGCTGCCACAGTAAAAAACCTTTAAAGACCGACCTGAACACTGGAATGAACCAAAACAATGTCTTTTTGCCCATAATTTTCTGTAATCTCTTTGAAATTAATTCTGATGTGTGATGGAATAAACTGGTTCTTGTTCACATCCCAGTTTTCTATTCTGCTTCACGCTTCAATCAAGTCAAAAAATGTTTTGGACACAATCTTTTGCTGTGGAAATCAGTGGGTTAGCACAAATTTCACTACTATGACTTCAGTACAGAATCAGCCAAGGAAGAAGGAAGACACCAATATGAACGATCTCACATTTACATAGCATCTTTCATCTAGCTAGAAACTAAAGCACTTTACAAAGCTTACTGATGGTACAAATGCTTCAAAGTAATCATTTTACCCATCTCTTGGGGTGAAATGTGGCAACTGTTTAACAATAGACTGCAACAATGCATACTAGTTTAGAGCAGAAAGAAGAGAATAATATTTCAAAGGAAAATGCAGGATGGAAACATAGGAAGGCAGAATGTAATTTCCCCAAGTTAAAATATGACCAGGTGTCTAGAGTGCCTTACTCCACCAAAAAGGGTCGGGGGAACTGTAATTACCACATATGGGCAGGACTTACTATGTCTAAGTCTCATCTTAAATAATGCACCTTCAGCAGCACAAAGGCCTTTAATATCACATCCATTCATTCTGTATAGCTCAGAGGAAAGAGTGCCATCCACTGAATCACCAATATCACTTCCTGCTATATCAAAGCTTTCCCTAGTAGTCTCCTATCCTATTGCTGATTCTGGCTCACTGTGCTTAGCTCTTTGTATCTGAGATCACAGCTTGTGGTGATATGGCCACAGGCCATAGCTCTTCAATAAGCAAAATATATAGTTGGAAAAGTAATGAACCAGTGAAAGATGAGGAGTGTCTGACTGATTTAAACCTGACTGGTTTTTGTTTTGTTTTCTTTTTTGAGGGAGAAGAATGGAAGCGGGACAGAAGGCATCCGTTTTAAAGTTTTCACCAGGATGAACTTCGATGTTAGAAAAAGAATTCTAAAATCTTATTGAACTAGTGATTTTATTTCTTTATTAACCATGGATATAGTTATCAGGCTCCATGATATCAAATGAAGAAAGGAACCACAGGTTTGACAAAACACTTAGTAAGAGGATTCTTTTACACATTTATCAGGCACTTACCATTACTTCCCTGATTCAGAGCAGAAGCACTATTTCTACTGCTCTTTTTATCTGCTTTCCCCAACCTCCATCTCTCAAACAACAAATCAGCTTTTCAAAGAAAACAATGAAAATGAATTCAATTATATTTTCAAACTTAGGCCCCTAATGGTTTGTCTACACTGCAACTAAAAACCTGCGGCTGCTCCATGCCAGCTGACTTGGGCTCACAGGGCTCAGGCTGAGGAGCTATTTAATTGCAGCGTAGACATCTGGGCTTTGGCTGGAGTGCACTAGGATCCTGTGAGGTTGGAGGTTCCTACAGCTCGGGCTCCAGCCTGAGCTGGAATGTCTTCACCACAATTAAATCACCCTGCACCTCGCAAGCTGGCTGCACTGTATACATACCCCAAGTCTTTATTTAGGAGCCTAAAAAAGTGAATTAATTTTCAAGGGCTGACCACCCAATAGCGCCCAGCAATGTCAACTTTATTTCAGGTGCCAAATGAACAGAATAACCAACATTCTAACGTATGACCTCACCAGAGGACTATAGGTCAGAATACTGTCACAGTTTATTATGCTTCTATGCAAAGCATTAATTTGTTCAATGTTAGTATTCTGTTCAACCTAAGAGGCTTTGGTTACCTGTATGGATGACCAGCTTCGAATCCTGGAAATACTAATAATATTCTTAAGAGCTACTTTTGGTACTGATTTCCAGCTAATTCTGATGTTTAAAGCCTTTGAGAGTTTTTAATTTACAAATAACTTTAAAAGTAGCACAAGTATAGCATAATTAATACAGTCCTCTTAACGTCTGCCTTCAAGAAAAATGAGAAGGTTACTCACCTTGTGCAGTAACTGAGGTTCTTTGATATGGTTGTCCCATGGGTGCTCCACTTTAAGTGCTTTGGCGCCCTCTGCTTGTAATCGGAGATTTGTAGGAGCATCTCGCGCTGCTCAGAGCTGTTACCTCGCGTTCGCAGCCAACCGTCCCCCCAGTTTCTTCTCTACCCCAGAGGATAAGCGTTAAATTCCAAAGTAGAGGGGAGGACGGGGGTAGTTGAGCACCCACAGGGACAACCATCTCAAAGAACCTCAGTTACTGCACAAGATGAGTAACCTCTTCTTCTTTGAGGAGTGTCCCTGTGGGTGCTCCACTTTAGGTGACTATTGAGCAGGGCACCTTAGTGGAGGGGAGGCTTCGGAGTTGGTTCAGTGATGGTAGATAGCATCATGAGTCCAAACTGAGTGTCTGTAACTGATTGCTATTATAACATGTAGTGTTTAGTAAAGATATGGACAGATGCCCAGGTAGCTGCTTTGCAAATGTCCGTGATGTGTACATTATTGAGAAAGGCCACCAATGTTGATAACGCTCTGGTGGAGTGTGTGCAAACTCCTAGCGGAGCTGGTACATGGCTGTTTTGGTAACACAAATGGATACAGCCCGATATCCATTTAGATAGTCTCTGTTTCAAAATGGTTTGACCCTTGGAGCGTTCTGTGATAGAGAGAAATAGTCAAGATTACTTTCTGAACTTTTTGCCCTTTCTAGGTAGAAAACTAGTGCTATGCAAATGTCTAGCATGTGAAATGAGGCCTTCCTGCGGTCGACATGCTGTTTCGGGAGAAATACGAGTAAGTATATGGGTTGATTTAGATGAAAAAGAGAGGCTACCTGGGGTATGAATTTGGCATGTGGCCGTAAGATCACTTTATCTTTGAAAAATGTGGCATAAGGTGGATGTGCCATTAGGGCACCTAATTCTCCCACCCTTCTTGCCAAAGTGATAGCAATGAGGAAGGCCACCTTCATGAATAAGTAACAGAGAACAGGTTGCTAGGGGTTCAAACTGTTTCCCCATGAGACTGCAGAGAACAAGATTAAGATCTCACATAGGAGTTGGGTCTTTTAGTGTGGGATATGTGTTTTCTATGCCTTTTAGAAAGTGTTTAGTGGTTGGGTGAGCAAAGATAGTGACTCTGTCCACCTTGTTGTGGAATGAGGTGATGGTGTACTCTGATGGAGCAGTTGGATAACCCCGATTTTTTAAGGCCCAGTATATAGTCTAGGATCCTGGGTAATGGTCCAACTGTGAAGAAATATGTTTATCATGGCACCAAATGCAGAATTGTGTCCACTTCTGTGTGTGTTTTGTGTGTGCTTAGTCTGCGACTGTTCAATAGTATGTCTTTCACCTCTTCAGAAGAGTCTTTGTTGACACCCATTAGCCATGGAGTAACCCGTCCTTGAGTTGGAGAAGGGCTAGGTTGGGGTGATGGATGCGTCCTGAGTCAGAAAGTGAGGTATCATTGAAAGGATTTGAAGTGGTTTCACTGCCATCTGTCTCAGGTCTGGGAACCAAGTTTGTCTGGGCCATGTGGGTGTGATGAGAATAACCCTGGATTTGTCCTGCCTAATCTTGTGATGACCCGACTCAAAAGTGGAATCAGAGGGAATGCATACATTAGTGGCGCTTCCTATTTTATGAGGAAAGCGCTGCCCAAGGAGTGGCATCCCAGTACAGCTCCGGAGCAGTATTGTGGGCACTTTGCGTTCTGAGCTGTTGCAAATAGATCTATAATGAAGAACCCCCATAGGTTGAATATGACTGTGAGAGTTGCATGATCCACCTTCCACTCATGAATTTGTGAGAAGTCTCTGCTCAGCTGGTCCACTGTTGTGTTCTGACATCCGGGCAAGTAAGATGCTGAAATATCTATGTTGTTGGTGATGCATCAGTTCCAGAGGCGTATTGCCTCTGTGCACAGAACGTATGATCGTGCTCCCCATTAGCGGTTTATATAAAACATGAATGCTATATTGTCTGTAAGAATCTTGATGGTCATGTTTTGGATTAAAGGAAGGAAGTGCTCGCATGCATTTCTGACAGCCCTTAATTCCAGTATGTTTATGTGCAGGTTGGATTCCGATGGAGACCAGCGACCCTGGATTGTGTTTTCACATAAATGAGCTCCCCATCCCACAAGGGAGGTGTCCATAGTGATCACTGTAGTAAGAGCTTTCTGTTGAAAGGGGACACCTGAGCAGACGTTTTGTGATTGTGTCCACCATGTGAGCGAGTCCTTTACCCTGTGGGGCATAGTGAGACATCTGTTGAGAGAATGTTTGTGTGCTATGTAGACAGTGCAAAGCCAGGCCTGTAAGCATCTCATGTGTAGCCTGGCATACTTTATGATGAACGTCAACGCAGCCATGCGCGCCAGAAGTTGTAAGCATGTTCTGGTGGATGTTTGTGGACTGTGCGTGATCGTTGTAATCAAATTGATTAGGGTGAGAAAGCGGTGTTGGGGTAACCTTGCTGTTGCGGTGAGGCAACTGAGATAGGCGACTATAAAATTCCAGTTGTTGGACAGGAACCTTGTGGACTTCTGCGCATTTATCTGTAGCCTGAAATCTGTAAAGAGGGTTATCATGGTTTGTGTGGTGTTTAGTTCTGCCCATTGTGTTGGTGCCCTTAAAAGACAGTCATCTAGGTATAGAAAAATCATCACCCCCTGTCTGCGGAGGCGAGCTGCAACGATGGCAAGAACCTTGGAAAAGACCTTTGGGGCAGTTGACAGGCTGAAGGGGAGTACTCTGTATTGGAAATGTTGGTGCCCCAGGGTGAATTGCACAAATCATCTGTGCACTGGATGAATGGTAACATGAAAGTAAGCGTCTTGGAGATCGAGGACCGAGAGCCAGTCTCCTTTCTCTAATGCCAGAATTATTGTTGATAGAGTCACCATTTTGAAATGCTGCTTTCTCACAAATTTGTTGAGTTTTCGTAAATCCAGGATGGGTCTCCATCCGCTGGTCTTTTTCTGAGTGAGAAAATAATGGGAATAAATCCCTCTCCCTGTGTTGAGCTGGTACTGGTTCCATGGCACCTAATTGTAAGAGGTGGTTTATTTCCTGTTGTAAAAGGGGCTCGTGAGAGGGGTCCCTGAAGAG
The DNA here is from genome assembly GCF_015237465.2 of Chelonia mydas. NCBI lineage: Eukaryota > Metazoa > Chordata > Testudines > Cheloniidae > Chelonia > Chelonia mydas. Next base: position 106,263,291 of record NC_051245.2, read on the forward strand.
GGACGGAGAAGGGGGGGTGAGTAAGTGAAATAGAAATGAAGGGGTTGAGTAACACTTCTGGATAATTTCCAGAACCCATTTGTCTGTAGTGATGGTGTTCCAGACTGGGTAGTATGGTGACAGATGGTCTCCAAATGGGCTAGAGATCAGGTTTAGTTCCGGGATCAAAGAATGTGGAGGTCTCATGCCCTTGACCAAAGCTTCAAAATGATTATCTGGAAGTAGATGGTTGAGATGTGGAAGGCTGGTCTTCGCATCTTGCCTGTCTTTGTTTACAGCATTGGTCATACCGTCTTTGAGGCTGGGTGTATGTGGCAGTTCGAAATTGATGGTTGTAAAATCAGCCCTGTTTCTTTTTGTTCGCAGGAACATAGATACCCAGGGTTTTTAAGGTGGCCCTGGAATCCTCCAGGGTATCTAAAGACACATCTCTGTTTTCCTCAGAAAATTTCTGACCCTCGAAGGGTAAAGTCCTTGCTGTGGCCTGGACCTCTCTAGGGAACCCAGAGAGGTGGAGGCAGGATGCCCAATGTATGACCACGGACGTAGCGGTGGAGAAGGCTGTCATGTCTGCAGAGTTGAGAGAGGCCTGTAGGGCCATCCTGGCGATGCGAGACCCTTCGGAGATGTTAGCCTTATACTGTTCCTTTTTGTCACCTGATAAAAGTTGACATTTTAGTGAACAGATTGTGCGTGTATTTGGCTAGTAAGGCTGAATAATTAGTTATGCGAAATTGGAGTGTAGCTGAGGAATACACTTTCCATCCAAAAAGGTTTAGCCTTTGCCAGTCCTTATCGTAAGGGGCGGTTCCAGCCCCTTTTGCTAGCACATAATAATTCTTGTCAGATCTCTTACACGAAGGTGGGGCTGTGGCAGGTATCTGCCAGATTATTTTTGCAGGGTCCATTATGGCAGCATTAATAGACAGTGCAATGTTTGCTGATGGAGATGCCTGGAGGATATCTGTAAGCTTGTGAAGGGTCTCTGGTACCTCTGCTAAGGAAATGTCCAGGGATTCAGCTACCCCTTTGAATAGACCCTGGAAGGATTTGAAATTGTCCCCTAAGTGTGTGTGTGTGTGTGTGTGGGGGGGGGGGGGTTGGCCTTATTGCTTGGTCTGGCAATAAAGATGAAATGCGGGTCAGTGGCAGGTGTGTCCTCGGGTTCTTCTATCTCCTCCTCCTGCGTCTCTGAGGGAGCTGGGGCAGGTGGTAAAGCGGATTGCTTTGTTCTAGAACTTGGTAGATTGGGGGGGTCTGAGGCTCTGGGCCCTATCTGGATCCCAGTATGCCAGTTCGGTTGAAAAGTCATAGGAGGTGGTACCCATGGTTGAGCCTGCCTGCCTCGCATATCAGCAGATGTTTGATGCTGAGAGGACTCTGGCTTAGGGGAGGAGTGGCGAGGGGTGTATATCCCTGCCTCAGAGGATATTTGTTTTGAGAAAGAAGGAAGATAAGGCCGTATTCGTTTCCCTCTTCTTGTTGTCTTGAAGCTGGAGACGCACCTGGGAGACGGGGGGCGGGGTGGGAGAGGGGGAATTGAGGAGAGAGAGAGAGAAACAGCTAACAGAATTTTTTTTTTTAAGGTTTTAAGTAAACTATAAATTAAAGGGTAAATAACTAAATGAAAAGGCTAATAAGGCTGGGAAAAACAGAAAACTACTGAGCTATCCAAGGTTAAAAGAGGCACTGCTGTTGCTCCGACTCAAGCCAAAGGTGCTAGAGAAGTAACTGGGGGATGGTTGGCTGTGCACACTAGGTAACTGCTCCAAGTGATGCGAGATGGCTGCCACCCGTGTGTGGTCCGCAGGGGCACTGCTACTACAAATCTCTGATTACAAGCGCAGGGCGCTAAAACACCTCAAGGGACAGTCCTTGAAGAAAAAGCATCTGACCAACTCAACAATCTGGTCCTCCGCACTCCAAAACCACCTACTGTCATTAGAATTAGTGTGCATGTGGTTATTCAGAAACAGAAGAGTTCTAAGGATCGCTAAATCAAGCAAAAGAATTCAAGGTTAGATTAGTGTGAAATGCAAAGAAATCTCAAGGAAATAAGTAGAAAAGCTACAGTTAGCTTATAATTTTAAGAGCTGAAGCAAGGGATGCAGCACAGGTGTTGCATTCGGTCTCTGGTGGTGGGGTGCTGACTGTCTTCTTATTTTGGCAACAAGTCTGAAAGAGCAGCTTGCCTGCAATCTCCAAGGAAAAGAAGATGCTGCAATGACTAAGGCTGTTATGAGAGGCATGAAGAGATATCAGTGAGAGCTGAGTGAATCCTGCAGACCAATCTAAAGAAGCACTTGAAAAAATGACCCCACCTGGGTGAATGCCTGCTAAGAGGAATACATCTTTCATAAAGATACTTTTTAAATTAACATAACTGACTACTTGAAGAAAAGCATTAAAAGAAAAGATAATGTGCACCAAACAACAAATTGTGCTAGAAGATGGAATCATCGTGAACTAACTTATGATGGAACAAACATATTGAAAGAATATTTTCCCTTTGCTTAGACCGTAGATTTGAGTTTTCCAATCGACAAACACCAATTTGTAATTCTCAGGACTAACTCTGAAGCATGGAGCAGAAATCTCTTGTTCAATTACTTTCTTGTGGCTAGCAGAAGTGATGTCTAATCAATAGAGCTCTACTTAATACCTGAATTATAATGAACGCAAGCATACGGTCATATCTGCACAGTGCATCGTTTCCAACCTTTCAGTGCATTGCAATGTAGAAGGAGAGAGCAATTAAGAAGAAAGAGGAAAAAAACCTTAGTGGCCCTTCTGAACTTGCAGCCATAGCTGTTATCTCAGAATACAAGAGAGCATACTGCTGTACCTTAGTACTTGAACAAAACATCAGTCTTTTATTTCTTTCATCTGTCTACCATCCTTTCACTGTGCATATGGAAATGACAGGTGAGCCCTTGTGAAGTATCAAATACCAACATTTCATAAGGAATGCTAAATATTTTTAAATTAACGTTTCTATTTACTGTTTGCCCAGACAACAAGGCTGGCTATACTGTATATAGGTTATCAGTCTCATTATGATTTTACTTTTGGCCAACTTTTTTAAAAATTATTTTTAATCTAGAATTTTGATGTGATTAAATGTACGTGATTAGGGTTTGTTTGTTTGTAAATCTAGCCTGGAAATTATTTGAATAATCTGGGTTCAGTTTAGTTGTTCTATTTCCCCTTCTATCTTTCTTTGATTAAAAAGATTTCTCTGTGTGAGAGATTAAAAAGAAAGTTGCATTATGCTACCTCTGGGGAAATAACCCAAATTCTCATCAGTGCCTTGATGAATCTGGCTAAGCAGATTTTTTGGCAGATTATGTATTTTCTGCCCAATTTGTCAGATACCTAAAAAAGTGATGTGATGAAAAGAAAGCATCTGACAACAATTTTGGAACTCATGATAACTGGAGAGGGAATAATATGAAAGGATCAAGAGCGACTGTCCAATCTATTTCCAAGTTTGTGGTGTTTTAGAGGCAGATATATGCATAATTAGATCACACTATGAAATTTACCATTTCCCTTAGTCCTCATCATTACCACCACAAGGAACGTTCAGAGAACAAGGTTTAGCAAATCAAATCTGACTACTCTCCTTTCTCCCCAAGAAGCTGCTAGCTAAATGATCTGATGTATAATTTGACAGAAAATTAAATATTCTAATAAAAATCCTGAACTTTATAAGAGGTCACACTTTGCCTTATTATTATGGTTGCCTATTTCAGTATCTCAGTTTTATTTACGCTTCCATTCAGAAAAGCATTTAAGTATCTTAGATACAAAAACGATTTCTTACCGCAATTGCCTAACGGGATTATTTTAATTTCTGTGTTTATTTCCATGAAGAGGATAAGAAGTTTTTTACAATATTCTAATATGCAGAATTTGTTACAACTGCAAATTATACTTTCAAAAATAATGCCATCAATTCCCTTTAGTAATACTGTATGTTACTTATTTAAATAAAAATATTTACTACTCATTTTGAAGTTTATGTTGGGATAAACAAAAAAAGATACCTGGTGAGACAGGTGGGGCTCTGATTATTTTTCATAAGTAAATTTGTGAAGATGCAGGGTGTAAAACAAATTTACTCCTTATGCTTTAGACCATGTCATAAAAAGGACTGGATGGTTTCAATCATAATTTTTAAATAAAGTTGTGTTTTTGAAATTACCTGGAAGACAAAATGCTTCAAAGATAGAGTAGGATGTTAACTATATGAAATAAATATAGACCACATTTCTAGAAAAAATAAAATAAAGGGTTTAGCAGGTAATAGAGTAATAATTTAGAAATCGAAAAGACCTCTTAGATGATCTAGTCTACTAACCTCCATTCAAGGACTGTGTATAATTGCTTTCTACAGTTTAATTTCCAGAACTTTATGCAGCTTTCTAAGGGTAGATTTACCTATATTTGGATGGGGGTAGAGAAGGCAGAAAACTGGGGGGAGTGGGTGGGGGTGAGAGAGGAATAAGAGTAAGGGAGAGACAGATGGACAGAATGTTGCCTGAATACATTTTCTAATAATTTTCTATTTTTGCAGTACACACACACAAAATACCATGATCATTTTCTGTTTTATTCTGTCCAGGTACAGGCGATTGCCTTAAAATACTGATTTCCAGCTCTGGCCCTGATTGTTGCTTTGGTAAACTTAATTACAAGGATTTATAGTTCTTTGATTACATTTCTGGTGTGTCTGAAAAATAGGTAAAGCCCTCATTATTTGACTAATCAAAACAGTATTTAATAGATTATCTGATTAAACATATGACTGCAAATATTTGTAATGATAAGATACTTAATTATTGAGACAAAAAGCATTTTAGATCAGAGTTATATCATTTGTGTATTGATGATAGCATAAGAAAATGTGTGACGTACATGAAAAAGTAGTGGATTAAAATTGCAAAGTGGGGAAAGAATAGCAAAACTGCAATTAAGTATTTTGAATATATTTATTCCTTATTTCCAGAATAGTTAATTATGTAAATGTAGTATTCTTTATATACTTCATCATTGAGAATGAGTATCTGAGTCACTGTTTATACAACAAAAATGCAGGGATTTTATCTGCTGATCTAAATTTCTTTTCTTTTCTTGTATGTTTTTCAGTTTAAAATTTTCAATTACCATGCATTGTTAAATAAAATATTAATCTCCTAAATAAAAACTGAGATTCCCCAAGGGGACAAGTAAAATCCCCCAAGGGGACAACAATATTACACAAAATTCATTTGGATAAATTCAACTTTTTCTTCATTTCCCTAAGTAATGGGAATTAAAACAATCAAACAAAAACACACAGGAAAAATAAGGAACATAAACACAAGTTATCCTCTTTTTAAAAGAAAAACAAATCTAATGAAATGAACAATGTCCCTCTTAATTTGTCAAGGCAAGTGTTTGTCAAAAAAGGTCAAATACTGATATATAAGAATTTACAAGTTATTTTCAGGAGTTCACTGTTTACAACTAACAACAAAAAGCAGGTGCTGAAAGCCATTTTCCACTTGGTGATGAAAAGGAGATGAACTGTAACAACACACAATACAGTAAAAAGAAAAGGAGTACTTGTGGCACCTTAGAGACTGACCAATTTATTTGAGCATAAGCTTTTGTGAGCTACAGCTCACTTCATCGGATGCATACTGTGGAAAGTGTAGAAGATCTTTTTATACACACAAAGCATGAAAAAATACCTCCCCCCACCCCACTCTCCTGCTGGTAATAGCTTATCTAAAGTGACCACTCTCCTTACCATGTGTATGATAATCAAGTTGGGCCATTTCCAGCACAAATCCAGGTTTTCTCTCCCCCCCCCTCACAAACCCACTCTCCAATGCCATCCATAGCCTCAGAAACAACTCTGACATCATAATCAAAAAGGCTGACAAAGGAGGTGCTGGCGTCATCATGAATAGGTCGGAATATGAACAAGAGGCTGCTCGGCAGCTCTCCAACACCACTTTCTACAAGCCATCACCCTCTGATCCCACTGAGAGTTACCAAAAGAAACTACAGCATTTGCTCAAGAAACTCCCTGAAAAAGCACAAGATCAAATCCGCACAGACACACCCCTGGAACCCCGACCTGGGATATTCTATCTACTACCCAAGATCCATAAACCTGGAAATCCTGGGCGCCCTATCATCTCAGGCATTGGCACCCTGACAGCAGGATTGTCTGGTTATGTAGACTCCCTCCTCAGGCCCTATGCTACCAGCACTCCCAGCTACCTTCGAGACACCACTGACTTCCTGAGGAAACTACAACCCATCGGTGATCTTCCTGATAACACCATCCTGGCCACTATGGATGTAGAAGCCCTCTACACCAACATTCCACACAAAGATGGACTACAAGCCATCAAGAACACTATCCCCGATAATGTCACGGCTAACCTGGTGGCTGAACTTTGTGACTTTGTCCTTACCCATAACTATTTTACATTTGGGGACAATGTATACCTTCAAATCAGCGGCACTGCTATGGGTACCCGCATGGCCCCATAGTATGCCAACATTTTTATGGCTGACTTCGAACAACGCTTCCTCAGCTCTCGTCCCCTAACGCCCCTACTCTACTTGCGCTATATTGATGACATCTTCATCATCTGGACCCATGGAAAAGAAGCCCTTGAGGAATTCCCCCATGATTTCAACAATTTCCATCCCACCATCAATCTCAGCCTGGTCCAGTCCACACAAGAGATCCACTTCCTGGACACTACAGTGCTAATAAACGATGGTCACATAAACACCACCCTATACCGGAAACCTACTGACCGCTATTCCTACCTACATGCCTCCAGCTTTCACCCTGACCACACCACACGATCCATTGTCTACAGCCAAGCTCTGCGATACAACCGCATTTGCTCCAACCCCTCAGACAGAGACAAACACCTACAAGATCTCTATCAAGCATTCTTACAACTACGATACCCACCTGCAGAAGTGAAGAAACAGATTGATAGAGCCAGAAGAGTTCCCAGAAATCACCTACTACAGGACACGCCTAACAAAGAAAATAACAGAACGCCATTAGCCGTCACCTTCAGCCCCCAACTAAAACCCCTCCAACGCATTATTAAGGATCTACAACCTATCCTGAAGGATGACCCAACACTCTCACAAATCTTGGGAGACAGGCCAATCCTTGCCTACAGACAGCCCCCCAACCTCAAGCAAATACTCACCAGCAACCACATACCACACAACAGAACCACTAACCCAGGAACCTATCCTTGCAACAAAGCCCGTTGCCAACTGTGCCCACATATCTATTCAGGGGACACCATCACAGGGCCTAATAACATCAGCCACACTATCAGAGGCTCGTTCACCTGCACATCCACCAATGTGATATATGCCATCATGTGCCAGCAATGCCCCTCTGCCATGTACATTGGTCAAACTGGACAGTCTCTACGTAAAAGAATAAATGGACACAAATCAGATGTCAAGAATTATAACATTCATAAACCAGTCGGAGAACACTTCAATCTCTCTGGTCACGCGATTACAGACATGAAAGTTGCGATATTACAACAAAAAAAGTCATATCCAGACTCCAACGAGAGACTGCTGAATTGGAATTCATTTGCAAATTGGATACAATGAACTTGGGCTTGAATAGAGACTGGGAGTGGCTTAGTCATTATGCAAGGTAACCTATTTCCCCATGTTTTTTCCTACCCTCTCCCCCCCCCCAGACATTCTTGTTAAACCCTGGATTTGTGCTGGAAATGGCCCACCTTGATTATCATACACATTGTAAGGAGAGTGGTCACTTTAGATAAGCTATTACCAGCAGGTGAGTGGGGTGGGGGGAGGTATTTTTTCATGCTTTGTGTGTATAAAAAGATCTTCTACATTTTCCACAGTATGCATCTGATGAAGTGAACTGTAGCTCACGAAAACTTATGCTCAGATAAATTGGTTAGTCTCTAAGGTGCCACAAGTACTCCTTTTCTTTTTGCGAATACAGACTAACACGGCTGTAACTCTGAAACACAATACAGTAGTTAACCTAAATGATCACATTAAAATGCTTATAAAGGACAAGAGGTTAGATGGATGGTCAAGGCATCACAAAGAACAACAGACCAAGCTACTCAACACCAGGTGCTAAAATATTTTCTCTTCCAGCCCTTCCCAGAGTAAATAAAGAGAAAACATCTCTACCCCATCCACACAGTATTGATATCCAATGATATTGGCATATCACTGTACACTGTTTAAAGAATTAATTAACAGGAAAGCCTGGCAGCATTAATCAAATTACTAAAGTCACCGCCCATTAAATTTATGATAATATAAGCATCAACATTTAGCAGAGACCACACAATATTTATCAGAACTACGGTAATCTATCCAATATGTAACTCAATGACTGGAGAAATATTAAATAGCTAGCATGGAAAACAACATATCATCTGTGTAATACTGCTATATTATGTAATATAGAAAGACATGAAATTGCTGGGCTGTGCTGAAAAACTGAACAAAAATCCTTTAATTCTATATTAATCATTTGTAAGAACATACGGAAAAATGAAAACACATCCCGTTTGGTATTTTAAATAAAAACAATCAAAGGTAATCCTTTAAAATTAGGGTTCAGATTAGTCTCCGCAAAGGATGCAGTTCAATTGAAACATCTGGTAGTGTTATGTTGCGAGACAGATCTTTTTTAACTTTGGAAATGAGATTAGTAGATCCGTTATGTGTAAGTGTCCAAGTAATTTCTAATTATTTTATCTGGGTCACAGATAATCCGCTTTTACTGGCCTCCCACTATGACATCAGAGGATCCTGCTGAAGCGATTATCCTGTTACCTTCCACCAACCATGGGAAGATGGGATTTTCCGTGTGTGTGTGTGTGTGTGTGTGTGTGTGTGTGTGTGTGTGTGTGTGTGTGTGTGTGTGTGTGTGTGTGTGTGTGTGTGTGTGTGTGTTTTTTTATATATATAAATAAAATATATAAAAATGAATGAAAGAGAAGTGGCCGATCGCTTCAGGCAGATGGCTGCCAATGGTCAGAGTTGTGCTCTGGCAATCTTGGACTAATGCTGTTCTAACTTGCATTAGGAGCTGAAAAAACAGCTCCTGCCTAACTCCAGGATTTTGAGAAAGGATAACAGGGAGGAGGCAGAAAGCCACCTCTTTCCCCATCCATCTCCCTCCTTCAGGTGTTCAGTAATGACACTCACATGCACCTGAAGATCAAATACAATACTTTGTAATGGCTTGTAACTTTCTCTTATGACTAGAGCTGGTCATTTTTTAAAATTTTTGTATAAATCCATCTAATTTTGTAAAACCAATTTTCTTAATTGTGAAATGTTTACTGCTTTTTAAACAAGTTCTAGTTAAGATAATATTTAGCTCAATCCACAATGAAGAGCAGTATAAAAAAGTGCCACCTCATTCATCTGCCCATTGTATTCATTCAGAATTTCTCTTCTCAGTGTATTGACAAAAATACATGTTCAGTTGTTTTTACTCCTGTTAGCCTTGTAGAACTGGCATAGCTAAGAGAGCTATGAATTATATTCCATTTGTGCCTCATTAACAAGACTGCTTATTAAGTTCCAATCACTTACACCTTGCAAACCTATTAAAGAGAATGCAGTTGCACGGAATCACTGTGGGCGTAATCTATAAAGACAATGAAGTTGCAGGGGTTTAGTTTGAGGGCCTGATTCTTTATTTCTGGTGATAAACAAGAAGGTAAGAATCCTGCTACATTACAGATCCCATGATGAGTCTGCAGGGTTGGCAGTAAAAATTAATTGAATCTTATTTAGATGAAGTTAAAATTAATCATTTCAGCATACTTGCATTATCCCTTCTCAACAACCAACACGGACTATTGGCTTTGGTTTCTATAAAGTTATAGGACGATGATTGAGCTTTTTTTTAGCAGATTGTATTATGCAGAGGTGCTAGTTTGTTTGGATTATGGAGCAGGTTAGAATTATTTAAGTTTGTAACTCAGTTTCCTTTGTAAACCTGATTTCAGCATCCCTTCTAAAAAAAGGGAAAGAAGAGTGAAACTTTAGTTTGCTGAACTCATCTAGTCACAATTTGCACAGAGGATCCAGCACAGAGCCTTGGAAAAAGGGCAGGAATTCTGCCTGTTCTGCTTCACCACTCTCCAAAGGCCTCTGCTCTAGCCAATCCCACTTACACCCACTCTTGTGCATCTCTGTAAATCACAAGAGAGCTCTCCAGGGGGCAGATGCTAATGTAGCATAAATACCTTAAACTGTGACTTCCCGTTCTTTCAGATGTTTGGGTTTCTTTTAAATTTAGCCTCAGCTCTGAATTTCCTGGCTTAATGATTGCCTCTTGCTAACTACAACTCCTATCAGGACTTTTACCCTTAATTTATTAAAACAGCTCTTTAAAAATAAATTTGCGTTTTATCGATTTCATATCACATTTGCTCAGTTTACAAGTATTCATTATTCTACAACACTGCCCAATAGCATGCGAGGCACTCCACAGTACAGCTTAGAACACACCAACTCTTTGCTCAAAAGACCTTACAATCTGATTTCACGCAGTGGAATGAAGGGGGCAAACTAAACAACAAAGTGGACTTGGGTATGAAAGAACAAGGTACAGCAAAAAGGAAATTTTCCAACTTGAATGAACATGAACACAAAATATCTGCTAATAATAAGAAACCAAGCTTCTGCAAACTTAACAATAGAAAACTTCAAAATATATGCTTTTATTAAACATTTAATAAAAGCTTCTTCTACCCAGAATGTATAATTAACTCATAGCCTCAAAGTGTAATTGAGGCCAAAATACTGTAAAATTTTAAAAAGGGTAACACATTTGCATACCTTTTATTGCATTATAGATCCACTGTTACACTACATAGGAAAAAATTAATGATATAAACTCTTAACAGGGCAAAAGCCATTCACTAACTGATGGAAATAAGGAAAATATTTCCCCTATGGGTTGGTTATTCCATAACTGTTCCACTACGGAAAACTCAAAGTTTTCTTACACTTTCCCCTCCTACAGAGTACTGCCAGACAAAGATGGACTACTAATACAACAGTTCCTCTGTTCATATATTTTTATTGATTTTATATATGGTCCACACTGCCTGACAGTATGCAAATATATAATTGAGTTACAATACACTGATAAACTATCTGAAAAATCAAACAACGAAATACTTACAGTGAAAATACCCACGAGCTGAGTGTAAAAGAGTCCACTTATTCCACCTAACATTATTATGCCCATGAAGGTCGATATTCTTAGCAAGGCAAGTTCATGTCTAAATACAAAGAGATCCTATGAACAAAGGGAAACAGAAAAGACTGTTTAGTTTTCAAAAATTACATGAAGAAAATGATTCCTGAACAAAGCAATAACATTAGATAAGAAGTGATTCATTTATGATAATAATAAGATAGACATTTATGACTAAAGCAATGCATTTATATGAGCTCAGTGGTATTTTTTCAATGCATAAATGCTAAAAACTCAAAACCTATAAAATATGTGTTTTCTATTTATACATTCAGACATACAAAAAGGTGTGCTAGATTTTCAAAAAACTCAATCCACTATTTAAGGTTTGGTAGTATAGTAAGCCCTGCCAGTTTATTCCTGGCTTTTCCGCAGCAAAGCATGCCACATGCTATTCTGTACGCACTTGTCTTCACAAGGAAACTTTCTCTGCTATAAGGCTTCCGTATCTTGGCTCTAGCCATAGTCTATTACATTATTTTAATAACACTTCTTAAAAAAAAAAAAACACTTAGAGCTTGACTCAAAGATGGCACTGTAATAAAATAAAAATATAGAGTTAGGGCTGTCAAGCAATTAAAAAAATAATCATGATTAATCGTGCTGTTAAACAATAATAGAATACCATTTATTTCAGGGTGGATAAAAAACAATGATTTTTTTTTCAAAAAAATAAAAAAAAAACAGATTTTTTTATTTAAATCAAATTTTTTTGATAAAATGCATTTTGATTAAAAAAGATAGTTTTAATTAAGATACATTATAGCTCAAAGATATCTCATCATGAAATAGGGATTATAAATTCTAATTCTATAGTATGAGACAATATATTCATGTAATGTTTAAGAAAAATTTTGTAAATGAGTTCCAATAGTTCATGGATTAGGGACTCAATTTTATGGGGTTCCAGGGGCTTCTGTACAGATTATTTAGGTTAATTTTTCTATGTACCCAATGGGACTCAGTGCTCAGTCTAGAAGATACCATCAGAGATGCTTAGTTTTGCAGTTCTCAAACTGTAGATTTGTGACTCCAGAGATAACATGCTTGTTAACAGCAAAAATGTTTTTAAATAAATAAATAAAATACGGGGTGAGAAGTAACCAACCTCAACCCTATTGTCCCTCTGCAAATTTGTGTACACAGAGTCAATCCCTTACCTCTCTCTAAAAGTGCAAAGTTTCAAAAAGTTCAATGAATAGAAGATCGTTGGGGGCGGAATAGATCTGGACAAGGAGAAGAAGTCTGGAGATAAATGTGAGAAGGGAAGGATAGGCAGCAGAAACAAAAGTGAAACTCTTTGAGCAGCAGATTCCAGAAGACTTGAGGTCTTTCTGAGTGTAGCCTTCATTGATTTGAGATCTACCATACCGTTCTCTCACTAGAAGGGAAAACCTATAATGGCAGCAGGCCATAAAAGAGACCCAGTCTGGGAATATTTTAATGAAGTTCCTCTACCTGTTGGTAAGACAGGTGTGCGTGCAAAATGCAAACAGTGCAACAAAGAAATGCAAGGCCTGGTCGCCTGAATAAAACAACATCATGAGAAGTGTTCCTTCTCAGGAGGAAGCTGCGTTGAAGATGATGAAAGAAACATGTCTGAACATGCAGGATCTTCAGGTTGTTAAACTTTTTTATTTCATACTTCTTTCTTAATGACTGCCTGTCTTCCTTCTGGACTATTCTTGAATTCTCATGTTTGAGCAAAAAATATAGTTGTTACTCTACAGTACTATCATTTTAGATGAAGTTGTGATAAAAAAATAAATAGATGAAATAGGCAGATCTTCCTTTTACAATTTCACCTTTAAAGTAGTACTGCCAGTGAATGCAATGAGTAATACTAAATGAGCAGTATGGTAATAATAATTAAATAATTGCATTGACTTATTTTGTTTAGGAGAATCTCAACATACAGGATTCTGAAGACTATCCACCTTCAAGATCACCATCATTTTCTATAGTTTCAGAGTTATCTGCCAATGATAGTGTTTCAGTCACATCATGTATGTCACATAGCTACAGTATATCGCCTGTAGCAAAAAGAAAAAAAAAATCTCCATCATCCAGAAACAACCATAGATAAATTTGTGATAACAACAACTAGCAGATTACAAAAAGAGGTAATTGATGAAAAAATTGCCTGGTTTATTTATACAACAAACTCTCCTTTCTGTACGATTGAGAACCCACACTTCATTAACATGGTTCAATTATTAAGACCAGGATACAGTCCACCCAACAGAGCAGATGTCACAGACAAATTGCTGGATAAAGTGTTAACCTGAGTGGAGCAATGTCCAAAATGATCCTGTTGTATGTGCTTGTATGACAACAGAAGAAGGGAATGTCTTCCTTACAGAAACAATTGATACATCAGAAAATGCACACACACAGCAGAATACTTACAAAAAGTAGCAATAAAAGCTATAACAAACTGTGAAAAAAAATTCAAATGTCTAGTATGCAGCTTGGTCACAGACAATGCTGCAAATGTATCCAAGATTAGAAGAAATAATTTAGGAGAGAGATCCAAGCTAACAACATATGGCTGCAGTGCTCATTTGATGCATCTCCTAGCCAAAGACTTCAGAGTTCCAGAAATAAAGGTTAATGTTGTTGAAATTGCAAAATACTTCCATAACAACCACGCTTGCAGCAGCTGCTCTGAAAAAAGTGGAAGGAACCAAGTTAACTCTCCCACAAGACGTGCGATGGAACTCAATAGTGGACTGTTTTGACCACTATATCAAGAACTGGCCTAATCTGATGACAGTTCGTGAACAAAATCATGAAAAAATAGATGTCCCTGTCACAGCCAAAGTTCTCAACATTGGTCTTAAGAGAAATGTTGAACACATGCCGAGTACCCTGAAGCCTAGTTCTGCAGCCTTGAACAAAATGCAAGGAAACAGCTGTTTTATTGTTGACACTGTTGAAATTTGGAAGGAACTTAAAAAGAGAAATATGCAATGACAGAGTTAAATTACAAGCACTAAAAGAACTAATGGAACAAGCACTATCTCCAGCGCATTTTCTTGCAAATATTCTCAATACTCGGTTTTGTTTAACTAACAATTTTAAAATGCTATTTTTGTACATTTTTCACTGAATTCCAATTTCCATCCAAATGTACCTTGACACAAATCAACAGTAAAACATTAATCTAGTAAATCAGAAATGTGTCATTCACTATTTTCTAACATAATAAAAATATAAATATCAGCAAGCTGAATAAATGTATAAGCTATATAATTGCTTAAATAAATCACACAGATACAGTGTATCCTCCTGTTTAGAAAAAAGTTGCACCAAATTTAGTATAAAGTTTATCTTTAATTGCAAAATACATGTTTTAATGGTTATATCACCCTGATAATCAATTTTTCTTTAGGAAAATAACTAAAAAGTACACATACAAAAAATTAATTATTTAAATCAAGGTTTCCTGATTGCTAATTTTAATCATGATTAAAATTGGTGATTTAAATCAAACTAAACATAATTTCAAGTTTATTTCCTAATGCTGACACTTAAGACAGACATGTTCTTCCAGGGTTTATAACTGAAGAATTCCAGTGCTGTTTGTGAGATTAAGAACTAGAAAGAACTTTTTATTATTTATGTTACATTAGTACCCAACAGTGGTGACAAGAGCACAAACTAAATGGTGGGACTGAGGCTGGAAGTTCCATGCCCCGCAAAAATATTTCTGATCCCACCCACACAAAATCATTTCTCATCCCAAATAAAATTAACCAACTAAACAAACTGGGAATTCCCTCCCACAAGATCGCCTCTCTGCTGTAACTCCTACCATTGCTCCACTACTATTGAAAATAAGCAGGCAACCTCTTTCACTCTGTTCCTTACCCTCCCATCTCTTTGGTTTAGTGACAAGCCCCACATTTCACATACTGCTCATTGCAAAAGCCCCATGTCCCCCACTCTTCCTTTTATTTATTTATATATATATATATACACACACACATATATATATACACACACACCCATATACACACACACACCCCTACCCTGTCAGAGGCTTCTTATTCCCTCTTTTCTTGTTGTTCTCAGGCCCCTACCCACTGCCTCCAAGTCACAGGCTGGCCAGTTCATCACTCTCTCTACCTCAGGGTATGTCTACACAGCAAAGAAAAACCCGCAGCTGGCTCATGCCAGGAGGCTCAGGCTCCTGGGGCTTGGGCTGTAGGACTGTTTCATTGCTGTGTAGACTTCCAGGCTCAGGTTGGAACCCAAGCTGGGACTCTCCCACCACTCCAGGGTCCCTGTGTAGACGTACCCATAGGCCTTGTGATCAGTAGGAAAAACACATGTTCTTGCGATGTGGTTAGCGAACGTGGTTAAAATCCTAATGAAGACAAGGCAGTTTGCAGTTTACATATGTTAGCGCCTCGAATGGCTAAAGTGTTAAAACTACAAAATGCCTTGTTTTTAACTCATGTTAATTACCCTGTGTTCGCTAAAATGCAGTAAGAACACACTTTTTTCTCTATTGAAGACAAGACCTATGATATGCCACTAAAAATGCTAGAATCTTCCCAGCTTTCCTCTCCTTGTTACTCTTTCTACTGAAGAGAAAGAAGAAAGGTATCTGCCACAAAGTAGAGGGGATTAGCTCTACTAGCTTCTTTTTACTAGCCATCACTGTTCTCAAGAGATCCAACAAAGATCCATCATTCTAGGTACTATACAACTGAGAGAAACTGATTTAGGGCCTTAAATTTGCAAAGGGATCCACATGGGCAGACCCATATTCCTGCACAGAACCCCACTTGTGTCTGCCAACATTGGAACCCTTTGCAAATCTGGCTTTAACAGTAAAAATAACAGTTTAGTTTCTCTGCCCTTCCTGGAAACAGAAAAACAACAATATAAAGGGAAAAAAGAAAGCCTACACTTTAAAATTCAGATTAAATAATCTAAAGTATTAATAATGTAGTTAGGATTTTAGATACGTAGATTCCCCCAATTTATTTTATTATTTCTTTGCAGTAAGTATGAAGTAGCAATTTTTCCAAACAAAACTAGCCAAGATTACAAAATTGCCAGTTTAAAGCTATTCAAAAATTAAAGCAACCAATACTGGTTAAAATAAAGTCTAATCAATTTTGGACAGATCTTCACCTCATTCAAGCAGTGGTCAGGACTCTCCTTGCCTCTATGCAACACGAGTGCCATGCAACCACAATTTGACCCCAAAGGTTCACTTACCCAATCACATTCCATAACATGCTCAAGGACAATGCTTCACAAATAGATCATGGAGTTTCATAGCTTGTAAGTCATTATCACATTAACACAGTGGCTCCCCAACAGCCTGTTCCTCCCCATCACCACACAGATTCCTATGGTTCTCGGATTCCTTGTACAAAAATATGGACAAACCTGCGAAGCAGTGGCAAGAAACTTGGGCTGAAAGACTGACAGAACAAATGTCTGTAGGCTTATGCTGAAGTGTATTACAGGCCAAGAGATATTCCTTCTCCATCTTAATAACAGTTGCCAAAGACATTCTGAAAAGAACCATTCAGGGTGGTGAACAGATTCAAACACGCATGCTTGAAATCCACAGCAGAATCCAGCATCATTCACTGCAAAACAGTTTTCATCCTTTTCCAAGATCATCCACATCTGGGGAAGGAGACTAGCCACACATGACACACAGTGTCAAGGATATGGCCAGTTCCTTTCCCCAATTCAGCCCAGGCTCACTAAGGAAGTCCCAGATATACTGAGAGAGACCTGCAAATTATACCTTTGTCTTGCCCCTCTTAGATGGGGAGTCTAGAGCAACAGAAACGCTTTTGACCGAGACTGCCAGCAACTCAAAGAAAAAAATAAAATACATCGAACATACTCTAGTCTGTCAGTCCCTAAAAAGAAATGTTCCCTGATGCATCAGATCTTGCCAGCCACCACCGACTATCAAATAGCTCTTCCCTGAGTAAATGTTTGTTTCAAAGCTAGCTAAAAACTGACTCCAAACATCTGTCTACAGGCAATAACTAGATCCTTCTCATTCAGATTTCAAACTGGGATTAAGAACAGAAACAAAAACAGAAACTATGTTTCTGCTTTACCCATGGAAATCTCTCATACTCTTGGACCTCTATCTACCAGAGAACACTTTTATCCCACCTTAGAGTGGCAGTAGGGGTCCAGACAAAAAAAAACACACACACAGAATCCTTCCTCAAGGGTTGTACTCAGAGTTAATGATTGGCAACAGTGCTTCTGCTATCAAACCCTTGCCTTGAAGAAGCACAGAACTATAATCTCTCCTTTGATCTAATTGATATTTACATGCAGGTGTTTGGAGATTGTAAGATTTGTAAGATTTCAACTGCCAACAATATCCACTGAACACAATTCTGTCATTCACAACCTACCATATCTTCATCATCTCCCAATTATCCCAGCATCTGGGCAAGATCAGCACATGGATGAGGAAAAACTGGATGACGAGATTATGCTGGTAGACACAGACACAGACACAGACACAGACACACACAGAAGGCTGTCCACTGAAATGTTGTCTACACTAGGCAAAGACTGACGTCCATATATTGTGAAAACATTCTGCAGTTTGGGGGTGCAGTTTTGACACTATGGCTTAGAATTGGAGTCTCACCTAGCTGCATCTGCACCAAATGAATTCTAACATCTTTAATTGGCTAGGAGACAGTGTCCCATCCTTGTAGATGATGACTTGGCTTCAATCTACACGCACTCATTATCTCCCAACCAGATTACTGCAATGCAATTTATTCCAACATCAAAATATCAACTCTGAAAATAACTCAGAGGTGCAGAATGCCGGAGCACGCTTCCACAACAACACTGGTTAGCAAGGCTGTTTACTTCATTAGCTTCCTACAGATCACCACACTAAGCAGGATGGCCTCTTATTGTCCAGACAAGCTTACAGGGTCAGGGAGGCACTGGGGTTAAATGGCAAGCAGCTAAAGGTCACCCATGCAAGGTCAGCATGGGTGAGAAGCAGGCCTCTTTTTACTTTGCCTTTCATACAACCCTACCCTCTATTTCTATGATAATTATTGTTTCCATGGGGTATCTATTTCTCGTTACTCTGTCTGTATTGCCAACTGTGATAAGGCAGGGTGCTACAGTCCCAGCTCCTGGGGATGCAGCACCTCGCAACTTGAAAGCAATTGTATGAGACCCTGCTATTGGCAAATCCTTGCAGTTGAACAGTACACTTAATTTGTTGATGATTTTTACGATTACAACTTGTAAATTGGCCCTAGCAGCATGGATCAGATTCCCCTTTATAGAGAGAAAAATGAATGGGGATTGAATCAGGTAGATAGTGCTCCCAACCCTATAGAGGTCAGGGGTTGAGATAATGCCTTTTTTGTGCAAATTCCGCATCAGCCTTGGATTTGTAATGAGGCCTGTGGACTGGCACAAGGCCTGGTGGTTGCTACATGCAGTGGGTTGACTGCCTACCCATACATCAGGTCTTAGAAAAATGCAGGCTTGATAGACATAGGCAAGGCTATGATGCTCATGACTTTGAGCAAAGGAGGGAAAGCTGGTGACAGCTCAAAGCCTGTAGGCGATATCTTTTCAAAGTTAAAGGTTCAATAAAGTTGCAGCCACTTAGCCAAAAGATTTTTAATTCTTGTCTTGTCTGCACACTTATTTGGCCACTGTCACTCGCAAGTTTAGGTCCTTATTTTTAAGGCTTTGCGTGCTCTGGGTTGAGGATTCCTAAAAAAGCAACTTTATCCTTTGGGGATCAGGACTATCCTCAGCTACTCCAATTGTACTTTCAGTATCATGTGTGGGAGACAGAGCTTTCAGAAGAACTGGCCCCAGGCTCTGAGATTTACTCATATAGGTACTTAGAATGAGAACAAGCCTGACAAATTTACAATCAAAATGGAATCTCACTTCTTTGATCTCACTTTCCTGTTAACACATAATATATATAAAAATTAATATGCCAACAGAAGAAAGTAAAACACATACACATGACTTTTCCCTCTGGGGGAGGGATGAAGAGGAAACCTCACATGACACTGCTAGTCTGCTTGTTTATTTTCAATTCTGGAAGTCTCTCAGATATCATGGTGATGAGCTCAATATAATAACCTGGATAGAAGAAGATAGGATAGAATAGAGAACAAAACCACAGACAGTCAGATAAACAAGCCAGATATCTCTAATAAAAAAAAAAAGTTTACCAAAGAGTAATATAATTTGTCACTCTTAGCATAAAAATGAAAACACAAACGACTATTAATCTACCTGTTTTACCTATAGCCAGACAGCAGCCTTTCAATATATCCTTTCCCCAAAACACTATTTTCTATTATAGCATATTTTATCTTCTTTCCTAGGTTATTCAGGATTCCTAAATAGTGCTTACAATTATACTGGAGGGAGGGATCAGAACTCTTACATCCTGTAAATTGTAATTATGACCCTAAAACAGCCAGTTTACTATAACACTCAAGGTAGAATTTCACATCTCATTTTCCAAAATAGTGTGTCATAGTCTTAGGGTACGTCTACACTACCCGCCGAATCAGCGGGTAGTGATCGATCTATCGCGTCTACTGTGGGCGCGACAAATCGATCCCCGATCGCTCTGCCGTCGACTCCTGTACTCCACTGTGGCGAGAGGCAGAAGCGGAGTCGACAGGGGAGTGGCGGCAGTCGACCCCGCGCCGTAAGGACGCGAGGTAAGTCGATCTAAGATATGTCGACTTCAGCTACGCTATTCTCATAGCTGAAGTTGCGTATCTTAGGTTGATCCCCATCCCAGTGTAGACCAGGACTTAGAACAAACAATTAATAGAGGTAGATACGTTATTTATCCTATTAAAGGGATTTTTATTGAAACAGTTATTTGACATCCCATCTGTTTGGAAGCTTAAAGCATGATTTAAACTTACTGGCTTCAGTTTTAATATATTTGTATACTTTGCTCTTACAAACATTAATGTACTGCCTCACAACCCTTTCCTTTTCAAATCCTCTGTGAAGTAATGTCATGTCCTTTTTATGGATGGGGAAAACTGAGGCCTAGGTAGGTCAGATAATAAATACCTTGCTCTTATGTTGTGCTTTTCCCATCAGCAGATCTCAGCACACTTTACAAAAGATGTCAGCATCATTATCCACATTTTACAGATGGAGAAACTGAGGCACAAAGAGGTGTAGTGACTTGCCCAAGTCACCCAGCAGGCCAGTGGCAGTCAGGAATAGAACCCAAGTCTCCTGAGTCCCAGTCCACTGCTCTATTCACTAAGGGCATGGCTACACTTGCAGATATAGAGCGCTTTGAGTTAAACCAGCCTTTGTAGAGCGCAGTAGGGAAAGCGCTGCAGTCTGGCCACACTGACAGCTGAAAGCGCACTGGCATGGCCACATTAGCAGCTCTTGCAACAGCCACAGAGAGCAGTGCATTGTGGTAGCTATCCCAGCATGCAAGTGGCTGCAACGTGCTTTTCAAATGGTTAGGGAGTGGGGTGGAGTGTGACAGGGAGTGTGTTATGTGTTTGTGGGGGGAGAGAGAGTGGGTTTTTGGGGGGCTGAGAGCATGTCAGCATGCTATTTTGTAAGTTCAGAGAGCAGCAGACCCCTCCACCCCCTGCCTCTCTCTCTCTCTCTCTCTCTCACAAACGGAGCTTTCAAAGGGCATATCCGCATTCCTGCAGCGATTCCAAAACAGTGACAAGAGTGGCCACTTGACTTAAGGGGATTATGGGATGTGTTTCCAGAGGCTGATCAGAGCGCAGTAATGCAACACCTCATTCAAACTGACGCCCGGGCGTTTCAGCCAAGGCGCACCATGTGTTAATCTTCTCACCGAGGTGGAGTACCAGGAGCGCTCTAGCCGCGGAGTCAGAGTGCTCTACATGCCTTGCCAGTGCGGACGGGTAGTGAGCTAGTGAGCTAGAGCGCCTGGGGCTGCTTTAATGCGCTCTAAATCGCAAGTGTACCCAAGCCTTAAGTCACACTTAGGGCTTATCTGATGGAGAATTAGTGCACAGCAAACTAGGGTGTAATCTACAGCTCCCTAATGTATCACACAAGAATTAGCCATATAGACCATGCACTAAAAATTCCATAGTGCACACTGACCCTACTCTCATTTCAAAGTGGAGTAGATAAAAGTGCACTAGGGAACTTTCAGTGCACGGTAGCAGGATCCACGTGGTCTGTTAGTGCGTGGCATCCTAGCAAGCTGTAGATTTACACTGCAGCTTGCCACATACTAATTCTCCACAGAGTTGCTTAAGATCACACAGGAAGTCAGTAGCAGACCTGGGAATAGAATCCAGGTCTCCAAATGCCCATTACAGCTTTCTAACCACAAAATTATGCTCCTTCTCATACATGTGGCTCATGAATCTTGTCTTTTACTTCTAAAAAATATTTGTATTTTATGTAAACGATGTCTTCCATTTTTCCTCTTCGGAGGCTATACTCTGGAAAGCTGTAATGTCGGGCAAATCCTACTACACCACTACCATACTCTACTCTAGAACCACTAAACATTGCAGGAGGTGGAGTGGAGGAGAGACAAGGAGAAGTAACAGCAGGAAAGGCTTTTAAGACAAAAACATTTTTCTCCAGAACAGGTCAACCTGGAAAGAGAGATGGTTTTCATTCCTCTCTTCTTGCTACTTTGGGAGTCGAAATCTTTCCCAGAAATCATGGATTTATTAAATTCGATAATTTAAAGAAAATACAGAACTAGGAAGATTAGAGTTTTCTATCTTTTGCAAATCATCAGAGCTAGCTGAGGAATTTGATCACTGTCTTATTTGAATTACATGTTGCTTCCTGCAAGGGTCTTGCATAGAAGTCAACACTGTTTTCATTTCTTTCCTATATTCAGTTCTTCTTCAGTTTCAGCAGTAATAGTACTCCTCCTACTGGACAAACAGAAGCAATAATTGCAATCTCTCATTCAGACACTACTCAGGCTACAAAGAGCCAAACATGCTACATAATAAACTGACTATGTACTTAAAGGAAGTGACTTTGGTGGTATCATACTGCAATTTCATATTTCTATTCAAGTAGGTGGCTTCTTGAACTATTTTCCAACTACTGCCCCGCTTAATAAACTTACATATTTTCATATTATACTGACAAAATACTACATAGTATTGTGTTCTTCTATACTATTAAAACAGCTTTATTTTCATCCCAATCTTATGTTTTTGTACCATGTACACCAAAGAATAAAAATAAAACAAAGTGAAGGCATGCAGCCAAAAATTTCACAAGTATTCTTAATGAGCCAGGAGAAAACTCTAATTCCAGATGGCCAATTTTTTAAAATGTATCCACTGTTTGGATTTCATGGTAAATACATGCCCTTACAGATTAAAGAAATGAAACCTCTTGTTTAAAGCCAGAATTTCTACAAAGAATGGCACTCCTGAGAAAGGTAGAATATGCTCAGGTCTCTGGATTACTGTGGCATTTCAAGGTTAATTTGTGTGGGAAGATTAAAAGAATTTTGCAAGTGGTTTTCTTAAATTCCTAACTAATTGTGACCAAGTCCTCTTGACGTTCCTGTTCTTCTGGTGCCCAAAGGGATGGATATATGATTATGTGGCACACTGTTATGTGACCTGACGTCCTCAGCAACACTATCAGTAGGGCCCTACCAAATTTGCGGCCATGAAAAATGTGTTACGGACTGTGAAATCTGGTCTCCCCCATGAAATCTGGTCTTGTGTGTACTTTTAACCTATCTATACTATACAGATTTCATGGGGAGACCAGCGTTTCTCAAAATGGGGCTCCCTACCCAAAAGAAGGGGGGGAGGGTCGCAAGGTTATTGTGTGTGTTGATGTGTCTCAGTATTGTCATCCTTACTTCTGTGCTTCAGAGCTGGGTGGCCAGAGAGCGGTGGCTGCACACCAGGTGCCCAGTTCTGAAGGCAGCGCCCCACCTGCAGCAGCGCAGAAATAAGGGTAAAAATACCATACCATGCCACCTTTACTTCTGCACTGCTGCCTTCAGAGCTGGGTCAGGACCACTACAGTTACAACACTGTGAAATTTCAGATTTAAATAACTGAAATCATGAAATTTACAATTTTTAAAATCCAATCACCAGGAAATTGACCAAAATGGACCATGAATTGGTAGGGACCTAACAATCAGAAATCAATCAAATGGGACTCTGATGTCATCTTTCAAGCTGAAATATTGGCTGGATTCCCAAACAAATTATATTTATTTTTCCTTTCTTTAATTTCAGCCACCAATCCTGCAGATGAAAAACAAAGAAGAGGTAAAGACTATCCGCTCAATACTAGCCTTCTGAAAGCAAATCTGAAACAATTAGTAACAGGCGACACCTGCAGTCTCTATTAAACAAATGTACACAAAATGTCTATTTGTTTACTTCTTTGTACTGTATGGCACAACATACTGTACCAGGGACTCAATTTTAAAAAAGTACGTGCCTGATAAATATCCTGATTCCACATCTGGGCACTTTATTTGGCACACGGGTGAGTAAAAACACGCTTTTTTGAGGCTCTTTGATGATTTAAGACCCTAAACGTGGGATCTGGATGTGTTATTTAGGCAATCACATGAAACTAGACTATGGTTATTGTACAGTCTGTCTATATAAGTCTGCTCCTCATCTGCCACATTGACTGTATATAGATGCATAAATATTAAGGATAAACACGTTTCCATTTATGTGCAGAAAAAACAGATTGGAATTTATTAATATATTTAATATACTGAACTACCCACGCATTTGATAATACAATTCTTAGAAAACTAAAATAAAGAGAGAGATCTACTCATTTTAAGACAGATAATTCTTAAAAGTTATACTGTCAGTGTTGGGAGGCCTGAACATGGCAAAATTTACATAATTTCCCATTACATTGCCTCACCCCAAAAAACAAATCGTTTTCCTTTAAAAAGCAAAGCTGAAAATCCAAGATTTGAGTAAAACAACTAAGTAGAATGCAATTACTTAAAGGAAATTAAATAATTACATTAAAATATTTTGACAACAGCATTTAAAGGGCTCCTATAAATATGGAGGATATACTCAAAACCATTAAAATACATTGTCAGATACATGTCAAGAGTAAATTGTCTGCACCATTCAAAGATTTTATCTTAGGAAAATAAATTCACTTTACTACATTGTAAGGGCCAATTCTGCAGTTCGTATGATTATACAGCATTTTCTCTGAAGTTCTGTATGTATGAGGCCTTAAGTGAGTGTCAGATAGCTAAGCATTAAACCCATTTTACAGATAATGAAGTGACCCAGTAAAACTGGAGATATTCTCGAAGCAGTCTACATTTTAGGGAATGTGTTTTATTCATTTAGAAAAGCATCTACTATCCAGAAACAAGGCTATATGAGAGGAGGAGACAAGTAACTAGCTCCATATAAGCACTGAAACTTTAAGAATTTTAAAGCATTTGAACTTACACAAGTGTATTCATGTCTGTGACAGAAAATCCAATTTGATTAATTTAGTTTAAGACTGAAAATCTGTTTTGAGAGAACACCCATAATTATATTATAAATAAGGCAAAATATTTTCAAAGTGATCTGCAAAAAAAACAAAAAATTTCAGTAGAAAGTACTGAATGTCCCCAGCAGTAAGAGGGGCATTTCAACATGTTAATAACTTACGCTTAGCACATTTTACCCCTTCTTGCATGTCCAAAGAGTACAGCTCCCCATATTTGCCAGCTGCTATCTGATGCTTCACCTCTGCATGTACTTCACTAAGGTCATCACATCACCACAGATCAACATGGAAGTATACAAGATGCTTATAAAGATAAGTCCCATTCTTTTCTGGTACTGTGCCTCTTTCAGAAAGTTTAATAGTCTTATGTTTTACCATTTAGGATACAAAATAAGATAATAAAATTTTAAGTTTTCATGTCAGGTACTTTGGATGGAAAAGGTACATATTAAGTAAATTATCTTATGCATGGACTCCCCCACGTAACAAGTATAGGAGAGGCATTTCAACAAACTCAGAAGTTACTCAGGAAAAAAAAAATCTAACATTTGCAGATCACTTTTAAAGAAGTCTAATTGTTTTTGTCCCTGTTTTACAAGGCTTCCATCACAACTAAAATCTTGTTTGTATCTAGGAGAAAATCTGCTCCTCTTTACAATTGTCATTCCTTTACTTACCAGGAGAGTATTTGCCCATTTGTAATATCAGCCTTGATTTTCCCTACTCAAGTATTCATCATCATCGTGTATATAAAACAGTAGAAATTTTTTGGCTTTTAGATTTCAGAATAAATTGCATTACAATTGCAATATTAAATATTTACCCTATTTTATGTAAGGATAAGATTCTTACCCAGTTAACTTTTTTCAGGGGCAGAAAATAATAATAGTGGCAGAAATCAAGTATCAATGTATAGGAACTAAGAAGCTGAGTGTAGAAGCATAGCTGCAGAAACAGCCAATGATTGTCTTCACCAACACAATTGTTAATCCTGCAACAAAACAAAGCAAATACACAAGGCTTTTGAAATGTTATAGTTAGGCATAAGTACCAAAGACAAAACAACTTAACTTATTTATAAATGTATTGCTGGATATGGTAATGTATAGGCCATATGCAACTACAACTGAATACCCACAGCATCCATTCTACAGAATGATGTGCCTTCTCTATTAAAGCAATAGCAACCCTACTGTCGTTAAAAATTTGCCTGCATTTTCATTTGGTGCATAGGATGCAAGACTGGAATTTCTCTGTTAAAACAGGTTTCAGAGTAACAGCCGTGTTAGTCTGTATTTGCAAAAAGAAAAGGAGTACTTGTGGCACCTTAGAGACTAACCAATTTATTTGAGCATAAGCTTTCGTGAGCTACAGCTTATGCTCAAATAAATTGGTTAGTCTCGAAGGTGCCACAAGTACTCCTTTTCTTTCTGTTAAAATACAAATTTAAGGGTAAGCTCTTCAGGGCAGGAAACATGTTTACCTTTCTGTTTGTACAGCACCTAGCATAAGGGGGCCCTGATCCTGATCAGGATTTGAGAGCATTAAAACAATAAAAAAAACCCAAAAAACGAGTCTTGGTTGTTTCTCAAAAGTACAGAATTGTATTAGTTGATTATGTTCATATTTCACGTTACTACATACACTGATAATGTAGAATGGTACATGCGTCTTCTGAAGAGACTCAAAATGGAAAAAAATCTCTTTTTGCCTTAAACACCAAAGATAATCCCACGCAATTGTAAAAACATTTCAAAATTATAAAACAGCCTGCAAAAATGTCACAGCAATTCATATTTTTCTACCACTTACTAACACAGATTACAATCTAAAGTGATACAAAATTGACTTTTTTCTATATAAATTTATATAAATTCAATTCAGAAAGTGGAAAATTGGGAATGCAAATACCATACATATCGATAAATGCTGGAAACTATGGTTTAACTGCCTTATGATCAGGGAGCAGTCCCCTGACATCAAAAAAAAAATCTCAAATATGCAAGAGAAAAGTTGGAGGAAAGAGAAGGTGTGGCACCCAACAAAACAAGAATATCCCCCAACTTCCTTATCAAAACAGTGTCAAACAATCCTGACAGTTCAGATATTTCAACTTTCCTAATTAACACTTTCAACAATCTACGCTACAAAAGTTTTACTGGTATAAATATATCAGTTAGGAGTGTGATTTGCTTTTTAATTATAGTGGTATAAAGCCTAGTATAGATACAGTTATACTGGTATAAAAGGTGCCGTACACCAATATAGTTTATTTTACTTCCCAAACCAGAAAGAAGTTATAGTGGTAGAAGCAGTGGTGTAGCTAAGCTAGGAAAACCGGGTGGGTTTTTGGGTGGGCGAGCAACGATGGGGGGCAACATGCCCCCATGGGGGTTATGGTTTTGTGGGGCCTGGGCCAAGACAAGTGGGGGTCCCTTCCCTCCCCACCTCTTCCACCTGCAGTCCCTGCATGCTCCCGCAAGGGAGCAGGGTCCAGGTACAGGGGCTTGCCCTGCTCTGCCCGTTTGTCTGTCACTCCCATCAGGGAGCGGGGCCAGGCATGGTGGCTTGCCCCGCTCCGGCTGTTTGTCTGTCGCTCCCACCAGGGAGTGGGGTCTGGGCGCGGAGGCTTAGCCCGCTCCAGGGGCTTGCCCTGCTCCGCCCACCAGCGGGGTCCAGAAGCCATTTGGGTGGGCCTGGATGGTAAGTGGGTGGGCCATGGCTATGCCCCTGGGTAGAAGTACTTTTCTATTGGTATAACTACATCAACAATAGAGGATGGGAAGAGGGGTTGCTGCTTTAACTATACCGATACAGTTAAAGAGAGAGATTTTCTAGTGTAGACAAGCTTCTATGGCCAGATCGACACCAAAAAGTTAGGTTGCCTCAGCTATGTTGCAAAGGGGTGTGAAAAATCCACACATTTAAGCAATGTAGTCAAGCTCACCTAACTCCCAGAGCAGACATCATCAGGTTGACAGAAGAATACTGCCTCTCGGGGAGGTGGATTAACTACAGTGACAGGAGATTCATTATAGTCAATATATGGATAAGGAGTGTCCCCACTGAAGTGCTGCAGTGTTTCTAGTTAAGACACAGCCTAATCCATATATTGACTCTAATGAGAATTGGAGCAAGCCCATAGATATCTAACAAATTAACCACCACCACAAAATATTCAAACTGTTTTGGTTTGGTTTGGTTTTTTTAAAGTCATCCCCTGGCACTTTAAACTTTTAACTTGTAGCACCAACATGAGAAAATGCAAAACAAGCTTTTATATTTCAGTTTATTTGAAAGCAAATTATCTCACCATCTCACAAAACTAAATTGTGATTATCTGATTTTTACATTGAAGCTGCTCAGCTCTAGCAATTTTGTTTTTTAAAGTTGCATTTCCCAACATTAAACATTTCTTTCATCAAAATTTGTGAAAGTTCCAGGAGCATCTCATACTGGCATCCAGCAACATGACAAAACAGTAATGATTATATGTTATATAGCAAATAATTCTCACTATCAATGTTTGATTGCATGGGCACAGGCACATCTCAATGAAAATCCTATCTACCCTCCTGCATTAGATACCTTTAATGATGAAGTCTTACGGTCAGAAAGAGAATGCTTCAATAAGAATTGTACTGTAGTAAAAGTACCCTGATCAAAAAACTGCAATTTAAACAAACAGTAAATAATGAAAGTTTCTGTGTAGCAAGAACTTATTGCATCAATGGATCCAGTCTTACCACGGACAGTGGTGATCCATCCTCCTAACACAGTGTCCACAGCGACTGCAGTGATGGGATCGCTTTGGTCTCATCATATTACACTTATTACAAAGCTCCCAAAATTCTCGTTCTAGAGAGAAAATTGAAACCAGGTTAAATAAAAATGAATGTCTGCTGAAGTGCCACTAGTTTTCAGATCTCAACGGGAACACATGCTTGAGCTTCTGGAAAAAATATATTCTTCCTATGGAAATCAGCATGCAAGAACCTCTCCCCCACTCTTCTTTCAACTGCTCTAGGATGGTTGGCATACCTCTACCATTGTGGGCTGATTTTTACTCCTAATCCCCATCTTGCCCTACTATTTTTCAGAGTCATCAATACAACATGAAACTGCTGGCTAGGAACAAGGCAAGAACTGGGAAATAAAGAATTTTTGTGTTTCTAAAACTATTCTCAGTTCCACTTGGATTGCTTTTTTTCTAGCACATATCACCAACAGTGTCAGCTCTAAAGCTCAGCCAGAGTATCAAATCCCACTGCCATCCCCAGCTCAATCCAAAAGAACTGACCAGTAAAATAATAAAATACAAAATAGATTTATGAAAGGTCTTCCACTGCAGGATCTCAACATGCTTTAAACATTAAACAAATATCATAACATCCAACAAGTAGGAATTTTATGGATGAGGAACCTGGAGGACAGAGAAGGTGTATACTAAGTTTGGGAGCTAAACTTGAGATACGTAGGGACTGACTTTCAGAGGTACTGAGCTCCCACAACTCCAGCTGAAGTTAACATGAGCTAACATCGCTAGGCATTTCTGAAAATACAGGTCTTATTTGCCTCAAGTTGGCTATCTAAAACCAGTGGACACTTTTGAAAATTTAGGCCTCAGAGAGTTGGCGAAGATCGCATTGTTTCTAGGATGAAAACACACTGACACCTTAGTGCTGTCAATCATTTAAAATGTATTTTACTTAATTTTTTTTTTAAAGGAATGCAGTAAAGGTGTTATGGAATAAGTCCAAAATCATTGGTCTATAATTTCTATTTGTAACAAGTGCCATCATCCTTTTTATTTTTAACCTGAGAAAAATCAAAACTTATAAAAGGAAAGCTACACCAGTTTTCATTGCAACACATTCTGAAAGTTTACATGAGGAAATGCTTTTCACTATAATCAATGATGTATGGAACACATTTTAAAATTCAATTTGGCACTTTTTGAGCCTCCTGCTGGCAGCTCCCATCTTTCCCATTTTGCAGAAAAATGATATTTTCACCCTGGAAGTACAGAAGCCCAATACCCAAGATCACTGAACTAGTAATAATGAGAGATGGAAACTGATTTACAATCTGTTCCCATAAAGCCAGTGTCACAAAGGTGTCACTCTTTAATAAGACAGCTACTGTTAACAGGGGGCTCAGAAACACCCGAAGCTAGTTTTCAAATACAAGTTATACTACGCAAAAAATGTATTTCACCATATCAACCTACACAATACCATAGAGCTGAAGTGAAGCTTAAATATGATTTTTTGGTCTCAGTCCTGTCACTAATGGGACTAGATGCAAAAACATGATCACAATTGTCCATAATTGCCCAGTTGTCAGCTGTATCTGCAGAGCTCACTAAATGAATGAAGCATGGAGAATGAACCAGACTCTCAGTTGCAGGACATGACTGCAATGTCTCAGCATGCTGCCCGGGCTAAGAACAACTATACCTTCCTCTCACTAAGGAAAGGGGTGGTGATGACGGTACACACTCAGTTGGGAAGTATGGCATTTAGAGGTCTGAAGCCCAATGCCAGCAGAAAGGCTAAGACTTAAAGCAAACATACCAGGAAACCAAAGATAGCAACGTGCAAGTCCAGTGCCAGGTAGACTACTTATCCATTCCATGAGGAACTGGACATGATATTTAGCAAAGATCCCACCAATAAGCTAAACATGGGACTGGACAGCAGCAGAGCTCTTAGAGACAAGACAATGACAAGACCTCTGACAACCAGGAGAGCCCAAATCCTGAGAAGAAGTGGCAGCCCCTACCAGTCACGAACAGATCCAGGAGCATGAGCAACAGCACCCTGAGGCAGAGAAAGTGAACAAACAAGCTTTACCATCATTGCCTGCCGTCCCCATCATCTTCTGGGACCCCAGAAATTTCTACCTAATCCTGAGATATGTCCTGACCAGGCTAGAGAGAGGGAGCTAGATGACATAACCACCTCCAGTTAAATCTGGACTATCACCTGGGATGTGAGACATTGCCACCCTGCCTCCCCCAATGTGTCCTTTTCCTTCCCCATTTTGTTTCTTCTCTTTCCTATCTCTCTTATTTTAATTTCTGCCTAACAAGAGTCTGTCTTAACCAGCCAAGACTGTATATTTTGCAAGCCTGTGACCAGAAAGAGGAAGCTGAAAGCAATGCCACAAACAGACCAATGGTAGAACAAGTTTACTAGATCTCAGAGCTGCTCATAAAACCATGTGCCATGCCTGTGTTTCTTCAGCAGTGAAGTTGCAAGTGAGAGTCAACGCCAGAGACTGAAGCTCCATCTTTGCTCTTTTTCTCTCTCTCCTTTTGTGTGTGTCTTGTTTTGTTTTCTAGGAAACGGGATCAGACTTCAGCAACAGCAGCTCTAGCCCATCTCAACTAACTTCTTTTCTTTTCCTCAAAAGGACCTTATTAACATCTTCAATACCATTTAAGAGGTTGACAAAAAAGGGGTTGTTTCCTTCTAAAAACTCTCCATGGCCAAAGTAAAATGCAATATGAAATGTTGTTAAAAATGACAGCCTTACTTAATACTTCACATTTCAAATGCTTTAACTGTTTGTCCTTCTTTTTCTTTAATAAAAAGTTTAAAAGAATTTTTAATGGTGAGTTTGCCATAGTACTAAGCAGACAAAGGTCTCTGTATACCAAACCGTGTTTAAAACTGCTTAATGTTGGACAGTTTCAGGGTCAAGTTAACACCTTTAACTCTTTGGGGCCATATATTTCCAACACATTAATGCCACAACACCATTAGTGTCATATTACTAGAGAGAAGAGTTCCACTTTGGCCTCTGAGGAAGAGTTACGTTTTTAAAAAATCCTCACTTGCGTTTTTCCAAACCAGCTGATCTTGATGTCCAAAAATCTCCCGTAGTAATACACTGAGGCCTACATCACCAGGGAGTAGTATCCCTTCCCGCTAATGGGCTATGCGGATTGATGGAGTAGCATAGACAGGTACTTGGG
This sequence comes from Chelonia mydas, assembly GCF_015237465.2. NCBI lineage: Eukaryota > Metazoa > Chordata > Testudines > Cheloniidae > Chelonia > Chelonia mydas. The sequence goes on from NC_051245.2 coordinate 106,295,134, forward strand.
TTGCTCTTGATCACATGCCCTTGCAACACAGCGTATGACCTTGCTCACCTCTCTCACAACAGCACCAACACTAGATTTTCCAAACCCTGTTTGGTTTTCAAGGGAGTGGTTGCAAACAAGGCTAGTAAGCTTCCAACAGCTATTAAAACTAATATTAGAGATTATGCAAAGCAACCAACATTGTATTATTTAGAAACATCTTGCAATATAGTACCTGTAAGTGGTATCTTTGGCGTTTCAGGGAGTTTTCCTGGATCAGCTATGGAGGCTCTCAATAACGAAACTATACAGAACAATGAGACTAAGTAGTAGCCTGAAAAATAAATACGCACGTTTTCAGAATATTACATCAAGTACATCTTTGGCCAAAGACTGCATGCCGTAATGGGTCACATTTTAATAGTTCCAGCACAGCAAAAGACTACTTTATAGGAATGAGGCAAGACAACAGAAAATTGCAGAATAAAAGAAGCTACAATAATTGGCATATTTGAAAAGTAAATCTGATTTAAACTAACATAGCTTAATTAACACATGTAAACCAGCATTCCGTTTATGCATATAAATATTTCATACATATATTACACATAAAAACAACCTTAAAAGAACATATTAAGATTGCAAAGTCAAACACACAAAGGTTAGGAAATACCACAATTAAGGTTGCCTATGCACATCTAATTGGGCTCTTTGTACATATGCATTATGATAGGCTTTAATTACATGATTGCATTAAATGTTTTCCACAGGACTGCTGCCTCATTCAGCACACAAAATGGACAGTGCTCACTGAATGAGCAGCTACTTAATATTTTGTTTTCTCCTTGTTGTTCAATATGTGGACGCATGCCTCATTTACTGCACATATTCAAACACTGCTACAAAGACAGAATTATTAGCTTCCGCATCAGTTTTTCTAATGGTGCTCATCATTGTGGCATATAAGTGCATCACAAACATCAATTTATTTTCATGACACCGGTGAGATAAAGGGGTATTATACCCATTTTACAGATGAGGAACTGAGATACAGAGAAATTAAGGTCAAAAGTATCCACTAATTTTGGGTGTCCAAACAGAGACACCTAGGACCTGATTTTTCAGAGTATTTAGCATTATATAGCACTTTTCTCTTCCTGAAGTCCCCCGCTTCATTCCCGACACACCTTCCAATTTCTGCAGCAAATGAAGCTGGGCTCTGACGGCCCACAGCCTCTTTACACAACTCATCATGGGCACTGAATGAATCACTTTGCCCATGGGTTTCCACAGATATTTGTTGACTTCAGAGGAACAGTGAAATTCAGGAATCCTGAGTCCCATTCCAGTCTCTAGAGGGGAGTGTGCTTTAGTGGACACAGACTCTTCTTCCTATACCCCCCTCTGCCCTCAAAGCTTGACCTCTTCTTCCCCATCCCTTCCAACCTGTCACTGTCCAAGTCCTATCTCTTCCCCATCCCTGGCTCCTTGTCCCAGTGCCATTCTCCTCATATAGCCAGCCTGAGTTAGCGCAACTCATTAACTGCTAACGTGACCCCTCTGCAGTGTTGATGCAGCCTAGCTCCACCTGATTGCTGCTAGTCCTCCAATGTCTTCCCACAATTCTACCATGTCCCCAGATGGGACAGGGAAATTCTCTTACAATTCACTGGGAAATAATTTGTAGAACAGCTCAGCTTACTGCACTTCAAAGAACTATGGGATGTGCCTAGGGTTGCCACCTCTGACTGAAGCTATTCCAGATTTTTTTTTCTCCCAACATGACAATATCATTTTCTTAAAATATCCTATTAAAATTAGACTGCTTTCAATAGTCACCAGGAGATCGATGCTGATTCCGGGAGACTCCAGATCAATCCTGGAGAGTTGGCAACCCTAGATGTGCCCCCGAAGCCTTAAGTGCCACACACGAGTGAGTGCTGTGCCAGTGTGTACGCAGCAGCTTGAATGTTATTTCAAACTGTAGCTGCTCTCACCAGCGCGAGGCTAACTTTAGAGGAGTAGTTAAAGTGTAGAAAACTTAACTGCAGTGAAAATATACCCCAATACACCCACAATCCCCTCTCCCAGCATCAGCTGCTGATGCAAATATAGGATATATGGTATACCTGCTCAGCTTTTCCTGATACTGACATACACTCATGCAGATTGTAGGTATAGACTGGCCACAGGATTCACACATGCGGTGTTGGGAAAAAAAAGCAGATATATGGACATACTGAACTGTGTCAAATGAGTATGTCAGAGCCCAATTACAGTTAGCATGTCTCTGTCTGTAGTTAAGGCTTTAATCTAAAGTAATACCAAAATAAGCTATTTCAGATTTATTGTATTTCAAAAATAAGGAGGAAGTTGGATTTTTAAGAATCAGCATTAAGACCAGTTTTTGTTGGATTGCTCTCCTTCTTCCCCAGAATTCTGGAACTTGATACTACATAGGTCAGAGTAGGTGCTATTGCCCACAGGTACCATTTTTTTTACTAGATAGGAGAGGGAGAGATTGGGCTCAATGCAACTTACACAATATCGCTGCAGTTGAAGTGTGTCCCTCTTCATAGTGAGGAAAGAGGATAATTTGGGGAATAAAGAGTGTGTTGTAAAGCCAAACGAAGATAATCATGCCCATGCAGCACCACCCCTGCGGGTCAACCACAAAATGAATTTGTAGACCCATTGTACATTATCTGGAGGCAGCTTGCCACACACAGGGAGAAAATGATGATCCTAAAAAAAGAAAAAAGAAAAAAGAAAAACAACCCCCCCCCAAGTAAGTTGAAGTAGTAACATGAAAACTTCATCGTGGGTTATTAGAAAGTTAATAAATACTAGTAGAATGTTCCCTGTACTTCAAGTAGCATAACTGTTATTTGGTCCATGTGCACAGATTTGGAAACCAGATGCAAGTTTCTAAATGTTTCAAAGCCTCATACACAGAGTTCATGCACTACCATGGGATATACACTTATGGCTTCTTCTTCATTGTAAACATCTCATTGTCTATTGCTTAACTTTTACCATGAAGATGAGTGAAAAGACAAAGGACATAAAACCTGAAGAGGACTTCAAATGCAAATGAAAATAGGTGCATTTACAAAGCCAATCAATGATTTTAGGAAAACTCAGCAGCCTAGGGGTGGTTAACATAAAAAAGAATGTTGATTTTCTCTCTCTCAAAACTAAGCCAACTAGTTGGATGTGGGCTATCACAAATAGCACACAAGGCTCTCTTTACCTATTTATGTCTCATTCCATCCAACTGTGCAACCCAAATTTTGAAAGATTATTTATATTCAATCTATTTGAAAATTAAATCCTCACATACTTCTGTAGCAATCTGCAGTTGAAGCTCTTCACTGATCAGGTATACTCTTTTTAAAATGATGAAAGCGGAAGGAATTGCACTTTCATAAACATTTTTCCAGCTAAAAGGGGTCACAGCAGCATGCCAAAAATTATTTATATGGCAAATAGGTCAGTCACAATGTGATCTCCTAGCCCCTTTGCTCACCCCTAATTCCCATCATATTAATGATTTACAACACAATCATACCCCTTGTGAAATCATCCTGCAGGCCATTTGCCAGAACAGTGATTTTAGGTTATTTTTTTGGAGGTGAAAGAGCTATTGTGAAGAGGAGGACAAGAGTTCCTTCCCTTCCTCTCACTTCCTTCCTCTCTCTACTGCAAAGCTTCTGAAATCTAAGAGCTTGTCTACACTACCGGCTAGATTGATGGGCAGTGATTGATCTCACGGGGGTCGATTTATCGTGTCTAGTATAGACGCGATAAATCGACAGCCAATCACTCTAGTGTCGACTCCGGTACCCCAGCTCAACGAGAAGCACAAGGGGACTCGACGGGAGAGGCTCTCCTGTCTACACACAGCAATGAAGATACCATGGTAAGCAGATCTAAGTATGTCGACTTCAGCTACGTTATTCCGTAGTCCGTAGAGAGACTCCCTTTGGCAGGCTGTCTCGCTGGGTGTTCAACAATCACAACATCAGAACACATACTAGACTTTTAGTTTATAAAGCAGTGGTAATCCCAGCTCTCTTCTACGGCTGTGAGACTTGGCGGACCTATAGAAAACACCTGAAAAACCTGGAACGCCAGCACCAGCACTTTCTATGGCAGATCCTCAACATAAAGTGGGAGAATCATGGCACTAATGTCAGTGTCTTCACAGAGGACATCTTCTGTGTTCAGGCCCTGATTATCCAGCACCAGCTGAGGTGGAGCGGGCACTGTGTGAGCATGCCTGATGTATGTTTACCAAAACAACTACTGTATGCCCAACTCACCAAAGCAGAAAGGAAACGTGGAGACCAAAAGAAACCCTTTACAGACACTCTCAAGATAAACATCAAGAGATGTGGCATCGACACCACATACTGCGAGACAGCAGCTCAGGATACAGATAACCAGCGAAGTCTTGTCAGAGAGGGAACGTCCACTTTTGAGGAAAATCACCTTGCTCTGGTAGCAGAAAAACCCCAGAAAAAAACTGGAAAGACAACTGTCACACAGCAATTGAGGCCCAACCCAGTCTTCTAACACCACATGCAATGTCTGTCAACGAGCCTGTGGCTCAAGGATCGGACTCCTCAGCCACCTAAGGACCCATGAAAAATATAGTTCTGGTACGGAGACGAGATAGGTTGAAGAGGTTGCTGTCAATTTGATATTGGATACCAATGCCCTGGGGTAGATGGTCTTGGGTTAATGTTTTCATAGCTGCTAAGAAAGTGGAGAAAAGGGTGGGTGCCAGTACACAGCCTTGTTTTATGCCAGTTCGGGCTGCAAAGGGCTCAGAGGTAGAATCACTGCACAGGATGGAGGCAATCATCTGGGTGTGGAGGAATCTTACAATGGTGATAAATTTGGTTGGGCAGCCAAACTTTGACATGGTTTTCCACAGCGCCTCACGATTGACAGAGTCAAAGGCTTTGGTCTGATCGATAAAGGCCATATACAGCTCCTGGTGTTGTTCTTAACATTTTTCTTGGATCTGCCTGGCTGCAAAAATCATGTCAGTTGTGCCTCATGATGGTCTGAAGCCACATTGGGACTCTGGAAGTACTTCCTCTGGAAGAAGGTGCTGAATCCCTCTCATCAAAAACTTCTACCCTGAAGAGTAGAGCTCCCAAGCGTCTGGGAGAAGTCAAGTATTGGACTCCCCCAGTCCCACAACAGTAGGTCTTTTTACCTCTGGCTAATAGGTTTATTCCCTTTTAATGGGATTGCTGTATATTTTTCAAGTCCTGGTTATAAAATATAACCTGTGAAAGAGATCATCCTCGACCTTGAGGGATCGCCGATGATACTGTGAACAACATTCCTGACCTAGACTCACAGATTCCTAGATGTTAAGGTCAGAAGGGACCATTATAATCATCTAGTCTGACCTCCTGCACAATGCAGGCCACAGAATCTCACCCACCCACTCCTGTAACGTATGTCTGAGCTACTGAAGTCCTCAAATTGTGGTTTAAAGACTTCAAGGTGCAGAGAATCCTCCAGCAAGTGACCCGTGCCCCACGCTGCAGAGGAAGACAAAAAAAAACCCAGGGAGGTGAAAACCCTCAAGGGTTGCTGAGCAGCATCTCTCTCTTTCAAATCACCTTAGAACTTCACTCTTCGGGTTTATGAACTTTAATTCTTCAATGCAAATCCTCCTTTCAAAAGTCCTATTTAATAAAGCAACTACAAGTCTATGATGAAACCAGCTTTTAAGTTGAAAAGGCAAAACTGAATGCATACCTGTGCCACTATATACATCGGGGTGGGCAAACATTTTGGCCCAAGGGCCAAATGATATGGCAGGCCATGAATGCTCACAAAATGGGGGTTGGGGTGCAAAAGGGGGTGCGGGCTCTGGGTTGGGGATGAGGAGTTTGGGGTGTAGGAGGGTGCTCAGGCTGGGATTGAGGGATTTGGAGAGCAGGAGGGGGATCAGCACTGGGGCAGGCGGTTGGGATGTGGGGAGAGGCTCAGGGAGTGGTGCGGCCCCCGACCCAGCACCCCAGCTGGAGTGGGGCTGAACCGCGTGGTGCGGCCCCAGACCCAGTGCCCAGGCCAGAGCACCGGAGCAGGGCCGAGCTGCGTGGTGCGGCTCACGTGCCGGCTTAAAACAGCTCTCAGGCTGGATCCGGCCCATGGGCCGTAGTTTGCCCACCCCAGTATATATCATAAATAGCTAAGAATTTCTTGTTTAGTTGGTTCCCCTTTTTCTTGATTTCCTTTTAGTTCTTCATTAAGTCACACTGGATGCCACTTACTTGTTTCACATTTTTTCCAGAAACACTGTGGTAGGAGCTCACGGTACAGAGGTCTTGCAAATATTTTTAGAAATCTAAATCTAAGCCAATACAAAGTACTAGCATAAACATACAGGCTGGTAATACAGCAAGCAGCAGAAATACCAAGAAACCACTGATTCCTAGGGAATCGGTTTCAGTTTTCCTTCTTAACACAAGAGAACAGCAGACACTCTATCACTAAGGAGAGCATTCCCAGAATGGAAAATACTACAGCCCAAACAAACAGTGCCAGAAGTTAGAAACAGCTATCCCAGCTCTGATAAGTGGCTCCTCCAGTACAGTACATTGACAGCAACCAGTCATTGATACTTTGGAGGAAGTAGAAAATTCCCGCAGTGGAAAATTTCTTCCAAACCCCCATTAAGTCAGTGATTGCCTTATGCTCTACAGCCCAATGTATATAGACATATTCAACTACACCTACACACACACAGACCTTAAAGACTATAACTGTGGATCTCATTGTTAACACAGAGTTTTTAAAAATCCTGCTAAACTCTTTAGACAAAATGAAGTCCTGTAGCAGTAAGTTCTATAGGTTCATCATACATTGCGTAAAAAGTTATTTCCTTTTAGAAGCACTGTTTATTGTCATTCAATTTTACTGGCTCTTTTTCTTTCTTTATGTAAAAAGTAAGAGCTTGATTTGCCTTCTCTGTGCCATTCTTTAGTTTATATACCAGAACCATATTCCTTTTTATTTATATCTTCTCAGAACTAAACATATTCCTAACCTTTTCATTTTCACTTCATATGGAAGTTTCTTCATGCCTCTAATAATTTCCCCCACCCACCTCTGGACCCTTTCTTTTTTTGCTATATGTTTTCCAAGACAGGAAATAGAACTGAACACAGCATTCAAGGTGAGAATGTTATTACTAATTTATAGAATAGGAAAGTATACAGTATTATCCTATTCTTTATACATCCTAAAATTTTTGGACCACTATTTCACACTGAGCAGAGGTCTTCATCAAGCTATCCACAATGATTCTCAGATTTACTCCTGAGGGGATTCTGCACCAAAAAAATTAAAATTATGTGCCAAAATTAAAAATTATGTCCATAATATTTTAAAATTCTGCACATTTTATTTGTCAATAAATAAATGTGGCTCCAGCACGGCAGTGGGGAGCACAGACCATTGGCTACACTAAGGTGGGAGATCACCCTGAAGCCCCCCCCAAGTTCAGGGACTTGGCAGTGAGGATGCACCTGACCCTGACACAGTGCAAGGGCTGGGCCTGCCCCAGAAACACCCCGGGGCCCTGACCCTCTGCACCAGGTGGATCACGTGTGGGTGGGCAGGCTCAGCCCAGCAGGATTCAACGTGGAGGGTCTTAGTGTGGGGAAATCCAGGTGTGGGGTGAGAGGTTTCTGTATGGGGCAATCAGGGTGCGGGCAGCTCAGTGGGAGATCTGGATGCACAGAGGCTCGTTGGGGGAGGGAGGGGGACCCAGGGGATCCAGGTGAAGGTGGTTGGAGCTCTGGGGGAAGGCCTCACATCAGCGAGAACTTCGGTTGCTGTTTGTGGTTCAGACAGAAAACTGTGCGAGCTGGCATAACGGGAAATCTATACAGACAAATTGCATTCGAAAAAGCAAAAAGGGGGAAATAGACTGGGGAATGGGCAATCCCCCCCCTAAAAAAACTGCACCCATGGTCACCCCCTGCCCATCTTCCTACCCCCTGCAGGGAAACACAGGAAATCTGCGGGGTGGGAGGGCTTTTCTGCGGGTGCACAGTCCCACAGAATCCCCCGAGGAGTAAAGATTTATTTCTTCAATGTAGCTATTTAAGAACACAGAAATAAATAATAGTTCAAATTATTTCTTTTAAAATGGATTGCCTTGCATTTGCCAATAAAGACTTTCATCTGTCATTGAACTGACAATTCATCTAGCTTGTTATTGTAGACATGGTCACCTAACTAAAATTGTCAAGTCACAGAAAATTTTAAACAGAAGCCCTGGATTACAATTATTATGGTGTGAAAGTTTGAAAGGCATGGCACCCTATGTTGGAGAGGAAATTTCTCTGCACAACATCCCTTTAAAGGACAGTTATGATCAAACAAATTACTATGCAAAAATTACACTACACGCAATATATTTAAATCAGTATGAATTCTGAAAAAAGAAAAGGAGTACTTATGGCACCTTAGAGACTAACAAATTTATGTGAGCTGTAGCTCACAAAAGCTTATGCTCAAATAAATTTGTTAGTCTCTGAGGTGCCACAAGTACTCCTTTTCTTTTTGCGAATACAGACTTAACACAGCTGCTACTCTGAAACCTATGAATTCTGAGACAGTTTTGCATACTAAATTATTATTTCAGTGATAAAATAAGTTTTTATGGTTTTTTTTCCCTTATATTGCTGTTAGCAACACTGCATAACCGGCATGAGGGGCACTCATCACAACAGGAAAGTGAATTGGATTATTTTCTGTTTGTACATGAGTAACAGAATTAACAAGTGGAAAAGCAAGTTTTTTTAAACACATACTGGTGGTGATGCATTAATCCAAAAGAACCCATCTAACTCTTAGATTGCAAGGTGAATTTGCAAATTTTGTGACTGGAAAATCCATATTTACAAGTAATGTGAGAAAATATATAGAAGTCATGAAGATATGCACAGAACACCACAATGTCATTTTTACAGTCATATTGCTCTTTAAAATGCATCAACTTTGGTTCAAAGCAAAATAATTACAATATTTAATTAACATTAAGGATTGTGTATATGTAGTTATTAAAAGTAGATACTGTGTATGCCTACCAGGTTACTAACAAAACTCTTTAGGGAAGACACTTGCTGTAAATTTATTCTAGTGCTTGGGGCTTTCTACTTCTATTTTTATTTTATTATATCTCACCAAAAGTATAACATTTCGCCAAATAATCATGAAACGTTTCTAAGCAGTGGAAGTTCTTGCTGTGAAAACCACCAGCTACAACTGTTGCAATTTTAGATTTGTAATGAGAATCCCTTCTCTCTCTCCCTACCAAAACTTCTCCTTGCCCTTTCAGAAAGCTGTGTTACTCAGGGATGTGTGCGCATAGTAGGGTTGCCAATTTTGGTTGGATGTATTCCTGGAGATTTCATCACATGACATAATCGTTTATTAGAGATTAATCTTTAATTCCGGGAGGGTTGGCAACCCTAGTGCCAGAGAACTCTTTTCCTAACCAGCCCTTTCCTGCCCATTTCAATTAATGATGCCATAAATCCAGTGTTTGTTCATTAGAATTACCTTCAAGATGATGAATTGTGATGTGATGAACACTGGATTATAAAATCACCAAATGAGTCAGGCAAGCAGAGAAATCACTTCAATAAAATTTTTTATACACAGTAATCAGAAATGTTTATATGAAATATGGATAGTTTAAGGGGTTTGTAGCAAAATCAAGAATCTATTTTTAAAGCTTGCCTTCACACAACAGTTCCCTTAAAACTCAGGTCCCACCACACATTTTGAAAAGTGGAGGAAATAAACTTTGCTACAGTAGTTAGAATTCAATTTCTCAGTAAAAGAGAGAGCATCTAAGGGTATACACAGGCAATTGCCAGGCATACCTAGTCCCAGCACCTAGTTAGGCCCTGAGATAGGGCAAAATCTTATGCACATGCTTAACTTTACACAGCAAGTAATCCTACTGATGTCAATGGGGCTATTCACAATGTGTGACATTAGGCATGTGCATTAATCTGCACAGAACTGACGTTCTTCTCTGCAAAATGTTTTTGAATACCTTAAGCAAGTGCAATACTACACAAATCAAAACTATCCCCTTTATTATTATTATTCATTTTATAGCAGTGCATAAAGGCCACAACCAAAGTTGGTGCTAGGAATATCAGAAGGGCCGTACTGGGTCAGACCAATGGTCCATCTAGTCCAGTATCCTGTATTCCAACACTAGCCAGTGCCAAATGCTTCGGAAAGAATGAACAGAACAGGGCCCTGTCGTCCAGCCCCCACATCTGGCAGTCAGAGGTTTAGTGAAACACAGAGCATAGGGATGCATCCCTGACCATCTTGACTAACAGCCATCCATGGACCTATCCTCCATAGGATCATAGAAGATTAGGGTTGGAAGAGACTTCAGGAGGTCATCTAGTTCACGAATTCCCCCCCCCCCCCCACTAGCTATACTTTTGGCCTTTACAACATCCCATGGCAATGAATTCCACAGGTTGACTGTGCGTTGTGTGAGACAGTACTTTCTCATATTTGTTTTAAATCTGCTGCCTATTATATTTCATTGACCCTGGTTCTCGTGTTATGAAGTGGTAAATAAGACTTCCCCAATAACTTTCTCCATCGCATTTATGATTTTGCACACCTCTGTTATAGCCCCTTAGTCATCTCTTTTCTAAGCTGAACTGTCCCAATCTTTTTAATCTCTCCTTGTATGGAAGCTGTTCCCAAGCCCTAATAATTTTTGCTGCCCTTCTTTGTACTTTTTCCAATTATAATATACCTTTTTTAAGATGGGGCAACCAGAACTGCATGCCAGAACAACCAGTAATCAAGATGTGGGCATACCATGGATTTATACATATAATAGCATTATGATATTTTCCATCTTTTTATGTATCCCTTTCTTAATGGCTCCTGACAGACTGTTAGTGTTTTTGACTGCTGATGCATTCTGAAAAGATGTTTTCAGAAAACTATCCAACATGACTCCAGGTTCGCTTTCATGAGTGGCAACAGCTAATTTAGACCCCATCAGTTTATATGTATAGTTGGGATTAAAATTTCCAATTTGCATTACTTAGCATTTATCAACATGGAATTTCCTCTGCCATTTTGTTCCCTCCCTTTCCTGTACAGTTTTGAGATCCCTTTGTAACCCTTCTCAGTCGGCTTTGGACTGAACTACCTTGAGTAATTTTGTATCATCTGCAGATTTTGTCACATCAATGTTCACCCCCTTTTCCAGAGCATTTATGAATACGTTGAATGGCACTGGTCCCAGTATAGATCCTTGGGGAACCCTGCTATTTACTCTCTCCGCTGTGAAAACTGACCATTTATTCCTATTCTTTGTTTCCTATCCTTTAACCAGTTACTGATCCACAAGAGGACCTTCCCTCTTATTCCAGGACTGCTTTCTTTGCTTAAAAGTCTTTGCTGTGGGACCTTACCAAAGGCTTTCTGAAAGTTCAAGTACATGATATCCACTGGATCACTCTGGTCCACATGCACATTGACTCCATTAAAGAATTCTGATAGATTGGTGAGGCATGATTTCCCTTTACACAAGGTATGTTCACACTTTCTCAACATATTGTGTCATCTATGTCTTTCATAATTCTGTTCTTTACTATAGTTTCAACCAATTCGCCTGCTACTGAAATTAGGCTTACCGGCCTGTAATTGCCAGGATCACCTCTGGAGCCTTTTTAAAAAATCAGCACTACATTAGCTATCCTCCAGTCATTTAGTACAGAGACTTAAGCACTAGGTTCAATACCACAGTTAGTAGTTCTGCCACTTCTTATTTGAATTCTTTCAGAACTCTTGGGTGAACACCTTCTGGTCCTGGTTACTTACTATTGTTTAATTTATTAATTTGTTTAAAAATCTCCTCTGACACCTCAATCTGGGACAGTTCCTCAGATTTGTCACCTAAAAAGAATGGATCAGATCTGGGAATCTCCTTCCCATCCTCTGCACTGAAGATGAATGCAAAGAATTCTTTTAGCTTCTCCAATCCAGCCTTATCTTCTCTGGATGCTTCTTTAGCACCTTGACTGTTCAGTGGCCTCACTGATTGTTGGGTAGGGTCCCTGCTTCTTTTTGCCTCTGCTTTTTTCAATCTGTTGTTCAGCCATCGTGTCATTTTTTAAAAATTATTATTATTATTATTATTTGGGGTATACATTTAGTTTGAGCCTCTATTATGGTGTTTTTAAGTAGTTTTCATGTAGCTTGCAGGCATTTCACTCTTGTGACTGTTCCTTTTAATTTCCATTGAAATAGCTTCCTCGTTTTTGTGTTGTTCCCTTTCTGGAAGTAAAATGTTACTGTGGGAAATTACTAAACACACTGGAAGAGAGGCAGAGAGATTCTTTACAGCTATTCAGAGATGACTCTGGCTGAGTTGTTCAGAAGCTTTGTAGACACTAACAAAAACGGATTCCTATTTATCAGCTATGGAAATATTCAAAAATTAATAAAAGTCTTTTTCCATCTACACAGAAAATATAATGCACCTTTTATTAAACAATATTTAATTCAGGTGAAATGTGCAAGATTGAAAGCTCTGAAGAGTGAAGTCATCTATCCAGGAAACACATTAGGGACAGCAACATTTCAACCTTCCCCACAGCATCCTGCTAACATACACTAAGCCAGGGATCGGCAACCTTTGGCACGCGGCCCGTCAGGGAAATCCACTGGTGGGCCGGGATGGTTTGTTTACCTGCAGCAGCCACAGGTTCGGCCGTGGTTCACCATTCCAGGCCAATGGGGGCAGTGGGAAGCGGTGCAGGCTGACGGATGTGCTGGCCGCCGCTTCCTACAGCCCCCATTGGCCTGGCACAGCGAACTGCGGCCAGTGGGAGTTGTGATTGGCTGAACCTGTGGACGCTGCAGGTAAACAAACCATCCGGGCCTGCCAGCGGATTTCCCTGGCGGGCCCCATGCCAAAGGTTGCCAATCCTTGCACTAAGCCTACCCTGGAAGGGCCACATCTTGGCCCCAGTATAAAATAACTACCTCCAAACAATTAACACAGGCAGAAAGGATGGGGACTAATTACGCTAAAACCATTAAGACCAGCATGGGAGCAGCTTTTTGGCAGGACTAGCCACGGATGAATTGGAATTAGTGACCTGGAGTATCAGGCTCAGCAGGACTCCCACCTTTTGGAGGCTTTGGGAAACACCCCTGTGACCCTGACCAGTGCCCTACCCAGGGGACCCTCGCAACCACCATATCTGCACCCACTGCCACCCCCACACACCAGCCAGCCCCCCCACTCCCGCGCTCCCCCCACCAGCCAGCCCCCCCACTCCCGCGTTCCGCCCCCTCGCCCACCCCTCCCACTCCCACTCCCGCGCTGCCCCCGACCACCCACACTCCAGCGCTCCCCCCCGCACCAGCCCGCCCTTGCCTCAGCCCCCAGACTCCTCCTGACACCCCCGCAGAATCCCCTGGGAATGCCCACAGCGCCCCCTCCTCGCACAAGGCAGAACTGACCCGTACGCGGGGGCTAAACCGTCCCCGCAAGAGCCACCCCGACCGCTCCCGCGCTCACCCAACCGCCGGCCGCAGACTCTATCTCTGTCGGTTTCCACCACCTTCCGCTTCCGCAGGATTCTACGCCTGCGCGCACGGAGGGCGGCGGTTTGCTGAGTAGGGACACACTCAGCGCCGCGGCCAAACGCGCTGAGGGCCGGAGTGCGCCCTGCTGGCCGCGTTCTACTCCCGCCCCGCGCGCGCTCCTTTCGCCCGCGCGCCCTTCCCTGTCCTCAGCCGCGGCAGACCTGGGGGTGGCGTGATATGTGGGGCAAGCCCCTGTGACAAACCGTCCGAGTCAGACGTTCCACGCCCAGCGTTGCCAACCCCCAGCATTCCAAAGGCCGTGCGGCCTCAGGCCTCCCCAAAATAATGAGACTGGCTTTAAAAAAAATTACAGGATTAAGAGACATAATATAGTTGGGTTTCTTTTTTGTTTTCTGTCTTTTGAGCCATTTGGGTACATTCAGGTGGCAGTTTCAATCTTTTCTCTGCAATCGTGAGGACTATAAACTAACCAGTTTGAAATGAAAGCTGAGGTTTTCATGTAATCACTTGACTCCAGGAGTTGGGGCTTTAAGAAAAACACCAAATAATGTGAGACCTTTGAAATTATGAGGAGCAGGAACAGTCCTACTTCAGGCTTGCAGTATATGCACTCCCACATGAAAGCTATGCATGCACAAATGTCCTCTTTCTCTCTTGAATATCTCTGCTTGTATTCATTGCATTCCTCTTGTGGGAGGAAGAGAAGAAATGTGTTTATTCATGGACAACAAGGAATAATGTTTTTTAATTGTCATGTAGGACTCTGAAAGACACATTACAGATGTGACTAAGAAATAAGATCTGCTGCTTAAGGTAGAACAGAAAAAAGTTTTAACCAACAGCTGAATTAATACACTTATAGCAGATCACACTGGGGGTTCTATATTTATCTTCTCTCTGGCTTCCATATTAAGTTTGCTCAGGTTACAGGTCTAAAGATGAATATTCCAACTACCAGCATTCTTGATGTGGAAAACAAGCTTATTATTGTTATTTATGTAATACTATAAGCATATATTCATGTTGCAAACAAGTAGTGAGACAGGATTCCTTCCCCAAAAATATACCGTTTAAGACCCTGAGCTTACAGTTGACTCCAGTGCAAACCCCAGTTGAAGACAGCAGGGCTCTGGTCTGGGCTGGTACAGGGGTCCACAGGGCAATCCGTGGAGGAACAGGGCCTAACTCATTCAAATGCAGCATGCAAGATATGTGCAGTGTGTTGTCTTGTCCTCTTATGTAAGCAGCACTCATAACGATTCTGTGATTCCAGTAGCTGACAATTTTGTTTATGGTGCATAAGAAAGAATAGAACGTAACTTGCTCTTCAACAGTTATATTGGTTCTGGAGTGCAAACAGGCATGTTTTTCTTAATAAGACAAGCAAATATGACTGAAACACACACACAACGTATGAGTAAGACATTTTTATATTGTCACTTTTTTGATCACTTTAGAATGGGCTTTACTCACAAAAAATGGAGCAAAAAGGGAAGTAGAAAAACCTGAAGAGACCTCTTTTGTCCAGATTTTGCTGAAATGCTATTTCCCGAATACTGATTTAAAATCTTAAATTGATCCTCCCTCCTTCCCCCCACATTAAACGTCAGTAGTACCCTGAAATGTGTATACATTCCCAAATTAAAAAATAAGATAAATCTGCATCTCTCCCTTTGCTTCCACAAAGTCACCCTCTGATTTTACAGTGAGATGGCGCCACCTTGGATAAACTCAGTGCCTCAATCTGTATCTCTGGCCAGCATATTTGGCTTGATGAATTGAACAAAGGATTCCCTTATGAGACTGTGGGAGGACATTTTTATTTTTAAAAGTTAATTCTGTCCAGAGATGGATTAGTGATGGCTAATTGCCACAGGCAGCTCGTAATGGACAGCAGTTTCCGCATTCCCATCTGGGAATCATGCCTTGAACACCCATAGCTGATGCACATGCATGATCTTTTGGCTATCTAGAGTCATGCCCATCTGTTTGAGTGGCAGGAGTCCCACTCCAAATTGGTCTTATTCTTGCCCTAAAGCACAGATCCTACATAATAATGGATGAATGGGCAGCCTGAAAAATATTATAATGATCATCTCTTTTACAGGAAGCTCTTCTTTAACACCACTAAACATTGAGGACACATACCTCTTTAAACTTGATTATTGTTGTTGACATGTATATGCCAAAAAGAGAATATCTGAGACGTAAAGATGAATTAGAATTCACAAGGATTTCAAGCTTTCATCAAGACTTTATTGCAGGATAAGGTGACCACTCATCCTAATTTGCTCAAGATTGTCGGTCATATTGTTCAGGATATTTTCTAATGTACCAAGTCAATGCTGCTCTGATGTAAGCGTGTATGTTCTTAGCTGGGATTAGGGATTGTATGGTGACTGAATGCAGCCTATTTCAATGACAGTGGAAATATTAACAAGCAGCCTGTACATTTCCCTAAGACCAGGCAATACTGAAAAGGATCTGATTTATGGTACAACACTGGGGTGAATAGAGGATGGGCACATGTGTGAAAGAGACTACAAAGCTGGCTATGAAAAATAGCCCCATGGCAAAGGGCCAATATGTAAGTCACTTCCATGTACAACAGACATGGCAGAGAGTTCATGACAGCTGCATAACGACGCAAGGACAGAAAAGGAGAAGGAGGATTTGGGGAATAAAAATGCAAGACAAATAAAAGGGAGGGACAGTCAGACAAATGGCAACTTTCTCTCTACCGGGGGAAAAAAGCTGGCCGAAGTTAGTGAAAATACATATGAGATCATGGCAAAAAGATTTTCCCTTTTCCAGAGCAAACACTGGAGTATTGTTCTAGTCTGAAAATGACTATGTAAAATGCCACCTTCTTACTCAATAGTTCTGCTTTCTCTTCTATCAGATCTGCTAACTTTATTTACTAAAATTAGTTTTTACTGTGATTTACTCATTTTAGCCCCATAGAGCAAACACAGCTCTCTGGGAGAGTGAGCTGTAGTGTATTCTGGCTTGCTCATCAACAGAACTGTAAATTCCGGGTGCAGAATCTTTGGCTGGTGGTGATGTATGAACCAGAAAGAACCCAGCCTAATTTTCCATTTCCGAATTGAATATGCAGGGATCAGAGTAAGAATCACACCCTCTATCCTACTGCTGATGTTTTTACCTGAGTAGATTTGTTGTGTGTGTCATTGAGAAACAATAAATAGATATGGAAGCCCCATTTTACATAGTCTCTAAAGTAGAGCTGTACCTAAAGTAATATTAGCTTTGTTGCACACATCTTTCCATGCCTGTTTGGAACTGTGCAGCAGACCAGCATGGATTAGTTCATCAGTAATGTATTTTGCAATGATTATGGAAAAACCTGCAAAGCAGAAACAGCTCATTTCTGTGGTTTCAGAATATTGCACAGTAGTGCAGAACCCTTCTTGGAGTTCCCTGATGTCTGTGTTGTGGTGTTGCTGTTGTTATTTATAAATTACCACAGGAGCCACCAGCTGTCATCATAAAATTTTTATTGGCACTCTGTAAATATTAAATCAGCATGCTAAAATCATGCCATGTGCAGTGGCAGCTGATGCTCTCTTATGGAGGTCACATGCAAGAGAGAGGATTGCATTATGACTCCCATGATTCTTTCTTACTGCCTACAAGTCCTGTGCTTCATGAGGATATATTTCAATATTAAATCTAGGTCCAGCCATACCCCACCCATCCTTGTGCAGAATGGACTCTGTGCACAGAACTCACGCTTCTCGCATGAAGAGGGAAATCTGCTGCATATACAGCACCATCCTCCTCTTCCTGGATCCTGCTAAATTCTGAATGAAACTCTGCGTTACCACTTCTCCTTTTTGCAGTAACCCCTTTCCTGGTTTCTTTGCAAACCTCATTAACATATATAATAGACACTCTAATATTAGACTGGTAGCCAAATTCCTCAGGACACGAAGTGCCACGTTCTTGATTCACATTCTTGATGCACCAAGGAGGCTTTCATTTGTGACATCAGATGCTAGAAATAGGATGCTAGAAATGGGGCTTGACATTTTCGTGGGCATGAAGACCTGTTGGTCACCATGGCATGTGATGTAATGATGTCACACACTGAGATGTGGATGATGATTTTATTTTGACAGTGGAGACGTTCAAAGGAAGAAAAGAAAGGAGCCTGTAGAATTCTACCTCTCTCTGACCCAGGAGCTAGGGTGAGGTGAGGAGGTGAGAGGAAGGTGAGGAAAATACCCCTGGAATGGAATGTGCAGAACTTTGGCTTCTTGCTGGAGAAAATATGAAAGCCTGCTGCCCTGTGGAGTCTGGAGAGGGAGGGCTATGCCAGGCCAGTGGACAACCTGGAGTTTGGGGGGTTAATTTCCAGCGGGGTTCAAAAGCAGCTCAGGGAGGTCTTGCTAGTTGGCCTCTAGTTAAGTACAGAGGAGCCTATTAAACCCAAACACTTTTACCTAGGAGAATGGGGTGAGTTTGAACAGCGTGCTAGTTCATATTTTGTCTTTACCTGTTACATTTTGTCATTAGCTTGGATTGTAAGATCCTTGCAGCAGGGTTTCTCTCTTTCTATGTATGTATAGTGCCTAGCACAATTGGGCTTCAATCTCAGGTGGTGCCCTGAGCTGCTATTGCAAGGAATGCTGCTGGAGACTTCTGTTAAGTTGAAGTCAATTTTGGTCAAACCAGCACACATACTGTAACCTAACCACCGCCCTGAAGAAAATGATCTTGTGTTCAAATGTGACTGTTTGCTATCCTTTCTCTTTCATTATGCTGCCTCTCATCCTGCAGCTGCTACAGTCTCCTCTCTTCTTCCGAGCAGCCAGGTTGGAAAGGTATTGGTGTTAGCTGATGTTACAATGGTTCTGCATCAGTAGATGGTTTGTTCTCATAACAATGCATTGTTAAATGAACCTAAACAAGAGTAAACACAAAGACAGCACAAAATACTGCATGCAACATCAGATTTCATTAGCTTTGTAGTAGGCAAGGCAGAATTTAGGTATCAGTATAATTTTGTGAGAAAAGAGGATTATGGGCCAGTGTTTGACATAAGACTGTTGTTAATGCATTTGATTATTAAATTCTCAATTAAGAAAATAGTTTCTCCATAAGATAGTGTTTTCCTAAAGGCAATTAAAATAGCCAGAACCTCCACGTGTTTATTTTTAGGTATGTTGTCCACTGTTCAAACGGTCACAAATTAAAATAGAATGGAGAACTTCTGAAATATTTACAAATTTCAAATATGATTCAATGGAAGTTGCTAAGGGCTCTTTATGACCAATGTACACTTGTCCTCTTTCATAGAGCAAAGTCCTGTTATCATCTTGGCATAACTTGCTCCTAATATGGAATTTTTAAAGACTCTGAAATCTGATCCAATTAACACATTCTTGATATTGCAGAATATAGTGCTAATTACATGCAACTGACCTCTGCTGGGTTAATTAAACAGTCACCCAAAAAACTATAGCACTAATCTAATTAGCAGTTACTACAGCTGTCATTATCTCTTTGCACCTACTTTTAAGTGGTGCAAATTCACATCAAGGACCAAATCCTGAAAACTCTCCACATGCTGAACTCCCTTTGACTTCAATGGTACTTCTGCACACAGAGGACTTGCAAGATTGGGAAGTAGGCCCAACAAGTACAGTGTGCATCCTCAGTATTGCCAACCCAAAGGTTACATTAAAATATTATGAGTCAGGCCCCACAAAATCATGAGTTAGATTAAAAAAAAGTGGGGTTCTTTTTGTTTGCCTTCTTGTTTTTGAGACTCTAAAGTACACTAAAGTCACATCTTCTTCATTTTTCTTCAGCCAGGTGGGCTAAACACTTTTTGAAAAAATGAAAGCTGAGATTCTCATATATTCACATGACTCCAGGAGCTGGGGCTTTAAGAGAAAATACCAATTACTGTCAGATGCACAATAACCTAGTGACACTGTGACAATGGCTTGATGACATTCTCTGTTTTCTCAGAATTTTGCCTGTCAGTGGGAGTTAAGGCTGGGAATACCGATGTTTTGTTTATTTTGAGGGAATAACTTTTCTTCCTGAACTTGGTTTAAAATGAACACTAATGAGAGTTGCACAGCTACAATGTTTCATGGTGAGATAAAGGGGTGCAGAGGTGTTCCATGATCACAAAAAACCTGGGAATTCACTTTTTGCTTAGGTCTCCCACATGTAGACAGTGTGTGGAATAATGAAAAAATGGGGGGATAGAAGGCATAGTCAGGCACTCGCACTCAGAGAGAACATGGGAAACCATTAAATACAGTTACCTGGGAAGCAGAGGGGAATCCTCTGAGGAGACAAAGCCTATATACCCAGTACTACTTCATGTTATGGAAAAAGCATTTCTTCCTTTTGTTATAACCTGTGCCTACTAAAGCTCACAAATGAAGCCCTGGACCAAACACCTGTGGCGAGAGACTTAATGGCAGATTGCTGGCTCACTTTCCCAGCTTGACAAAGTTGGTCACCATTATAAAACTCAGATGTAAAGTGTAAAATAAAATGTTATTAGGAACAACGCTTTTTAAACAGAGATCATGAACCTTTATCACTCTATATATTGCAGTTAGAACTATACCATATAATCAGTCCATTCATGGTTGGCCTGACACCATTTATACATTAGAGTCACTGGTGCAAAAGGAGAGGGAGGAAAGATTTGCATCTGGTACACCTTTTTTTTGTTATTATGATCTAGGTAAGCTGCCTCTTTAAAAGCGGATTCATATATACAGGAGGATAATTGCACACTTCTAATTATATGGCTGAATGTATTATGCACAAACTATTGCTACAATTCAGATTCAAGATCAGCAATTGAGCGGTCATTCAAACACAATTTTTAGTAAACATGTATTCAGAAGAGCTGTAGTCCAAGGATATGTTATTTATTTGTTTTTAAAGATAAGATTTACAATAGCACTGCAGTATGTGTGCAAAGGAACTCACTAGTACAGGGTGGTGATTGGCAGAATTACTTCTGATTTCCAACTCCCATCATCCAACAGTGAGCTGTTGGCAAGCCAGCAGCAGGGGGTCTGATCAGAAGGTCTAGGAATAATACAGGAACAGACTGCCTGGTGCTCCCAAGGGAGTCAGGAAGGGTTGGAAATTGGATGAAGTCTAGGGTTCTGAAAAGCAGCTAGAGGAACGGCTGGCTGGCTGGTGAGCCAGGGCTGCAGGAAGCAGCAGGAAGGAGAAGAGAAGCCAGAAGTTGGGCTAAGAGCCATGGGTGTTGAGTGAGCCAGGACTAGAATCATGTCTGGTCTACATGGGATAGTTTTACTGGTTATACAGGCATAGTATACTGCTATAGTCTCCGGCACAGACACTCCTATTGTGGTGTTAGAGTGGCTTTTTGGTTTTGCTTGAACCCCTTCACAAGCAACATAAATGAAAATGAAAAAAGTCATTCATATCACAGTAACTGTGTCCATAGGGAGTTCTACCTGTGTAACTATCCATTTAAATTAACACCTTAGGTTATACCAAAAAACCCGCTCCCTTATAGACAAGGATAATTGACTATCCACAAAGCCCAAACTAGCCACCTCTCTTGTTGGTCAGTTAGCTCTAGAAATGTAAGGTACATTCCAAGCAGCAACAGCAAGGATGGCTGACACAGAGACACATAGGGAATCAAAGTGATTCAGGCATATGCCTCCTACTTACAAGGTTTTTATTAAGGGCCTGATTTTGGCTCACCACAGTTTTACATTGGTGTCATTCCACTGACTTCAATAGCATTACTTCTGATTGGTATCAGTGTGAGATCAGAATCAGGCCCTAAATGCTTTACAGAATAAGTCACAGTTAAAGCAAGTTACTTTACAAAAATGTTGGTTATAAATTTCAGGTTCATTTACTTTGCAAAAATAGCAGAACAATTAATCTCAACTTTCATAAATGTATTTTGCTCCTGAAAATTCATAACATTTTGTAAGTCACCTTTCATTGAGTGGGGTATCCCTCAGACTTATTCATATAACAAGTGAACATATTCAAATAATCACACTGCAGGGAAAGATCCTGTAAGTTACCCACATAGAGATGACAATAAAGTACACACAACAACGTTCCATTCCTCCTTGTCACATTAGCATCTATTTTGCACAGTAATGTAACTGAATTTTAAGAAACATTCTTGATCATTTAAAGTTGATTCTGGTAGCTTTATTCATCTGAATCATACCTTACTCCGTTCACTGTCCCATTGCAAGGTATTATTGAACATGAATGACAGCAGCAAAACCAGTCCCTAAATGAGTATTTAATCCATCTCACTCCCACCCAGTTACTGAGCTGTCTTCAGCATCACCAGAAAGTCCTCCAGTGCAAACATGTCAACAGCTAGGCAACTGCTTCATGCTTTCTAACATTTAAAAATACTCTATTGTTAGTAGTATTTGTTACACAAAGATTCTTTCTTCTTATGTAATAGTAATAATATATAGGACCTGATTCTCCTCTTACACTGGTGTAAATCAGGACTGACTCCTTAGAAGTCGATGTCTAGATCAAAATCTGGCCCTTAGTGCCCATCTTCAAAGCCTTTTATAACTATAATTTGATCATAACATTCATGGTTCAGGAAACACAGTCACAATAAACATAATTATTAGTTTTGGATACTTCAGTGTTATTCCTTAACTGTATCTCACCTTCAACCCTGTTTATGCTATGGATATTTCTCAAAGATTTCCCACCGTTGTTAGTGGTGGCTCATCTCCACCAGTGTTAGCAATACTGGGAATACCTGTTATAGATCAGGTCACCAATTCCTGCAAGCGTTTTAAATAAAGATGCTCAGAAAATGCCAGTTGTTTTTAAGGGACATTTTTGTTCATAAAAAAAAAACAGACCATTTTGACCAAAATGAAAATCTTGAGCAACATTTTTTGTTTAGGTTGAAAAGTCCCACTACAATGAAAAAACAAAAACAAAAACGCATCAATGAAAATAATTAGACTAGCTCTATCTTTAAGTTGCATTGTTGCTTAGACTTAGATTTGTCTTCAGTGCAAAAAAAGTGTGTGATTTTATATTGAGATAGCTAACTCAAGATCACCATCTCAGTGTAAAATGCTAGTGGAGACAAGGCGCTGTAGTTTTACCTCAATGCAGCTAGTCAAGGTTAACCCCATGCGGGGGGGCTGACCTTGACTAGCTACATCACAGTAATAATCAACTGTGCTGTTACTACTCCACTATTACATTGAGTTAGCTATCTCAGTGTAAAAAAACACACCTCTTTTTGCAGAGAAAAGTCTGGCTCTGAGCAGGTCTAATCAACATGGTGTTTAAAACAGTGGTGGCAGCTTTTGGATCGTATACGCTTAGGATCTCAACATTGCTGACAACAGTGGAGCAGACCCAGTGTAGCAAGAATGGGACATTTTGAAGAGATTAGACTTCCACACCATGCTTCCCCTCTCCCTCTCTTTCACACAGAGAAACATTTTGCACATTTCAGGTAACATTATACATGATGACAGGTTTCAGAGTAGCAGCCGTGTTAGTCTGTATTTGCAAAAAGAAAAGGAGTACTTGTGGCACCTTAGAGACTAACCAATTTATTTGAGCATAAGCTTTCGTGAGCTACAGCTCAGAAGTGAGCTGTAGCTCACGAAAGCTTATGCTCAGATAAATTGGTTAGTCTCTAAGGTGCCACAAGTACTCCTTTTCTTTTTGATTATACATGATGTAAAGACATAATCTACATCTTCACACAGTTGATGGAGGTATCTGACTAAAATCATAGTTATTTTTTTCTTGAAGATGCTAACGATTATGGAGTTTAAAGGTGCTTTTGAGCAGGTTAATTGTGCTCATATACATTTGAATTCAAGTCTGAATGTAGGGGTCCAATTTCAGAATCTTTAATCTTCTGAATCTCACACTTGCAATCCTCCACAATCATGACCACTTTAACAACAGCAACAGACCTGGTGCAGTTCAGCTCCAAGTGTTTCATGGTGAACTTGGTAGGCAAGCAGTGGGAACAAAAGGTGTAAAGACGATCTTCTGGGCCAGGGACATGAAAGGAACTACACTTTCCAAAGCACAGGTTGTTCTGCACCACCACCTTTTCACAGTTCTCATGCACAATACTCTGAAAGAGCAAACAGATTGCAGTTACTATATAGCATTGGCATTGTAAACACTTGTTGGCCCTGATCCTCCATTCTTTGCACATTCAAAACTCCCATGGACTTTTCTGGAAGATGTAGACACAAAAATAATGGAAGATAGGCTCACTCAACTAATATATAAGTTTCTTCTCTTACTGTTAGTTACTGTAGCACTCACATCATTTAAAATTATTTTAAGTAGCAACAAAATTAAAACAAAAGAGTTTCTGATACAGTAAGTTACCTAGTGATATTTCCCACTTACTTGGATAGTATTACTATAATATATACCTTTACATTTATGTATATCGTATTTGGTTCAAAGGGCCTTTATGTTTGAAAAATTACTACCAAGTTTGAGTCACGTCCGTTATATTAAGCATTGGTCTATGCTGGAAGTTATAACTTCTTTGACTAGAGTTTTTTTTAACCAACATAGTTATAAGCCCTCGTGTGGATGCAATTATATCAATATAAAGATGCCTTATTCCAGGATAGCTTATTCCACATCCCAGACTTGAATCAACTAACCTGATATAAGCACTTTTATACTAGTGTAACTTTGCTTTAACAATACCAGTATAGTTAAAGTGGTACAATCTTCTAGTATAGACAAGGCTTTACTCCTCATTTTTAGTAGAACTGGTCAAGAATTTGAGTTTAGCCATAAAACCACAAACCAACCCCTGAATAACTGCACTGAGACTGACTGTATAAATAAACTTACTGTTCTTCCTGCTGTCAGGCTAAATCATTGTATATTGATTACATTGGTTCCCAGATCTGTGCTCAGACAATGTGACTCATTGAACTAAAGCAAAAGTTTTCTTCAGTACCACTGGATGTCTATGAAGTGGTCTTGCTGCTAGCAAGTGGAATTGACCTGTATTTCCTTAGTCAGGGATTACAGATGACACATGAGAGTGGAGTTTGTGAAGGCAGAATAATGGGAGCAAATACTGCTATTGGGGCTCTTGCCTGAGACCTGTTCTTACCTGGGAAAAAGGCAGCGTCCTGCAGGTCTCCTGGTACATCTCGTTGGTCTTGATTGGCAGGACAACCTCCTCAGAAGCTGAATTTTTTTTTAACATGAAATGGTCCCAGAATTTTTTAGCATCTTTCCTGTAGGGGGGCTCAGCTTCCTTCTTGTTGACTGAGTGGGAAGGTAGGAAACGTCTCATGTTTTCAGAATGGGAGGTCTCTTTTGTTGCAGTCCAGCTTCCCTGATCTCGGTACACATCAAGCTCTACGTAGGGAAGGATAAATCTGGATGATTTTTTTTCTCCTTGCTTCCTGCTCTCTGCTGCCAGCTCTGGGGCTGCTACAAATAAACTTGGTTCTTCTAGGATTTCTTCATAATCCATGAGATCTTGCACCAGCAACTTGCTAGGGTCCTCTCTTTCAAGTAAATCTTTATCTTGGTAGGAAAGGTGCTGAAGTCTCCTCCTCTTGCTCCTTTGCAGCTCTCCACCTTGTCCTGTTGCTCCAAGACCTGAGATCACAAGCAGTTGAAGCAGCAGCAGAAACATACTAATCTTACTTGTGTGGACTTTTAATTTAATCGTCCTGCAGTTTCAGGTGAGCAAAGGAAGCGGCATGTAGTCTGCTAGCTTTATAAATGAGACTGAAGCCATTCTGTGGATGCTGGGGGGTGGGGGGTACAAAGGGGAGGACCCCAGGGTAACCAGTTAAACTCATTTACTGTAGATTATAATTATGATAAGGGAATTTGTGTTAATTCAACCCATCTTTTACTCCTGGGTGTGTGTATTAGAAGTTCCTATCTAAAACCTGGTTCCCCAGGGGGGTGATTAGTTGGAAAAAAATGTTTGGATAAGTTGTTTAGCTGTAGTCTGGAACTGTGGAAAAGTTCCTGAATGTTTATTAGCTCATTCAACATGTCCTTTATATTTTTTCACATACCCTCCCCCCCACACACCATCACAGCAGAATCAAAAAAGGGATGTCCTGTTGTGATGAAATATCAGAGAAAGCAAGGGCAATAAAACTATTTCAAAACATGAAGATAGATCTGTAGACTTACACAGAGATACCGGCCCACATTTTCAAAAGAGATCCCTAATTTAGAGGCTTCACATTTTCAGATCTATCAATTAATTTTGGGTGACTTGGCTATTAAAGTACCCTATCTAAGACCTAATTTTCTGACTTGAATTAGATTTGAGGTTCTCAGAAACTATGGAAAATCAGACCCCATGTATCTCAAACTGGGCAACCAAAAATAGAGGAACCTGTATTTAGTGCACTCTTCTGAAAATTTGGCCCTCAGAGACTTGTTGAAGCTCAAATACTGTAGTGAATCACTGGCATGGATGAGAACAGCATCTTGTAAATTTTTCACCATATCACTCTCTCTCTTGTGTAAGGGAGAAATAACATGTTTGTACACGAATAAAATGGACATACTTTTAACAAAACTGTATTAACAATTAATTCATTAAATAGCAATAGGATGCAATATATCTGTTCATACACATTCACACCTCCACATTCAGAATAGCTGTTCAAAGATGTGACATGCAATTCCCATAGAGCCTAGTCTTCAGCACATAGTCCAAAATCTGGCAAAACTCCCATTGACAATTAAGTCACATAAATCTGGATAATTTTTGATTAACAAAGCAGAAAGTGTGGTATCACCAACTCCCAAGAATGCTGTTCTGGGCTTATGTCACATATGCCTTTTAACTGCTCCATCTGAAGACTGTTTTGCCTCTAACAATTTATACATTCGATTGGATTATAAGCAATATTCAGATAGCCCCGGTTTAAGAAACCACTGCTGTTAGCACAATTTATTATTTATATAGCACCATCATTATCAAATGTATACCATTCACAATGTAAACTAAAACCTGCATGGTTTTGAATCTCTCTCACACCTTTTGCAACTCTTTATGCAAGCTTCGAAAGTAAGAAAAAAATTGTCCTTGACAGATATTTCCAACATGCCAACAGGTCAGATCAATATAACAGAAAACCCTCCTCAAACTGTAACACCTATTATTTTTGAAGATGAATACCAATACTTGCCATTTTAATACTAGTATTTAGTGTCTACACATCCTTGAGTCCACTTGAATATCAATAAGCTGTTAGACTGACTTAAGTCAAGGTGCTGCCAATCTGAAGATTAGTGTTAAAGACCTAGTTGATCTATGATAAATGCATGTCATTATTTGTCTTTCACCTCAGAGGGCTTAGTTTATTGCCCTGTAATTGGACTAAACCTATTGCCCTGCAAAGTTCTTGTGGGACACTGACTTGCAGCATTTATTGTTGCTATGCATGTGCATTACAACATCACTAGTGCAAAGCTATTTGAGATTTAGACCTTGTCTTTTCTGCAAGGTTAACCTGAATTATAATTCAAGTGTTGCCCTAAACTTGCATCCCATCACACACAAAAACCTGTAACTCAAGCATGTGGTGATTCCAACTTCAGTTGGGCAGCCCATCAGGGTATATAGGCTTCAGCTTAAGGTAGCACAAATCATTAGTGCTAACATGAACACTCTAGTGTGGACACAGGATAGAGCTGCTAAAGTGTTGCTAGTACTCCAGTGCTTTCCCACAATTCTACCCACATGCTCAGACAGGCAAAACAAGTTTCTCTGCAATTCACTGGGAAAAAATTCATAAGAGTGTCTCTGTTCGCTGCAGCGCAAACCACCATAAGATATGCCTCCAGAAGTCTTAGCGCTACACACTAATGTGTGATGTGTCAGTGTGGCCATGGCAGCTCACAAGCTAAATCGCAGTGCAGCCGCTCTCACTTGAGCTGGGCTAACTCAAGACAGGTAATTCAAGTGTAGAAAACTTAAGTTAGCTGTTCAGTAAAGACATACCCTAAATGTACAGTCTTAAATCTAATTTCCTATTTTTAGTGTCTAATAACTTTAACCAAAATAATGTACTAAAATTTCTCCTATCTAGTGCAAGTGGAATAATAACCATATAAATTATTTTACACCTTTTCTGACATTAAAAAAGTCAATTATATTTTAAGATTATTCATTTAGCTACAGGACTGGACTGATAATTAGACAGATATATTTGTATCTTGGCCAACACACCAGGTATTGAAACAGGAAACAAAAAGGAGTTTTCACCAGCAAAGCTATTTTTCACTTGCTTTGTTTAGGCTTGAATAGCCCTAAAACAGATTTAAAATTTCAAACTTTGGCCATGATCTTGAAAACACAATTGTATTCAAATGCGTAGTCCCATTGCCTCAAGACACTCACATGCAAGTTTGCAGGAGAAACAGAGAGAGAGAGAGAGTGTATGCTTGCATGTGTGTGTGTGTCCTGATCCAACCCCCCTTGAAGTCAACAGAAAGACTGTCAGCAAAGAACATACACAAGAGCAAAAGCAAAGTATGGCATACACACTGTGCATTATGCTGTTTATTATTACTATTATTTATAGTTCAGTAGCACCTCAAGGCTTCAACTGAAATCAGGGCCCCAGGGTGCTGGGCACTGTAAAGATACATAGAGACAGTTCCTGCCTAGAAATGCTTATGTTATATTTATATATATAAAGACAAAACAGAAAAAGGGTGTGGTGGAAACTAAGGCACAGAGAGATTAAATGAATAGCAGGTTAGTGGCAGAGCTGGGAAAAGCACCCAGGTGCCCTAGCCTTTGGGTCATGCTGCCTCTCTGCGAGTACAATGCAGGGGTCTACTCAGCCCTTAATTCCTCCAGATCCTCCCTGCACAAGGCAAGATATCTTTCCCCAGCAAACTCTGAATAGAATCTTTGGTAATAATACAAAATATTTACAAATCCACTCCTTGAGACAAAAACTGTATGGAATAACAAATACTTGCAATGGATATTGGACAGAGGAGACTGTCATTATAACTCAGTAAAACAACTGTCACATTCCTACAAAATGCCGTGTAGCAATAAATATACAAAACTACATTTTTTCTGCTTCAGTATTTGGGTAGTGAGTATTTTTGCTCCATTTTGGATGTTAAATTTTGTGGGCAAATACCACGCTCAGATTCGAACAACCTTTCACCCCATAGCAGCATTTTATTTTTGAGTACACTGCTTTCACTTGAACTAGTCAGCATTAATGCTTTCCAATCTTTTAAAGCACAGAGATCTACAGATGACAAGTGCTTTGTAAATGCAAAGTATCATTATTCATTTGCTTCAGATTGTTCAGTCATCATGGACATAAACTGAATAATTAGTTACACTGCCAATTGATGCCTAAAAATAATTCTTAGCCAATGGTGGAATTTTTTTCCTTCTGTTGAGCTAAATAGGGTCATTATAGTATAAATTACAAACAACCCTCTAAACTTCTATCCAGATAAAACTTTTAAAGAACCCGTTTAAAGACCTCAGAACTAATTAATTACTACTTTACAGTACATTCCCCAATTATTATACATTCCAAAGAAAGCCCTCTTTTTTTTTTTTTAGAGTATTGAGTTTTTAAAAAGGCAGAAAGAGTCACATTACCTACATGCCTTTCATAGCATAGTTACAATAACTAACCCAATAGGCTTGTGAGTGATATAACAGGACAAAAAATCTGATGGCTTTTACATCTTAAAATTTGTATACGTCACCTATTTCCATTGCAGTGAGGTTCTTAAATTTTGTTGCCAATTGGTATAGCAGAATTTCATCCACATCTTTATAATGTTTTTCTCTGTATGCTCATCCCAACAGGAATAAAAGCAGTATTCCAAGCTGCTGCCAAAATTTAGATGCCTACATTTGAAAAGCTGTCCTCTACTTACAGTAGAACCAATAGAATTGCAAGCTTAAATGTGTTGGTCCTTTAGCCTTACCATATAGTAAAAAACCCCAATAACATGGGAAAATCTACACAGAAATATTCATTTGAGAATGAAAGTAACATAGCTTTCAATCTATTGAAACCCAAATACAGAACAACATTTTTAAGTAGAGAATCCTAAAAAATGGAAGGGGGAGAGAAGGAGGCAGAGACAACAACAATAGTTAGGAAAGAAGTTTGAAGATGTTTGGAATCAATATTTTTATCAAATAAAATTTGTGAGGTCAATTTTGTGATTAAACATTTCTGAGGTAAAGAATGAAAATAGTAAAAAGTAGCATAACCTTCCTATTGCAGCTATTTTAGTCTTACTATCACTTTAAGAGGCTGTGCAGCATGCAAATGTACATGACTTGTTGGGACATGTTGCTTTTTAGAAGCAAAAATGGAACTGGTGTGGTAGAAACAGGCAGTTGCTCTGAACTCCTCAGTAAGCTTGGATTGTACAGAATTCACGAGATGTTTTTAGCAACAGAAGTATTACTTATATTTTCTTCTTGATATCAATGAAGGGAGCAGAGTGAAGATCAACATGGACATCCATACTGCATCAGCAATCCCAAGATCAATGAGATGCATGGCTAGTTTTCTCTCTAAGCATCCCAGCTTGTTAGACTCTGTACGGATTTCCACATATGATAGCATCTCCTGAGCAAAACATGGAGGCAGAATCCATGTATCATTTAACTGAGAATCTAACTCATCCCAAACTCAGTGTGGAGCTGGAAACCACGCAAAGCGGTTGGTTGATTTCTGTGGCTTGCTGTGAGGTGGAAGATGAAGAGGGAAAACCAAGACATCTGGAATAGTTTGAGAGACATTAGAATCTTGATAGAAAACCCCCCTTTTTCCTGAAATACATGAAAAGTGAGAGAGAGCAGTGGAAATTCTCTAAACAGTCTGAAAAGACACCTGGAAGATATTGCCAGCACAATCTAAGCCTCTGCAAGAAGATGATGGTAAGACTTCTAATAGCCATAGGTTTATTTATAGCAATAGGTATATTGTGTTATTGGTAACAGCATTAATAATAAGTAATCGTTGGAACAACTTACCAAGGGACGTGGTGGATTCTCCATCACTTGCAATCTTCAAGTCAAGACAATGTTTTGCTTTTTAAAGATATGCTATAGCTCAGATAGGTCCTGGGCTTGATGTAGGAATGCCTGGGTGAGTGTCTGTGGCCTGCGTTATGCAGGCAGCTAGAGTAGATGATCACAGGGCCCTTCTGGCCTTAAAAATCTATGAATGTATAAATCAGTTTTTCAATGTGATTTTTAACCTGAAATCATGCCTTTATCTCACTTTTCCTTTTCTTATATCTGTTGGCAAAGCCTGTGTCCTTCTTTGGATTTATTTCCTAAAATAAAATATTCTAGTGCTCATCTGCTTAAAAAACAGACACAGCCAAATATTCATGAGTAATTCTATAATAACAACCCAATGTATGCACCCAAAAGAGGTAGACACATTAAAGGAAAACAGATTTCAGTAGCTGTATACAATATACAACAGACGTATTGTACTTATCACTTATAAACACATTTTTAATATGATCATTACCTCAGTCTCTGTCACAGTAAGAAAGCTTTTAAGTACTTGGGTATTTAAGAGACAAGTCCGCAGCTATCATATAGGATTTATTTTTATTAGTATACAGTACATATTTAGGTATAACAGTCAATATAGTGCATGTAACATGCTATTTTTGGTACAAATATTAGAATAGCACCAGTCTAGTGATTTAAATAAGGTAGAACTACAATGTTGATAGAACTATATACATAATTCTCTCTAATATTTAGAAAGAATGAACACAAATCAAAATGTAAATAAACTTCTCAATTGCAGTACCCACTACAGGGAACTGGAACATTCTCTTCTGGATTTCTGTTTCCAAATTAGTTTAAAAAAAGGCAAATTTAATCTGTATAAAGTTAATTATGCATTTATTAACACAAATTAAAAAAATAGTCTCTTGCTTGAGGAATACATTAGATTTTTTTTCACTGAACTTTTTTGCACATTTTTTATACTTGTGAAAGGTGCTGGGTGGACAGTCCCAGTGAATCAAGTCCTTTGTTTATTCACAGAATAAGTGCAGCCTGGAAGGACTACATCAGTAAGTGAGTGTATAAGTTCATTCTCCATGCCCATTCAGTTCTTGACCTTCTGTTGGACTCTCAGAACTTCTAATAGCAAAGTTTGTCCTCTGAAACCTGACCAACCCCACCCACCATAATCTTTAACAGAGTCAAATCCACAAGCCACTGAGGTCAATGAAAACAATTGCAGTGACTTCAGTGGGCTTTGGATCAGGCCCATAGTTCATTGAACATTCCTGAGACGGTGACTTTCTGTTACTACTGACATGGAAATGTATTCAAACCAGTGACTTAGATGGAAGCATTCTATATCCCTCTTACTAACAATCCCTTGAGCCATCCAGTGCTCTCATTGACCTGGTTTGGATTCATTACATTCTTTGAACCTCAGCATCCTTGCCAGAAATACAAAAGCTGTTCAAATTCTATCCTTGAATTTAAGGAAAGCCCAAAGAGAATTCAGATATGAAATGATGTAAATGGTTCTTATAGCTAAACATTCACAATACCTTGGAAACAAGATTTTTAGCTGTATTATTGTATAGAAAAAAAAATTAGTGAGGCTATTAAGCATACGCAGTTTGTACTGTTGTTGATGGAGCTATCTTAAATCCTCTTCAATTACTTTAAGGCTGGTTCAAATGAGAGTGTGACACACATAGAGGGCTAAATCCTTCCCTACTCTTGCTCAAGCACAATTCCCTTTGAGATCATTTGGGGCTTTGCCTTCATAAAGATGGCAGGATTTGGCCCATGATATTTTTCTTCTCATGTTATTGTACAGTTATTCTGAAATCCAACTCTCCCAGCACAAAGTCTCAAGATTAGCAGAGGGAATTAAGTGGGGTGGGTGATGGAATTTACACACAGGAACACGTATGAAACCACAGAAAAGGAAGCAAGGCTGCTGCACAGTCTTCTGCACAGTAACTGCCATCTGTACAGTTACCCCTCTGTTCTCCCAAGGTGGTGTTAGGTGATTAGATTTGGTCATGCATGGCCTGCTTTCGCCTGGCCCCAACAGCCCCATCCATGTTGGCCTATTCCAAACTGGCACAGAGACCCCTCTGCGGAGTTCCGGGGGTGTTGATGCCCTCTGTGAGGCCACTCCATCCATTCCCTTTCCCTCCACACAGCCATATTGGGGAGCTTAAATGGTGAGGAAGGCCTTGTGTAGGACTTCCAACTTGAGTGACTTACACTCTCATTGTACTGCAGTATTGCTCACCTCTGATGTCATTTGGTTAGGTATTGAGGCAAAAAGGTTACTCTGAGAGATTCATTAGACACAGCAACTCTGTAGTGTACGCAGTACACTACATGAAGAAGTTATTTTTCTAGCAGTTTTGTTCCAATTAAATTCTGAGTTTTTAAAAACTCTCTCAGAAATAAACTTAAATTTTAAAAAAGGTGTCAAATCCCTAAGGATTGTACTTGCAATCAGGTCCAGGTGGGCACATCCAATTAGGATCCAAAGTCTTTGGAGTCGGATTGTGGCTGGACTTGTGCAGATGGGAAAGGTGAGGAGAAGACAAAAGCAGACTTCCTTCCCCATGGCGCTCCTGCACTGTGGGCCTAATCCAACTCCTGCTTAGATTCTTCCCATGGACTCCTGTGAGTTCTGGATCAGGTACCATGCTAGGACAGCAATGATAGAAGCACTAGCATCCCTAACAGCAACCCAATGTCAGCAACAGAGCTCACTCTGCAGATGAGCCCATTACCGCTCCCACTGCCACTTCTCTCCCTATAACTGCAAGTGAAAACAAAGCTAACAGAACTGTAAAACTCTAGGTTTTATTGCTGATGAATTCAAACAACAGACAATTTACATTCACCAATCATGGAACCTGCAAGTTGACTGTTGTGTTAGTTTATTTTTGTTTAAAAATAAATTAATAAATTTACATAGCTATTAGGTGTAAGACCTAAGGCTTTAGTCTTCGGTGTAACAAAATTTGGGCATCTCATTAGAACAAATAACAGTTCCAAATGCTTTGGGGGTGTTTGAAAACTGAAATTGCATTCAGATCTGAATTTTGCAAGTGGCCCTTATTGTTGTAATGAGCTCAAACCAAAACCAAGAACCAAACATTCTGAAACTTGATGGTGCTTGAATTCTGGATCTAGACTGAGGCTTTCTCTAATGAGAACCTATTTTTCCACCCCTTCCTTGCTATGCTTAGCACTGGGCTACTGCATTCACTCGAGTTGACTCTAATATACCCTAGCAGGAGTATAAAAATAAACCCTGATGATAATGAAGTTTCTTTTCTACACTTATACCCTCAAAATACTGCAAATATAAGTTAAACATTCTGTGCACAAGAAAGGCCAGATGGGTATGAGTGTCAGTTTTGTTTACAGCTTTCTTGAGCAGACATAGTTGTGCCGATTACCCTTCCTACAGTCTTTTGCTTGCCATTTCCCTCGCCTCTGCACCAAAACACAATTCTTTCCTTGCTTTGAAAGGCGAGATGGACTTCTTCTCCAGTTTGTGAAGGTGACAGGTTCTCCTCCATTCCACTCCCAATGGCCAGGATTAACTTGATCATTAAAGCCTAATACGAACCAAAAAGATCAAGTCAGTGATGTGCATTTCACCTCCAGTCTGAAGGCTTCTGCTACAAAAGAAAGCCTATTCTTCTATTCCTCTAGTGAGAAGTACACACAAGACTTATGGAAGGAAGAGAGCCAGAGCTGTCCCTTGGGTAGGGCAAATCGGGGTGACCACTCCGGGCCCTGCGCTTTGGGAGGCCCCGCAGGCCGGTGTAATTGGCTGGCCTGGTCACTCCCAGAAGAGACTAATCTGTCACTTCCGCCCCGGGCCCTGCACCCTCATAGGGACAGCCCTGAAGAGAGCACACCAGGTCTGCAAGTAAAATACAGTGTAACTTCTGGTAAGGAAATTAGCATCATGTGAGCAAGGAGACAGCATCCTTTCCCTTACTATCACCCACCCCAAAACCTCTCAATTTCTCTATACTTTGTGTCCAAGTTTTTCTTGTGATATTTATCTTAATTTCCCTGGTAAGCACATTCTAGTCAAGAATGCAGATTCAAACGTTATCCGAGCCCCCTTGTGAAATCAAATTCCTGTCAGCCTTTTAACATTCATACGGGCCTTATCTAGACTAAGAAAATAGTTCATGTCTGAAAACACATTGGCTAACCATTTTCAGCATGTTTTTTCACCTAGTGCAGGCACAGCTTACTACCTTTAAAACGTTAGTTGGTTCACCCCAAACACATAAACAGTGTTTAAAATAGTGTTAGCTAAGATATTCAGACATATCCTATTTTCCTAGTCTAGACAAGGCCCCAGAAATATACGAACTCACTAAATTTGTTGAACCTGATTCTCCGCTCCATTACAACAGCTTTATACCACTGAGGTCAGTAGAGTTGCACTAGCCTAAAACTGATCCCTGGGGATGGGTGGGGTCAAGATGAAATTCCTCTCTATGATACAGATTTGCAGAACTGGACCTTTCCTTTCATACATTTCTCTAAATATTCAATAAAAGCGACTTAAGGAAAAAGGACACTGGACCTGATGGACAGTTGGTCTGTATTCCTATGTTCCAAAGTAAAGCTCATAGAAAGACACTCGTGTTCTCCAGGAGACAGTCATACTTAACATTTTGTATACTTGCCTATCCAAAAGGGCTTCCTGCCACTGAAGTCCCACAGCCACTGCATGTGTTGTTTAGTGACCACACTTGCTAGACTTCCAAAGTATCTAGGTTCAAAAAGAGAGGACGGAATAATCAGAATGATACAGAGCGAGACATCTTTCTAATTGACTTTTCTATAATGAGTGTTTATTCTACCATAAGACACATATCACAATTTCGCATGAAAACTGATGTTTGGATCAAAGAATACCCTGTACACAGGTTTATTTTTAAACCTCATGTCCACTGGACAGATTGTGTAGTCACTAATCAATTACTTAAAGGTAATAGATATTATATACTCATATGTAATATTTTAAACCCCAATGTTAATTATTTCACAAGAAATTCTTTAACATGGGTTTAAAAGTACATGCAGTTTTTTTGGTAGGTGTATTGTTTTGCAAACAAGAGTTGTTTATTTGTAACAGTAAGTTAAGGTCCATCTACCCTACAAATACAACCATGTTGAGGGATCTGGTCATATTATGGCTCCATTTTGTAATGCAAACTCTCTTTTAACCATGTCCCCGGAACTATGCTAATGCCTTGGATAAATAAAGGTAAAATTTCATTTACACTTCAAAATGGAACTGTGTTATAACTGGATCGGGGACAACTGGAGTATAAACAGATAGATTCCTGACACGGTTGAAACTGTAGTGTAGATCAGGCTTAAATGTCTTCAATAAAGTCCTAGCAGAAATTTTAAAGACTTATTTGATTTACAGCGTCTTCCACTTAATTCAATTAGCAGTTGAGCTGGGTCTCTGCTTACATATGTTCTAAACCTTTGAACCAAATCATTTAATTTAACAGCAGTATAATCCTTTCATTGGTTCATGAAAATTCAGTAAAACTAAATCACTGGCACTAGAAAGTTGCTTCACCAAGTGCTACAAACCTGGGATATACACCCTAGTGATCATAGCAATAATGAGATCAACCTCTTATTTCAATCCAAATAATAGAAACACCTGATTGCAGCCAGAAGAAAGACTGGTGTGGCTATAATAAAATCTAATCTCAAGAGAGGTCCCTTCCAAATACTGATTTAAAAATCATGCTTGTATGAAAAGACATTTCTAATCATTACATGTAGTCACAGCTCTAGACACACTCTAAGAAAATGAGAACAGTTCTGAAAGTGCGTGTATGATAATAGCATTAACCTAGGCCCGGGCTCCAGACAGGCAGGAAATGACAATATAAAGGTATTTATGGAGCTAACTGTAATTCTAACTAAACCCTAATTAAAAAGTCTCTACTGAAAAGGACATACTACTTTATTTAAAATACACACAACACTCATTGTGGTGCCAAATATGTCCATTTACATTTTTTTCTGTGTGCTTTAAAATCTATACCATGCATTCAAAAGCATCCAGCACCTCAGAGCAATCAATCCCAACTAAGCAAACATTTCAGCTAAATGGTGCCTGCCAAGGGTGTTCACAGCAATACGCAAGGCATTCAGGAGCTAAACTCTCTCCTTTATGCTTTCTCCAGGGCAGCTCTATACCAAACTAAAACTGCCCAATAGCCAGTTTAACCAGGTACAAGAAGGATCCCTACAGCATAGGGAGATCCTTGGGTGGTGCAGAGCAGCTGCAACAGACCCTAAATCACATACCCTATGGCCAGCAGAGGAGGAATGGTTGGGGCAACTCCATACCCGGCTAGCACAGGCGGTCATATCTCATTTGGGGCCATTAGCACCAATACTAGTTAACACAGCCAGACACACAGCTGGCCCAAGATCAAGGGAGTGCCAAAGGCACTGAGCAGCTCCCAGACATAGCTTTAGACCTTTTTTTAATTTTTTGTATTATGGTAGCGCCTAGGAAACCCAGTCACAGACCAGGACCCAGTTGTGTTAAGTGCTATACAAAGACAGCAAAAAGATGATCCCTGCCCTGAAGAGCAGCAATCTGAGTTCTGAGCTCTGACTGTTAGTTTTATTTAAACGCTAACGCATGGAGATTCCAGGTCAATGGAAGAGAGGCCCTGATTTTCCTGTACAAGCCGGACCCTTTGTGTCACTCAGGCAGTGCAAAGTGCATGGCCATAAATGGCCCCCAGAAAATTCCCCTTATGCGGGGGAACTCCCTAGTGGCCTAAATCAGAAGGAGGGGGCTCCCGTGCAAGCAGAGCTCTGCTACACTGCTCCTCAACTGATGCAATGTCCACAAGGGCATAAACTGGAACAGCATCCTAGGCTGCTCTAACCACTGTTGGGTCTGGGCCAGTGCAGAATCAGGGAACTGTAAAGGAGCTCTCCTACCCTCATGCCAAGAGGAGCTTGGAGGCAGGGGAGAATTGAGCCGAGAGAATCAGATTCATAAACAGTTCTTTGACAAGTGTTGAAAACACTTCTGTTACTCAAATGGAAG
Source organism: Chelonia mydas (assembly GCF_015237465.2). Classification (NCBI taxonomy): domain Eukaryota; kingdom Metazoa; phylum Chordata; order Testudines; family Cheloniidae; genus Chelonia; species Chelonia mydas. The sequence goes on from NC_051245.2 coordinate 106,332,960, forward strand.
GTTTCCTTTCCACTGAGCAACCTTCTTTGTTGTGTGTTAAACATTCTACAGTAACCCTGCATTGTCATGTCTGCGTTGTCTGTCTGAGAACAATACCCTGCAATTAGTGTGGCAGAAATGATGCAAGTTTGGTGGGGCAATTAGCTGTTTTTATATCACGCCATCATGACACAGAACAAATCTGTTTCAAGGGAAGCATTTTATTATGAAATGTCGTGACTTGTCACTGTTGAGGGGCTGAACAAACAGGTTCATATGTCATCCAGTGTGCAGATTCTAATGGGCGAGTGTCATGTTTATGTCAAAACCCAACGCTGAAACACGAACCCTGTCACTTTGTAGCTAAACCCCAAATCTGAATGTCTTCAGGTTCATTACTCCCTAATGGTCAGTCCTGTCAGAATGAAGATATGGACAATCCTACTCACTGTAAAAGTATTAACGTACCATATTGTGCCTTAGGATCTGTATTTATGGCTCCTAAGTGGAATCCAAATGTGGCCCAGTATTTTCAGCTGAGACTGCTGCTATTAATTTGTTTACACGGTCTCCAGTTACAAATGGGAGGTATCTGGTGCAAGGATGTTTTCAGAAAGGGTCATTAATTCAGCAACTAACTCCCCATCCTGAGGTGTGGTTGACATACAATTTTTGTACCAGTATAAACACTACATTTTTTAGTGGTGTGATTTTTTTATCATTAGAGTTATACCAGTACAACTGCTAGTGTGGATACTGGCACAATTTTGCCAATCTAACTGCATCCATATTAACCACATCAGTATAGTTAAACCAGTACAACTTGTGTGTTTAGACAAGGCCTGAGTGTGTTGCTCTTCCAGGGACTTTGCAAGGCGTATTTATCTAGCCAAGTTTGGGTTTTCAACCTTTTTTCATTTGGGGACCCATAAAATTTTTTGAATGGAGGTGCAGACCCCTTTGGAAATCTTAGACATAGTCTGTGGACCCCCAGGGTTCTGCAGACCACAGGTTGAAAACCACTGGGGTAGAAGATACAAGGTACATATTTTTTCTTTAAAGGGAATTAACCTTAGTTGGAGTCTGACTGCCATTGAGCCAGCAACATTGTAGCTCAACTTTGTTTTAAAAATTGTATATCCACCAACACTGTCTCTTATAAAATTGGAAAAAAAGTAAATAATGCACAGAGTAGTTTTCCCAGATGGAAACCTGGTAGTGAAATGTTGTTTTACAGTGTTCTGAAACTGGCTGTTTCATCTGTAAATTCATTACCGATCTAACATCGCCAGTAAAATGAGGAGCGAGGCATGCATTACTTTGGGAATGAAACGGCTGATCTGTTCCAGGAACAGAAATAAGAGAATAGAAAACTAAAACCATTTATTAACTCATCTTCCAATCAGCACTTCAAAATGAATTAAACATCTTCTGAGACTGGGACCTGCACATCTGTAAGCCATTTGCAGTAGAGGGGGGAGGAGCTCTCATTTAACATGAAAAAGCCTCCTCAAACTGAAGTATCCAGCTTTAATTAAATTATCATGGCTCATGAGAGATTTGTTTGCTTGTTAGTTAGCTGATATACTTTGACTCTTCCTTGTGGTGTTCCATACCATCACTTAACCTCATTCAATTTTCATATTACACACAACTTTTCAGGAGGAAAGGAGTCTCTGCAGCTACTGACACACACAAGGTGGACTTCCCAGAGAAAAGAGGTCTGACTAATGTAATTTAGGGAGGGTTCCCTCCCAGCTAGTTGAATGTGAAAGGGATTTCAGAGAGAAGATAATCAGGATCTGCTGGCCTGACAGCTTTGTTCGGGATGTTGTCTGGAGGAGGACAGGAAAAGGATCATTATATGGCTCATATTACTCACCAGGCAAAACAAAGTCATAATGAATGCAAGAGCATGTTGTTGCCAATATAAATAGAACCAGGGGAAATCAGCACTCAGAGGGGCTGCTATGGACAGAAAAGGATCCTGGAGAACCCTAACTAGGGCTCTTGGAGAATGACCCAACACCTGTCTACTTCCCTAACTCCCTGGCCCCTTCCTTTACTCCCTCTTCTCCTCTCCTGTTTCAGTCAACCTCTGGTTTTTTTACTCACAAAATTGTGAGCCCAGTTAATGTTTTTAGATGTTTAACTGAGTTAAGGCCCCCTTAAAGTAAGGCTGAAAAATGTGGTCTCACCCTGTCTAATTAGGCGTTTTGTGGTGCTTATAGGATAGAAAGATGCAGACACAGTAGGTGAAGGGAATAGAAAGGAAGGAAGAAATGCACCCACCATGCATATGCTTTGCTAGGCTCCAGCACTATAAAGTTGATCAGAACCTCACTGCTCTCCCAGATTCCATTCTATGGTAGAGAATGAACAAACTCGCCTCCCCAGAATTATGCTGAGTCTGTGCTATAAGCATTGCCAACCCCAAGCTTTCAAAAATCGTGAGTCAGCCCCCCACGCTCAAAAAAAGGGAAAAAAATCACAAAATTGTTTAGAAATTTCATGCCTGTTAAGCCATTTAATATTGGGTTCTCTTTATTTGCCTTCTAGTCTTGAAGACTGTATAGGCTCAAACTTTTCTCAGCAAGATGGAAGGTTAGAAATTTTGTGTTTAAATGCAAGCCAAAATTCCCATGTCTTCACATGACTCCAAGAACGAGTGCTTTAAGCAAAAAAACCAACACCAAATATTGTGAGACACACAAATAAAATTGTAACAGCTGGCAACACTGTAAGCAGGAAAGTGGGGGGTCACAAGCTGGAGAGTGAAGTGTGTGAGAAATTGAGTCTTCACTTCCCTCAACTTCCCATTCAGTGATGCTGTGGAGGAAAGTGTCACCACTGCAAACAAGGCATTGCAGGAATGGAAATCCTGAAGAAGGGGTGGGAGGTAAGCATCCAACACAAACATTTTGAGATTAACCTTTCTTGGGCTTTTATTTTTATATTAGTTCTTGGACTGGGCCAGAACCCTCAGCTGTGCAGCATCAATGGAATGGGGGTTAACAGAATCAACTGAGCGTAGGAAGCGGCTCAGTGCAGGAGCAACACCCAACTACCAAACAAAATGATGAATCTGAAAAAGACTTACTGCTCCCGGCAAGCCCGAGCAGCTGTATTCCAAGTGACTTTCTGGTCTGTGATCAGGAAATAGCAGCTGCTGCCATGATGGCTCCATCCAGATGGACATTTTTTCATGCTAACATCCTGAAATAAAAAGATTGCTCATGCTCAGAGTGACTTGTTAATAGCATCAGCCTTCTAAAGCGCTGCTTTAACATGCTTCGTCAGGATCAAAACAAACACAAACATTTGTTTATATTAATAAAACTGAAGGAGTTTTTTAAATTCAACATCAGTAACTTCAAAAGATAGACTGGGTGCAATATTCATCTAGTGGAGTAGGCATGCACAAGATCAAAGCAGTTACACTATATTCAGGGTTTAAATTCTCACAGAGTGTTTCCCAGAGCTCCCCATGCCTCCCGCATTCAGGGTTCCGGGATGCACCAGGGCTTGGAGCTTCAGCCCCGTGGGGTGTGCTGGGACATGGGGCTCCTCAGTGCACCAGGGTTCAGGGCTTTAGCCCTGTGGGGTGTGCCAGGGCTCGGGATGTCTGCAGTGCATCAGGGCTGACCTCCTGCACAACAGGCCGTAGCATCTCACCCAGTAATTCCTGTATGAAGCCCAAAAACTTGTGGTTGATCTTGCATGTATATTTTAGACAGACATTCAGTGTTGATTTAAAGACTTCAGGTGACTAAGAATCCACCACAGCCCTTAGTAAACTGTTCCAGGGATTAATTACCCTCACTGTCATAAACGTACAGCTAAGGGTAGCCTAGAATTCCTCCTTACCTGTAAGGGGTTAAGAAGCTCAAATAACCTGGTTGGAACCTGACCAAAAGGACCAATGGGGAAAGAAGATACTTTCAAATCTGGGGGGGAGGGAGGCTTTGTTTGTGCTCTGTGTTGTGTGTTCTCTGGGGAAGCAGAGAAGCATCAGATCAGAAAACTCCTTCTCCTAAAATCATCCTAAAATGAGTCTCAATATTGCAAAAAGAGTAAGTAAATAAGGCAAGGGCGCATTAGATTATCTTTTGTTTTTAGCTTGTGAATGTTCCCTATTCTTACAGGGAGGTTTATCCCTGTTTTTTGTAACTTTAAAGTTTTGCCTAGACGGGAATCCTCTCTGTTTTGAATCTGATTACCCTGTAAAGTTATCTTCCATCCTGATTTTACAGAGGTGCTTCTTTTATTTTTTTTCTTTATAATAAAGTTCTGTTTTTTAAGAATCTGGTTTACCTATTTGGTTGTTATATTATTCTCCAGCCTCCCCAGGAAAGGTGAAGGGGCTTGGGGGGATATTTTAGGGAACAGAAACTCCAAGTGGTCCTTTTCCTGAATCTTTGTCTAACTCACTTGGTGGTGGCAGCATTACCCATCCAAGGACAAGGAAGGATTTGTGCCTTGGGGAAGTTTTTAGCCTAAGCTGGTAGAAATAAGCTTAGGGGGTCTTTCAGGCGGGTCCCCACACTTGTACCCTAGAGTTCAGAGTGGGGAGAGAACCTTGACACTTACTAATAAAATTTAGATATTCCCAGTTTGAGATAGCCTAACTTCAACTTCCAGCCACTGGACTTTATGTCTTTGTCTGCTAAATTAAAGAGCCCTCTGATATTGATTCCCTGTGTGGTCTTTACAGCCCATGAGCAAGTCAGCTCCCAACCTTCCCTTCAATATGCTAAATATATTGAGCCCCTTAAGTCTCGCACTGTAAGGCATACTTTCCATGCCTCCAATAATTGTTGTTGCTCTTCTCTGATAGTATGTATTAGAGCAGCAGCCAGGAGCTCCACTGTGCTAGGCACTGTACGTAATGGGTCTGCCTACACTGCAGTTGAACACCAGCAGCTGACCCATGCCAGCTGACTCAGGCCCACAGGACTATACAGTCCTTCCCACAGGGGATTTTAATTTTTTTTTAATAGAGGTTTTGTGTTTAGTTGATACATTCAGGCTACATTTTGGATGAGTCCCATAGCTGAAGGGTCCCAGAGCTCAGGCTCCAGCCTGAGCCCAAACATCTACTCTGCAATTAAATATCCCCATAGCCCAAGCCCTGTGAGCCTGAATCAGCTGGCACAGGCCAGATGAAGGGGTTTAATTGCAGTGTAGACATACCCAAAGAGATTAAGAATCACTCCTTGTCCGAAAGAGTTTACAATCTAATTCAGACTGTGTGACCGATTCAAGATAGAATTAGTTGCCATTTCACACAGTGAAGAGTGACTATTGGGGCCATCGAGTTTCCTCTGTGTTTTAGGTCCCGATTCTTTGGTGCGTCTGAGAAGTGCTCAGTGCACACATCAAAGGAGATGTGTACAAAGATGGCGTTAAGGGTTTGTGTAGATGAACAGTTAGTACGTAGCAGACCCTACAGCCAGGGAGTCCCTAGGGTCCAGTGAATTGGGGCTGCCGCTCTGGGCCCCGTGTTTTGGAAGGCCGTGCCTTGGGCTGGCATGATTGGCCAGCGCACATGGGCAGGGTGTGAACTGCTGGCTGCGGGAGGCTAGCCCCCAGCCCTGCCCCTTCCGCCCGAGGGAGTGCATGCCCCCAGAAGGGAGAGCATGCGGTGGTGCCACTGCAGCCTCCCCAACCCCAGAGCGCCGGGAGGGAGAGCGTGCAGCGGCACTGCTGTATCCTCCCCTGTCCCGGGAAGGCAGGCGGCAGGGCTCCAGCCCCCTGGAGCCCAGCCCAGCCAAAGTGGGGCCCTGGGGGCAGAGTGTAGGCGGGGCCATGCTTGGCCGTTTCGGGAAGCACCACTTCCCCACCCCTGTCCAGTGCGGTTGGTTCCAGAAGGGTATGTCTACGCTGGCAAGTTTCTGTGCCACAAGTGATACCACTTTTATTAAAATGCTGGAATTAAACTGCTGTCGCATGCTCACACTGTGCTCCTTGTGATGCTGGAGCGCATCCATACTAGCAGCTCTTGCAACGGCGAAGAGAGCAGTGCATTGTGGTCGCTATCCCACTGTGGGACTGGCTGCAGGGTGCTTTGGGAAGGGTTTGCAATGCCTCATGGGGCAGGCACAGCATCACATGATGCAGGTTTCCCAATTCCATTGTTCCATGGGCATCCTACTACATTGCCAGTTGCTTTTCAACTGAAGCGGGGCGGGGAGTTGTGTGATAGGGAGTGTGTGTGTATGAAGTGGGGGAGCAACAGTGTTTTTTGGGTGACGAGAGTGTGTCAACATGCTGTCTTGTAAGTTCAGACAGCGGCAGGAAGCAACCAGTCCTGAGGCAGGGGGAGGGGAAAACCCTGACATCAACCCCCAACTCCCTCCCTGGGCGCGCTCTCACACACACATACACACACACACACACGCCTCTGTGTTCAACAACCCAAGCATTTCACATTAATGATTTGCTTGGTGTCCCAGAGCAGATCAGCACAGCATGCATCGGCTGTCAGAAACGGTGCTTTGAAAGGGGAGGGGCACATGTCTCCAGTGCAGCAGAGTTCAAAACAATGAGCAGAGCGCATTGTGGGACAGCTCCGGAGGCCAATTACAGCACAGAAAGCGAGTGTCTACACTGGCATTACTGTGCTGGAGCCTCTGAGCAAATAGCCTTATGAGTCTCATCGAGGTGGTTTTTTTGCAGCGCTGCAACTGAGGAGTTTCTGCGCACAAAGTGGCTTGGCAGCGTGTACATGTCTGCAGTTTGAGCACAAAAAGCTGCTTTACTGTGCAGAAGCTTGCCAGTGTAGACAAGCCCTTAATGTCCGTGTGGACCCTGCTACTATGCACTAGGAGTTTTGTAGTGCACATTGGCCTACTCTGCTTTGAAATGGAAGTAGGTCAAAGCACACTACAGAACTCTTAGTGCGTGGTAGCAGGGTCCATGCAGCCAGTTAGTGCACAGCTCCCTAGTGCACTTTAGTTTTACATTCCAGCTTGCTGCATGCTAACTGTTCATCTACACAAGCCCTAAGCCATCTTGATGCTTCACTGAACCCAGGGCATCAGAACGCCAGACTGGTCTGCAATATAATTTAGAGCAACCTGGCTACTGTATGCTGGCTGCCAATGTCAGCTGGAGATCAGCTGGGGGCATGGAGCCCTAGCCACCCTGAATCCACTAGTAGGCAGGAAGAGGGTGGTATGAGAATCCACTACTGCAGTGATACACCACTCAGAGATCCTCCTATGTAGTGGAAGCCCTGGTAGCCCGGTGTAGGACTGCTTTGCACCACCAGAGCAGAGCAAAGCATCCCTAACATACCAGTGAATCAGGCCCCTACTCTTCATCTTTCATACCAACATGTCTAAAAGTGTGTCTGTTGGGGTTGCATACATCTGACAGGCACACATTCCTGAGGCTTAATGATGAAGCAACACTGATGAGACTGCACCTGAAGATGTTTAAGACCATCATGTCAAGAAACAGTATTTTGACAGGTTTTTATTAAGCCTTCTTGAAGTGCTTTTACTTAAAAATGTTTTATAAAGAAGTGTTCCCTTTTACTCATCCAAAGTGTAACCTGAATGTATCAATCAAAACACAAAATCTCTATTACAATGAACTAAAATCCCTTGTGGAAAGGACTATACAATTCAACATTGGGGAAGCTTTAAATTAAATGCACACAAAGGGCAGACAATAGTTACCTTGCTTTCTGAAGTCCATAACTTCCACGAAATTCCATCACATTGAAATAAGTTTTGGGTGCCTTCTTCAAAATGCAAGAGCCCGTCTAAATCAGGCGTGCAGCTCTTTGGAAAGGAGAGGACCAGGTCCTGAAAAAGGGAATAACATTTACACATTGAAGCAAAATGGTTTTATGGAACAGAATAAATGGTCAGTTTTCACTTCAAAAGATTGTGACATGCATATGCGCTGACTTACTCAGATCCTGGGGGGTGCTCGACACCTGCTCTCCCCAGGCCCCGCTCCAACTCCACCCCTTCCTCCAAGCCCCCAAGCCCGCCTCTTCCTGCCCCTGCTCTTCTCCCTCCCGCACAGCACCTCCTGCACGCTGCTGAACAGCTGATCCACGGTGGGCAGGAGGCACCAGGAGGGAGGGGGAGGAGCTGATCGGCGGGGCTGCTGGTGGGCAGGAGGTGCTGATCTGCAGGACTGCTACTTTTTTCCCTCGTGGGTGCTCCAGCCCCAGAGCACCCATGGAGTCGTTGCCTATGGTGACATGCTAATGCTAAATGGGTTGAGTTGTTAATTTATCCATGTATTGGCTAAATTAGTCTAAACGAAGAACTAGAAGAGTAAATTTTGGAGGTGGGGTTGGACTGGAGATCTCAGAGGTGTTAAATCCTCTCAGATAACAGCTTGAGTTAAAACAGATGGTGAAAACTCATATGAAACAAAAGGTCTTCATACCTGGTGGCTAGAGTGTGATTCAGACATCAGCTCTGCCTTATCAGCTTGTGGGACTTCTGTCTTCCTGGAGGATATCACATTTATCTTTGTCTGCCCTTGGTTAATTATTGACTTGTTAGCCTTGTTTACATTAGCTGGTGAGGTGTCATCCTCTACTCTGAGAGACACCAATCCATGATACTTGATTTTAAAAGTAACACCAAAAAAAAAAAAAAAAAAAGGAAAAAGGGAGAGGATTACCATTCATAAGCAACTTCAAAATTCTCCTCACAAAAATGGAAAGGAATTTTGAAACACAAATTATTGTCAATCAAGGGGAAGAGACCCCCAAAGAAAAAGATGAAGAGAATGAGACAGTGCAGTCAGTATTAACTACATCAAATTATTAAAGTTGTAGTACATGCAGCTAAGGTAAGACACAATAAGGAAAGAATCACAGAAGAAGCCATATCATAATATTCTTACTTTAAAAGCCACATGGGTTCCATTTCTTAACACAGATGAAGGATGAACCTGAAAAGGCCAGACAGTGAAATGAGTTTGGCATATCTACACAATATAGAAACAGGTAGCTATCTGAAGCTTTTCAAGAAAGTCTCATTGGGGTTGCTGGTTAGATAATCTAGGTTAGCAAACACTACAGATTTTATTCTTGGTTTTAATTTTTTTCCCCTACAATGGAGGCGGATGATATCTGAAAGTGGGCAATTAAAAATGTGCTACATTACAGGGACTATAATAGCATAGTATCAGAGGGGTAGCTGTGTTAGTCTGGATCTGTAAAAGCGGCAAAGAGTCCTGTGGCACCTTATAGACTAACAGACATCTTGGAGCAACTGATGAAGTGGGTATTCACCCACGAAAGCTTATGCTCCAATACATCTGTTAGTCTATAAGGTGCCACAGGACTCTTTGCCACTATAATAGCATAGTTATGGCACTGTAGCGATGCCAGCATAACCCCATAGCGTAGACAGCCTACAGCAATGGAAAAGGTTTTTCTGTCACTGTAGAACTCCATCTCCCTGAAAAACATTAGCTAGGTGAACGGAAACATTCTTCCATCCACCAAGCTGTGTCTTCACTGGGAGCTACATTGTCACAGCTACAGCGCTTAGGGGTGTGGATTTTTCACACCCCCGAGTGCCATAGCTGTATCGACCTGAATTTTATGTGTAGACCAGGCCTGACACACAAAGGTGTGCTCATAGTCTCTTTACATAACAGTTAAAGATCACAGTCATGTCCCAATCAAATCAGTGTACATGAAATCTGCCTAATGAGGTGTCTCCACTGTTTTTTTCCAAATTAGGTAAATTTTATTTCCTTGTTTATTTTCTAGTATCTTCAGGATCAGATGATTAGCTCCTATAAATTGACCTCGTTCCATTAAATTTCAATAGAGCTCTGCTGATTTACCCCAGCTGAGAAGCCACTCCATCCGAATCTGCATTATTTTGGTTTGTTGTTTGATACACATTTCCTTCCTCAACTCCATCTGTCTTTCTCATATAGACAGCTCCTTAGTGTCAAGGCTTTCAGAAGATACAGTATATTCTTAAAAAGCTCTTAAGTCTGATCCACTGAATGCACAAATATTTCCTAGTTACAGTAAATTCAGGTAAAATCACGGTTTTAAAAAATATATATTATCATCCCATCACCATCAAATAGATCTGCCTTACTATTTTGCCATTTCTGACAGCTCTAAGCCTCATCCTTGACAGATTCACCAAGTTGAATTCCTGTAACACATCCCCTCTATCCACCATCATCACTCTGGAAGAGGACAGCGGGATTTCTTCCAAGTGAACAGTGCCAGGATTGGAGGGCGATGAGGACCCTGAGGAAACTGGAAGCAATGTGCCTGTCCCCCATAAGTTGGGCTTGTTTTGGCCAGAGGAACGGAAAGAGCTGCATTGACCTGAAAGCATACAAGATGGCAGATGGTCAGTTCATTTTACATGAGCAGATAGCTGGTCACATTGACTAGGGCACTGAAACAGCTTGTCATTAAAAGTTGGATGATTTTTCATCTAATGTTGCCGATTTGCTATTTATTCACTAGTCCTCATTTCTCCTGTTTATTTACCTAGAGGGAAAGAGCATTTGTGTATAGTATTGTCTGTGAGTCATAAAAGTATAAATACTTTAGTACAAGTAAATAAAATCAACTCCCTGAAAATCAAATGCACTAAGAGGTACCTGTTGAAGGTACACACTTGGTCCATAGATTTTCAGATATAATGAACATTTTTGGTAATATTTATGCCCTAATGATTTTCTCTCATCCCAAAAAAAATTTTGCTGCCCTGTAAATGAGCACACATATTCTGTAGCACTCTCTTCTGACCCTCACCTGGTTCTGCAGCAGCTGGCCTCAGTTTCCCTTCACCCAGGAGATAACCAATAAGTCCAACAAGGCCATCACACACACCAATGCCCCTACCATACACTCAAACACAGTCTCTTTTGTCCCAGTCTCACATCAGATACAAACCCTCCTTTACTGAAGGTCTGTCTATTTTGAAGCTCCAAATAAGTCTCTCAGATCTTCCACTGGGCACCACCACTCCTTTCTGAGGCCTATCTATTCCCTTTCATAGTCCCTCTCCTCTTCAACTTCCCCAGATAACACAGCTCATCAGCCCGCCCTGGCTGCTCCTTATTATCTTTCCCTTTGGAGTCCTCTGAGTTACTGAGCTCCTCTTCTTGGACCTGTGCTCCCTGGATCCTCAGGTGACACCTTCAGAAGGCTTCCCCAACTGCTTCCCTCAGGAGTCTTATTAAGAGCTCAGCACCACCTCAAACAGCTCCCCAGTTACTCTTCTCTGTCTCCAGCTGCAATCCCCCCCTGTTTGACTATTTCTCACACAAAGCTCTCTCCCTCTCCTGTCCATTCTTCTCTGCCTTATAAAGCCCAGGTATCTTTCCCTATCAATGTATCAGCAGCAGCCAGTTGGTCCCAGGTGCCTTCCTTATCAGTCATTTGGGTAGCAAGCAATCAGTCATAGGTGCCTTCTTTTTCACACTTTGACATGGTCCTATTTTCCTCTCAAACCAGTTTTACACTGATGAATCTCTGACTTCAGTTGAATAATTTGGATTTACATCAGTGTTACCAATAGGGTGACCAGATAGCAAGTGTGAAAAATTGGACACTTATTTTTGTGGGCAGGGGAAGGGGAGGGTATAATTGCCTATATAAGACAAAGCCCCTAATATTGGGATGTCTGGTCATCCCAGTTACTAGACAGAAAATCAGACCATGAACTTTTAAAAATGACCTTTGCAAAACTAACCCAAATTCATTTTCACATTTGTATGGGTAATGCTGTTCTGCTAGGCCAGGGGTTCTCAAACTGGGGGTCGGGACCCCTCAGGGGGTCGAGAGGTTATTACATGGGGGGTTGCAAGCTATCAGCCTCTACCCCAAACCTGGCTTTGCCTCCAGCATTTATAATGGTGTTAAATATATAAAAAAGTGTTTTTAATTTATGGGGGGGGGGTCGCACTCAGAGGCTTGCTATGTGAAAGGGGTCACCAGTATAAAAGTTTGAGAAGCACTGTGCTAGGCAGTTAGAGAGAAGAATATTCTTCAATCTTCAAAGAATTTAGCTGTCTAGGTAAGTATTGGTATTTTCCTCATCTGTTTCCACATTAAAACACTCCATCACTGAAAAATGCTACAGTATTGTAGAACAATTGCTCAAACCAGTAGGATACTACAGAATTTATTTTAAGGGCTGGGTTCTGTTGTTAGATTTTTTTTCTGACATCTTTCCCAAAGGAGTGCAACAACTGTTATACAATCACCAGAAAAACATTTTAGTGGACCTTCAAAATAAATTCCTTTGAAAATAATGATGTATGCTGAAATCTAACATGCTTGTTGTTAGCAAAGGTTTTTTTCTTTTGTACTTGTTGCTTTCTCCATGCTATGTTTCCTAAGAGGAAGAATAGAGTTATGTGAGAGAATAAACGGGTCTGCAACTGTCAATCCTGTTTTCTTTTTTTTTTTTTTAAATTAAGCATTTTGATTTGAAGGTAAGTGTTGTTGAAAGTAAGTAGCTACTCAGCCAAGATTGCTCCAGATTTTAAAGATGATGATCAAAAGAGAATACCTCCTTTTGAGTCCAGAATTTTCACTACAGCTTTTGTCCTGGTGCCAAGAACTGCATTCACAGGGGAGTTCAGAACTACTTCAAAGACCTCATCATCTTCCTCTAATCCGTCATAAGTAATTGCTATATTCCACGTCTTGGTTGACATTCCTACCAGAAGTAAACATTTTAATTACTCTTTAATTGCTATTTCAATCAATCTGGGTGTCAAAAAAAATATTAATTAACATGTCTACAGCTAGAATAGAATAGCTTGTGTATGCTATTGTGCTCATACCAACTGACTGGACTCCTGCTGTTCTCCCAAATAACACTAAGAGACCAAATTTGTTCCTGGACAATGATGATTCAGTTCATGTGCATACACTGTAATAAAAAGCTGCCTTAGACTTGGGAAATGATGGCTACAATACATAGATTTAGGGGTTCAGTTGCAATTTTAAGGAGAAATGTGATGTATTCTTTTTATTTTAGAATCTTAATTCTAGAGATGCTACAATTATTTAAAACATTTGCATAACTAATCAGAAATTACACTGACTTTTAGTACAATACTTCAAAAGCTAGCTTCTGGTCTCTGTTACAAATTTTGAGTAATTCCTGGCTTTAATTGTGTTATTTCAGATTTACACCAGTGGAAATGAGAACAGATTGCAGTTCTAATGTAAAGGGTTATTCTGGTTATTAGTTGAAAGATCAATAAATAATCATAATCATACATATATATGTTTATATTTACACACACAACAAAAGGCTTTAGAGGTGAATGCAAAGACCTTCTTTTAAACAATTCCATTCAGAAAAGTTGCATTTCAGTTGGTCAGACCCAGATCCCAGAATGGGCATTATTGTTATTAGTACTATTTTTGGATTAGTACTATTTTTGTGTATAAAACTGACTCACAAAGTTAAGATGGATGTTCTGCATGCATGTAGTAAGATACATATATACAATATTAATTTTTATGCTGCCTCTATTGGCCTCCCATTTGTTTTGGTCTCCATTTCCTAGTTACCTTTCAGATGCATCTCCAATCTGAGATTATGGGCTTTTATCCAACGCCCACTGAAATCAATGTAAATACTCCCATTGACTTCAATCAGCTTGGATTGGCTCCTATGCCACCACTAACTTTCATTTGTAATTTGTTATTTTTATTCAATGAGTCCATCACAGTGTTTTTAAACTGTGTTTTTAAAATAAACATAGACCTCTCCCCACAAATTAAAAATAAACCCAAACACCAGCATCCTCTCAAGATGAAGCCTGAGAAAATAAATAACTTTACACGATGCCCTGAAGTCAACAGATCTGGGGCTCCTGCCAGTGTAAACCTAGACAAAGGACCTTCCAGGGGGATAATCTGCCAGTGGGAAGAGGAGTAAGGCAGCATGGAAAGCATGTGTAAGAAGTTCATGCAGTACAACACGTGAGGGATACTGGCTGGAAAAGAGGGGTGGGATATGCCAGATCAGGATATCCCATAGCCAGCCTCCACCTGCAGACCTCTTATGGAATACCACTTATAAACTAAAGCAGCCTCCACCTCTGGTAGAAACCCCAGGGGAGGACAACAACAGTAAAGTGGCCTGCCCTCCCTCAGGGTGAATCAATGTACACTTCCCTGCACCAAGTTCAGAGCATTAGCTTCCCAAAGTAGCCGGACAATGGAGGGGAGTATATCCCAGTTAAGGGCCTTGCACTGAAAATACTCTGCCCACAACCTCTAGATGTTTCAATCTAAAGAATGGTAGGTTGAGTGCATCAGCTGATCTTAGGCATTTGGTGAAGGAGAGGTGACCTCCTAGGTCGTCAGAACCCAAAGCATTTAGGGTGTGTGTTTGGTTTTTTTTACACTTGTCTCAACATCCTCTAAATTAAAAAATGCAATAAAGTAAAAAGTCTAATGACAAGGTCTTTGGTTCTGCACTGTTATCCAGAGTAGAAGACACCCACTCTTCTGCCAAAACTGCCACAGAGGGAGTGCCCTTAATACAATTTTTTTATCTGCTCCTACTCTGTTGCTGCTATTCCATCCGTATCTTCCACCCTCTCTGTGCTGAATATCCCGTCAGCCATTGGGAAGAATCAGTGCTAGGAAAGTGAACAGATTCCCCCACCTATTGTGTTTATTGCTTTATGGCCATCCACCCTCCCTAATATGTCTCTAAAAAAAGACCAGAAGTTACCTAGAAATTAGACCTGTACTTCCCCATTATGCCAAAGCTGAAACATTTCCAGCAAATTTTAATTTGTTGATTAGTCTTTTAACTGAACTGTCACAAATTTTCCTATGTGATAGCCAGGCAAAGTCTGCAGTCCTATGGCATCTCTGTAGCCAAAACACTGCTTGCATTGCCTTTTTTCACAACAAAAGCTGAGATTCCAACTGAGAGATTCCCCACTGCAGACTCCACATGGTTGGGTTGGAATTTGCTTATCACCTCCCCCTTATCTTCTGTTTTTCAGATGCAGATAAGTGCTTAGGCTGTTTTCCCATGAAACAAGTGTCGTTTGTTTGAGGTTTCCACAGATATTTCTCATTTCTTTTATAATCATGGTGATGTTTTGTAATTGAAATTTTACTCCTGGCACCACTGGCATAATCTCAGTGGGCATTGCAGGAAGCGGTCTGAACTCTGTGGGCCACATTTCCAGAAGTCAAGTCCTAGATTATGTCTAGAAAATATGCACAGGCAGAGTTAGTGCTGACAACTTGGGCCTGCATCTACAAAGGAGCCGGAGGTAATTTTGAAAGCAAATGGGTTCTCTTGCCTAGTTATTCTTTGTATGTGAAAAACCAGATTCTTAGAGGCACAGCATTAAACTCTGCCCAGGCAGAGGTGGGCTAGGGTGACTTTAAGCATCTTTGCACCCTCCTGATCTGGGGCTGCTTCACAGCTTGGGACCTATCTAAATTACAGCAGCTTCTCTAGGCTGCCCTACTGGCCACACCACTGCCTAGAACCCCTACATTAGGGGTTGCTAGGGGGACCTTATGGCTGCCTTCTGCAGTTCCTTGCCAGGGAAATCCTCCCCAACCCGGCTCTGGGGCTTTTAGGATCTCCTTTACACTGCTATGGCCATTTTACCTGGCACAAAAGGGACAGAGCAAGGGTGAGAATCTCAACCTATCTGATAAAAATTCTGATCACACAAGAAATCTGTGGGAAAGCCAGGAACTAAATCCAGATGTCCTGAATCCCATTCTAGTTTCTTAACAACAAGAACATCCTTCTTTTCACTACCCAGTTAGCCATGCTTCATACCTGAATTGGCACTGAAGTGTAGCTTTTACTATTCTACTATATAGGACTCCATTACATTTACTACTGTACTGTTAGCTCAGGTACTGGCTTACCTAGAGATGGGCCCCAAACTGCAAAATTCAAATCTGAATCCGGACCCAAACATCAGACATGTTCATATCTGGGATTTTGATTTAAACTTATCTGCAATCTTAATGTATTATTAACTATACTTTTATGGGGAATATATCATTGCATATAATTTTATATAATGTTCTCTCAGCAGTAATTCAGTACTATATGAAACAAAATCTACATAGTCTCCCCACTACATCAGCAGCTTGATAAAGTCAAGAAGATACACTTTGTGTTTGGAACTACGGTGAGAAGCTGATTTCTAGTCATGGTGAAAGTTCAGGACATTTATCATCTTGGTAGGAAAGTGCGCCACAGGGAAGCGCATCACAAAATGGCAAGTCAAAAATGTGTAGATGATAGTAGTTATATTGTTCTGCAGCACTTCTTCCATTTCTGTTATTCATTAAACTACCATCCTGTACTTCTGCAAAGGATAGCAGATAAGCGTCTGTCTCTTTAAAAAGAGCATAGTGAAAATTACATCATCTCACTTCAGAAAATAAATATTGTGTCTGCCATTTGGAGTTCTCTTCTATGAGCTGTATTAGAAGCAATTGGAGGGAGTCCCTCTGCACAATTTAGCATTCAGACACAAATGATAAAAATGTGAAAGCCCTCAACAAAGCTTCCATTATGCTTGGCAGTAATTGCCACGTTTGTTGGCGGTCTCAGCAGAGAGGCCAAGAAATGATAGAAGGTGGAGACTGATCAGTCCATTGAGTGGTTTGCATTTAGGGTGGGGAAGATTGCACTGGCAATGACCTTGCTTTACCTTTTCAACTGATGAGTTAAAACAGTGGTTCTCAACCAGGAGTCCGGGGCCCCATGAGGGACTGCAAGCAGGTTTTAGGGGGTCCGCCAACAGGGCTGACATTAGACTTGCTGGAGGCCAGGGCAGAAAGCTGAAGCCCCACCGCTTGGGGCTGACGCCTAGGGCCAAGAAACCTGCCACCCAGAGCTGAAGCCAAATCCTGAGAAACTTAGCTTTGTGGTGCTCCCTGTGGCATGTGGCCCTGGACAACTGCCCTGTTTGCTACCTCCTAACGCTGACCCTGGCTTTTGTATGCAGAAAAACAGTTGTTGTGGCACAGGTGGGCCATGGCGTTTTTATAGCATGTTGGAGGAGCCTCAGAAAGAGAAAGGTTGAGAACCGTTGCATTAAAAGACTTTGCTCTCCAATATGGCACATTTCACAATTAATTAATTCATTGTAAAATTAAAACTGATATGCCACCACGTACCTGGATCAAACTGAATGAGCTTAGAGGGAGTCACAGTAAAATCCTTTCCCAATGTAGCAGACACTTCATTAACCTAAGAAGAAGTTAAACAGAAAATACCATACAATGGAGAAACTCAATCTTTCCAAATCTTTTTAGTCTATTTAACCAAACCAATGCAGTCTAGTGAATGCTTCAACCTACTATGGATATTCATCACCATACTCTATGAGGTCTCAAAGGCACACACAGTATTGTACAGTTCACTGTGACACTTGAGTGAGAAAAGAAATAGGAAGAAAAATAAATCTTGCCAGTTCAAACAGGGAAAAAACCTCAATTCTAACCTTGCCTTTGGGTTAAAAGTCATAATATAAAAGCTTATTGCGCATCTTGTCCTTTCGCTTCTCAAATCACTACATAAATAGCATCACTTAGCATTTTTATTCAGCAAAATCTGGGGCCATAGTTATAGCTGGCACTTGGAGACAGATATAATAGCTCCCTGAAAGTGTACACTAGACAGCTGGCCTGGGTGATTGGAGCTGGGGTTAGCCTAGCCAGAGTAAAAGTATCCTCACAGCCTTCCTGCATTACTGTGTCCTTACTGCTTCTGCACTCACCTGTGTGTCGGGGAGCATATCCCATAGTTCTGTGCACTGATATGCTCTGGGATTCTTTCCCAGTCAATTGAGTCAATTGCAGGAGAATTTGTCTGTCCCTTGGGGGAATTGTGGGAAGGGCATTTGAGGATTATCAGCTCTTGAGAGATCTTACCGCCGCTGGTATCCTCACTGCAGAGTTGGTGGGTTCCAGCCCAAGATAAAACACCACTTGGGCTTTAAACCAAGCAAGCATGGGTTCAAAGTGCAAATAAGTACAAGTCTGAGAGTTGTGCATGTGGATGGTAGGGGCTGTGTGGCAAAAACATGGGGAGGAGCACAGGCTAAGGTGTAGATATACCCAAACAGTGCGTCGTTACACTACAACATCAGCATTACTGTGTGGCAGCATCCAGCCCTTCACTTGGGGGCTTTGTGCTCCCATTTCTATTGAGAGTAGGAATAGTTTGTGTGCAGGGCTATCCATGGGCACCATTGCCTAGTCAGGGTGGGCATGTACATACACATGAGGAAGCAGGGGGAACCATGGCTCTCCATGACTTTTCACAGGAGGTAGAATTTGGGATGCCAATTTCCACCCTGTATTCTTACTGCTGGGCTTGATTTATCTGGCCTACAAGTGCCATATGCTCAGTACCAACCAGAATATGACCCTTAGAGTGTAAACCAGTGGTTCTCAACCAGCGGGCCGCATGCGGCCCAATTAGCACACAGCTGCGGCCCAGCTCAGCTGTGCGCTAAAGGTCGTGGGCTCCAGGATCCCAGCTGCCGTCCAGCCCCAAACAGCAGGGTTGGAGTTCTGGGGCCCCGCACGGCAGGGGTCGCAGTCCCTGCCCTCCATCCCACGCCCAGCTCTCCGCTCCTGGCCCCACTCTGTGGAGGTGTCTCTGGGCAGAGGGCGCTGAGCATAGGGGTTTGTGTGTGGCGGGGGGTTAGGCGGGGGACACTGGTTCTCAACCTGCGGCCCAGATAACACTTTGTGGGCTGAATCTGCGGCCCACAATGATAAATAGGTTGAGAACCTATTGAGAACTGGTGTAAACAATCCTATGCACGATAAAGGGAAAAACAGCCTGAGATATACCATTTTGGATCCAATCGTAACCCCACTGAAATCAATGACAAAATTTCCACCTCAGCGAGGATAGGATCAGACTCTCAGTTAGAGCTATTTACTGCCATCAGTCTACAATGCCTGATCTAGCTGTGTTATAAGCTGCTGAACCAAAATATGCTATGCTAGTCAGAGAAACTGTATTAACACTGTACGAGCAAGAACAGAGTCTTGACAAACACAGCTTGAACCGTATGGCCTCTTTGCTGATATAGCGCATGATTACTTGCTTACCGACCCAATCAAACAGCTCATGTAATTATAAGAAGGAAAGTAACTGCCCCAGACAATTATTCACTTCCAACCCAAACTTTATTTTTAACCGTACCTTCACTGCAATAAAGGCAGAGTCTATGGAGTGCCCCGATCTGGTGATTTTCAAAGACAACATTCCCACATTCTCACATACTTCGTACTCAGCTTGTTGCATTTCAATTTGAGACCACCTCAGTTCCAGACTGTGGGCGGGGGGGAGGGAGAGGAAAGAAAATCTGTGTGAAAAACTCTTTTGCAGTCCACAGGGATCCCTCCTGCTGACTATGGCTTTGGTACAAGTGACATTTCTCTCTTGATTGTTGATTCAGTGAATACACACAGCAAGTTTCTGTTTTCAAATCAGTGGGTTTGTTTGTGAGATTGTGTTAATTAGAGATAGGAGAAACAGTTAAATAAATTAAGAATTCCAACTGAGTCTTCCCCTACCCACTGAACCACATGTGAACATCTTCTCAGGACCAAATCCTATTCCCACTTAAGTCAGTGGAAGTTATGGTTCTGTGGGACCAAGATCTGATCCTAGGATCTTTTTGGCTAAGCCAGATTCTCTCTCTCCTGTTTGATTTCAAATAAGGCCATTGTTTCTTCCCTCCATTTAGTTTTATTTTACTGTGACTCTCCAGTATTCTCCCTGTATCATTGCCTCTTCCTTCTTACAGCTCTGCCTGGATCCAGCCCCCTTACCTACTCAACATGCCCCACTCCTGTGGTTCCTCTATTCCCACAGGCAACTCTGGCTGCCTTTCAAACCAGCTCCCAGAAACTGCTGAATTCAAATCTTGTATAAAACACGCCACAGAATCACTTAGGAGGGAATTGGGCTGGACTTATTGTAAAGTCACAAGTTGGGAATGGTGGAGGAAAACATGGGATGAACCCTCTTGAAGGGTTGAGCTTAAAGAAGGGGCTGAGTGGAGAGTCAGAGATGAACTGAGAGAATGCCTCAGCGATGCCACTTATGAATCATTATCTAGAAAGCTTCCAAACTTTTGGGGGTATGACCATCTCTAGTGCTATTGGATGTTATCCCCAACACACACACACACACACACACACACACACACACACAGCCTTGGCACTAATGGGGAAACAAACCCCTTCTGAACCAATTTGTAAAGTCTGTAATGTACAGACTGTCTATATACCAAGTTGATAGATTTCCACTCCATACTGCTAAATGCAGTGCCTTGCATAATGACAGGCTACTCTGAAACCTATATACCAAGTATAATGTTAGTGTGGGGGCTGCTGGAAATGGTTTCATATCAGAGGCTTAAAAGATAAAAACTGATATTATAAATGTATGCCTTGAAGAAGAGCAATGAGGCCTTTGCATATTTCTGTGGATCACAAGGACCCCGAGGATGCGTTGGTGAGTGCTTTGAAACCATGATGTCAATCATCCATCATTCCTGCAATGAGCTCCTCTTTGGCAATGTCTTCACATCTTACTGCATCTGATGTGGTTTCCTGAGTATCATTCTTGTCTCTCGGCTTTTCTACATGAAGAAACCGACTGACACAGCCATAGCACAAATACTATTCCAGTATAGCTCTTCTGGAATAACTCCCCCCTGAGAACACTCAGTTCCAAAATGAAGATGATTTTCTTTACCTAATTAATCTAGAATAAAATCACTTTTATTTCAGAACTCAGTGCTCATACAGGGGAGTTATTCTGGAATAGCTAAATTATACCAGAACAGATAGAGCAGAATAGATATTCCTCTGCAGCTATGCCAGGAAACTCCCCCAATGTAGAGAAGACCTAAGTTACATCCTAAGAGTCACAACAGAGGGACCTTTAATTTTTTCACATATCGTAAAGCACACTGTATAGCACTAGGAATTAGAATAGTCACCCTCAGCCTATCCACATTTCAGGAAATGTTCAAAGTCTGATCCTGTACTAATTTAGCATCATTCAAATCAATGTTTGTGCTTTTATTGAAACGATATGCACTTTCAAGTCATCACCGTTTTTTGAGTGTGCTATCATCGTATTGCACATTCAGATAAACCCAACTCCACCATTTTAATGCAAGGTTAAATTTGGAGTTTTTCATTAAAAAACCAACACCCTGGTGTCCTGGCCAAACTCCAGTCCAGTTAATTACTGTACATTCTACCTCTCTAAAATTCCTCCTGAATTTTCAATGGGAGAAACTGGTATTCTTCAGGTTTCAGAGTAGCAGCCGTGTTAGTCTGTATCCGCAAAAAGAACAGGAGGACTTGTGGCACCTTAGAGACTAACCAATTTATTTGAGCATAAGCTTTCGTGAGCTACAGCTCACTTCATCGGATGCATGTAGCTCATGAAAGCTGATGCTCAAATAAATGTGTTAGTCTCTAAGGTGCCACAAGTCCTCCTGTTCTTTTTGTTATTCTTCAGCTTCCTTCCTAAAAAAATGTGGTGCCCTGGTGCTGACATACAATAGTTCCCAGATTCCACCCCAGAGGTGGCTGCATCAAAATGGTGGGTAAGTGGTCTTTACATACATAGTGGAAAAAATGTGTACAATAATAATTCACCTTTGAGACTGTACAGTGCTATAACAAAGTGCCTAGGTTAGCCAGGCTCATATGAGGTTGACTATAGAGGCATCTATTGACATAGTCTGGTACTGCATTAACTTCAGCCCCAACTATCAATGCCTTTTCTCACTACTCCATGGTGAAGCAATGTTCAGATAGTTCTTGTGAAATCAACTTCTTTTTTTCTTCCACGGGGTCTGGTTTGTAGACACCAAGTGTAGCACACATGGATAGCCCTGACCATCTTTCTTGTTCACCTCAAATTAAACAAGCTGGTTCAACACTCAGTTGAATTTTCAGAAATAAAATAGAAACATTTCCAGCCAAATAGAATTTTGCTCACTAAGGACTTGTCTGCACAGAAACACACAAAGTTAATCTGAATTAACTAAGAGTGTGAATGTAAACTAAATCAGTTAAATTGCATTAAATCCCTGTATGGACATTCTCATTCAGAATTAAAGTGGTCTTGATTCTGGTTAGCTTAATTTACTTCCAAAGTGATGCTGTCTCCTTCATTAATTATTGTTCTCAGAGAGCATGTTAGCTGAAATGAGGGAAACAAATGAACTGATTCCCCAGTATCATATCAACTAATACACACACACACACACACACACACACACACACACAGGATTCATGGGGTTTATCATAGGCTAAGGTGAAACTTCAGTGGGTGCCTGTTAAAATGTTGGCAGCACATGAGTGGGGAGAAGAGGGTCCCTGCATTTTCTCCCCTCAATGTACCCATGCAAAATATAGCCCATACAGTATTTATTACTTGATGTTTTCTATTTGTTGCTTTGGGAGGCCATTGCTCTCAGCACAGGCCTAGAGTGACCTCCAGCTGCAAGAGGATGTATGTGAAGCTGACAACCTGGTCCAAGGCAGTATTTGAACTCCAAGTTTATGGGCCTCGTTCTCATTTACATTTAGGCCCCTTTATACCTCTCTGAAAGGGTAATGTAAAGGGGAGAATAAGAGCGTGTGTGTGTGTGTGTGTGTGCGTGGTCATGTACAGTGAGAAATGTGGTATTTGACTGAAAACTGGTCCTTTGTATTTCTTCAGTCCAAAAGGACAACAGCTCCCCATTCTTTTACAGTCATTCATAAGGAATATCTCTTTAGTCTTTTACTCAGAATTTCCTGAAAAAATGCTGCAATATGAACCTGTGAAACTGTATACAATTTTTTTTTCTTCAGCTTCAAAACCAACAATAGCTGATTTGACTTAAGGCAGAAAGTAGTCCCAATGCACAAGTCATGCACATTGTATTGAACTGTTTAGAATAGAAAATCTAAGTTACGTTTGGGGGGCAGCAGAGTTTCCGGTGGGATCTGTGACTTGAAACTCCAAGCTGTCCGAATTCACCTCCCAGGATGGATTGATGACATAAAATATGATTTTGCCATTTAAATCCTTTTGGCTGAATCCTTCCTGTATAAATCCACCTGGGAAAGAGGGAAAACATTAAGATAAATCAAAATCCAGTTAAACAAGAGTTAGCAAAAGCCACATGATTTGAACTGATTATTATAAAACTTTTTCTTTGTTAACTCTTCGAATTCTGCAGCATAGTACATAGATCTTCCAGAAATCTACCCTTTCCTCTGCATAGTGCACTGCAGTGTTTACTAACCCGCCCGGCAATTATCCAGTTCCCAAGTGACATCACATCAAATGACCTGGGTACAGATTCGCTTCCTTTGTTCACTATTTATCATTGTTTTTCCTGCCATTAAGCTTATAACACATCTGTGATACATCAGGGCTTTGTCCCGTTCTACACTGATGTTTCAAGCTTCATTTGCAAAAAGCAGTTCTTGAGTTGTAGCTACAAAATATGCTACCAGGGTGTTCAGAATTCATTACTGACTTATATTTGGGTGCTGGTATTGGAACTTTCTTATCATAGTCCAGCCTCCCAAAGAAGTCTAGAATCAGAACTCAGTTTGTTCTACCACAGCTGAGAGGTCCTATATTTTGATAGGGGCACAGGGTTTGAAATCTGCCCCAGTGTGTCTCAAGATGTTTTAGATCATCATATGAAGAGGTTAAAGAACACAACACCTGTTGTTATATTTTCCAGGTAGCCAAAACGTGGACCTCGTAAAATCTTAAAAATGACTTTATCCTCTTCTGTATCGGGGTCATATGCCTTCAAGGACCTGGCAGTAATGTAAATCCCATAATTGCCATTTTTCAGGCGCTCCACATCAGAAGAACAACGGAGGTGAACAATTTTTGGTGCAGTTTTGTCCAAATGGTCCACCTGAGTCAAGGTTAAAAATAACAAATCTACATTTGTTTCACAATATCAGACCTTACTAAAAAAAAAAAAAAAAAAAAAAAGATTGAGTACACAGGTACCAACTGAAATCTGACTCAAGGCTTTGGTAATCTCACCCACTGACCTGGTCAATATATCCTCCCCAACCTGAGCTACCTTTGCATCTCCATCCCTAACTATATACTGACTTGCATTACTGCCATCGACGTCCGCCTCCCCCCCGCCAGCCCCCACCATGGCTCCTGCATCCCATGAGCTTCCCATGAAACTACTTTCCTCATCCCCATCCATCTTCCAGCTTTCTTGTGAATAGGAATTCTGAGCCCCAGAAGCCTCTTTGCTAAATCTGTACTTTGACATTTCTCAGGCTTTGCTATACAGTGCAGTCTGGGTTACTTGATGCTAAAACATGCCAGATTATACAAGAACTTAAAGCGGAGGCACCTGGGCCTAATGCTGACACTGTGAGAACTTTTAAAGGTGGGGGAAACCAGAGACCAAAGGAAAGATCATAAAAAGGAGGAACTGGGTCAGGCTAAGGGGAGGCAACTGATAGGGATTCAGAATTCATGACCAGGGAAGAATAGAAATCCAGCTTGCAAGCAAAGGGAGCTAAGCATTGAGACTGGTGAGAACAGAGGACTCCCCCATGGAGCAGAATTGAATGAAAGGTTCTGGTTCAGTTCTAGGGCAGGGCTGAAGTTTGAATAGATTCTTGTAAGATCTGTAAAACATACCTTCCATCACAGAACAGTTATAGACTATCAAGCTGAGTATTTTCTCCCGGATGTGACCCATGACTGATGCTTCAGTAGTCCTAACACCACCCTGCCACACTGAGTGTAGCTTATTGTGCAATATACCTTTGGGGAAAATGTGGGATTTCATCCTCACCACACCTGGGGTTAACTTTGGGGCCTTAATACTTGAGGATTGAAAACTCTTATAACATTCATCTCAACTAGTGTAACAAAGATTGCATTTTTTCCTATTCTTATGTCTAATCCATTTTTGAACTATTTGCTTCAATAACAACCTTTGGCAATGACTTCCATTGGTTAATTATCGTATTAGCCCACCCCTACCGGTTCAATCCTCAATTGCTGAGTGTCTGAAACTGAGCAGCAAGTAAGCACTAGCACTATGCCCATTGGAGCCAGTATTTTTATACCTATTAATTAACCTTATTATTTTATTCATCTTTTTAAAACAGGCAGGTTGGCCATACTTACCTGAATGGTGAATGCCACAGGCTCCATTTGCACCTTCCCATCTATGATGAAGCCTTCATTAGTCCTATCTGTTGCAACAAAGGTAAATCTGTCAATCTGGGAAGCCCCTCCTCCATGTCTATATGCCATGTCCATGTTGTCCACATCTTGTTGGGTGAAATTGTGATGCAGCAGCACTGCCCCACGGTAGCACAGATGGCCATATTGAGGGAGCTGTGCCAAGAGGAAAGTAAGGTTCTTTGAGGAAGTGTCAGGATCTGAAAGCTGCAGGACATCAGGAGAAAGGAGTGCCATAGTGCCTTCCACTAATCTTAACCCCTTGTTCCTAGACACTATGGGCAAAGCTTGGTCCACTGTCTCCAGCGTGATCTCGAACGTTCCATGTTTAGTCTTCAGTCCGTTGCTGATGATAAATCTGGCAAAGAGAGGCAAGGCAGCCTTCAGCATGTGTTCTTGATTCACCATCTACTGAAATGAAATGATAATACACACCTTTACTAAAGGATTTGCCTCACGGTGACTCTGAAACATACATCAAAAACTGGATCTCTGACAGTATCCTGTTTTTCTTTTGACTCAAACCCAGACCAAACTGGGGATAGTCATACAACTTAGGGTATCAAGTATCCGTGTTAGTCTGGCTCTGTAAAAGCGGCAAAGAGTCCTGTGGCACAGGACTCTTTGCAACTTAGGGTATGTCTACCCTGCAATTTTTCTGTGAATGAACTACACACAATGCTGATGAAAGGTTCTCACTTGCCAAAGTCTTCATTCAGTTACTTTTGTCATTACCTAACTGGCAAAGGCCTTCTCCTTAGTTAGCCAGCTCAGCCCTCAAGTGGCTGGAGAGCCTAGTGGTATGGCTCTTACCCAGAGGTCCTGAGTTCAAATCCCAGAGGATAGCAATGTGCACTAAGGACTACACTATCCATCTAAGTGGAAAGATTTGCTTTGCAAAGAGCTGTTCTCTGTGGTGATATATTTCCCTTATTCTCACTGCACCCCCCAAAATATACTGCACTTTGTGTGCATGTGTTATCATGCTCACAAGTGTAAATTAACATGGGAAAGTACAACTGATATTTCAGACATAATTACAGGTGCATAGCTAGCCCCTTTTTCCTCTCATGACTGGACTGCCATTTTACATAAGCCAAATAAGGAATAGTCGACATTTTGATCATTTGTTTTGTCTTGATTTGGAGGTTGAGAGGCTTGTAAACTGAACTCAGAGAACTATTAAAAGAACCAAAAGCTCAGAACTAGTATTGCTGTGGTTTACCTTGTTTATAAGTGACCTTCATAGGTCATGGAAATGGCTTGCAGTATTATACAGGCTGTCCAACTAAAACCCTTCACTGCCTATGCCAATGCCCGATGATTAGGGGCTGACCAACTTGTAAGCAGGCACTATGCCATCAGGCAGATGGGAACGTATATAGGCAGGCCAGAGACTATATAGGAGTTAGAAGTATGTTTACTGAGGGCAGAATTCCCAGCAGGGAATATAGAGGCAGCTGTCTGTACTGACCTGAAGTTACTGTGCCCAGGGTAAAGGGGATGTACTATTGCTAATTTAGCTGGATCTGATATACCGCTGGAATAATAATATCAAATGATAAGTACAAAACAGTTTTCATGGTCACGCAAGACCATTTTTTGGCCTTATAGAGACAGGACAAGTACAGCTGAGGGGTGCAAATTGACATAGCCACCTTTTTGGAGGGTCTCTCTAAAAGGTCCCCTGGGAAATCTCTGAAACCAATATTTAATAAAAAAAAGATTTAGGAAGAATAGTTGATGTGTATGAAAAATTAGTCCAGAATCTTCTACAGGACACTGGACAGGTTCTGTGACCATCTTAGACATATAAATAAGGCTCAAAATTATAATGCAGATGTAACTTGATCTGGCAGATAATGAAGCAGGCTGTGTCCAAGAAGTAGTTATTTCTATACTTTCCTATTTCTACACTTCAGTTTTTTGTTTATTTCAGGTTTACTGCTGCTCTGTCTTTCCCCTAGGAATGAAAAGCAGCCAACATTCTCATCACTCTGATGAAATTTGGGGGACGACTTCAGGTTTAGTTAGGAGGACATGTCGCATGGTTTGATTTCACCATTACCAAGGTTTTATGCTTTCTGAAGTTCCATGGCAATAGAGTTGGATGCAGAACCTGCCATCTGTCATGGCATTTAAAAGATAAAAATGGAATCATAAATAGAGCCAGCTCATTACAAAATCGAGCCAGCGTGTCAAAATGGAGGACATTAGCATGTTCTTTTAGCATCCTGCTGCCAGCATCTGATGTCAGGTTGCTAATCATTTGAAGTCATCTGTCCAAACAAGCATTGCCAAATCTTTCTTCCAGGCCAGAAGCACCAAACAATACAGGGAAATTTATTACTGAAGAAATTACTTTAGTGGAAGGTAAAAATCTGATCATTTAACCCTCCCAACTCCATATAACTACTCTTATCATTCCTTGTTTAAAAAAAATAATCTACTGCAGTATTTATATCCCTATACACAACCAAATTCTTTGCCAAATTATAAAGAAAGGAACATAAATTACAGTGATTCAAACTGACATATTTATTAAAAAACCACAATCTTACTTCTATTTAACCAGCCGCTCTAATTTGGATCTACTCCACTGGTCCTGACAGAAAACTTAGAGCTTGTCTACAGCGTTACATCAGTTTAATTGAAGATGTCATTTTAAACTGATTTACTTAAGCCAGTGCAAAAGGCTGTGTGGACACTTATTTAAGTTGAAGCTGGATCTATTTCAGTTCAGCTTAAGTTAATTAAGAGCAGGTTTGAGCTAAACTGAAAAGCCACTCCAACTGAAATAAGTGGGTCCACATAGAGGTTTGCACCCGTCTAACTTAAACTGTGCAAGTTTGTATTCTACAGAAAACCATACTGCTTCATGACTATCACAAAGCTTCATAAAGCCAAGGAAGTTAAAAAATGCTCAGTAACTGGTATTCTCTGTTATGGAAATAAGTGATCATAAGAACAGCTCTCACAGCTAGAGCTAATTGAAAATCAGAATTTCCACCTCATATGAAATTCAAACATTTCAATGTTTGCTTTTGTTTCAAATTGGGACAAAAGGTCAAAATATCTTTTTTTTTTTTTTTTGTAGAATGAAAAGTTCAGATAATTTTGATTCAGAAATGTCTAAACATTTCATTTCAGCTTGTTCAGTGTTGAATTGTGTCTGCCACAGTGCCATATGGGACTTGTAGTTTGGATGCCTCATGGCCTCATTCTCTTCTTTGGGCCAAGCTTTACAGGATGATTGCAGGATATACTGCAATCATAAAAGTCCCATGAGGCATTATAGCAATTTAGCCATACAAGGGAATGATGAATCATGGGTGATGTAGTCCAACCTGGGAGCACTAGCCCATACAGGAGAATTGGGACATGAAAGCATCTAAACTACAACTCCCATGAGGCACCGTGGCAGCTCAGGCAAATTAATATAGAACTGACTCAAAACTAAATGTTTCTGTTTGGTTCAACGAACTACAATATTTTGATTTGGGTAACCCAAAGTGAAATACTTAATTTGATTTTCCCCAAAGGAAAATCAACGAATGTTGGCAAAATTGAAAATTTCCTGTGGAAAATGTGGATATTGTGAAATCCCATTTTCTGTTAAAAAAAAAAAATTAAAAAAAATCCAAACATTTTGATGGACAATTCTCAGCCAGCTCTACTCAAAGCTTATTACTATTTCTTGCGGAACATTATCTGCATTTTAATCAACTTAATACCCCCCACCATCCCCAAAAGGTTGTGTGCAATAGTGAACCTCCCTCTAGTTGCACGCTTCTTTTCTATGGCCCATTGGGGTAAATTATGAACACCATCAGGAACTCTGTTCTTCCAGACACTTTGCTTCCAGAAAGTACCAGTCTGTGCTGGCTTGTGTGGCTGGTTCAGGACCTGAATGCAGATCCTCCATGTGACAGTGCATTTGGTTGTCACTAGAGTGCCAAGCTGACTCTGAAGGTGACAAACTTTTGTCTGCAAATTCTGTTGTATCTATTTCCTTGTCTTGTGGAACTAGAATAGATTAATGCTCATCTGCGTGTGAAAGAATCACTATAGAATTCAAAAAGCTTGTGGTAGAATTAATGTCACTTACTGAAGATTAAAAAAAATCTATTGTATTGAAATAAGAAACCCAGCACAAGAGGGCAGGGCACAATCTATATGTATCAAGGAATACATTACTAATGGTCACATACACTACTCTTCCACCATATAACACTGTTGACAACAAGAAGGTTAAGGCAGAAGTTAGTTAAATGCTTAAACTGCAAGACACAGTCACTCAATCTGCTCCAAAGAATGGCTGTAGCAAGAGGCAAGAAAGAACTATCTAAGTCTAGATCAAGAAATCTGAACCCAAATTCTCAGTGTGGACAATGATTTGGTGGGACCACTGACTCTAGTATGAAAGAAATTGGGTGTGATGCCATGAGATTGAGCACCCTATGCTAAAAGTGACACAATTAGAGGTGGTGTCCTAAAAAATAATATACTAATGAGCCAGATCCTCAGCTGTAGCTCTACTGAAATCAGTGGAGTTATGCTACCAGCTGAGGAGCTAGGCAACTGAGAAATTTTATAAGAGAGGCACACTAACAGAATTGCATATTAGGCAAAGTGAGGCATCCTTGATTCTTAGGGAGATAAGAGTACTAAGAAAGAATAAATGATGTATGCTGTTGCTGTATAAATCAGCTAAATGTTTGATATAAGTCCTGAGAGATTTTGGGGTGGTGTACCATACCAATAAGGAGGAGTTGGAATATAAAAGACAGACAAAGGCAAATTTACAGTTTGATAAGTTTGATCCTACCCACCTGGGTTATTATTACATTGGTCCATGGAAGCAAATCATCCTTAATTTTGGCAAAAATTCAGGGAGAGTTTACACTGATATGAGGCTTCAAATTCATAGATTAAACAAGCACCAAGGTATTTAAATTAGTTTATGACTACTTAGAAAAGAGAGCTGTGTCAGAGTATGTAATTTGGCTACCTTATTAGTATATTTATTTATTAAAGTTGGTTTTGTAACCAGAGAGATAATCAATAATAACTCAGACAGAGCGATCTTATGGATTGAACCACCTATCTTAAAGCCATAGATAAAAAGCTGATGGATAGCCCGAGCTGAAGGTTCCCATCTAGAATAAACAAAAGAAGAATGGGGGAACCAATGGGAAACCTTAGAGAAAACATGGTTCAGCATGCAACCTCCAGAAAATATGAACCATTAGAAAACTTTAGTTGAGGGAAATGAATGTAATGAATATGATGCTCTAAACATTCTATCTTAGGGATTTTTATAGAAACTGCCTTCTCTGAGGCAAATCTGCCAAACATAGAGAGGGGGCAGGATTGCAGGGACTGGGTGGGAGGGGCGGGGGATACCCCTTGTGTAAAGCTCAGCTTCCTGGCAGTTCTCAGTTTGCCCATGAGGGCGGTGGGGGAAAGGAGATGGGATTGCCAGAGATGGGGCTCTACTTTAATTCAGATTCTTGTATCTTTGCCACTCCACAACTCCTACCACCATGTGTCCTTTACAGGAGAGACAATGTGGGATGTAGGAGACGAGATTCTTTTACCCCACACAGTTCCCCAGCAATCAAGCCAACCATTTAGTCTAGGTGCTTTGCTAAAAATTTGCCCTTTAAATAAAACTTCCACTCAACACAGCCAAAAGACTTTTCTGTTCCAAGTGAAATAGGAAGACCTGGGAATTCCACAGGTCTTAGCAAACTGTATGACACTGAACACCATGCACTTTCAGCTTCTGCCTAGCATTAACATCTGGTCTGAGTACAGTAAGGATGGACTTCCAATCCACACAACAGCACTTTGGAAATAGCAAGAATCTCAATACCTCAATATAAAAGGGATACAAGTCTGCATCACCTGCAGTCCTGGGGATCTTTGCCCTTGTCAGTGATAAGAGATTGTATGGCTTCAGATGGAGTGTGGTGTGGAAAATTGAAAGATAAATTAAATAATTAACCTACCTTTTTAGGAGGGAATATAAAGAACGTATAGTTGAAAAAACACATGGTTCTGAAGGATTTCAGGTATTACAAGAAATGTGCATCCCCGCTCTGAAGAATTGATTCCTTACTGAAGGAAATATTCCTTACTGAAGAATTTAATACTAAGACCAGTGGTACAATTAACAAGGAAAACTTTATAGTTTAAGGTGAAATTCCAAAAGGGATGTTACTGAGGCCCATTCTCCTGACTTAGTTGTTATCAGCCATGTATATTTGCATGTTAAACAATATTTGAACCATTATAGGCAGAAGAATATAGCCAATGCTCTTATTTCATGGTTTTAAAGGATGAGTAGTGATCACATAGTGTCAGTCAAGGCTAAATCCAAGATAGAGGTAATACCTCTTGTCTTATAACCATTAGCTATTTACTACCAGCACCATCACTACCACCTTTCCATCAGTTTTGTTATTAGCCAAAGTAACAAACAAAAAGGAATTCTTCAAAGCTTACCTGAACAGATCTCGGGGAACAGCTGCCTTGCTATTGTGGACATAGCAGACTGCTTGACCTGCTACATCCATTTGGCTGAAACTTGTAATAGGGACTCCAGGATAGCTGACATACTCTATCTGTCCATACTGAGGTGGGGAGGTTATCACATAGAGGAGCTCTTCTGGTTTGTCAGTTCCATCAATTGCAAGGAGAACATCAGTTGTCAAGAAACCTCTGTCCCCCTTAGATACAGTAAGTGGCCTTACGAAAACAGCAATGTCCCCTGCAAGATACATGATACCCAGCTAAAAGTGTCATATTGACATCTGTATTTCTCTCTTACCTATTGTTTCTACCTAATGGGGGTAGATGAATTCATGGTTTTAAATAGTGATTGTGCAGTGTCACATTTGTCAAGGATAAATCCACAATAAAGGTTACATCTTTTGTAATACAAATCTAATGATGGAAGTAAGCCCTCATGGTTATAGCACAAAATTGGGAGTCAGGAGTCCTGAACCATACTCCCAGCTTTGCTGTTTTTATTACATGCTTTGGAGAAATTACTTACCATTTTTCTGTGCCTTGGTTTACCCATGTACAAAATGAGTATAATACCCACTTTACCAAGATATTGTCAGTTTAGTCTATATTTATAAAGCACTTTGAAGTCCTATGAGGTGAAGGATAAAGTATTAATTGAGTGTACAACCTTTTGAAATCTTAGGAAGCCTTCTTTACAAATAATTTTAAAAGACCCTATCCCACACTGAGTTCCATGCAGGCAGTCATGCTACTGCGGGCCTGGAGCTCCACTGAAGATAATTGGACCCTGCTCATTAAAGGGTTAAGGCCTAAGAGTGGATCATAAATGGCAATTTAATTTTATTCAGATTGTCCTGGTATAAGAATTAGTCATGGTAGAATGCAAAATTACCCAGATCTTTACCTTTTTCCATATCCTTGATAGTTATGTAGAAGTCCAGTGGTGGGGATTTGTTGTCCCCATCCCACAGATGAAATGTGAAGCTGTCTTGGTTCCTGGACCCCATAGCTCCTGTATGCACATATCTCACAAGGTTCATATCTATTTCCTCCTGAGTGCACTTCATTTCAGTTTGGAGCGTCACCCAGTCCTTACCTACCTAGAAAGAATAAAAACCTGTCAGAAACCTAACATTATCCATAAGTTTTCCCAAGTTAATTTTGCTCAATTAGTAGATATTGTTCAGTTATTTACACCCTTGCCAATGACAGCCTATCTATATTCCCCTTTCACACTTTGGACCTCCTTCCTAATGGGAGGTTTCAGGGGCAGTACCCGGCAGGAGCTTTGTAGTCAAGCAGCCAGAAGAGCTGGTGGAAAAGCGGATGCTAAGAACCTAACAGAGCTCACTGCTAGGAAGTGTTTCCTCATATTCAGCCCACATTTTCCATTGCTTAATTTCATGCCATTATTCCTAGTTCTGCTCAGGCCCAAAGCCAACCAGGCATAAGTGCGGAGCCTGTGGGGAGTTAGAGAGACACAGGGAGAATTAGGGAGCCATGGGGTGCTTCCCTGGAAAAATTTGAAGTGTCAGGTGGAATATCCTGCATTTCAGAAGATTTCAAGGTATTTAACAACAAATATGCTAGATCAACCAAAATCTGAATATGTGGTATTGAGCAGGAGATGTGTACCAGCATAACATGCTGCTGCTGGAGAAAACAATGTTACAATACCAATAAGCAAAACACACCAAAACCATGGGCTTCAGACACACTCATATATTTCTTGTTAGACACGCACACAAACCTATATAAAATATTAGGAGAAGCCAGAATCTACCTAGCAGCTTATTTCCCTCCCTATGTATGGGGCACGAGGCTCCCATTTCCAACACCGTCATTCCAGAACCAAGCCCCACTTGTCTCACAGAATCATGCTACCTGGAATACAATGGCCAATTTTCTACATAACAAGTTAAAAAGAAAAGGTTAGTACATCTGCCTTGCTTTTTGTTCTGGTTGCTCATCTTTGGTCAATAATTTTCTTCTCTCCTGTTTCTATTCCTATTTTTTCAGTGTCTCTTTCTTTCTCATTAACACTTATTCTCTGACCTTCCCTTTCTCTTTCTCCACCTATCTACTTTCTTCCTCTCTCACTGATAGGTTCTCTCCTGCACCACTGGGGAGTGTCTCATTTGTGGGGTCTCCTTCCACTCTCTTCCTGGTCCCTGAAATATCTCCCCATCCTCTGTCCCTGGGGTTGTTCTTTCCCCCATTTGGTCTAGCTCTTCTCTCTCCTCTTCCTCCCGTTGGGTTTCTTCCCCTCTAGGATCTCCACCATCATCCCATGAAGATCCTGCCTAGGGTGACCAGATGAAACGGACAAAATATTGGGACACATGGGGGAAGGAAAAAAAAGAAAAGAAAAAAACCCCGCCAGAGCCGAGTTGCCAAAGCAAAAAAAAACCAAAACCAAAACAAAAAAAGGCCGGAGCGGCCAAAGCTGCAATATCAGGACAAATGACGTCCCAACCGTGCATCAGTCGGGACACGGGACAAAGAACTAAAAATCGGGACAGTCCCGATTTTATCGGGATGTCTGGTCACCCTAATTCTGCCATGGTTTTAACGTCCCCTTCACCCCATCTGAAACTCCCACCTCTAGTATCAAAACCTCTGTATCTTGCATGGTTCAGCTACACAAGTCAGTTTGTCATAGCAGTGTATTCCAAAACATGAAAGACATTCAGGATAAAAAGAGAATCAGCTTCTTTTTGTTCTAACAAGAGAGAGTTGTTTGCTTGCTTGCTTTTTGTTAAAGCACAAAGACTAACCTTGAGCTGAAGCTGCCCATTTTCTGGAATTCTTTCAAATAAATAGTAAATTCTCTCCCTGGGGGTGTCTTTATCTTCAGCTGACAGAACAGCACTAGAAATTATTCGGGTTTCACCCATGTTCACCACTATCTCATCCTTCCTGAAAAAAGAGAAGCCTCATGCACTGATATGAAAACAGAAAAGTAACCTTTCCAACAAGTGATACTACTGCCAGGAATCGTATTACTCAGAAGCTGACAGGAATAATAACTGCAGAATGACTAAAGAAGAACACATAGATCTGCAAAACAGCAAGCAGAGATGACTGATTTCTCATAACAGTGAAAAGCAATACCAACAAAACAGATCTGAAGCAACTTTGGATCTAACAACAGGAATCAATTCTGTCTGCCTCCCTCCATAGTCATTATCTGGGTTACCTTAAAGGGGCAATATGAACAAGGTGGCCATACCAATAGGTGCGCCATTGACCCTTTAGGGGACTTAATTAATTGGCTGTTCAATCATTGCCTGGCTGAGTCCCGAAAAAGAGCTTGTACAAGGAACAGAGGCCCATTCTGCTGGTTGCCTATGATTACCTCCTCAGACATTCCATTAGCCCTCCAGGATCAAATCACTGTAAGGTTTTGCTTATGGCCTTTTGCTCATTGGTGTCTGTGGCTGCCGTTGCACAAGAAAAAACAGAGTCAGATAGGATGGACGTCCCAAAATGGTTTTAAATTCCCCCAGAGACTTTACTCCAGCCTAATTCTCAGTCTCTCTTTCTCTCTCTCTCTGTTTCCCTCCCTTCAGCTAGTACCTGCCTCTTAGCAGCTCTCTATCCACATAATTTTACTATTGTTATTATTTATTACTTGTATACCAGTAACACTAACTATGTACTAGGCACCAACCAGAGATAAGGTAAGACACAATCCCTGCCCCAAAGAGCCGACAATCTAAGAAGACAAGCAACATACAAAGGTATTAGAAGGTGGGTTAAAAAAACACAGCACTACTATAGGTACATTTAAAACAATACTGTTATCTGACCCCCAACTCTTCATCTACCTAGCCAGAATTAGTTGGCTAATTCTTTCTGATATCAGACTAGAGGGTCTTGAAGAGGGACTTTGGGGGGTGGGGGGAAATGTAGTGACTTTACATTCGGGGAAGGTGTTCCACTCAGCAGGGCTAAGTGGAAGAAGGTGCAAAGGTGATTGTGAAGTACTCATAGTGATTCAGAGACATCAATGGCTAGATCAGGAACACCCTGTCTGTTCTTTTCAAGTCTGCTTACCTTCCCAGCTGCATGGCATGTGCAGGCTATTGGAGAATGGGACTAAAGTGGGGAGGAAAGGTGATCCCAAATCAAAGGGTGAGCAATATTCCCCACTGGGGATGACTAATTATAAGATCTAATCAATGCCTGTCAAGGAAGCAACACAGTTTCTGGGTTCATCTGGGCACAGGAGGTGAAATACACTTATCTGCAGTCAACTCCATACCTCACTCCAAAGAGACAGAGTAGGGAATGGTGTACTGAACTTTATCCAAACAAGAAAAATATCAAGGGATATTTGATCAGTAATTATGATTACATCATTTCATTTTACTAGTATGTAAACTGTACCCTGCATTCTAAGCTATGGGCACTACTCTTGCTCATGTGTACTATATACCTCTTTGTGATCATGTAATTGTAAAATTAACTTTTGTATTCCGTATTTTTCTCTGGGTTCATGAAGTTACACATTCTTAAAATCTATTCCTCTGCATTTAGCAAGGAGTTCTAGCAGTTTAGGAAATATTGTTTCCAATAACCATCATCAGTTAAAGGATGAAACTTTTCACAGAGGGATCATAAGAAGGTAAGAATGGCCATACTGGGTCAGACCAAAGATCCATCTAACCCAGTATCCTGTATTCCGACAGTGGCCAATGCCAGGTGCCCCAGAGGGAATGAACAGAACAGGTAATCATCAAGTGATCCATTCCCTGTAGCCCATTCCAAGCTTCTGGCAAACAGAGGCTAGGGACACCATCCCTTCCCATCCTGGCTAATAGCCACTGATGGACCTATCCTCCATGAACTTATCTAGTTCTTTTGTGAACCCTGTTATAGTCTTGGCCTTCACAACATCCTCTGGAAAAGAGTTAGACAGGTTGACTGTGCATTGTGTGAAGAAAGTATTTCCTTTTGTTTGTTAAACTTGATGCCTATTAAAACATGTCAGTGGAAAGTTTTCCTCACTCTCCTAGTCAAATTAAAAACAGATCATATTTGCTTTAAATGCAACTGCAGTAGTTTACTTCTAAAAGATCAGGAGTCAGAGTGAAACATCAGTCTTGTGTGTTCCTCCATATGGCATCATCCTGAGTTTAATTCGTTTGTAAATCACAGTTTTGATGAGAGGGGAGGAAATTAACTTATCCCTTGACTGGAAGATGAATTATGATTGAGAGAGAATATTTTTAGAAAAGAAAATCTACTATGAATGTTCAGAGCTTACTCCGTAACTCTGTAGAGCCTTTTAGTGACATGGGGTGATCTCAGATGATTGGGAATGGGTTCTTTCTCAATCCCCAAATCCTACGCTATTTTCACAGTGTTAGCTGATATATACAATAGTCACATAACACCAATGGCCAGGAGAAAGAGATAGCTGGATAGCTAAAGTCAATCGCACTGTATGTATTGGCCAGCAGAGGGAGTACAAAGATCAGAGTTGCTTTTCAATAAATATTTTAACTAAGGTCTGACAGACAAATGGAATATGTGCCTACATATAGATTACAACAGCTGTTTATTATGAAATAAAAAACCAACATGAAAAGAAACTTTGTGATTTAGGCATATTTTTGTTATCAACTGTGATCTTTATCGAGAATGCTCTTGTTAAACAGACCTATGGTGGTAGATGCAGGAACATCTTTGTTGGCATTAGTCTATGGCTATTTATGGCAGAATAGCCCTATTAATCACTATTTTGCTGTTTTGATCACTGTTGAATCATTTCATCTGAACACATCCCACAGTTTGGAATAGGAACATGTGG
This sequence comes from Chelonia mydas, assembly GCF_015237465.2. Taxonomy (NCBI): domain Eukaryota; kingdom Metazoa; phylum Chordata; order Testudines; family Cheloniidae; genus Chelonia; species Chelonia mydas. Next base: position 106,370,565 of record NC_051245.2, read on the forward strand.
CTTACTTGCTCAGCATTGGTTTCTCATCATTAACTGGGATGACCTTTACCAGAATGGTTCTGAGGACTTTATGTTTCCCATCTGACAGCTGGAGTGTAAAACCATCAGTGAGATTTTCAGAGTCATCATGCATGTACACCAGCCTCATTCCTGGGGAGAGGGGGAAAAAAAGAGAGAAAATAAAACCTGTCTCCTTCAAAATCTCTTTCATGACATGTCCCTCTGCCTCCATCATCCTCCCCCTCTCCCCAACCCACCATGTCTTCTGGTCACAGCCAGTTTGTTTCAGCTAGCAGAGGACAAGCCATGTAAGCAGCAGCTGTTCATTAATTCATCAGTACACCAGCAACTCGAAGAGAGCAGCATGACCTGTTAAAAGAACGAAACTCCTTTCCAAACTATCTTTGTTCTGAAAAGGTAAAAATTTTTCATCCAGTCCCATCCACCCCAATTTAAAACTTCTACTTGACTGGGGGATAAGATGGTCAGATATCACTCCTCTGTGTCTTAACTGATCCTTAGAGAGGGCTTACCCATCTTTAGGGGGGAAGACTGGTGTTGTAATTGAGACAGTGGATGCGGGATTCAGGAGATCTGGCTTCAGTTCCTGGCTATGACACAGACTTTCTGTGTGACCTTGGGCAAATTATTTAATCTCTCTGTACCTCAGTTCCCAATCTGAAAAAGCACGATAATATACTTCCTTTCTCCGACCCTTTATCTGTCTTGTCCACTTAGGGATTATCATGTTTGTACAGTGCCTAGCACAATGGAGACTTGATCACAGTTGCACCTCTAGGTGCTACCGTAATGCAAATGAATGATAACCAAACCCCACATGTGAATACTCAAACGTTGGAGAAGTAATTTAAAAATTAAATGATTTGGGCTATTTCCTCTCTAATTGGAAGAATGAAGAAATAAGCATAATGGATAGAGTAAATATATTTATGTCATTATCACTGCAATAGGTCCAACTTCCATAAAGTTTTTTTTTACACTGATGTAAAAATATTGTTTTAAAAATAATAAAATGTCCTCATATTTTCTTGTAGAAAATGAGACCTATAATTTTTGTCATTTTTTGTACTTCAGTCTCATTTAGGATCATCAAAAGGATCGCAAGGATTTAAATGAGCAAAATGTATCTAGTGCATTTAAAAAGCAAAACAAAACAGGACTCCATTAAGTTATGTGTTAAATCCAGATTTGTTTTCCCTATACCATGTCCATTTCACATGTTGGTCCATGATTTAACCCGTGCACAGCTGTCCATTCCTCAGCGGCTAACACTCAAGAGCTAGTTGTGCTAGTCAAATGTTTGAATGGATGTACTAGGGGAACTGGCCTAGGACCTTGACATTTGCTAGTCCACATCTGAATAACCATCCCAAAGCTAGTTCCCAGATTATCCACCAAAACAGCGCAGGCTAGGATGGCCAGCAGGTGGCTGGACAAAGGAGGATAGAGAGGTCATACTGCAGTTCTTTGCAGTGGAACTTTAGTGAAAGGGTATTGAAGTCTGTAGTAGAAAGAGAGAGAGGAAGGGTCACTCAACTGAGATGGGGTCAATATGCATGACCAGGAAAGACTGAGGAATGTAGGATGAGTACATTATATTTTTGTGTCTACTTTTTGTGGAAGGAGATCAGATACAATGGTGACATTACAAAAACAGAGGGAAAATATATTTGTCCTCAGTGCTCTGAGGCCCAAATTCTGATCTGAGTTACATAGGTGTAAATGTATTGAAATCGTATTAATTACTTCATTGTTCTCCAGAATATCAGTGTAGACGAACAGGTTTCAGTTAGCTGGTCATGGTTAACAATAGAGCCCCATCTCCTACCTCTACCCTGTAGAGCAATTTTTTACCCATGACTACATAGTGGCATTTAAAAGTGTGAATTAAAACATACTGGCTAGCACATTTTAGACCACTCCTTTTCCCATGCAGATGATTTCCACTAAGGGTTAGAATACTGTATTATTGTTCTCACAGGAAACTTGGGGTGTAGGCTTCCCAGGATGAACTTCTTGAGGGATTCCCAAGGGATTAAATATGTTGAAGTCAGAAAATGCCACTCAGATTTAATTTGCTATTCTTAAATTTTCCTATGAAACTATAGCTAGGCCAGGTGAATAAGCGATGAATGTTTCTTACAAGGCCACTTTGTCTGCTATGAATTTTTAAAGGAACAAAAGGACTGATGCAAAAGAAATGCTGCATTTACCATTCTTAAGAAGCTCCATGGAAAAGTCATGCACAGGACGTTCATGACTGTGGTGACTGCTAATGAATCTTTTGTAACTCATAACATCATTGCCATAGACTCCATGAATGAGGAATCCATGTTGGGGTTGCTGGACAACGGTAAATCTCAAATGATCTTGCGGTACATCCAGATCAAGGACATTGATTACAGAGGGATCCAGTTCTTTCATTTGGCCCTCCTGCACCTGAGCAGCAAAACAAAACAATGCAACAATAACCATGATTTTTCTGTAGAAAGAATAGTTTCTTTTTTTTTTTTTTTTTAAAGAAATGGAATCCTCTTCCCTCACAGAGAGCAGCCAGGTCCTTCCCACAAATCATCAGAGGTTCCTCTGAAACCAAAAGGAAAAAACAACCCTCCACCTCCTCAGCTAAGATTCTTTCATTGTTTAAAAGTCTGATTCTTTGAGCTCTTACTTACCAGCGCAGTACTTACTACTATGGGAAGCCCTATTGAAGACAATGTGACAATGCACAGTAGTAAATGTTGTTATGCTCAGCAGTAAGTATTTGCAGGAATTTCCCCTCATAGATCAACAAAATACAAGAAACCAGCTCCCTGATTCTCCTCTCTCTCCTTTACCAAACTGAGAATCTGGCCAGTAATGAGTAAGAAGATGCCATTTTTACATGGTCATGCTTCTGACCATAACCACTCTTACACACATTAAGAGGCAGCTACATGGCAGATCCACACAGCTTGAAAAAATTTAATATTGTGAAACATCGCATATACCCCAATTGCACATCAATTCTGTGGGACTGATGACAGGTGAATCCTGACTCTATTGAAGTCAATGGCAACTGGGGCTGAGATTTCATCCTGTGTTTCCAGGTAACATTATTTTTGCCTCCTCCCTTTTCTTTTGGTCAGCAGAAAAGAATGCAGGAAAGTTGTTTTTTTACCATGACAATTTCTTGTACCAGAATATTGTAAAGGAAACTGAGAATCATGCAACTCATCAGTGAAGTGGCTGTTAGCTCTGGGCATGCTGAGTTCTGGGGTCATGGAATATATTGGAGCTACATCTGTGTGTGTATATACACAAACATGTACATACCAGAGATTAGATAAATATACATAGACATTACAATAAATCTAGTCTCCTCAGGTAAGTAGTTAAGGAGGTAATTGGTGAAATTCACTGTTGTGCAGAGCACCAGCACAAGGCCTGTGCAACATTAACACCTTATTTTAATGGCTGATATGAGACTTGTGTGTTGAAAAGGCCTTATGTTTCCCTGCACAGGGCTGAATTTCACTCAGCAGACCAAAAGAAGGGGAATAAGTCTCAGAAAGATGCTAATACGTATGTTAAAAAGGAGCAACTGCTATATATTTTCTGGCATAGAAAGTCATTAGATATCTAGTATTTTGTATCGTTCCTTACAGTTATGTTCCTTGCTATGAATTCTGGGACTTCATCATTCGTTGGGTTGATCAGGACATAAAATGGGGTCTCCACTGAATGATGCTTCCCATCAGTGACATAAATCATAAACTGATCTGAAGTTGGTTCTGTCCTCATATGCCTGGACTGCACATAATTTATCTGCAAGGCTTTCAGGTGTATCAGCTGAAATGAACCTAGAGGAATTCAAAGAGATGACAAGTTAACACAATATTTATTCTGATTCCCTTTTAACAAACGCTGTAACCCATTAAACACTTGTAAATCCATGCTCATTCCAGGTACAAATCATTTGGGTTTAACATATCTTTAAGCATTCTTAATGCTGAGGAAGCAAGGGAATATGGGCCCTAAATAAAACACACCAAGTTTGTCTCTACACTATGGAGACTATACTGGCATAATTACATTTGTGTAGCTACACCAGCATAATTCCATAGGAAGGATTTTTTCTCTCAGTATGGGAACACCAGTTCCCCAAATGAAGTTAGGTTTATGTTGATGGAAGCATTCTTCTGTTGACATAGCTGTGTTTACACTGGGGGGTTAGGTCAGCATATTTATGTCAGACACCCTTGACCGACGTAGCTATGTTGCCCTAACTTTTAAATGTAGACCAAACCTAAATAGCACATCTTCCATCCTGGAGAAATGTTAATTCTCCGATCTCAAGGTGAAGTTACACCAGGAATGAATTTGACCTGTCATGTTCAATTTCTTTCAAATCCAACATTGCTCAGGAGGTTTAGAGCAAAAAGAAATGCAGACTTTTCCCAACAGAGGTAATCTCACATCACTGTGAACAGTGTCTTGCTCCTTCTTACACTACAGTTGTAGATGTATGCCAAGAGTTACACTCCCAAACCAATCAAATCTGCTTATGATCAATCCAATTTGGGAAGTGGCTTAAGTAAATTGGACAAGGCAGGAACAGATCTACATGACAGTTTCTTAACTCGTGCAGATTTCTTTTTCATTTAGAGCCAAAGTCTGCCTTTCCCTTATATGAGGGTGTATTGGAGTGACAGAAATAAAAAGTCTCTCCTCCCACTCTTTGTGCAGCATGTATAAGGGCGGAGATGATACTCAAGATAGCACAGGAACGGTTGCTTCTCTATTTGTCTGGGTACATAGTGCCCAAAGGGAATATGGAGGGTGCGGTGGCGAGGGGGGTGGAGGAAGAGCCATGGCTACATTCCTGCCAATCACAAGCCAGCTCTGCTAGCTAGCCACACAAGGTATTTCTACATAGCCCATGAAAGTGAGCCTCCCAGCTTGGGTCGACAGACTTTGGCTAGTGGGGCTCACTCTAGCAGTGTAGAGCAGTGGCTCTCAACCTTTCCAGACTACTGTACCCCTTTCAGGAGTCTGATTGCCTTGCGTACTTACCCCCAAGTTTCATCTCACTTGAAAATTACTTGCTTACAAAATCAGACATAAAAATACAAGTGTCACCACACACGATTACTGAAAAATTGCTTACTTTCTCATTTTTACCATATTATAAATCAATTAGCATATAAATATTGTACTTACATTTTAGTGTTTAGTATATAGAGCAGTTTAAACAAATCATTGTCTGTATGAAATTTTAGTTTGTAATAACTGCACTAGTGCTTTTTATGTAGCCTGTTGTAAAACTAGGCAAACATCTTGATGAGTTGATGTACCCTCTGGAAGACCTCTGTGTACCCCCACAGGTACCCATACCCCTGGTTGAGAACCACTGATCTAGACAACGCTTTGAAGTTGTGGCTTGGACTGGAGGTTGGGCTCTGAAGCCCACCCCCCTCCATAGGCTTCAGCAACCAAGCTGCAACTTCAACACACTGTCTAGGCAGCTATTTTAGAGCACTAGCATGAGCTGCATTAGCTCAAGTCTGTTGACCCAAACTGGGAGATTTGCTGTTGCGGGCTGTGTAGACACACCCATGGGGGGAGTATATTATATCCTGTGAAAGAATGTAGCAGGGCACATGCTTCACCTCCCCCACCCTCCCATACATCGGGGAGCTCCAGGAAGCACTCTATCTTCCTGAGACCAAATGCCTCACATGGTACTCCTTCTGGGATGCTGCAGCTCTACACCACCCCTCACTATGGAAGATGTGTGGTTTGCACAATCTAGCCCTCAATAAGTAAATGCAAGTAGATAGGGAAAGGTTTGCCTAAATAGGGACTTTGGGTGGAATTTTCAGAAGTGCCTAAATGACTGGGGAGCACAAAAGCCACTGGAAGTCACTGGGACTTGTGCCATTCAGTCACTTAGATCCTAGTGACTAGTGATTTGGGGGTGCCCAACCTGAAACACCAGTAAGAGCCCTGACTTTCAGAAAGTGCACCACACTCGTGCACTAAAAATTAGGCTCCTTTAAAGTGTCTGAAGATGGACACCCAAAAAAACCAAACAATCGAGGCAACCAAAATCACTAGTCATTTTGAAAACGTAGGCTTAGAGCCTATCTTGATGCATTCATTTTTTGCCAATAGTACTTTACTAATGAAAAACAGAAGTGTGTATGTGGAAGGAGGGAGTACAGAAGAAATGTGAAGTGGCAGTGTAGAGAAAATAGGTTAATATATTATCATTTCTAACACAGACTGCAGCTCAAATGTGTAAATCTTAAATATGCTTAATTTATCTGAGTGCCAGTTCTTCATGTTCACTGGGTTACATTCTCTCTTTGAATCCCTCCCACACAGCCTCAGTACACCTGTCTTCCCAATAAAGACTAAATTAAAGCATGCACCTGCCGTGACTACACGTCAGCCTACTGCCTGGCGGTCCATTAGCCATGTATGTAACATGCACAGTATTGGTGTTCTTGCCATTGTGTCTACACATACCTATACTTATACCAATGTTGCTCTTCTCAAACCCAGGGGAAGGTAGTATATTTTCAATGTAACCAAACTGGGGAGGAGAAACCAAAACAAACTCTAAGTCATCTGCTGCGGTGTCGGGGTCAGTAGCAAACAAATTGTTAGCGGTAATGACAGCTGAGAAACCCTCATCCACAACAAACATGGCACCTAGACAGAAATGATATGATGATGAGTATTATTTAACTCAACTTACTGGGATATTTTACTAAAGAAATTGGCACAATAGCTGATGGGAAACTGTACTACAAACAGGCTGGTACAAATGTTTTCTAATCATGGTATCAACTCCACTTTCTCACCACATAAGCAGGTGGGGGGAGGAAATCACAAAACAATTTTACTGACAAGCCATTAAGTATGGTTTATGTGCTGCTCAAGATTAGTTGTTACCTCTGTTTGTCAGAGCATTAATTGCCTGAGAGCTGTTACGAATTGCAAATAATGAACAATTTTTCATGCATCAGTGTTTAATTTCCCTGCTGGGACAATTCTTCATTTCCAGAACATTGCTTGGGTGATAGGCTGCAAATTACAAAGCTACCCATACATATGTTTAAATGTTCTTTTGCAATACAGAACATATACACAATGCCTGCAGTAAATGGCATTATAAAATGACATTATAACTGAAAAGATAAGTCCATAGAAAGTGTATTTTTATGACAGGCACTATGATCTTGATCCAAAACCCAAAGTCAATGGAATCTGTTGACAGATTAAATTTGGAAAAGGCCAGTTTGTAAAGTGCATGCTAAGAAGTAGTAGGATAAAGTAGAGAGATATTTATGGCTATATTTTTGTTTTGTGTAACCCTGATAGTTATTTAATCTGGATCCAAGTTCAGTTCTGAATACTTGTGAGGTTCAGAGCTGTTTGCATCTGGGTTTTTGGTTCAGGACCATTTCTATTATTCTATCTATTTATTACACAGAAGCATATGGAGTAAATTTTCAAAGGGCTGAGGTTCAGCCAAATTTTCTGCAGGCACTTGCAAGAATAAAAAGTGGGGGCAGATCTGAGTACTTGAATCTCTAGCTATCTGATCTGCACACTGAGTCAAACAGCTAGGGGCAGTTACTCAGATTTGCACTTGAAATTGAATTCTAGATACAAACTGTGCCTGCAGGAAAGAAGGCTGCCTGTGTGAAAAACTGGTCGATATGATCTAAAAGTTTTGCATGTTTATCTTCCTGTCTGGTCAGTTTTTGGTGCTAGAAAATATTGAGAATCTAGCCTCTAGCCAACACCAGCATATTCAGGATATAAGATAATAGACTAGAAATAAAGAGGAAGCTTTTCACCAATTGCAATGGATGGTGGCTGGTTGTCCACTGGAAATACACTGATGTTAAGGTCATATACTGGAAAGGAATCATGAAGTGGTATTGGAGGAGGAAGAAGTCCATCATAACAGCAGTCATTCACATCCACGCCAGCTTCACCATCAGAGATAACCAAAGTTAGGGTGTCAAAGCAAGGAGTCAGGCCAATCTCCCCACCTGGAAAAACATGCTACAGATGATGTTCTACAACAAGAAACCAAAACTCAATGAAGCAGTGACTTGTATCAATTATGGACAGTCCACAATAGTCTCAGGGTAAATTGTGAGACAAAACACACTAAAAAAACAACAAAATTCAATGAAAGAGCTGAAACTGCTTGGTTCTATGTTTTTCAGAGATAGAACCAGAATCTATATACAGCCCTTCTCTGCTGAAAGAACAACATGAATAAATGGTATCTTAATCAATGCTATTTACTATAAATTATCTACTTTGTATCTTTTGCCTCCAGGGGTCTATTTCGTACATGACCGATTAATGCTCAAAACCCACTTTGTCAAGGAAGGGAGTTACTTGTCGCAAATCCCCTGTGTATCAATGGAGAACAGGCCCATAATTCCTAAAACACTGACAATCTTCCTATGGAGGATGGAAATGCATCCAGGTCCTGGACAGAATCGACAGAAGGACGTATGAAGAAGATACAACAACATCATGCCAGGATATTTTTATGGACTTAGAAATATTCAGATCCATATGTGCTACATGGCCCCAAAAAATAGACACTGCCAGACATGGTGGTTTACTGCTAAATGGACAACTAAATCCTATAATAATAAATGCTATCATGCCACCTCCAAAGTAACATCAGTTTTGCCCAAATAACCTCTCAGGGTGTAGAGTCATTTAATTCCTCTATGATGTTACAAATAAGTATATCAAGAGTGACCATATTCAACTGAAAAAAGAAAAGTACTCCTTTTCTTTTTGCGGATACAGACTAACACGGCTGCTACTCTGAAACCTGTCATATTCAACTGCTTCCCTCCATGCTCAAATTACAGCTTCTCCTTTAACAACAGATAGAAATCATGATGAAGAGGTCAAGCCTATTCTCAATTCTAGCACAAAATTATGAGCTAAGCACATGCAGAACTGGAGATTCTGAAACAAGAGTTGGAACAATAGTGTTCACACATTTGTAGAAGGAAAACACTTATTATCCAGGGAAAACCCTTGAAGAATATTCTAATGGCCAAACTTTCAGGGAGCGGTAACTGGCCTTGATTTGCATGTGCAATCACCAGTGCTCTTTTGACATGTAAATGCCTGGAGCACAAAATGTAATCAAATGAATCCAAACCATCTATGAAGTTTCCAGAAAAGTTTCTTTAATTTTAAAAACAAAACAAAAAGAACCCCTTGCTAAAACTATGGTTTTCTGTCAAACCACAAAATAATTTACTTTCTAGTGCAAAAGGATTATAAACTCTCCAGAACAGGTGTGTCTGTTGGGGACTCCCCCAAATCATTGGTGTTGTTCTGTGGAATCTCTATATCCCTCTCTGGAGTATAAAAATAATCTAATTTATCCAAACACAAATGTGTAACATGTTCACAGTTGCAAAAAAAAGTTAAGACTTTTTTTTACCATGTTCAGGAACCATATTTTAGTCTAGGTATCAAGCATAGTTAAATGTATTTACAGGTAGAAGGATTAGAACCATGACTCTACAAACTGGCTAGGAGATCTTTTCCCATGCAAACAGGCCATTAGAAAGTGTTACACAACACATTTGGGCCACAACTATGTTTCACAGCTGTGTTTGCATGTGGTTATTTATGCACAGCAATGTAGATGCAAGCTTTCAGCCTCTCCTAGTGATGAGCTGCCCGAGTTATCTGGATTTATACAAGATCCCACAGCTATCTGCCTGCACCTCCAATCTAATGCTCTTCTAGTCTCACTTACTAGTATGTTTGTAGGTCACTACTCCAGAGACAACGTCCGCTTGGGAGAAGAGATCCACAACGACACCAGCTTTCCTCACAACCCCATAGTTGGGCTGTCGAGCCAGCATAAAAGTCAGTCTCATGTCATCACTGTCTGCGTCAGTGGCACAAAGGTACTCTGAGGTGATGACCACTTCCTCACCCTCTGGACATCGTATTAGGGGAATGAGGCCATCTTTCATGATAGGCGGCTCATCATTTACAGGGAGCACCTAAACAGAAAAACACACACACAGTTTCACGTAAAGTACACGTCACGTGTCCTTGAAAGCACAGTTCCCTGGGAGGAAACATGGGGCATGCTCAACCAAAGTGAATGATTAGACTTGCAGATATAGAAAATAAGCCAAAAAATGGAATGAATTACATGCATCTACTAAAAAAAAGGACAGATGCAGATGGGAAATACTGGAAGGCTAAATAAATAAACAAATGAAAAGGCAGAGAAAATTAAAGGAACCAGTCTTAGCTCAGGCTGTCTGCACTATCAAGCATTGTATTCTAAATTAGTGACAGCCAATTCTTATTTTATAATGGGATTAAATCCTGGGTCCCTCATTTAAGAGGAGTTTACAATGAAGTCACAATAGTCTGACTGAAGTCAATGGGAGTTTTGCCTGAGTAAGGACTAAGTAAACACAATAGGCTTCAGTCAGCCCCATGAATTAATTTTTATCTGAAGCAGCAGTGCCATTCATAACCCAGCAAAAAACTAATGCATGCTGAAATGCATCTTTGATAGGCACAGATAGGGACCTCTGGACATACAAGACATATCCTGCTAACCTGTGGCAGGGGCGGAAATCAAGGAGTAAAGGCCTGGAATTTTGGGCCAAGGTCACTACTTGTCTAAGCCAGTGCAACTCCATTGATTTCAGTGGAGAAGCATCAGTGTACACCAGTCGTGAATTTGGCTTTTCAACTTTATAGTAGTTGGGAGTTTACCATAGGGGCAGGAGAATTATGCCTTTTCCAACTAACATTCTGGGATTTTATAAGCCTTCAAGTTGTATAACAAAAGCAATATGAAGCTCAGATGATGTTCTTTAATGGATTAAACAAAAAGAAAGAGGGAAAAAAAGAAAACAAAGCCAAACTACACCTACTATGGTCTAACGGTTAGCACCAGATACTGACAATCGGGACACTGTCGACTGGGCTACCAACCCGCTGCATGACACTGGGCAAGCCACTTCACTTCTCTGTGCATCAGTTTCCCCACCCATAAAATTGGGGTATAGTAGTTATCTACCTCAAAGAGATATTGTGTGGTATTAAATTAATGGAAAGTGCTTTGTGGTTCTCTGATGAAATGCAATACAGAAGTATCATCAGTGCTAAATTTAATTATGGAGTCTGCAGAACCAGTTAGGATTGTTGAAATGATCACTTAGTGCAGTTGCCTTGATTCAGGTCCAGCCAGAGGAATTGTGCATGCACATGGGTGTGTGTGTATGTATGGAAGGGGAGACAACATCTACATGGGGCAATTCCTCATGCACAGACACATGGACAAGTCAGTGTTTCCAATTCTCATGAGTCTCATCTCACAATATTGGATGTTTTCTTAAAGTCCCATCTCCCGGAGTCATGTGATCACACGTTAGATTTCATTAAAAAAGTGAGTTTCTAACCCTTACGATTGTAAAGAAAAGCTTGAAAATGTGCCCTGAGTGTGACCTCAAGGTTCAAAATACTGACAGTAAATAAAAAGAGACCCATATGTATTTTTTAAAAATGTCATAATTTTAAAGCCATTCTCATGATTCCCGGGGAGCTGACTCATGATTTTTGAGCACTTGGGACAGCAACACTGAAAAATCTCACATGTGCGATTCCCTGTGCTAGTGGGACATTGTGTGATCACAAACTGGAGCATGATTTGGAGGGGTGAGGGTTTACTAGATGATCTCTCTACTAACAGGTGCCCCCCCCCCCACTAACAGGGGGCTCCCCCTATGAAAATGTTTGGCAACTCTGGCTTTAGGGAATTACTGGGACTGATTCTAGTTCCTCTCTAGCAACTGTGCTTTAATATTAACTAGCACCTAAATACAGGCACTTCTGCATATTTTTGTCCTGTAACAGGGTGCCTTGTCCCTTTAAGGGCTAGAGGCCTGGGGCCAGCCAACCCTTGTTACTTAGATGGCACACCTGAGCACAGATCAGGTGATTCCCCTATAAAAGCAGCGGGAAGCTGCACACAGAGGGGGCATGTTCAGAAGAAGGTGTGGTAAAGACTGCAGAAGAGCTTGAGTGAGCAGGCTGAAGGCCAGGGACAGCAGAATCTATGGAAGTAGAAAAAGTATCCAGCCACGTAGGGCTGAGAATGGCCTGGCCAAGCTGGGAAGAGCTCCAGAGAGCAAACTCTGGGAAGTTAAGAAGCCCCAGGACAGAATTTTGGAATTATGTCTTATGCCAATAAATTGGACCCTGGTAGAAAGGGCATTACTGAACAAAAAAGCCTGTGTGGAGATTTTTAAAGAAGCCCCAGGAAGGGGAAACTGAAGTAAGGCACTGCAGAGCCATCTCTGGCATGAGTGGGGTGCTCTGGAGGATGTTGCATGATGATACATCCTTTATCTTTACAAATACAAAGTACAAAGTTCTTAGAGGGACATTGTCAGATCAAGTCCAGCCTCAAACTTAGGTTTTGTAGAAACAAACATGTACAAAACCTAATGGTCAAAAGATTGTTATTTTTCTTTAATTCCAATGAAAACATATTGGTTTAAAAACATCCTTATAGCTTTTGCAAGCAAAGCCAAGCATTCTGTGGAGTTATTAGGAACACAGATATGGAAGTAAAGTTTGTTTTTTAAAAAGTTTGTTTTTAAATAAAGGATATCACTTTGCTGTGTCCCCCTAAGTGTGGAATTTATATCTTCAGAAAGAAAACTCTCTCTTTCACTGATCTGACACACACACTTCATGTTTAATTCTGGGGATTCATTCTAGTGGCTAAGCAGGAGCAGGTGCAGATGTCTCATAACTTATACCTGCCAAATTTGCTCTCTAACCAATACTGTCACATAAGCTCCAAAGCGAACAGCAAAAAGCCCATCTAGCCTAACTCCTTCCAATTTCTGAGGAGCTCTGAAGGCTTTCCAAACTGATACTTTATCATTTTCTATGTGGATGAATGCTTTCATGAGTACAAACAGGGAGCAACACACTGACCTTGACCCGTAGGACAAACTCTAAAGAATTAATGCCATCTGTGGCTGCAAAGAGGATGTCATCCTGCAGAGTCTCAGAGCCATCATGCTGATACCTGTGGGAAGTAAGTTCTGCACTAATTTCACATGGACAACGTGTCTCTGCATCAAGAAGAATAGCAAGCATTGCAGGAAAACGGATGAGTATCCCCAAAATGGAAAATTCACCCCAGTGCAGAGAGGCCTATGTACTACTTAGGTCCCTTGTTGTGGGTTTATATGGTGTTTAGGGCCTTGCTTGGCCCCCTTTACACTGGGGCTGACAATACTACCCAACTGCTCACCCCAATACAATATGGTTTCCTGACTCAGTTTTACGGCCTGCTCAGACGTGGCAGTTCATTCACCATGTGGTGACGATATAATATTATTTTTAATGCAAACGTAAGAATCTGCAGAGAGCATTGTAGGCCAGAGGCTCAGCTGGTGTACATTTCTTGAGCTCCATTGGGGTCAGACTTTGCCAGCTCACACAAGCTGAGGCTCTTGGCCTCTGTGTTTTCTGTAATTTAACACCAGTTTGATATGAGAACTAATAGCAATGAAACTAAAAGCCATGCAAAACTAAAAGCAGGACCCTTTTCTCACCTGACTTTTAACATATGCAGGTCCTGGCAGGTGAACCTGTCACCGTCAGTCATGGGAAATCCATCCAGTTCTACCATTCCATGCAACGGCTGCCTCTGAAGGTAGATGTGGAGGGTCTCCTGTTTTGTGTCCATATCTGACAACAGAATATGGCTCCCTGTAATGGTGCATAGTCCCCCTTCTTCCACTTTCAAGTTATTTGTAAATACCTGAACAGAGGGGAAGAGATGAATTACTATTTCCCTCTGCACCTTTAAATTTGAACTAGAAAGAACTTTTGGAATTAAAAGATGCAACACAATAAATATCAAAACACCAAAGGCATAACTCGTCTATCGTATGCTGGGAGGACGTAAGGAACTTACCACAACACATAGAGCAAATACTGCCCCCAGGCACCAATCAGTAACAGATGGATCGTTACAGCAGTATTCTATCTGTCTAATAAAACCACATTAATATTCAGAGATTCACTTCCTCCCTCCCTCCCACACACTTCCCACCCACAGATGTACCTCTGGAGCTTGATTGTCCACTGGAAGAACTGTAATATTAAAGCAGATCCCAAACAAGGTGCCTCCATGCTGATTGCTGACTGAAAAAATAAACTGGACATGCTGAGGCTCAGGCCCAATGTCCTGGATAGGGGGCATATAGGCAACTTTCATGTAGTTCACAGCATGCTGCAAAAAGTGAGGGGGGAAAAAAGGGAAACTGTCATTTAAAACCTTCAAGGACATTTTCAGAAGGATGACCGTTCCTTTGGGTATGATCTGTACCCACAAAATTCCCTTCTGAATCTTTTCACCCACATTTCAACTATTGGCACAAATCTGAGTATCTGCACCTCTAACTACAAATTAGCTAGATAGAGATGCAAAGACCCAGATTTGTGGAGGTGCAATTTACAACTGGAAACAGAAGATGGGGGCCTAAGCCTGGCTGAGGTATGCCATCCCCAAAACCCTTTTTATACAATGACTTTTAAATAATCACAGTCATCAAAGCGTAGCTTTTAATACTACATTCACTACAGTATCTGTAAATCTCTGAATTTCAGAGATCTCTGAATTTGTCATTTGCAATATTTACTAATTGCACATCCTTTGTTTACCCAAATCACAAGATAGACTAAAGTAGACTAAAACTATCAGCAAAGTCTCCCATCCAGAAGCTGATCTTATGCACCTGACTAAGTGCTTGCAGGTTCAGGACTCCAATTAGAAGGCTATAAGGAAAACTGCTTTGCAGCATTAACCATACAGTAAATTGTAATGCCAGGCTGTTTACAAATGTTAGTAGGAATGGGATTTATTGAACTACAGCATAATAAAAAATAGCAACACGGTCGACAATTGTGGACGATACCAAACTGGGAGGGGTTGCAAGTGCTTTGGAGGATAGGATTATAATTCAAAATGATGGGGACAAACTGGAGAAATGGTCTGAAGTAAATAGGATGAAATTCAATAAGGACAAATGCAAAGTACTCCACTTAGGAAGGAACAATCAGTTGCACGCATACAAAATTGGAAATGACTGCCTTGGAAGGAGTACTGCAGAGAGGGATCTGGGGGTCATAGTGGATGACAAGCTAAATATGAATCAACCGTGTAACGCTGTTGCAAAAAAAGCAAACATCATTCTGGGATGTATGAGCAGGAGTGTTGTAAGCAAAACATGAGACATCATTCTTCCTCTCCACTCCGCGCTGATTAGGCCTCAGTTGGAGTATTGTGTCCAGTTCTGGGCACCACATTTCAAGAAAGATTGGACTTTCTCCAATTTGTCCACCAGAAGAGCAACAAAAATGATTAAAGGTCTAGAAAACATGACCTATGAGGGAAGATTTAAAAAATTGGGGTTTTTTTAGTCTGGAAAAGAGAAGACTGAGGGGGGACATAACAATTTTCAAGTACATAAAAGGTTGTTACAAGGAGAAGGAAGAAAAATTGTTCTAACCCCTAAGGATGGGACAAGAAGCCATGGGCTTAAATTGCAGCAAGGGCGGTTTAGGCTGGACATTAGGAAAAACTTCCTAACTGTCAGGGTGGTTAAGAACTGGAATAAATTGCCTAGGGGTGTTGTGGAATCTCCTTCATTGGAGATTTTTAAGAGCAGGTTAGACAAACACCTGTCAGGAATGGTCTAGATCAGTGGTTCTCAAAGCTGGTCCACCGCTTGTTCAGGGAAAGCCCCTGGCGGGCCGGACCGGTTTGTTTACCTGCCGCGTCCACAGGTTCAGCAGATCGCGGCTCCCACTGGCCGCGGTTCACCGCTCCAGGCCAACGGGGGCTGCGCGAAGCGGCGCGGGCCAAGGGACGTGCTGGCCACCCTTGTTGCAGCCCACATTGGCCTGGAGTGGCGAACCGCAGCCAGTGGGAGCCGCGATGGGCCAAACCCGCGGACGCGGCAGGTAAACAAACCGGTCCAGCCCACCAGGGGCTTTCCCTGAACAAGCGGTGGACCGGCTTTGAGAACCACTGGTCTAGATAATACTTAGTCCTGCCATGAGTGCAGGGGACTGGACTAGATGACCTCTCGAGGTCCCTTCCAGTCCTATGATTCTATTAAATTATTTAAAATTAAAACAAAAATGTGGATGCACAGAACTACTCCAAAGGAGTTCAGCCAATGTGAAAGAATCTTAGAGGTGATAAGAAATCAAACTGATGAGGTTTTGCAAAACCCAAACCATGTCCAGTTTGAACCCATCTCTTACCCTGACATTATGTCCAGTTCAGGTCAAATACTTGGAGACAAATTCAGCCCTAACACAAGCAAGTGCAACTTCTTTTGGTCTCAATAGGAGCTATGTCTACTTATGAGAGGAGTTCAATCATGGTGGACACTTCTTTAAAAATATGAATTGAGTTCGCTGAATTTTGAGTTTGTTAAACTGAGATACTGATAGCACTGGCTAGGGTTGGTTTCCACTTCTAAGCCTCATGACAACCTGAAAGGAAGTGACTTGAGGAAAAATGACAGCACCACTGAGCCAGTTCTTAAACAGGGTATGGTTCGAGTATGGTATCACTTAGTAACAAACCTGAGTGAATGATCTCAGTGCTGGAGCAGAAAGATCCTTGACTAGTTTGGGGATGCTGTCCACCATAAACAACTTCCCAGCATCGGAGGGGCTGTACCAAGACACACACACACACAATGCGCTGATTAGCAAAACTTCTTACAGGAGAAAAAATCAAACAATTCAATCTTGTGCTTCAACACCACCAATGGACCACTAGCTGCATAGAAAGAAAATTCATTTCCTTCTCTTTTTTCATTATCATAAATGTCTTTATTATGGATTTCAAACTGTGACAGAAAACTGAACAAAGGAATCATGAGCCATGGACAGGCAACCAAAAAGTAACACCTACTTTACAATGAACAAAGTCCTGAACTTTCACACCAAAGTGTCCCCACACATCTCAGGCACTATGATGATTTACACTGGCTAAGAATCTGGCCCTTCACATACCTATCACTTGATATTTGCATTTTTCTTTGGATAAAAGAAATTCTATATTACATCAAATTCTTAAAAATTTTCACTAATCTTATAAATAAGAGGCTCATGTGAAGCAATTTCTGATAACTCAGCTTTCTAGTCTTTTAAAAGTGATACACAAGAACTTTTTCAACTCCTAAGAACCAATCTCTTGGCACAACGAAAGGCAAAGGCAACCCATTTATTTTTTCAAAATAACTTGTCCCGTGTATTGAAGACAAATCACACAGCAAAAATAATTGATAACATTGAAACATAATTTTCGAATACTGAGCCTTTGCCAAACAATTTGCATCAAAATTACAAATCTCTTATTTTAATTTTTATATACACACAAAAAGCCCCTCGAAAGAGACCATTTATTTGCTTTGGGAGCTTCAGCATGATCCCTACAGGCTATTCTGTTTAACCTCTTGCAAACAACTTCCGCCATTTTCTTTGCAAGGCCTTTAAAAATACTTGATCCACTCCAAAGTCACCATTTTACTAAGATGATCTAAGCTCTTCACATTCTTATAGTTATTAGAAGGATCTCATTCACACCTTACGGAACAGTTTGGACCCACTTTTTTCGGTCTTGAGTACATCAACTTCATATCACACATGCATATTAAAAGGCCCATCTCCCTTCTGTTATCCTCAACACCTGGCTTCTGAGTTCTCTCCTGCTCACTATAGGCTTCAGCTGCAGTTCTTCTGATTAGCCCACAGGCTTGTTCAAGGCTATTAACCATGTGCCCACCTGACAGATAACCATACCACTAAGTTACAGACTGACTCTCTGCTGGTCTGGCCCAAAACAGAAAAGTGTTGATCCCCAGCCTTAGCTACACATTGGTAGTAAGCAAAACTCTTTCCTCTTGGTAAATTGGAGAGGGTACTGGTGCTGAACTCACTCTCTTTTAACCACTTGATGTTGCCCCTCACGTCCTGTTGCTTTAGCTTTGACCCACATGATTATTAACACACTAGGTCCTGATCCTGCAGCTAGCTCCTCACAGGTAGGCCCATGCATGCAGGATTGGGAACTTAGTGTGTGCACACAGGCAACAGCCTTACTTTGCCACCAACACTTTCCCTGCCACTTGGTGCCTGCCATCTCCTGTGATGAGCAGTGTACATTCACTCTCACATACCCATGAGTAGAAGAGAAAAATGGGGAGGTGGTTACTGTGTAGATGAGTTCCCTCTCTTGTGCTTCCATGTCTATGAAATGGAGATGTTTCTTAGTTAGATGAGCTATCTTAGTTTCCTCGATAGTGAGGTGGCGGGTAACCCCAGAAGCTTCTTTTGGAAGCTGATCATCCACAGGAATAATGTGCACTATCACCACCTGGAGTAAAGAATACAGAAAAATATCATAGGGTTGGTAGAATGTTGGAAACACACTAAATGCTCTTAGAATCATGTTTAAAGGAAACCACCAGAGTTTATTTAGTTCATATTTAAAATATTTGAACAAATCTTTTAAAATGGAACTACATTTTTTAATTTAATTTTTCCTCCATCATGCATACAATTGTAATATTGGTTATTCTTCGTTATTATTTGTTTGAGGGCCTTACTGGTTAAAACTCAGAATTTCTGTTTCATAGGAAATTTTGACATTTCAAAAGTTTTTTTCATTCTCATTTGGAACTAAAACAAATATTTTTGAAATTTCCTGCAGAACAGAAACAGAAGACAAGATATTTCAACCAGTAGTAAGTAGCAGCTGTCCTTAATGATTTTATATATTCTGTTATTTTTATTTTATTTTTAAACTATTACATTATCATGAAATAATGTAAAAATAATAAAAATAAATATAAAAGTAAAAATCTTTTAAAAAAATCCTAACATTTTAAAATTCTGAAATGAAAATTTGGAAATCGGAAATGAAATTCCAAAATGATTTTTTTGTTTTGAAACAAATAACTTCTTTGCAAGAATTCAAAATGGTCATATTTTTCAAAATGTTTCAATTTAGATAAAAGTAAAATTTTCCATCAAAAGCACATTTTGAGAAAAAATTCTGACCAGCTCTACTTACAATTTACACTGTTTTGTTACTGTAGTGTTGTGCATAAGCACTGGTTGTCAAATATTTCTTAAAGACAGGAGGGCACTGAACTGTTGTTTTTTTTTAAAAATATCCACACAGAAAAATAACTGATGGACTAATGTATAATATATAACAGAAATATACAGGAGGGCACATTTTAAATCCACAAACCTTGGCAGTGTGTCTCTAAAGTCAAAGAAATATTAAATTCAGTCAGCTCAATCCTCAGGTGGTATAAATGGGTGCAAATCTATTTACTTCAAAGTGGCTACTGACAGTACTAGCTGAGGATCTAGCCCTTAGAATGAATTTGGCCTTTCATTTTAACACCTGGTACAATCTCCATTAACGCTTTTGAGACCTGACAATATTCTCCCGTCAGACAAACATTAAAGAAACTAGGATTGCTGAGTTATAAATGAGGGGAGAATTTGGTCTGGAGAATTTTATTATTGGTAATAATGTGCACACGGAAAAGGACGCAGCTTGGTTTTCACATGCTAGGCTGTGCTTTTAGGACTGGAAGTTAGAAAGAGGGAAAAATCACAGGGTTTTCAACAATCCACTGTAGGAAGGTAGGTTGGTGTCCTGACATTAACTCCACACTCTGCAAGAAATCCTCAGACCTAATACCTGTGGCTCTGAGAGATTGGGAGGGTCATGGCTATCACACAGGACAAACTCAAGGGAATCCTCAAATATTTCTCCTCCCAAGTGACGGTAGTAAATTAGTCCATTAAACAGATCTCTCTGAAGGAAGCCAGCGACAGGATACCCTGTTGAATCAAAGAATAAAAGAAAGCACATTTCATAGAGCTGTTTATAATTTTAATCACTGGTAAATTTGGTCATCTTGATCCTCATAAAGAAGAGACTTGTTATAAGGTTTTTCTTCTTTGTCCAGTGCATCCACTGAAAGAGATTGAAAACTCCATCTTTATATCAGAAACTTTGATAAAACTTCATAATTGTTCAATATGAAGTAAAAGCATTCCCAGTGACGTCTCTGAAGCCCAGTGATGAGGGAAAAAGGTGAATTTATACAAACAAAAATAACTATCTAACAAATCTAGCAAAGAGATTCTGTGTTCAGGTATGGAATAAAAGAACCCCCACCCCCACCCTCTATTTAGCACCATCCGTGCCAACCTCTAATTTTCAGCTTGGTAGGAATCATTGCAGCAAGAAAGTCTCTTGACCACCCAAATTCCTCTAGCTAAGAAAGTACAACAGAAAAATATTCATAGATTGAGGTGACTCTGGGTTAAATTCTGCTCTCAATTACACCAATGTAAATCCAGAATAACTCCATTCAACTCAAAGGATTTACACCAAGGTAACCACGAGCATAGTTTGGCCCCCACAAAAGAAAGTTCATCTTGCTGTGGATTTCTTAGATTACCTATAAGGTTCGGCCCTGGTTTCTTCATGATTTCTCCAGCCTGTGGTGGTTTGGTAACATTAAAGAGTATGTAGTCATCACTGGAGTCCATGTCAGAAGCTTGAAGCATGTAGCCCTGGATCAGAATGGTCTGCCCTTCATACAGTTCAATTACAACATTGCTGATAAGGAAAGGGGGGCTGTCATCTTTAGGCAGGATATTGATTGGAAACTTATGGCGAATACTGTGGTGGCCATCAAAGATCCTAAATACCACAAAATCCTTTGTAGAGTCACTGTCATCATGGTGGTAGCGAACAGCCCCAGCCCTAAGGTCAGAGACCGTGAACATGAATCCTTTCCCTCCTGTCAAAACAATGAAAGAAACATTTCGAAGATGTGTAATTCAGCCTCAGTATGAATTTTATTAAGAGGGGAAATACATGTCTGAGTTAGAAAAGCTTATTCAAAACCTATCTAAACAGAAAGTATTAACATGGTCCAGCATAGTTACTAAGCTATGTACTTTGCTAATCGTTACACAACTGTGGTGGCAAACAAAACTCCCCACAACGTCCATTCTGTCATATAGACCATTTGAAGACATCAGTGTTTGCTATCTATCACGGTTCCTTAAAGTATCACTCACAATTTATTTTAAGCCCAAAGAGTATATGCTGTCTGATTACAGATCAATATTTCATTGTAGGCAAAAAGTAACATCCATTATTAATAATTATTATTATTTGTTTGTACCTAGAGGTCCCAGACAGGGATAGGACCTCCATTGTACTCAGCACTATATGCTCACACACAACTGTTCCTTTAGGTAAAATGCCTTGAGGGTCAAATTCTGTCTCTAGAGCAGGGGATCTCTTCATGGGCACAAGGGCTGAATACTCTCCCACTTCAAGGCTACGGAGCACCAGCACAGCCATCTCCAGCTGCAATAGTATTTCCAGACCCTGATATTCCCTACTGGAGGAGGGTTTCCACCATAGCTGTGGATCCAGTGGTTGCACACACACACAATGCCCCACAAAAAACTCCTTGTGTGGTGGCACAGAGAGAGTTGCATACAACATTACTTTACAGTGCACAACAGGAGCAAAGTTCCCCTATGGAGCCTCTCTTTCAACAGTTATCCCAGCTGCCATGCCTTAGCACCATAGCACTTCCCTGGCTTCAGAAGCCTTCTTTGGTCCATAAACAGGCCCTTGATTTGGCACTTAGCATTGACAAATAATATAACATGGCATACTAAATAGTTGGTAGAAATTTTGAGCCTAGTTCAATGCCCACTGAGGTTAACAAGAGTCTTTTCATTAGTTTCAATGGGCATTGCCTTTATTAGTAATCTCTATCAAACTAGTTATGCTTAACTGGCATGCTAAACTCCAGGTTTTCCTTGAAGGTTTGGATATCTAATTGACCTGTACAGACCAAAAAATAAGATATATGGCTGAAAAGTTTATTGAGGGCAAGGTTGTGGATTGCCCTGTGTGCCCATGGAATGGAGTTACTAGCATTGCTGGGAAAGCAACTTCTGTGAGCCAGATACATCTGGCTGCACAGGTGTGTGGGGAGTGGGAGGGAAAGGACCGGAATATGGGAAGAGCATTGACTCTACCTCCCAACATGCCAGCTGGTGCATCTGCAGTATACAGGGAGATGTAATCTGCTCCAGTTAAAGGGCTGAATCAGAACACCTCCCCCCAAAGCAAGGAGGGAACCAGGGCCCAGATTGTGTTTCTGAGTCCCAGTTTTCTGTTTAGCTGCTGGGGCAGTACAGCTGCACTTGCCTTATTCATGGCTAATGGTAAATCCACAGCCCAGTCCTGAATTTATATATTACAGGGAATTCTGTGAAGTAATTATTTGTAAAATGACAACAATACACAACTATGATGGAAGACTCCAGACAACATCTTGCTGGAATATAAGACATATATCCTTTTGGATAGCTTATGTATTGCCTCTTCCTTTTATTTTCCTTTTTTAATATTTACTTTATTGTCTTGCACACATGTGTTTAGAACTCATTTATATTTTTGCATATCTGAAAATTCAATAACATTTTAAAAAGTTTAATGATTTTTCTTTTATTTCAACCACAGGATGGATTTCTTTTACTTAAACATTTAAATAGAGAAAAATCACTTAGATCTTTAAAATTCTTTCAGTTTTATAATCAAAGCTATTAATAAAAGAAGAAAGGATTTTTAAGTGTATGATTTTTATATTGATAGTTTTTCTTTTTGCTCCAAAGAAACTACATTAACAGATTCCTGGAACCTCACTCTGATCATATTCATCTGTGGAGCTACACTAATGTAAAAATGGTGTTAATGGCACAGAGAATTAGGCCCATATGTTTTTAAAGTAATAAAACTATTCCTCTGCACTTACTGATATAAGGAATGGTTAAGAATGTTGTAATGGGGTGCAATAACATTCACTACATCAAAGATTAGCACCCTGAAAAGCCAAGTTTGGACTTGATTTACAGCAATATTGTAAAGGAGTTTAGGTCCAAAATTTGATCTATTTATAAAAACGTCTATAATCCGCTGGAGAATAAGATCCAGATTCTAAATAATACCTATATTTACTTAGAAGCTTTCCTCAGTTAGCAAGCTCCACTATTCTTTAGCCTCATCTTTAACACATTAGTGGCAAAGGAAAATAATTACATTTGAGTTAGGTCACATTTACTCAAATTGAGTGAATAGTTTATTGAGATATAGTTTATTTCCTTAAATTCACCTCTTTTTAGAGGATTTTTTAAAAAAATACCCAGTCTTAATACTTCCCTCTACTTTATTATTATTCAATAGCAGTAGAAGTAGCCAGACAGCAGAGGGAGCAAAACTATTAGGTAACAAACAAAACTGCTCCTAAAATAGCATTAATGTAACTAAAGACATAGTCCAGGTGCTTTTGATAAAGAGGGAAGGAATAAATCCGTGCAGAGCAGTACTAGGTTTTTGCTCCCTCTGTTCAAATGCTGGCCATCTTAGTGTTAACTGAAATCCTGTATAGAACATAGTTTCAAAATCTTTTAAATCAGATACCGTTCAGTCATTTAGATCTTTGTGCCTATCAGTTAACCAGCTACAAAGTTTTTCTGTTCAGTGTATTTGTAGTATATAACACAACACACACACACACACACACACACACACAGAGTCAGCGAAGGAAATAAATGTCAACAATTGTTTATACAAAATAAAGAAGAAGAAGAAATAAAGATTGGGCCTTTCCATCCATCTTTTCCACCGGTGGGGCTCAAACCATATGAGATTTGGATCCAGACTAACCATGGTTTTGGTTTTGCTAATGTATACGGAGTTTTGCAAAAGTAAAAATACCTCCAGTTTTGCTCTTCTCTACAAACAGCATAGACCAGTATAAAGACATTTGGGGCCTTACTGTCCTCCCAGAGATATTGGTTTTACATTGGTGTAACTCCATAGACTTCAATGGTATTTAGGCATCTAACTTTCATTGATTTCAATGAGAGCTAGGGACCTAACTATCTTTGTGCATTCCACTTTAGGGGATCGAATACAATAATTTGTTTCCAATCCCTAAAGAGGAAATGGCAATTTACCTCTTACAGTGAGCCGTCCATGCTGTAAGCCGTCAACTGTAACCAGGCGAACACCCCTGATGTTGTCATTGTCCACTATTTGAAACTGTTGCCACGTGATTGGTCGGGACTGCCCTTCCAGGAGATCGAGGCCTACAAAGAACAGAGAATAGGTTCAGCAAAGCGTGTGTTTATAACTGGATGGCATTCAAGGCTATCAAGTGTACCTATTGTAGTGCTTTGTGCAAATGGTCAGGAGAAAGAACAAATTAAATTCCACCAACATAATTGCCTGCTATCATATATATCATATCATATATATCATATATATATGGGTCTTTGATGATTTTGTAACCAATTAGTTAGAATATTGTTCCCAAGCCTCCCCAGGAAAGGGGGTGTGTAGGGTTTGGGGGAATATTTTGGGGGAAGACGTCTCCAAGTGGGCTCTTTCCCTGTTCTTTGTATAAAACACTTGGTGGTGGCAGCATACTGTTCAAGGACAAGGCAAAGTTTCTACCTTGGGGAAGTTTTTAACCTAAGCTGGTAAGAATAAGCTTAAGGGGTCTTTCATGTGGGTTCCCACATCTGTACCCTAGAGTTCAGAGTGGGGAAGGAACCCTGACACCTGCAAATAGGCATTTCAAAAATAACTTAAAGCCTTACTATCAGCTTTCATTCCAGGCACCAGACTAATTATTTTAGTCAATGTCCCTCAGACCTCTGTTACAGAGGAATTAAACAGTTTGGTTCCCAGCTATCTAACAGACCAACTTCCTGCCTCAGTAAATCAGCTAAGGTATTCCTATTGAGAGCTCATAGACTTGAATGTCCAGGAGATGGGAGGCTGGAGTTAGTGGAGTGCCTTTGGTTCTGGTATTCACTTCCTTTGTCAATGCACTAGAGCCCAAAGTTGGTTGACCTTCAAGGCACAGTGCATGGCCCAACTTTTTACTTAAGCATCCATTTCAGGATGGGTTAGATACGTGGGTACTTTTCTCTAAGGGTAGGCTGAGGACTCTTCTTCTCAATCCTCCCTTCTATCATGACAACACTGCTGCTACGGTCATCTTCAGGTGTTAGAGATGGGTTGGCCACTGATGCTGTCTATCTCAGAGATCAAACTTATTGCTTGATTTCAAAGGAATAGCACTGGCATGAATTTTGTCCATGATGTGTTTTCAGTTTATGTTTTTAATAGTAGTATACATGTGCCCATAGGTTTTTGAGACTAATGCAAATTTATAAATATTAACATAAATTAATACATTAATATTGTCAAAACAGCAGATAAGGCTAGAAAAGCCACACAACACCACTTTTAACTCCCTCTCCAACAGAATCCATTGGCCTGATTTAAGACAACACAGCAACCTCTCAATAAATAACTTCAAAGATTCTCCTGGATTAGCTAAACCCACACTCTCAGATTTTAAGGCCAAAAGGGACCATTATGATCATCTAGTTTGATCTGCTGCATAACACAGAACATAGCATTTTTCCAAGTGATTCCTACAACAAGTCTGTAACTTCTTTAGGACTGACCTCTGAACAGCAGGAGAGCATAGGTTGTGCAGATTAATATACAAGGAGCAGAGGGAATTATATGGGAAACAAAATAGGAAGGAAGGTATTTTTTAAAAAAGTGGCAGAAAGTAAAATATCATTACTGTATTTAATTAAGATACAGAATATCTTGATTTTCTCATACCCCCATTTCCTGCTTCTGTTACTCTGCATTTTCATTCTGCTTCATTCTGACATTTGTTCTAGCTTCTATGACTGGGTCACACCAAAACAAAGAAGGAGAAACAAACAAACAAACACAAAACACCCACACACCCACCCACACACCCTGAACTTTGAGCTGGTCAGACTGTGCATCCAGACCTGAACGTTGTACCTTCAATCAATCTCTGCATCAACATACATTTTGTAGCGAAATTCAATCTCACCTGTATTCCATGACACCCGAGGAGCATTTGTATCTGTTGTTCTGATGGAAATATGCACAGTGATTGGTGAACTCCTTTCAAAGTAGAAGTCATGAACCTCTAACTCCACCTGTTATATAAAAAAACATACCTTTGTTGAAAAAACAGGTTGAAATATCTTTGTCTAGGTGTGTACAAAGTATATGCAGCATGCAGATAACTGAAATATTAGGCTCTCTAAACTTCAAGGGATTTGGATACTGTGATAACCATAGTTATCAGTATGTTCAGTATGTTATTAGAACCCCTAGTTTTCTGTATCACCTTATAGCTCTGTTTTCCTGTGTTGCAATCTTTACAGTTAACACAGGGAAAATAAGATTAAATATAGTTGTAAATTTATATAAATTAACAGGAAAGATACACATTTTAATTTTCACTAGGGTGGACTAAACTCACACAGGGGTTTTGCAACAGTAAATAGCTTTGGGGTACATTTCCTTGCTCAGCTTCTGCTTTTTAAATCTATCAGATGCTGGTAAATAAAAATGTGAGGAAAATTAAGTACAAGTTGTACAAAAAATAAAAATAAGTTTTTAAAAACATAAACACTTCCCAGGGATTCTGGAAGGTGACCCCATCAGGCAGATTTTTAATTAGAGTTTCCTCAGACAGATGCTATTACTGCTTGAATTCCTGTGAGGGTCCCATGACCCTGCTGAACTAAAATAGACATGCCCTGTCAGCCTACTGGGATCAGACTCAGGTACCACAGTATTCTACTGCATAGACCTTGTCACTCTATTTCCCTGCCTATTCCTTCTTCATCCCTTTGCCTTGCTTCTGACTTCCTGTCTCTTCACATATCTCGCCACTGTTAGAATGAACTCCTTTCCGCATCTCCTGACACCTCCAACTATCTACCTGGATCTCTTCCTGGACTCTTTCTCTCATCAAACTGCTTCTGAAAATACTCTGTCCTACCTCACCTCTTCTTTCTCCTTCCACAGTGTACTATTATTAAATGCTGTAACACTTAACGCAGCAAAATATTTATATCAAGAATAAAATATTGAGGAAAACATCATACAAAAATAAGTAAAACCCAGTGGCACAGAACTGATGTGAGGAACACAACTAAACACTGTTATGGGCAGCGTTGGAAAAGATGTGCAATTCATTTCTTTAGGATTTAAAATATTTCTGTAATCTTAGTCTCACAATTTGGCGTTTCTGACGACAATAGATCGAGGGCAGGTCAACATTTAAAAAGCTGCAGCGGCATAGTTGCATCTCTGTAGCACTTCAGTGAAGACATTACTACACTGATGAAAGAGCTTCTCCCATGGGCATAGCTAATTCACCTCAGCAAGAGGCGGTAGCTGAGTCAACAGGAGAAGCCCTCCCATCGACAGAGCACTGTCTACACCAGGGGTTAGGTCAATTGCCCAGGGGTGTGGATTTTTCACACCCCTGAGCAATGTAGTTATATTGATGTAAATGTGTAGTGTAGACCTGGCCTAAATAAGTAGTGAACAGCAAAAGAACAACTGATTTGTGTTAGACTGAGGTAAACTGATGGGTCAGAATTAGTGACACACCTCATAATGAAGTACAGCTGGGCAGTATACTCAGCAGACACTACCATTTAAGATTCAAAAGAAATAATAAAATATACATAGGGCTTGATTCTGATCTCACTTACACCAGCAAGAAACTTGAGTAACTCCACTGAAGTCGGTGGACTTAGCAGATGTTAAACACATCAATGAGATTGGAATCAGGCCTATTGTCTGTATATAATACAAAGAATTTGCCACTAGGTTGCAGAGGTGATTTGCAGTAAATAGTGCTGAGTCGACACAGAGAATGTGACTCTGGTAGTACCAGAGGTAAGAATGTATGAAAATGTGTGAAAGGAAGTCAGTGCTCAACAGATGATGGGCAGGGATGTAAAGAGATAAGATCCCTTAAGTGATACATTTTGGTCAGTCAAGGTTGAGCTCTACAGTAGACTGAGGGGACATTTTAGAGGGTCTATGGTAGCTCACCAGAGTCACAGGATTCTCTTTCATGTGATTCCCAGCAGTAACAGCAGCAGACTTCAAAGAAAAATGTAATAAAAATATACCTCACATTTTAGTGAGGTATGTTCCCAATCAATAGAAAGATTCATTTTGCTCATAGATACCTAGTACAAATGAACACCTCTATCGACAACTTACTGAATGCTAGAGCGGGGGAAAAATAAGAGGCTCTGTATGTCCCATTGTTACCTCATAATTCCTCCTCTCTGTATGGCTGTTGTTTGGAGGCTGATATGCTATAAGCATCTCACTGAGATCTTTCCACGTGAAGGAAGTGATAGGCTTGGTATGGTCTAACAGATGAGTGATGTAGCCTTGTGGGGGTGGCTTGGTAATGTTGAACACTAGCAGGGATTTGGGTGTTTCACTGTCTTCAGCATCCACTGTTGTTGTTGTCATGGGGCTCAAAATAAACTGGTCCACCTCCAGGATGAACATAGCCATGAAGGCAGCTCTGGGGTTTTGGTTGGGAATGGCACCTTTGATTCGGACAGGGAGCCATGCATGCTCTGTCTATGAAAGGAAGAAGAATCAGGGTAAAATATAGTTCAAGTAAGATTTTATATGAGTACTCCAGTGGTATTTAAGCATACTGTATGCCTAAGGTTAAGCACATGTTTATTTCCTTTGTTGAACTGAGTCCTAAAGAACTAACCCACTGGTTTTCAACTTTTTTTATGTTGGGTTCCCCCTGCCATTTTATGGGAAGGGCAGGATAATCATGACCCTCACATTGAGAACCTATAAACTATTAAGGAGCTGCTTTGGCCCCGCCCCCTGAAGCTGCAAATCATGCCATGATTGGAGGAGGAGTTAAAAGGAAGGAAACTCCACTCAGATGGTGGGAACCCTGGGAAGGTAACAGGCTGTTGAGCTCCCTGTTCCCCAGGAGAGATCTGCCAGCCAATAGTGCCTCTGCTCTTGCAGAAAGGAGGACACAGATCCCCTGGGCTAAGTGGGAAGAGACTGAGACTTATACTGGAGACCCAGTGGACTCTGGGGCAGACTGTGATATTTCCAAGGCTCTCTGAAGTGAGAGAGGCTGATACCCTCACTGAAGCGGCCTACGGGTTTCTTGCTTTTCGTTTTTGCTTTTATTTAACTTTGGTTCCTGACTGTGGACAGTTTTGTTTGTTTCACCTGCTATCCTGAGAGGGGAAGAAACAGCCAGAAGGCCTTGGCTGGAGGGTTGAGCACTGGCCCTTCTAGACTGACATGCCCCACAACACCTGCAGGGGTGTGGGCAATTAGAGCCACTCACCTGTGCTCCCCATTTAGCTCCAGAAAGGGGTGCTCTGCCCAGAACAGATCCATGACAGCATCTCAGAGTAGTTATGCTGACATTAACTAATGCTCACTGCCCTACTGTGATGTAGGTTGCAGAGGTGGTATTATCTGCAGTGTACAAATAGGGACACTGACTAACAAAGATGTTAAAGACAAATTCTAATTTGGGGTGATTCTGTTTTTGGGTGCTCAACTTGAGATTCCAAGGGCCTGATTTTCACAGGTGCTGAGCATCTGCAGCTCCTATTGACTTCAGCTAAAATTGTGGGTCTCACGGCCCCTGCAAATCAGTTCTTCAATATCTTAAGTTGGGCTTCCAAAATTACTGTCTACTTTTGAAAAACTGGTCTTAAGTGATTTGGTCAGGAAGGTCACATTAGTAGCAGGGCTAAGACTAGAAGCCTTAACCTTGAGTCCTATACTTTAATCACTACACAGGCTCTCACTATGAGGTTATTACACAAAGCAATTCAGTTACTGATAATGGTTGTGATGTCATGCATAATCATTTTTCCTGTTCCTCACCATCCCACTCCTTCCCTCCCTGCCCCTTTTTATACTTAGTGGTTGCTTCTCTGAGTATTCAAGTTACTGGGTAGCATTTGCCCCCAGTGTAACTCCATTTACTTCAGTGGAATTATGGCACCCATTAATTTGGCCGTTGTCTACTCACACAAATAAAATCATGAACATGACAGAATATCAGAAACTACACAGCTGTATAAAACTCTACCTTGTGCAGAGTTTTGCTTCTGCTGTCTGTGAGGTCCAGCCTGATAGGAATATAATCAATGTTGGGTGAAGGAGGGTCAAGATGCTGATATCTAATTCCCATCAGCAAAAATTCCTCACAGCTCATTTTGGTGTTCTGAATCACCTTCAGTTCTGGAACACAGTTCCCACTCGCGCACCTTTGACTTGTTCTGTGCTCTATAATCCAATAGAAGCTGTAGTAAAATATTTGTTTAAACAATAAACTTGATAAACAGTACAGAAAAGCTCAATTTAGCTCAGCTAAAAGTGCAGTAAAAGGTCAATGTAACATAGCATAGGACTCCTTTCCCTCCTCTCTCTCCCTAAATAACAAGTGTGTTGGGCTGACTGACATTTCCCAGCTCTAACTTCAGTTTCTTTGTTGTCTTTCTGGTCAAGTTAGCCTTTCATTCTTGCTCAGATATTAATCCAACAACACCATGCCCAAAGCCTAGAAGCTTTATCGTAGATCTTCAGACAAAGACATAGCCAATTTTGGAGGACTGAGCACCTCCATTTTAACTTCCATTTTATCCCTAATATCCTCCTACTCTCTCTGACTCTTAGTTGCATCACCACATCCATTTTAAGTAACAGATCTTAGCAATGCATATGAAGGAAACTATTGTGGCAGGTATTCTGCCCACTCTCTTTGTAAATGTTGTTAATACAAACAATTAAAGCATATCATACTGGATCTAGGGAAGAAGCTATGAGGTTGATCTCCACGAGGCTCTTCTTGCTGAGGTTCTCCAATGACAAGTTGACCATGGGCTGGTAGAAGAGTTTCTAAAGAGGCAAGTCTGATGGTACACTCCAGGTTTGTCTTCTTGTCATAGTCAAAAGTGAGCACATTCTTGTCAATCTCCCTGGACAGGCCATAAAACTCAGGGACCTCCAGCACATTGGTGCTCATTTTGATGATATTACAATCTGGCTCAAGTAATTGAACTTGAAGGATGAACATTTCTGTGAATGTTTCTGTTTCTGTAAATCTGTCGAGGATAAAAAAATAATTAGTAATATGTCATTACAACTTCCCTCCATTGGCTGTGAATTCAGCATGATCCTCAACTCTGAAATTCCCCATTTCTGCACATCTCCTTGTCACCACATAACTAGGTGGTCAAGTTCTATGACCCTGATAGAGATGCAGGACTTTTCTCCTGACTCACCCTGATATTGAGGGCTCTGGCTTGGAGGTGCAGAGTTATTTTCATGGACTCATCCCAAACCAGGTCTTTCTTATTTGTTTGAATCCAGGATAATAAAGGATTTGATTGTCTTATAAAGCATATAGAATTTAGGGCAGGGACATAGGGGTCTCAGGAAACAACGGTGGGAACAACCAAGTTCAGGGAATTTTATGGCAGCTGTCATGTAGGTGAGCTATAAAGGTGTTCCCAGAAATACATGAGTGAGTTTGCACCCTATCCATTGTATATACACTATGCTAGGAAACACAGGGTAGGAATGCTATCTACTTACATGCCATTTCTATGACAATGCCAGTGTATGCCATTTCTTCAGATTTATCACAGCTGAAATTTATCAGTGTCTTCTCACCTTGATTATTTCAATTCCCTTCTCTGAGGCATCTCCAAATCTTAGATCTCCAGACTCCAGAAGGTGCAGAATATTGCATCCTACCTTTTCACACGTATTAAAAAAATGTGATCACGCCACCCTCATGGTCAGCCTCCACTGACTCCCTATTTATTTCAGAATCCAGTTCAAAATTGTTCTCCTTGTTTTAAAAAACTCCCCAAGAACTTGTTCCACTTATCTTATGGACCTGATTTCTCTCTCTCTTCCCCACTCCTACACCACTATTCCAGTTTCCTCCTCTTCCAAAACTGGCTTCTGCTCTGTTTCTTCACACATCCTTACTATTGCTGATCCACAAATCTTCTTCTTTGTAGCTCTTGCCATCTGGCTGTGCCTTCCTGTACCTCCTCTGTACATGCTAATGAGATCAATTAGAAACCCTGTATCATCCTCTTATTGATCTGTCTTTCTCTCAGATGGATCATGTGATCTAACATTACACTGTTCACATGTTTATGAAAGTTAGACCTGCACATCTGATGTGATAAACAGTGTTACACGTTTAACATCAAAATGGACACAGGATTCTAAAAGACTTGAATCTCAGGGAAGATGGGAGGAGAAGATCAGTGGAGGTCACCCAAGGAAGAGAAAGTAACAAGCAAAGAGAGAGGTGGTAAAAGACAGAGCCTATATTGAACCCTGACATGCTACAGATTCCATCAAGGGAAACATTCTATCCCCCAATCTTGGCACTTTAATCCGCTCCAATTCCTATATACCATTCCTTTCAGGCATAGACAAGAAGGATGGTCCAATGATTAGGGGACTAAGGTCTTGGAAGGTTCTGCTGTGCTGAAGACTTTCCCATGTGACCTTTGGAAAGTCACTTAGCCTCTCTGTGCCTCAGTTCTCCAGCTGTCAAATGGGGGTTAATAGTACTGTACTATCTCATAGTGATGTTGTGAGGATAAATACGTTAAAAACTTATGTTGCTCCAATTATCATCATATCTGAGAACCTACTGCCATAAATAGAGAGAATGTGGTAGAGTGGCAGAAGGCAAGTTTGATATACTCCTTTAAAAAAAAAAGAGAACAAATTATTTAAAGCCCCAGTGGAAAGGACAGGGATAGAACTGTTGTGCATGGCACAATGAGGATTCTGTGCCTGGAACTGAACAGCTGTTAAAGCAGAAAGGGGCTGCTCTAATTTATACCAGAGACTATTTCAGGCCCTGATACAGCAGAATCCAGTGGGCATAAACTCTTAAGATAATATGTTCTTGTTTCTCATCCAGGAAAATGATATCTAAAGAGGGATCATGAGAATTATTTATGGCCTGATTGTCATTTCCTCGCTTACGTTGAATGGTACCTTACTCCACAAGAAATCCCATTGATGTCAAAAGGATTACTTGTGGAGGAAAGCATTGCTCAGTGGGAGCAAGGGTAGCTGAATCTGACCCTTAATGTCTGTGCAGCACTTTCAGAATGTGATGCATTTTGCAAGTGCTGTTGTCAGTATTAACAGTAACAGGAAGAATCAGTCAGTTTCTGTAGTATACAAAAAGAAAAGGAGTACTTGTGGCACCTTAGAGACTAACAAATTTATTTGAGCATAAGCTTTCGTGAGCTACAGCTCACTTCATCAGATGCATCCGACGAAGTGAGCTGTAGCTCAAGAAAGCTTATGCTCAAATATATTTGTTAGTCTCTAAGGTGCCACAAGTACTCCTTTTCTTGTTGCGGATACAGACCAACACAGCTGCTACTCTGAAACCTGTAGTATACAAACAAACCAATGTTTAGTAATGTCAACAAATATGTTATCAGAGTGTTTCTTGTATGTATTTTGACAGATAATACTATAAATAGATAGCAGCGTGGGTTATTGGTTAATGATGCCTTCCAGTGTACATAAGTAGTTACTGCAGATATAAATGGAAGAATTTTTATTTGCCTGAAAAATGGACTGCTTTTTCTTCATGAAAAACAGTTGTTTTACTAGTGATAATAATGCATAATGCTTCAGTGCTGCTTACCTGTACAGCCTAAGCACGACCATGTCTTCATCCAAAATTGGACAGCCATTATGAGTATACTTGACTTCATTAGGAAGGAAATGACAGTCAAATACCTATTGAGATGGAAAGAATAGATAAGTAAATGCTGTCAAGAATGTCAGGTTCCAGCATTTCCTTCTTCTGTTCTCTGATTGTCAGAGAAGTGCTCTTAGAACAAAGATACTTTTTAATCTGTATTTTGTTTCTACAAAACAGGAGTCAGACTTTGGTTGTTCAGTGTGTGACAGACTATCCACTTCCTGAACCAACTTCACTGAATAAAAGTTAAACTGCACTGAATTAAGTTGACCATCTTTGCAGGTCATTGTATTAGAAATACAAAGGGTTATGTACCATTGTGAGATTGTATGGAACTTTATCAGGAAGACAAGATTAATGCAATCTCTGGAAGATATTAGGAACATCCAGGGTCTTTTTTGGAATAATAAGTGTGAAGTGGATTTCCTAGGAAATATCTTGGGGTGAGGGGAATGCAAATTCTCCCCTCCAAAGCCAACCTTTTGAAGATACCCATTGTGTAGGAGCTATCTGTTCTCAAAGATCCCCAAACTGTATAAAGTGTGAGTTAAACATGTTGTGAGCATAATGCATTTGAGCTGAAACTATGATGAACTGGTAATCCCAAGAACTCCCCTTGGGTGGAAGGTTGGAGGACTGCTTCTGCCAGAATCCATGTTAGGGTTGGGGTTAATTCTGGTAAGCTCATTAGCATGCATGCTGGTTCATTTATTATTTTTTAATATGTTTTCTCTGTAATTTTTTAGTAAAGTCAACAAATATGTTATCAGAGTGTTTCTTGTATATATTAGCTTAAGAATGAAGTAGGCTTGCATAGGAAGTATTGTGTGGTTCTTTATAACTGTAGCAATTACATCCGTTAACCATTTCTGAAGGAAAAGCAAGCAGGTGTCCTTGGGCAACCTGTCTGTGCTGGGAAATACACAGTGAAGGCAGGGAACTGTGCAGCCTGGAAATACACCAGTCAGAAAGGAGAGACACGTGTCTCTACACAGAAAGGCAATGACTGGGGAGCTGGAAGCCTGAAAGAGGGTGCCCTGGCTGGACTACTAAAGGAAATACAGGTGCAGTTGCCCTGAACTGTGGTACAGAGTTAGCAAAAGAATCAGAGATATATTGGGCACCAAGGGGCTACTGGTATTCTACAATTTTAAAAAGAATAACTACACGTTACTTTCAGTCAGAGCAGCACGCACTTAAGTTCCATTGACGGGACGTGCTTGAGAGGTTTGCAGAATAATGATGGGTTCGCGCACATACTCAAATGCTTTGTTGAATTAATGCTGGATGTGAAGACAAAGATGCATGTCATCAGTGTATCATCACAGGAGGCAACTCTCCCCTAAAAGTATTGGGCCTTCCATAATCAAAAGCAGCAGCTCTTCAGTATTCAGCAATCGGTCAACCCTTAGATAATAGAATAGTCATTAACTAATGCTGGATGAAAATACTGCCTTTTGTTTCTTTCAGTAAATTCCACAAAACTAGAATTTACATTATTTTTATATTATGAAAGTATTTACATTGCAACAGGTTGTCAACATTTAAAAATATAATGTGAATATCAACTTGAAGCCAGGTGGTAATTGTCATTTGTTTCTGGGGGTCTTCAAATATATCCCCTGACTTTAATTTTATAAATAGGTGCACAGCAGATAATATTGTAATCCAGTAACTAAAGAGTTAATTTGTTCTCCAAGCAGATACAGGAGGGTTAAGATAGACTTAACTGGCTACAGTATCCTGGAAATAATCAAACCAGATTCATTGTTGCAACAAATGTTCTAGCTTTTACTTGTGTGGAAGTAGCTTGTGAGAAATGTGGTGGTTATGCTACTGTTTCAATCTCTTGTTCTTTTGAATCTCTCTTCTATGTCTAAGAAAAACTAAGCAACCCCTAAAAGGGTGCCTTGTGATTTTTCAGTCCATAGCATAACAGTGAACAACTTTATCAGCCTTAACCTGCCTTTCTCTTTTCTTTTTAGTGATGACTTTGGTTAACATACAAACATTAATCAAAGTATTGTGAAATGCATGTTCTCTATTATAGAGTAGAATGATATTTAAATATTATTTTAATTAGCGAACTAGAAAGTGTTAATTGAAGTTCTCAAATCATGATGTTAAGAAAGAATACGCAGCTGAAGTTAGGACCATTTGCCTAAACAACAAATATGCACAGTGTATAATTTTAAAAAACCCTTCCTGCATGCTAGATCTCCACAGTTCAATGTTGCACTTTAAGGGTCAGCTTCGAAGCTGGTGTAAATCAATGTAGCTCCTTCAGAATCCAGGGCATTACACTGATCAACACAGGTTGAGCATCTGGCCTCAGTCTGAGAACTCAGTTTTCATCATGCATCTCTGGTTTAGGCTGTGTGATCCACCAGAGGATAAGGTTTATCTTATGAATAAACATTTTTACAAGACATCATTAGTTCTTGTTCTTAACTGATAACAAGGGAGATTTTTTAAAAAATGAAGAACCTTTCTACATAAGCCTCCTACCATTGATAGATAGTGATTATAAAATAAAGGCACAATCTGCTTTGCTAAAAGAAACATCTGTTTTATGTTTCCTAATATGTTCTCCTTTTATACGAACAGGCAACTGTAATTGTCTATAAATTTCCTAAGTAAAACAAAGGAGAGCTAAATCTTTTCCTAATTACTGTCTAGCTTTATTTTTTCCACTTCAACAGCTTTTCAATTACAATTTATAATTAAATTGTCACACATTCCTGTTACATTACTCACTTTAATGACAATAAACCATATCAGACTAGAGACAGTTTCTGACTGCAGCATTTACTGGTTGACAGAGCATGCTCAGCACCAACCATGGGCTAGCTTAATACCAGAGTAAAGGTTAGGTTAACACTTTAGGCCAGTGCCTAGGACTCTGCCTCCCAAAGTCATGTGATTAGATTAAAAGCTTTCATTTCAAAAAAAGTTTCTAGCCCTGATGGTTGCAAATAATAGATCGAAAACATGAGCTGAGTGGAAGTGTTGCAGTGACATCTGCCTGAGTCTGCAGACAGCCTCCAGCAAAAGGAAGAGCAGCAGAGGCTAGAGTCAAGGATGAAGCCATGTGACTCCAAACCCAACAGCAAAGCAGAGCAGGCCCATTCATACCAGACTAGACCCTGGTGGCCCCGTTGGTGCTGCTACTACCCGAGGGTGCCACCCTGCTGCTTGTTGATAAGGAGGACCACCTTCACCAGTCCAAGAGGGTGCCCTCCCAGCTCCTCTGGATGCTGGGGGATTGGAGAGGAAGGCTCATTGCTTTGGTTGTTGCCTCCTCCAAGTAGCCAAGGTAGTACAGGGCCCCCCTGCCACCTCCCTGGAAGAGAAGGCCTTATGAGTAGGGTCCTGGTGACTGAAGGAAGAGGAGGAGGTGAGGGTGAGAGGACAGCTGCTGGCTCTGTTTTCCAGGTGTCCAAGAAGTAAGGTTGTGGTGAATACACATTCCCAGTGCTCCTGGAGAAGTGGCTCCAATCTAGTGCTTGGCACAGCTCAGGGTAGGAATGCAGATCAGGGTTGCATTATGTTGCCTTCACTCCCTGGAGCCAATGGACTCAGGCAGCCCCCAAAGTAAGTTACAACATCTTTAGGTCTGCTCTAACTTTCGCCCAGCTGCCTGTTTCTCAAGGAGCCACTCCAGCCCTGGGGGATTCACTAGGGCATAGAGAAGTCCTGGCCACTCCCCTCTTTTCTCCTATACATGCCCCCAGCATTAAAGGGTCCAAAAGGAGGGGCATGTAGAAGCTAATTCAGGGTCTCTGAACCACACAAGGATTTTTACACACTGGGAGAATCCTCCCTGAGCAGTTAAACCATTTCTACAACTCCTTTGAGTCACCTGAGTGGCACAAAGAAGCTGTAGTGGGAGCAGCATGTAGAGGACTGATACCCCAGCACCACTACTCCAGCCTTCTCCCCTTGCCCTTACAGTCTGCACATGCACAGAGGCAAAATGTAACTCTCAAAGTTTTGGTTCAGTTTAGATAAGCAACTCTGGTGTGAAAAAATTGTTATCCAGACCACAAATACTTCAAGAAAGAGATTTACTCTGGGTAGTTTGATACTTCTGCTTGCAAAACCAGGAAGCAAGGAGAAGATTATGCATATATTAGACTGCATATATTAAAGTTAACCCTACCTTTTCCAATCTTGGGGGGAAATACTGTTTGATTATGGTTTGTTTTGCGTCTATTCATCTTTTATCAGTGCCAGTTTGTCCATGCTTATTACTACTAATAGCTTCTTTCTAATAAACTCAGATGGTGGAATTTACCAGAAAGATTAGATGAAAGTACACTTTGATGTTGCTACATATTAGAAATGTAAAGAGATAACAAAATCCTTTTATATATTTCCCATCTGTTAGTAATCTGGTGGTTGAGAAGCAAAACAAATAACACTGTATGCAATGTGCTTAATGTATCTGATGATTATTTTTTAATTGCTCCCAATGTAGTGACTGCATGACTAAAATGTAAAGAGTTTTAGCCTTCTATGCATTACCCTAGGGACACTGGTTATCCTCACTAAACACAAACAAGCAGCTGGTAGGCTACACACTGGCTCCTAACAGAAAGTTTTGAAAGAGCTGCTGATTTAGTTCATCACAGTGGAAACCAGATACTGGTCAACTCCACCTTCATGTGCAGGTGTTACTGTATTCATGAACAAAATGTTTTCAGCACTAGGGATATAATTCTCATCCAACCAGCTATTTTTAATAAAAAATTAAATCTCACTCACAAAGGTGGTGTATTTCTATGCTTGTTCATTATTACCCCACCCTTTCAGATGACTGTTCCTTACAATAAAACTATTTCATGGCCTTTAAGGCACACACACACCCTACCCAAGAGACAACAGTGCAGTAAAATTCTGATCCTACATACCTGTGGAGTTAGTTTCCCAACCCTCTGTGTTATTGGCTCATTCATCACAACTTCCACTTTGCAAGCATCTTTCTCTCTGGGAATGGAAAACTGCAGGTCATCTTCTGACAGGAAGACAGACTGGCCCTTCATCACTTTCACCCCAAGGTTGACACTGATAAAGGAGGAGCAGACGCATCTCAGGATAACAGCGAGCAGTGGAAACAAACTGCTATTCTCAAAAGGCTTCATATTATTAGGGAAATCCAGTTCCCGTCAACTAGTAAAAGTCCTAAACAAAAGAGGTCTTCTCTTCGTTCTCCAGCAGAGTTTCACCATATAACCAAGGGGAACGACTTTAGTCTCAGGCAATAACGTACTGTATGTTTTCTATTAAGATATGCCCTTGTGATTGAAATTTGGACAAGGGCGCCTTTCAAAGTCTTTTTGGGCTTTAATAAAACTCGTTGATCAATCGTGACAAAAATGATGGATGTGCTTTCAGCGTGCTTTAAATGTCTGCTAATCCTGCAAAAGATAGAGGAAAAAATGGCATGAAGCAGTGAACATCTATTGAAAAGACAGGCAAAGAGATCTGTCATCAGTCCCACAACTGCAGGTCATGTCAAATAGTAAACTAACTTGACCTCTAGGCAACATTAAGTGGTCAGAAAATGGATAATTTAAAAATGGCACCATCTCACTCAACAGATCTGCTCCTTATATGAATTCCGAGTTGTTCCCGCTGACTTGAAGTATACATACACACACACTAAATCTGGAGTACATATAGAATCCTATATACAACTACTTTTTACTACTGGTAGCACTGCGGTGACAACACAGCTAGGAGAGACTGAACTGGATTCTAGTCTGATTGGTGTATCAAGACAATAGCTAAGTAGGTTCCAAATGGAAATAGAAATAGTTCTCCAGACTCAGTATAGCTGAATGAAGGGGAGTGGAGCAGCTGTCTGTTTGTTAAATCTACCACTGCATTGCAATGATACGTTGAAAAAAAATCACTAGCCTCCAATTTAATGGACCTTACCAAGACCCAATCCTTTATTCTCCCTCCACTGGCTCTGCCGTAGCAGGTTAACTGGAGCACGAACATAAGTGTATGGCATGATGTTGCACTACAACATTAAAATTGTTGTTGCTGCTCCTGTCAAAGCTGAGAAGAGGCTGATGCAACCTGAGAAGAGGCTGATGCAACCAATCGATCAATGGAAAAGGGAAATATTTGTAGGGAAAATGAATTATTTTCAAATATGTCAGTGAAAACAATAGGAAATAAAAATGACTTGATGTCTCTTATAGCTCTTAGTTAGAGTTAACCTTCATCCTTCTGAGGTGGATAAACTGAGTACCAGTAAGTTTATTTTGCCTGTGGTTCTTTGAATGACATGTTTATAAATGAAGGACCTTTTTAAAAAGCAGCTGTACTCTTCTCAGGAAAAACAGTCTTTCTAATGTCAAAAAGTCCACCTAGCTAGCTAGGTGTTTAGTTGACGCTCATCTCCTTAACACCTGAAAGCAGAATTTAAAATTTCCCAAACTAATCAAAGATGTTTCACAAAGTTTAGAGAATGACTGTATTTTAATTAAATCTGATAAGCTCTTAAACATCTCCACGATGGGAAAGCTACAGGTTCTGACAGACATTCCTTAAGTTTCTATGAGAAATTTATTCTCACTCCCTATTTATACAGAATGTCCAAACTAATGAAAGTTGTACTGCCACCAGTTGTCTTTCCCCCAAAATGATAAAAATCCAGAACTGCCGACCTCTCATTGCCTCCCTTCCTTAATGGCAACAGTTAAGTCCTTGCTAAAGTGTTTCCCAGTAGACTGGCCCCACTGCTCCCTACAATACTGATCAGTCTGACTTTATATTTTATTGAGCAGCCAACAGTAGTTGTAGGAAATTGTTAAACATTATTTACCTCCTACAATACCACAAGACTGAACCACTCACTTTGGGCTCAATTCAGCAAGGCACTTAAGCATGTACCTAGCTTTAAGCATGTGACCTCAATGGAACTACTCACATTCTTAATCTTAAGCACATGATTAAGTACTTGGGCCCTCTAAACTTCAACTCAGAGAAAACAGTTGACTATTTCCTAGGGTGGTGGGGTTTTGTTTGTTTGTTTTAATATATATTTGAAACCCTAGAAGCTTTCACTTTTGGTCTCAAATTATATGCATGGGTCAGACTATTTCAGCAAAATCCAACTCTGACAGAACTGGCTAAGAACGTACAACCAGAGTCCTTTAAACTTGCAACAGCAACCTGTCAGAGTTTTTCATTAGTCCCATAATTGTATGCATTGGTCACTGCGCCCCTAGCCATTGCCCTTTGATCATCTTCATTTACTGAAGAAGTTAAAAGTGCCAGCCATGAACATAAGCTTTCACTCTTGGCTAACAACCTGCTTATACACTTCACCTCTCCTCGAAATTCTCTCTGTCAGGTATGAGATCTGCTTTTTAGGGAAGTTTTCCAGCTTGAAAACTAACTTAAATAAATCAGCAGTCACCCCCTGCTAAATCCCTGGAGAAAAGATACCAATCACATCACCAGCAGCTACTTCTACTGTCTTGGAGAACAGACTGTTGAACAGTAGGAAACAGATTTTATACAAACTCCCATCTATCTTTTGGAGTGCCTTAAAATCCTCTAAGTGGAAAGATATAGCATCAGGTCCTTCTACCCCTTCCCCATTTTGTATTCCAACCCCACAAATTCTCCAACCTGGTCAAGTCTGAATAAGAATGTGGGTAGGGAGCACCAAGGATTGCCCCTACCCACCTCCATAACCGATGCAAAGCTAAGCTTGTATACAAATATGTGACTGGCTGCGGACCTGCCTGAAACACATTCCAAATATATTTCTTCTCCGCTGTGTCCCTTCACCACAATATGGTTCAGAACCATCTCACCACATAACAGTGAGACCCATGATAACAGCTAACGACCTGATGAGCCTCCTCCTCCTAGTGTACTTCAAACATTGCATCCAGTGTGCTCTGCAGTATTTGCCTGCTGAGTCCCATCAGTGGTGCAGTAGGTACATTGCCAGTAATTAGCTAATGTGTAGCTAATGTGTACTGTCCTTAACTGGACGGAATTACACTGCTCAGCTGTGTGTCATAGCTAGCAATTCATGGAAATACTTCTTTAGTTCAAGAGGTGGAATTCTGTGCTTTCATAGTAGGAGGATCCTACTATGATCCTACGCCCACATTGATGCGAAGTTCCAAGTGACTGTGGTATCCAACATACGATAATTGTGAAAATTTAGGTGGCAAAGATTTGTTACAGCATTCATTTATAAAGTGTGTTGGCATCTTTCTGGATTAAAAACGGTGTTATAAGAAATCACTACCACATCAAATTCAGACCAGGTGTAAGTACAGCTCCACTGGCTTCCCCAGAATTGGACTCACTCACAGTTGGTCCGGATTTGACTCCAAGAAGGCGAGTAATTTGCTGAGCTGATTAGAGAACAAATTGATTTATGTTGTTGCAAAGTATTTTTAAATAGTCTGCATTTCATCTGTGCTGTCCATTAAGAATGACACGGTCAAGCTTTTATATACTGGCACTGAAAATGACTTGGCATATGACTCTACCTTTTTTCTATCCTTGTGTCCCAATAAGTGCAAATCAATCAAGTATCCTCCTTTTCTTAGAAGGGTTTTCTTCACATGTTACATCATTACAGGATTAACAGTTTCATGAAAAATATCTTCAAAAACTTTGGAAACAACAGATTTTACAAATGTGAACTAATACTTAACTCTGAGAAAGACCAAAACCA
Organism: Chelonia mydas; assembly: GCF_015237465.2. Lineage (NCBI taxonomy): Eukaryota > Metazoa > Chordata > Testudines > Cheloniidae > Chelonia > Chelonia mydas. The sequence goes on from NC_051245.2 coordinate 106,413,207, forward strand.
AAAGCACATTGCAGTAATGTATTCTGGCCCACCTGACTTATAGAATGTAAATATATACAGTGAAGATTTATGAATGATCGCAGTGAATGAGCAAGTTACTCTGTTAAAACCATGGATGCAATAGTCTACATTACTAGCTTCCTTGTAATTTCACCCATAGCAGAGGCAGGTAGACACAACTCCTCAAAAGACTGTCATACCACCCACCAAGATGGCAGCTGAAACAAAAATTTCCTTTGAAAGCTCTGGGATGTCTTGAATTATAGGATGGCAAGTAGGGCAAAGTGCTTTGATTCACACTCAAGTTCCTGATTGGTTTATATGTTGTAAAATATGTTTTCTTTTCTCTTCAAGAAAAAAATCCATATAACATTTTATTTAATCATGGGTAGCCAGCTAGCATTGTAGATGACTTGTTTCACTTCCTGAGTTCCCGTCTGCAGTTCCTACATGTGGTGTTTCCAAATCAGCATTTCCTAACACATACAAACAAGGGGAACCCAGGACAAAAATAAATCACCATAATAAGTGCAATTATTCAGGAATGAATAGAAATATATTCTCTCTGTTCATAACTATGTACATTTGTAACTTGTTCTGAAGGAAAAAACCCCTCCAAATGTACTTACTTGCAGTTTATTTAAACAGCTACTTAATCCACCTCGACATCTTTTTTGGATTTCAATTTATTTACTAATCTGAATTGTTTCTGCAGTACATGGTGCTTTATGGAAAAACAAAAGGAGACAAAGTCTCCACAGCTAAGAAATTACAGCCCAGGAGCCCAGTCATTCAAACCCTTAATGGGATAACTCACCTGAGTAAGGGGCTGCAGGATTAGGCATTAAATTACCCTACACAGATGGGTAATGGATATAACTAACAATTGAATCGGGATACCTGTTGTTGAAGTTTGGCATGTATCTTGCAGTGCCAATTATTAGAGTATATCAGCTGTAATCCTGGTATCCTTAGAATGACACCTCATCCCAGCCTCTAAACATATCTATAGTGGAGACTGTTAGGGGTCTTCCCTATTGCCAGACCCTCTCTTTGCTGGAGGACATTAGCAGTGGGAGGGGTAGGTCAAGAAGTGGAATGAGATAACTCCCTGGCTTCAGTCTTGAGGAGAAACTTCTAGGCTGAAGACAGAGTCTGTAGAGGGAGTTGAAGAGATAATGCTAGCTCTAGCATGGCCTTTCCTACCGCACTTTTGACAATTCATGAGTGCTGCCACGCTGCAACATTTAAAGCTGTGCTTTGAGTGCCAAAAGACAGAATGACTGTGGATTAGATGCATAACATTTTCACCTATGCAAGCCAATGCAGAATGAATGAGGCACAGCTACCATAGAACGGGGACTGCTTCTCACCTTCTAAACCTTTGACCAGTTACAGATAAGATGCCAATTTCTTAAGACACAGTGGGTGTTTAGGTAGGAAGAGCATGACTACTGATTTTTGGGTTTGACTAGAACATTAACTATCCTGTAGCACTTTGTCAATGATTGCAAGGGGTCAGGCCCTCAGGTTTACATCTGACCCAACTGATGGCATCTCCAGTAGTTCAGAGCTCTCTAACAGGGTCATTGGTTCACACTGAAAACTTTTCTTTTAATCCACAGACAAGATACAATCAGATACAGGGATGAACTGATAGGTGTGTCCCCTGAAGTATTATTAACAGAACCCAACACTATTTAGCTTGCAAGACATGATGGAATCAGAGTCTGGGCAGTGTGACTGCAGGATGAGAACTAGTTAAAAATTGATATTGCTTGGGAACATTATTGTTTACTTTATGTGCTGCCTGTGTGCCTGAAAAAGTGAAGAGCCCTACTGTCTATTCAGATAAGAAGCATTTCCAGGGTCTGGGTCATAATGCTGCTTTCACCCACATCATACTTACATGTATTTCTTGACTCTGACTAAGAGTGAGCTGATCTGTTTTCTGTGCTCCTGGACACTGTTCCATAAACTCAGGGCAATGACATAGGTAAATATGCCAGAAGCTGCGAATGGACAATAGGGCATGGATCACTTGCTGATTATCTGTTCTGTTCTGAAGCACCAGGCATTGGCCACTGTCAGGCGACAGGATACTGGGCTAGACGGACCTTTGGTCTGACCCAGTATGGCCATTCTTATGTGCTCTCATGCAGAACTAGTTGCCCTGTGTCAAATAGTAAGGGATGTGTGTGTGCAGGAAGAGGGTTAATCAGAATTAGGCAGTTTTCTCTCATTACCCCTGGAAAACATGAGTGAAGAACTTGGCTTTTTTTATGGGAGGGTGGGGGGCAGAGTATGTGGAGGGGCATGGCGTGGGAAGCTTCTTCTCTTTGAAATGCTGGATGATAGACCTATTGTCCTGTTGTCACTGTCTGTCATAGGCTTGTTTTAATCAATTGTGCCTGAAGGTGTAACACTAACAGACCCTGGTCGTCGGGGGCGGGGGGAGGGGGGGTGGGATCGAACCTGGGGCCTCTGAAGCTTAGTGCATGAGCCTCTACCACATGAGCTAAAAGCCAACTGCCTGTTAGCTCAGGCTGTAGAGCAGACTCATTTTATATCTCTCTCTAAGTGGCCTCAGTGCCACTAGATGGGAAACAACACCACACCTAGAAGGTGTGTGGGTTACACAGGCAGTGCTGTTATATCAGTGCACACATACACGCCATATGTTCCTGCCATTGTCTCCCTTTTGTTCATTACAATGCTGTCTCTTTAAGTCTTTAAGAATGATAACCTTGTTTTTTTCAGTCACACTGTGGCTGCAAAATGAAAGGACATAAGGGATCCTTTTCCGTTATACCAAAGCATGAAAATGAAAGATATGAAAGTGAGAGCCTTGAGCATGACGTTCTCCATTCAGAATAAGGCCAATTTTAAATCTGGGAATTATTACTGCAAGTCATTCAAGCAATCAGTGGATAAAATCATCTCAAAGCAGGATGCCTTGTCTCACATCAACAGGAGCACAAACATTATTTTGAAACAGTCTGCTCCTTTTTAAAAATTTGTGCCATTTTTAAACCAGGTGTTGCTTTGCTAGAAATATACATTCCAGGCACTACAAAAGCGTACCTGAAATATCATAGTATCCTTCCATACTTGTGTGTTATGGAAACTTAATAAGGCTCAGTCTTTCCATCAGATACACCTGTGCAACTCTCACTGAAGACTACAGGAGCTGACCACCTGTTCTGAGGGAAGACTTTGGCCCAAAAATGTCTTAAATCCACAATCAAACAGCAGGATTTAAGACAGTCTTTAAATAACCAATATGCAATTTAAAAGAATCTGTAGGAAATATTCCAGCATGATCTTACTTATTTAGAACTTGTGAATGGTACAGAAATCTTTGTGCATGCTATGAGCCTGATTCTAATCACAATTAATCTGATGTAAATCAGGAGTAACTCCATTGACTTCAGTGGATTTATACTGGTGTAAAATCACCATAAATAACATCAGAAATAGGCCCAATAGCTCCCAATTACAGTACAGAATACCCTACAAAAGAACTTTAATTGCTGAGGACTGAAATCAGTGGGAGTTGGATCAGGCCATAAGATCTGCACTGTGTGTGGCTCTGGGTGCCTGGGAGTTTTCACTTAGCAATTGCATTTTTTAAAGGGAGAGGGACAGTGGGGAGGGGGTGACTAATGTGGGGTGAAAGTAGGTTTGGTTTATTTGTAACAAACAATATTAAGAAAGATTAATGTGCAGTAGAAAAAAACACATTGGAAAAAACAAAGAAATTTAAAAAACAAAATAAGTTCTAAAATTCCTTTAAGAAAGAAAAAGATTATTAGCTTAGTTAAAACTTAGCCAGGGGCAAAGGCAGGAACTCTGAGCTTCTAAATTATGTAGCTGTCACCTTAGAGCATGCAATTAACACAAAATCGGTTCTGGCCAGTTGTTGTTTAATGTTCTAGTCCCATTCACCACAAAACACAGATTAGAGGCCATACAGAAACCAGACACTTAGCATAGCTTTTCCGCTGCATTTTGTGATGCAAGAGAACAATACCCCTCTTTTTTCCCCCTTTTCAAATAGCCCTTATCTGTGTATGTAGCTCCTGTATGTTACTTGACATAGCTAAAATCAAAGGACAATAAGTATTTCGGTGCATGATGCTTCAATTATTATTTCACAGCAATCTTTTTTCTCAGTCAGGGAAAATAGCCCTCAGACAGAAAACTGTATCAGATAGATCCAGGTCTTCCTCGTATATCCCTCCACTGCCACTCTGAGCTAGATCACAGAACCTCGAGCTGGAAAGGACCTGCCCTTTTTGCGCTACAGCTTACCAGTATGAGGCTGGTTATGACGACAGGCAACACCAAAAATGCCAATGATTCCCTGTTTCATCCACACTTAACTTGTTTTATGTTTGTTGAATTACTCAATTTACTTAAAGAAAAGGAGTACTTGTGGCACCTTAGAGACTAACAAATTTAGTTGAGCATAAGCTTTCGTGAGCTACAGCTCACTTCACTGGATGCATTCAGTGGAAAACTCAATTTACTTAATATCATAATGCCATGAAAATGTCTCCTGAACAAAAATTGTGCATCACAAAGTTATACTATTTGAGGATGAAACTGAATTTGCTTTCCATAATAGCTCGGTTCTGGGCCTCTCCCCAAGCAGATTGCCAGTTATAGTCTATTATACTTACCTGGGTTTGTTTGTTTTATAATGTGTAGTCCTAGTGGGAGGCAAACGCATTTCAATTAAAGTCTCTCTCACACTCTCTTCATGGGTTTAATGAAAGTTAGATGTACGGCGGCTGCCCTTAAAAACTTGCCATTTTCCCTAAGATAAACACAGATATGGTTGCTTCATTGTTTGTGGAATTCCCTGATCCTAGCAGTGACTGAGGACATCCAACTACAAATAGTAATTGCATTTCTAAAGCAACGGGAACTTTTTTAAGCATCTCCACTGGGGAGTGTTTAAAAATGCATCCTGAGTTTATTTTTTATTGGGAAATCATCAGACAGCATTAATTCTCATGTCACTAATTTTCAGACTTGATTGTTCTCAACATAATACCACAACTGTTATGTAGTCAGCAATAGTTCACACAAGCCTAAGACATTAGACTGTTCAAGAGAAGAAACGTTGGCCTGAACACTTAAGTTATACATAGCATCATAGGAATTTTAAAGTTCTACCAGACAGCAATGGGGACCACTTGGACTTATCATATTTGAAGCATAGCTGAGCCTTGTATTATTGCACTGTAATGTCAGTCATAAGCACATGAGCTTAAATCCCATTGTTGAACTCAAACCCACAACCTGCTGGGCCTGGGGTGACAGCTCTACCAAGAAAGCAGCATTGTCAATACTGGAGAGTATATATATACATAACTGAAGAACAGAATGCAGGGGCGGGGGGGAAGAGGGGCAGGGAGAGAGAGAGAGAGCACGAGAGCGAGAGAGCATGGGGGAAAATAGTAACAGGAAAGGAAAGAGGAAGAGATCACACAATTTGAAAGAAAGGCTGTATTTTCCAGTAGCCACCTCAATGTCCCTTGTTGAAGCCTAATGGCTGGTCTAAATGGGGAATTCACGGGGAAGGTATTGCAAAATAGCGAAAGTGTGAATTTAAAGCTCAATAGCTATTCCACAAGTGTATGGTCACTTTTATTCTGCACTAAAAGTGCACAGTCCGCTTCGGAAGTGGATTAACTGAAACCTCTCAAAGCACACCAAGAGCAGAATAAGAGCATCCAGGCAGGGATCTAACATGGAATAGCGATTGAGCAATAAGTATTCTATACCAGTTTTTCCCTGTGTAGGCAAACCCTGAAAGCCCTGTATTTCTACCACTACAACAATGAGAAATTCCAAGGACTGGATGGGACTCTTCCTAAGAGAGCAGTGCTCCATTTCTTCATCATCAAATAGAGCTCCTGGAACTTTGTAAAAGGTAGACATAGAAAGAAAAATGAAGAGGGATGAGATTTCTCTAAATTAGGAACAGATACTTTAAACTTATCTAAACAACCCAGCCCTCTTTAAAGAAAAAAAAAAACAAAACCCCACACAGCATCCCATACAGTGAACAGTGCATTGTTAAAAGGGCATTGTGATTAAGTAGGTCATAGTTTCTGACAGACTAACAAGCTTGTTACACCCATTGCTGCCTCCCCTCAAAACTTCGTCTTCCACACAGCTCCTTTTAGTGCATTGCTTCTCTTTAAAGTGTTACATTTATTTGTTCATACTGTTAGAGAGTTTTAAAACTTAGATATAGAGGTTGCAGTGTTAAAAAGAGACAATTATGCTGAAGATAATTGGAGAGACCAACAGTTAAAATCAGCTCTTCCTTTTGCATTTTAATACATTTGACTCCCTACAGTTAATTTCTAGCTGCTGGATTGCACTGCATGAATACTGTAAATATTTTCCACATAAGAAGGTAACTAGGAGGTCTCTGTCCTCTTCTTATTTAACCCCAGAGAAACAGCTTACCCACAAGAAGCTGGGAATGTAAAGATGAATCCATTTTACTGGGGCTCTTGTCTTACTCAGGTTCCCTGGGTGTTTTTTCAGAATATTACACATCTAGAAAGCAACACTCTCTAAACATTCACACCCCCATGGTACATATATTCATTAGGAATCCAGGGCTCCTTAATGTTAAAACCATACACAAATATATAGCGTTATCTTCTTGACAGCTGTCTGAAGGAAACTATATGTTCCAGCTTCTGGTAGAACTTGATTGTGTCACCAGTAAAATATTACTTTCTACATTATCCTTCCTTCCTCCTTTTTAATTCCTGTGGAATTATACACTGACTGAATTCCTCTGCCCTCAAATGGGAGCATAATGTTATTGTGGATGGTTATTTGTAGGGATGGGCAAATCAGTTTGGGAGAAATAGGAATCTTTGCAAATCTTTGCCCATTTCCCGATCACACACCAAACTTTTTGGAAAGTTTGAAAATCAGTTAAAACCTCCCACTAACTACTCTCTCCCCAGCTACATCTTGTATGTAATTATAGGTCCTCTTGTAAGAGGTAAAAGAGTAACCTAGGGAAAAATGGGGTAGGATCTTCATTTTGCCTTATTCTGGCTCCCATCATCAAGGAGTGGGCCATGCCTCACTTTTGGTGACAAAAGCAAGTAGCCCCTCCACTGGTCTTGCTGGTTTCCCTGTTTTAGAACTATGTGACACTCTGGAACTTCCTTACAACATGCTAAAGGATTACGAAATCCTGGAGCTTGTGTGATCCCTCACTTCCTTTTGTGTAAAGCTGGCAATTCTTAGAAAGAGGGAGGGATACTAGGCACTCTGGGTTTTTACAATCATGCTATGTGCTTACTGTGTGACCTTCAAACAAGTAATTCTAATGAGAGACACTAAATAATTGTTTAAAATAATGCATTCACCTCTGTAGGTCAATCAGAATTTGCAATTAACAACAATACTATGCATGTATACAGCATCTTTCATTTGAGAACCTCAGATTGTTTGCAAAGAAACTTAAGTGTTGTTATTCCTACTCCATGGGTGGGGGAAAATGAAGCACAGAGCAGTTACTTGCTTGAAGGTCACACAGTAAGTCAGTAGAAAAGTCAGGAATAGAGCCCAGGTTTGCTCACTTCCTGGTCAAACCACTAGACGACACTGCCTACAGGATACTCACTACTGTTAACACTCAAGCATTCTAAAGCTGATCTTTTTTGGAAGGTGTCTCTCATCAGAATTATTCCAGGCTGGTAAATGTGGTAATTTTGGAACAAAAAAGTGTAATGCATCATTCTTTAGCAATGTATCTATCTTTTATATAAATAAATAAATTAATTAATTTCTTCATTGTTCAAGATGTTTGCATAGTGTATCTCCACTATGCCAACTTCATGTATTCACACGATGGCTCTAGGCAGCTGGAGAATAATACTTTTATATGAAAATCAGATGGAATACAGCTGCAGTTTATTTTCAAAGCCAGCTTTTAGAGCCCTTTGAAACGCTGCTGCAGGCATCACAATAATGGCAGCTATAGACAAAATAAAACATTTCATTATTCCTAGTCAGGTTTTTCACCTAGGTGCATAAAAGGCAGATGAATTGTTCGTAGGATCTCATGTTACAAACTGTGAAGGAGCTGCTGCCATCCAGTTCTGCACAGACCACCTACCTACAATAACTGGTTCCACAGACAACCATATATAGGAGAGCAGGTTATCCTTGTGCAAATTAGGCTATTGCAGGATCACTGATCGTGGTAAATAGAGCTGAGTCAATAATGCTCAGTGAACAATTTAACTTCTCTTTCTGCTCATGGGATATCCACAAGCAGAGCACAATTTCTTTAGTTTATTCATTATTCAACTAATAATGACCATTTGATCATGAGTATTTTAAATGTATTGCTTAGATGTGATTGGTCAGATCAAATGTTTCCTTTTCCCCTCACTGGATGAGCTCACATCTGGTGTAAATGCTAAAATTCACTTACCGTGAATGTGTGTACTATTAAACCGGATCGCTTGAATTGCTGCGGAAAGTGAACACAACTTAGGCATATTCATTTAAAAATAAACTAATACCCATGGATACTTTTTGCAGCATTATTTGCCTATTTCTGCATAGAACAGAAATCCCCGCAGTAGAAAAAAGTCTCAAAGCTGAAAGGCCTCAGATATAGGATTAAAATCCAAACCAAGACTCCACAACTCTGTATATCATCAGCATACAGTTATTCCATACACTATAGACAGCTAATGGGGATAATAGTGTGGGGAATTCATTTTCTGAGAAAGTTCCCTGAGCATCAAGAATATCTCCCTTATCCCAGCAGAAATTCATTCCATAAAAGAAAGTAATCAGTTTCTAAGCTACTTGTTTTACAGTTTATCCTTAAGAGAGGGGTTGCTATTTTTGCATAGGCAGGGGAGGGAAGCAATTAAACAGCTTTACAGTCTTCATGTGGAGATCATGCGCCCACCAACTTTTTCATATAGTTGGTATTAAATCACAAAGCACTCAATTAACTTCTAAGCAAGGTTTTGCTTAAGATCACAAGAAGAATTTAGAGCCTAGGCTTTTATTCTGTGTTGGAGTACTGGGTGAAAACATCCCCATCGTAAACCCTTAAAAATGTTAGGGAAGGATTATAATGGAGATGCGGACAGACGCTTAACGACAATGGATGTTAGTGGACACTGTTAGAAAAAGGGAGAAGAAAGAGGACAAGTGAATTTAGACCATGAGCTCGTTCACTACTTAAGCACAGTGGCAGCAGCAGTCAAGTGCCCGCGCTTCGTATGGGACATACTAGGTACATAGTAGCACTGGAGATGCATGTTGCTCATTGTACCTAGCAGATTATGCAGCACTGAATCAGTTAATTGGCTCACTGAATAGACTTCCCCAGATCATAAATACCAAAAAGCTTTTTGAATACTCCTTTCAGGATGTACTGTATAATTAGCAGCAGCAGCTCGGCTTATTAATGCATCTCAACACGACACGGAATGAAGCTGAACAAGACACAACCAGAAAGCTGAGTTTTGGAGATTAGTTCTGTATCTATGCAAAGAAAGAGCAGAGCAAAGCACTTCCTTAAAATATTACAAATCAATGTCTGTAGAATTCAGGTCAAGAGAAGGCAGCTATCTGAATACAAACAAAAAAAATGTTAAAAAACTTAACTCAGATTTCTTCTGCAAGATAAAATATATATCCTTAAAATATGCTTTAAAAACCCAGAGTCTCCCAGCTAAAGCAAATAGATCTATCTGAAGGGCTTTACTCTACCTTCTATTAATATTAAAGGCATATTCGGGTTTTGGTAACACATCTCTCTCTTTCACTGTGTTTCACTTACAAGAAAATTCAAAGAAGCCTTGCTAACACATTCAAACCCTTAAGTTTAAAGAGGGAAGTAACAAAATATAAAATTATAAAGCTTTATTAGCGTACTGGTGGTGGAATAAAGACAGTTTAGAAATACATATCAATTAGTAAAAAAATTGCATTTTAAGAGAATATGATTTACTTGGAATCTTTCACTTCTAATCTTTAAAGGTAGTGGTAAACCCACTGGTAATACTTAGTGCCTCTTTTCCATATGAAATTAGAATGAATCTTTCATCCCAAATACTGTAAATATTGTCTGTATGCCTTGTTGCAACATTCAATAAAGGCACTAAATAATACTACTGGTATAAACGCTACAGCATTCAATTCATACAACAATATATTCAATCGGAGAGGGAGGACACAGAAACCATACTTACAGGTAGCAATATTTCTTCAGGAGCTTGAAGACAAGAGGATACTGCTATAAGAGGGATAATGAAAGTCACTGACCCAGTAATCTCTGATTTAAAGGGCTTGCAGAAAGAGAGAGAGAAAAATCCTATGAGGGGGCGAGAGAGAGAGAGAGCTGAAATTCCAGTCTTTCTGGTCAGCTTGGTTTTAGTTTTCTTTGTACTAAAAATCCACATTAAAAAGTCTCTTTGCCGGAGTTGCCTGCCAAGCTGCTGCCGACTTGAAAACTTCCAGAGTACAAAAGCTTCGGGCTTCCTATGATAAGGGCATTCTAAAGATGCCTTCAAATGTTTACACTAAGAAATGTTTCTCTGGCAATGAGCCCCAGATCTTTCCCTTCTGCTAGCTGAGTCTGCTGGAACTAAAAACTGAGCTCTTGGCTGCTCATTTCCCTCCCCCCACCTCCGGTTCTGTTAGACTATTTTGTTTTTCCACTATCAGTTATGTGCTAAAGCTTGATAGCAAATGGCTGTGCTAGAAACCTCTCCACCCTAACCCCTTCTCCACTACTAAAAGAAAAAGTCTTTATTCAAATACAGATAAGAACATAGCCTCCATAAAAGGATAACCAGTCAGCTCTTCAGCTCATGTCAGGATGGCTAGTAAAATTAAAATCAAGTACATTACTATTGTAATGTGTTTAGATTACTACAAAATAGATTCTTTCCACCAGTTGAAATATTTCAACAGGCTGAGAGTGAAATTCATATTTCAGTCCAAATATTAAAATTAAAACATGTTTGTTGCAAATATTCTTCCAAATTACAATCAAATAAAGATCAGTAATGAGTTCAGGTTCTCTCCCCTCCCACTGCCCATATATGAAACTACAAGAAATGGAAGAAGGATATGCTCACTGGGCCAAATCTGGCAAGGTGTTGAGGCGCTTAATGCCTAAAGGGCCTGGGATCGATGTTCCCTTAACCTTTCATCTCTAGGCTTACAGTTAGAATCCCATCCAAGTCAGAGAGGACTAAAAGGTTCTTGCCATGTGATGGCTTTTTGGTGCCCCACGACAAATGAGTTTAGTGGTCTAACTCCTGTTTCTAGTGGATAAGGGTCCATTGTTACAAAGCCACCACTATCACACCGTGTTGTCAGCCTCAGCAGAGAAGCCAAGCACTAAGAGAGCATGGAGACTGAAATACTCTCAGTTCACAGTGCAGGGTGTTCCTCTAAACCAGAGCTGAAATCCAGTAGAAGAGCTATATGGGGTACATGCATTTCCTCGGCTACACCCATGCCATGGATAAACAGAAGACTTATGGCTCCAGGATTCACAGTAAACAAGCTGAGGGTCAAATTCATCTCTGCTGTAACCCCACTAACTACCATGTATTTGCCCCCCATTTACTTCAGGCCATGTATTTGCCCCCCATTTACTTCAGGCTGAATTTAGCCCCCATGTAAAAAAGCACATTAAATACACACAACAAAAGTGATCAACATATTGTAAACATTAAAAACCCTAAAACTGTTGTGAAAGAAAAGCTTCCACAGATGTTCTTGTTGCTGAAGAGGCACAACTCAGAGACAGATGAAGAAAATAGTGTTAAAAATTAAAAGGGACTGAAAAAGCCCTGCCAAGTGGATTGTAATATGATACAATTTTTGCTCAAATTGTTTTAGGAAAAATGCTAGGTAACAAGTTTTTAAACTTCAAACTTCACCCTTGTGTCCTCGTGGGAAAATGTCCTGGTTTTCAGAACTGGATAAACCTTCAGATTTTATCACTTTGCAGTAAAATTTGGAACGAATATCTTTCTCTTATGAATCCCATAAATGGTTTCAGTTAATTTGCTTCAGCTGCTGAACATGTCTGCTCACTAATATTTTACTTCTAATTCATTGTGATGGATGGTCTCTCTGCGTTGCACAATGCCCATGTCTGTGGTCTGGTTAGTATCCACAGAACTGCGATACAGGTATGCTGACCAAAAATGCAAGTTTCCTAACAAGTATGTTTTTAAGGAGTAACATTATCATCTCTGGCCAAAATCACCTCCAGCATAAGTAGAGGCAATTCCTTTCAAGTCAATGTAGACTTCCTGTGTACACCAGATGTGAATTTGGGGTCTTGCACCTTACTGTAGTCTGTGAGGTTTTGAATCCCTTTTATCTACAAATGCCAGAACATTGAGGGGGGAATGTACATCGTGTAGATATACATGTGTACACACACGGACCATTTTCATTTCAATATTTGCCTAAATGGTAAAGGGAATGGGCTGTATCAGTTTACATGAAGGAAGACCTACTCTGCTACTTATATACAAGGTATCTCTCTCTCGTTAATAATTAGCTTCATGACTTAGAATGCTGGTGCAAATGTGAACAGCCAGCGTGTTTTCCAGACGCTTTCTTTAAACATGACGATCATCATAATGATCAGTTGTTTTCATCCCTCGATTTTATTTGTAAAAGAAAAAAATGCACCTGATGCACAATAAAGAATTTTTTTTTACTATTCTATGTCTGAGTTTCAATTTCAAGTGTTAAACAATGGCCTAAGCAATCGTAAGGTGAAGCGTCAAACAATACACTAATTTTCACGTTCTATTCAAGGAGAGATGCTGTTCTTTAATGACAAAATCCACACGATCCGAGAAGCTGGGCTGTGTGCGGCAAGTTCTGCAGAGAAAAGATCCTCTCCTTTGGCTGAAAGTGGCATCAAAGTTGCTCTGTGACCAGGGCTGTCCTTAGGATTTATGGGGCCCTATGCAGTATTATTAAACTGGTGCCCCCTATGCCTGACGGCAGCCTGGGCTCGCATGTGTATTTTATATAAGGGTGGACTTTTGAAGGATTTATTTAAAAAAAACTGTATGTCTGAAGATCCAAGCATTTGAGGCTAAAGATGAATACTCAGATTGTGCATCTAAAAATCTATGCAAGGATTTTTTTGGAGTTGTGATTTTATAATCTTCAGCAACACACTAATGACATATTTTTAAAGCATATTTTAAACTCCAGACTAAAATGTTCTGAGTAAAAAGAAAAGGAGTATTAGTGGCACCTTAGAGACTAACCAATTTATTTGAGCATAAGCTTTCGTGAGCTACAGCTCACTTCATCGGATGCATTCAGTGGAAAATACAGTGAGGAGACAGTACAGTAATGCACAACTGGCTTTGTCAGTAAATTCAGAAACTGACAGTATATATCTGGGGGTTGCCAAATGCCTGTTAAATGGCTTCATTACCACTTGAATGGCTCTTTAACAGTTTCAATGTTGTGCTAATAGGTCTGGAAGGCTTTTTCACTTTTAAGGACTAGAGTTACCAGCTATGTTGGGCCTTGGGTGTGGGGCGAATTGGGCAGGAGAAGCTAGAGGAAGCCCCCTAGTGGATGCCCAGCCCCCTCACAAGGGTTTGGGACAGACTCATGGCTGGCAGCACTGAGTTCAACGGGCTGAGGTGAGATCCTCAATTCAGACTACTCTCTCTCTGACCATTTTCTGGAGGAAGACTCACCAGGCTGCAGCAGCTAGCTGTGGTGGGAGGCTGCAGGAAAGGTCAGAACAGGGATAGGAAGAGGTGGAAGGGTGGACACTAAGACCCAGGGGTGCCCCAAATTTTCAGGTGCCCTACGGAGCCTCGTATGCTGCATATACCTAAGGATGGCCCTGTCTGTGACCATCACTACAAACATATTTTAAGTCTATGCAGTGCCTACAGGGTGAGTGGGAAGTGGGAGAAGACTAGATGATCCACAGCTAAATGGATCCATTAGATCTGCCCTTCCCTAGCCCACACTTTGTTCATCCCTAAAAACCCAGGGTCTTCCTGATAATTATGTAAACACAGGAAACCAGGCCCATCCTGTCTGCACTGGATTATTCCAGTCCTCATCACTTCAGCAATGAAGTTCAGCAATGCAGACTAAGAGACTGATCCAACTCCCATTGAAGTCAAGTGCAAAACTCCCATGGATTTCAGAGGTGCAGGTCAGCCTAAGTGGGGAGCTGCAGAAGGTGGGTATGCTGACAGAGTTCCTGATCCAGCAAGTTGCTGAGTGCCCTCGGCTCTGACAGACTTCCAAGTCACACAGCACCCTGCAACATTAGGCCCAGGCATTTCTGAAACCTGACAGGACTTTGATGAGAGTTAATGTCAAAGAGAACAGGTCCCCTTAACGATGAAACAAGGTGAGAATGTGCTACTGCATCATAGTACCAGAAACCGGAGCAATTTCACTGAAGCACTGTGTCCTGTCTCCCACGTGGGTGGTGAATTTTGTCTCCCCAGTCCCTCCTCTTCATATAAAGCCAGACTCCTAAGATCTTACATGGGTGAAAATAGTTTCACCTGTAGTGAATCTATTGGCAGGTTAGTTTGCTCTCTTTTCACATTAGAATGGGTTTTCTGGAGCATTATCCAGCAAGCTATATAAAATACAACCTGTTCTTTGGTTTCTTAAGCTAGCATGCTAGGAAGAAGCCACTGGTTTTCACATTCCCCACTCAGAGATGGCCAAACAAGTGAACGATAAAGCCAAGTTTCCAACACAGCACAAGATAAGGTTACAGGCTTCTTGCACATCAAGTACCCTCTGCCTCCTCACAGGATACTGAGTGCTGGAGAGCAGAATTCACGACACAGATTAGAGGCACATGCTTGATACTTCCCATAAGCTTACAAATGCCCAAAGGACACCCTTTGTTTCACTAAGGGCACGTGCACACTTGAAACGGTGCCTACAGCTGCGCCATTGTAGTTCTTTAAAGAAGATGCTCTACACCAACAGGAAAACACTCTCCCATCAACCTAGTTAATCCACCTCCCTGAGAGGTGGCAGTTACGTTGGTGGGAGAAGCTCTCTCACTGACATAGCGCTGACTAAGGGGGGCATGAGGTCAGTATAATAATGTCACGCAGGGGTGCAGATTTTTTTGTTTTTGCAGCGTAGATGTACCCTGTGACACCTTGGCCAAATCACTGAATCTCTCTGTGATTCAGTTCCCCAGCTGTCAAATGGGGATAATGGTTTAATAACTAACCCAATTCTGACTATTATGCCATGGAGAGTCATAACCTCAGAACCTCTGGAGCTATGTGTGTTAGTGCTGTTGAGCTTTACACCACATAATAGAAGAGTTTAACTTCAACTCTTCAACAAAAAAAGTATCACTGATATGTGCCACTTGCATTTGAGTACAGTGGTAAAGGTTTCCAAGCTAATGAGTTCCAATCAGTGGTGATCAAGGCAACTGTTGAAGTTTCTTCCTTGATAAGTATCAAAAAACATTCTTTTCAAAGGACTACTGTCGTAGAAACCTGACAACATTTTAAAGGATCTCTCAGGTGCCTAACCTTCAGGATATATTTTCAGCTTCAGTGACAAACAATTGACCTCTTAATTTATGAGCCATGACTTTGCTGTGTTGTCTGAAACAAGAAAAGCATGTAACTGTGACCTAAAGTGAGTTTTAATGAGGGTGCATTTCCATTAGTGTGATAGAAAGGCATGCTTTTACTCTTTAGGGAATGAAGGAAGTTACCTGTGATACAGCTACTGATAACAGCTAATTATCAATGTTAGCAAGATGATTTTTAACCCCCAGTGCAAATTTCAAACCAGCAGAGGAAGTATTGCTGTGTAGAGCGTTTGGCCCAAAATCTGTGCAGGCATAACTCCTTTGATTTCAATGAGAACTTTGTTTTTAATGGGTAACAGGTAATATTTGGAGCTCCTAGCAGAAAGCAAAGCAAGGGAGGAACGATGGTCTTCAAGTAAAGCACAGTATTGGAGTCAGGAGTTTTGGGTACTAGTGCCAGGTCTTATATAAACTTCTGTGCAAGTTTTTTGGGCAAATCAGAACCTCTCTGCATCTTAGTTTCCCTATCAAATAGGGACAATGATGTTTACCCACCCTCCAGGTGTGCTAAAAAACTTAATTCATAGGAGCAATATTCTACCTTCATCTCACTTGTACAATCTCATTGGCTTCAATGGATTTACACCAATATAATTAAGGACAGAATCTGACCCACTACAGTCCCAATTCTCCAAATCAGTTGGTAACGTTACAGATACAATAGGTTTCAAAGCCATTCATGTGCTTGATTGCCAAACGGGGGCTCTATATTTGCAAAGTGCTTTGAGATCCTCAGATACAAGAGGAGAGCAAAGTGTTATTGGATCTCAAAATCCCATGAGAAATTCAAAATGATTTAGTTATGTTTACTGAGTAAGAAGCTTTATTCGTTAAAATTGTTCTTTTGCAAAAGAACTGGAAGTTAAACTAAAGTGGGGAAAACTGAAGCAAGATGCTTTTGCCTTCTTTTACAGCAAACAAAAGAAAGGTGTTTTTAAAACAAGAGTTCTAAAAAAAGTTGTTGGTAAATCTTCACTGTAAAGTTAAAAATTATACTTGCAAATAACATCTTACCTCTGTTACTAGGAGGTGGGAGAGAGAGAGAACCTGTATCTTTTTGCTTTTGCCAATGGACATAGCATGAATGTCATTTTGAAGTCCTTTTTGGCATTCCTTTTGCTTATTGTTGACCCTAAGAAGGTAGAAATTTTATACTGTGAGCCGATCAGGAAACCACCCCGTTCACTAAAGCAGGGCAAACACTGCAAAAAGAACAAAGTTACAAATATTCTTTTGAATAAAAACCAAAAGCTTGTTTTGTTGGTATTCAAAAGCGCTATTTTCTACTAGCCTTCATTCCAATGAGCAAATATTTGTTCACTAGAATGTGTGGTAAATGCTAATTCACATGAGAAGTCATGATGGGAAGATTCACCTAGTCTCCTTGAAAGCTGTGCATATCTTTTGGAGTCATCTAATTAGGGAGTGACTGCACTGGCTAATTGCACAGTACTAATGGTGAATACTCAATATAATAGTTGAAGTGGATAGTTTAAGAGCAATCAACAGAATTAATATATTTGTTACCCACTTGTCACGTAACAAAATAATAAATATCAAAGCCTGCCTATGAAGAATTCACATACAGAAGCAGAAAAAACAGCTAGATTTGTCAAATAAATCATTCACTGAAAATAATTCACCCAGCTCTACAAAGTCCATAAGGAATAACCAGGCTATATCACACCATCTCATTCAAGAATATAAATACCTAGAATTTTGTTATATTACTATAGAGAAAATTTTCACACGGGAGATTGTCACCACCTTGCTTTTATATCTGATGCAAGTAATATGCGGCTGCTCAAGAGACCAGGGTATCACTGTACCCTCTAATGACAGAACGGCACAGTGTTGCAGGCAGGAGCAAAGGAAGGCAGTTGGTCGCAACAGAAATAAGGGATTTATTAGTTATTCATAGATTTGAAGGCCAGAAGGGACTATTGTGATCATCTAGTCTGACCTCCTGTATAACACAGAACATAGACTGTTCTCCAAATAATTCCTTTTGAACTAGAGCATAACATCTTTAAAAAAAAACAAAAAAACCCACCAACAACACCACCTCCACCCACACACACCACACCAAATTTTGATTTAAAAACTTGCCAGTGATGGAGAATGCACCATGACCCTTGGTAAATTGTTCCTAATTGTGTGACTGTAGTCCTTGTGCTTATAGACCAGGGGTATGTAACACTATTGGGATGGTGCAGGAGGGCCCCAACTCTCTTCTGCACAAGTCAGCAGCATTAGCTGTTATGGTGTGAAAAGGAAAACATGCTATATAGAACTCTATATTTGCATGGATCCTTCACCTCACCACAAACATGGCTGACTAACATTACAGCTCTTTACACTTAACTATAGCAACATTAATGTGAAAAAACAATATATAAATAGATGTTGTATGAAGTATAACATTCACTTTGTGAGTCTGGGAGGATTTTACCGAATGGAAGACGAGCATAGTAGATGGAGAGGAAAAGCACATGGCTTCTATTTTTTGTCAGGAAACAGAGGAATACAATAGAATGATTCCACAAATATGGTCACAATTAACACGCCTGCACAGAACTCATCCTTACAGTAAGTGGTGCAGGGTTAAACGAGGACACGGTATTTGCTTCTGCAAAAACTGGTCTGTAATTATGCACCAGGCAACCCTACACAACTATGCTTTCTCCTAAATCAACAGGAAGAGGGAAGATTGGGTCAATATCAATGTAAGTCAATGATATGGCCAAGTTTACAATGAATATCTGGTCTCTGGAAGACTCACGATACTGTGTATTTCGTTATGTTTTAGATGCTATGTGACTTGGGTAAGAGACCATTCCCTTTGTTTTTCTAGGACACTAGTCCTCTGGCACAAATGACTTGAGCATTGACTTCTAGTAGCCAAAACTACATGTTCCAGATCTCATTAGAATGACTTCAACTTTGGATTCTCTGGAGAATGATCCATTTATTTCAGTGTGGCTCCTCGCTTACTCAAGCAGTAGGAAATTAAGGATGGCAGAATCAAGCCCTCACTTAGAACTTTAAATCCTTCAGCACTTTCTGTTGTTGATTTGTTGTTTTAGTACTATAAACATGCACAGTGAGTCACAGTATCCATGACAATTGCTTTAACTAAGCATGTTGTGGACTTAGTTATAACTGTTCCCCTGCACAGAAAACCAAATGTGTCTCTTTATCCAATGCCAGTGTCCATATTCAGAGTCGATTTATATTTTTTCTTAGAAAATTTCTCTTCCAAGGTTTTATTTAATATATTTTAATCTTCTAAAAAAATATGTGTAAGATCAGGAAAAGAAATACAGGAAACAATTACTGGCCAGATCCTCAGCAGCTGTAAAGCAGTGTAGCTCTGTTGAAGTCAATGGAGTAATGCCAATTCATTGCAGCTGAAGATCTGGCCTGCGGACTGAAAATATGGATTGCTGTTATCCATAAATTTATATTATTCATAATTTATCCTCCCAAAAGGTTTAAAGAAAACACACTCTTTGAGGAGATCAAATACAGTCTCTCCTCCAAAGCTTTTCTACTGGAAAACACACTCCTTGTACATCAACAGTCACATTATAAAAAAAAATAAGTCACTACTTTTAACAATGCTACTAATTTCAGGTTAAGAATGGCATGTTGAAGCATCAAGGTTCATTCTAGATCTCCTGGCAAGAGTTCCATAAAAGCATTCCCTTGACAGTAAGCAGATGCAAAAAACAAACAAAACAAAACAAAACCTGCTTGTGCAGAGTAGTACTGGCAGGGGTGTCTGAACACATCTTTTTGACAAAAAAGATTTATATAGATTGGGGCAAGTAAATGTTTCTTCACCTTATAAAATGACTGGCTGACTTCAATCAAATGAAATATCTATATCTTGCTGCCAGGCTGTTATTTTTAATCCTGTCTATAATTCTGAAATTACTAATAGATCTTGGGCTAGACCCTCAGCTGTACAGAGCTTCACTTGATTTGGCTGAGAAGTAAAGGGAGTTTAAAAAAGCTGCACGCCCACAGTCCCTAGGGCTGCTGGGGCTACTTTGCTCTGACTTAATTTAGAGCACCCTTTGGGCTCTAAATTATACCATCTTGTTCAGTGATCCCTGAAAGGTCATGCCAGGGGGAAATCACCAAAACAGAGTGTTACAGCCATACCCCTTCTACTGGGGGCTTGAGAGGGGCTGTATGCCAGCTTGGGATTCCCCAGCTGCTTGCTTAGGGCAGTTTCACAGTCCTAGTGCACTGCGAGAGTGGGGCTAAGGGAGTGCAGTCCAGGCCAAAAGCTGGCCTCGTGTTTTGTCTATTTTCAAGTACCTCACAGAATCAGAATGTCATGAATGGGTAATGTCTCTGCAGGAAAGGGAAATACTGGTGCCTGGCCAGTCTTCTCACATGGAAACTCCTCTGTAAAGAAAAAAAGGGGAGTTTGGGTGTTTAATCATCATGATGTAACTTTAAATATAAGAGGTGATTGGTACCTGTTCTTGTGCTTCCTGCATCTATGAAGACTCTTTGGAAGAGAGTCTCCTGCCCCTCCTTCTTGCCTGCTTTTGGCATAAAGGACTGCATGGCTAGAGGAAAAGGAAAAGGCCAAGGTTTTTCCTATGCCTGACTGTCCTATCACAAGGCTGTTGACAGCAGACATAACTTTTGGCTGCTCTAACTTATACTGGGGGACTGGTCGGGCCTACAGCTGGCCCAGGATTAAAGGAGTGCAAAAGTCATTTTGTAATCCCCTATTGAGCCATGCTGGGTGCTTATTAGAGTTGACAATTTAGACTTAAACTGGCCCTTGAAAGTGCATACAAAAATCATGAATTTGATGCAGTAGGAGGCAGGAGGCAATGAAATAATTAGAGAGAGGTGTGAAATGACCAGAGCAAAAGATGAAAAGAGACTGCAACTTGTGTAGTGCTGGTCCCCTCTTGAAAATGCTTAATACGGGATGGAAAAAGAGGTCAAAAATTACTTACTGTTAAAAGTTAGAGGAAAAAGTGAAATATTCCAAAAACTCATCCAGTTTTGGAAACCTGAAAATAGTGGGAAGAATCATTGTCCCACACTGATTTGCCCACAACTATGTTTACAATCTTTGGCTCGACTCCTCTCCAGCATCTTTAAAATAGGTTGTTCTTGGTCTCTCTCTGTGATCACTCTACCAAAGGCCATCAGATCAAAAAAAGCCCAGGATCATTCCTGTAGGGCCCAATTTCAGAAAAGGTGAGTACAGAAAGTTTTAAAACATAAGCCTGAATAGGGAAAAAAAAGTTTTTTTTAAATTAAGGTTGACTTTTCAGTAAAGACCAGCTGCTTCCTAAGGAACAAACCATCTTCACCAATATGCCCACACAATGTGTAAAACCAAGCAGCCAGCCAGCAAGCTGATAAAACTTTAGGAACTTTACACTATCACTATTAATTTAAAAGGAGGAAGGTAGAATAGTTGTAAAATACGAAGAAAGTACATTTAGGTGAATAAATCACGTCTAAACCATAAAGTTTCCGTGCTGTAAGATGTGAGAAATAAAGACAAGTTTCAAAATCATTTTAGAAAAATTAACTAGGACTTGCACATATATAACATCACTTAAATAAAAACACTAGTGTCTTTGGGATTAACCAAAATGTGAAATTGTAGTCACCCTGACCAATTTGCATCTACATCGCATCTTTTTACTCCTCCATTTGCACGCTTTGTACAGCCTCAGCTGCTATAAATTGTCATAGCTCCATTAAATGTACTTGAACTGAAATCAATGGAGCTATGACAAATCACACCATCTGAGGAGCTTCCCCACAGTTGTTGGGAATTGTAGGCTCTTTGGGGCAGGGACCGTATTTTATTATGGGTTTGTACAACACTTGCCACACAGAGACCTTGATCCTGGTTAAGGCTTCTGAATACTAAAGTTCTATCTATGTACTTGCTTTGTTCATTGTATGGAGGTGCTCCTGTTACCACTACACATCAAGCTCTGCAAAACCATTTTAAAGACCAAACTAACTGTTTTGTTTTATTGTCAAAGGAAAATGTGCAGAGATGCAGGAATAGCAGCGTAGTATGCAAGAGAAGTGCAGTAAGCTTGCAAATGTTTCCCAACATACTCACTGCAGACTATAGCTGTAAACAGCTTTAATAGCTCAAAAGATAATTAAAAGAACTTCTAAATAATACCTTATCTTTAACTCAAACATGCATGTAAAGCTCCATTGCCTGAAGGCCTTATCAATTCAGAGAGAACTATAAACATTTGGTTGCTTTACAAGATGCAGTCTTCTGCAAATGTGCAGTTTAAACATAATGGTGGGCCTATTTAGGGATCAAGGTTATCATTTTTTCAATCACAAGAAATGTTGTTATGTCAGTGATCTTTCAACACTAAACGTCAATATCTATGGGAAGATTAAAGCATTTGGCTTGAGTGTATTTAAAGGGAGGATTATAGAATGTGTGGTTTCCATGGCTATGGGTTAGACAGTACACGCTTTTATAAGGGTGAAATTCCAAATCAAACTGGTAAACATAAAATTTGATCTTCAAAGAATGTGCAATAAGCCCCTGCCCCCATTTCTCCTTTTAGTCAATATATATTCAAATACTAAAAGAAGTCAGAAAATTGTACTGTACCAAAAAACACGATGAATTTCAGATACACTTAAGATTTCCCCAGCAAAACTACAAAGCTACCCTGCAATCCAAAGGGAACCTGCTGAACATGAAATGCACCAAACTTATCCCTCCTCCCTGCCCCCCCACAATTTTTCCTTACTATGTTGCTAAGGATATTTTCTTCTCTAAAGAGATATTTTACAAAGGGTCTGGAGGGGGGAAGCTTTTGGTGCCTTAATCCCTGCCATGTCTTACTACCTAAGGACTAGCTTAAGCCATTTAGCTAAACCCAGAGTTAGGGGCAGTACATAGTTGCACCACACCAGAAGAGCTCTGGAATGGAATTGTGATTCTTACTTTGATGGGGAGTAAGTTACTTCACCCCTTTCTGAGGCACATCTGATACCCTGCCATGTGATTAGTGAGCTTAGCTATACCGATCAGTAAGTAAGGGGACAGAGCCAAAGCTCCTCCTACTCAAAGCAGGCCATACTGGATGAAAGAGATTTAAAGGAACGCCTGCAAGCCCACCAATGATTTGAGGGCTCCAAAATGTCAGGGCAGGACCTGATGGTACAAAAAGACACTGCTTGCTCCCTGGAGTGCATGAGGATTTTCCTATTTCCTTTTGCTCTTGGTCTCCCAAGGCCTTGTACCACGTGTTGGTTAGTTTTCCACCAGGATGCACAGTTAGTTTTATAATTTCACCTAAACATTGAAGCAAGACTTTAAAATGTTTCACTTAAAAAAAATAAACTGAACTATAGCTGCCATCCTTCTGCCTGACGGGAACGGGGAGGGACTTCTTTTGGAGCCAAATAATGCTGCATAGTAGGTCTATCCTTACCATTTGTGAGGAAGCAATAAAGACCCTGCAAGTTGTTAAAAGGAGGGATTAGACCACTAGTTTCTTCCCATTCTGGTCCTGCTACCAAAAGGGGCAGGAGGGGAAGGAGTGTGGACAGTGATGATTTCTCATCCCTTTCTCATCCTCAGGGAAAAGAAGAGAGGTTACGTAGTATGGAGGTCTGGCATTCTTTGAGTCATCACGACTTTTTTTTTTTTTAAATCCAACTGTATCTAGAGACTGGATCCAAATTTTTTTGAATTCATAGAATTGCTCTCTATGGCGATAAGCTCTTCCTTTGGCTGCTAACTTAGACACGTCCGATTACCACTGCTTTATTCTCACCGTAAAATGACTCTTCCATTTTTGTAAAATCAGGCACTGGGTGACCATTGCAGCCCTTAAGAACTAAAGTCTTTGTGGCAGAGTTAAACCCAGCTTCACAGGTCAATCACCTAGGATTGAATTTCTGGCCGAGGTTCGGCTGCTGAAGCCAAGCACTGCTTTAACTCTTGTGCGCTCCTCTTGCCACAGTTCCCCAGTTGCTAGCCAGGCCCACCCAAACCCGCGGCATATGCGGCAGTGTTCCGGCTTTCTTTGTTACAGTGCCAACAAATATCAGAGGATAAGATGTTTTATCTTTGGCAATCTTGGGGGCATCCAATACAGAATGCTACAGAAGCATTTCTAACATCCTGTAATCTGTTCTGCTACTGGGATTCTTTTAAGGGCTTTGATAAATCCCCTTCCCATGGTTTCACACAGAACACCAAACTAATTGAGTTCCTCTTCATTAACAAAGTATGTGTAGTGGACTTGTGCCTGGAGAGTTTATGAAGAAAGCGATCATTTATCCCACAAAAGTCAATATAGGCTGCTATAACTCAAAAACTTTAATCCCGCTGGTACCTCCAGAAACATCTCCCGGCATTTAAGTGACCTTCCCAACATGGCACACTATCTTTTTTGAAACAATAGCAGAAAGTTTGCCAAGCACACAATAGATTAAAAAAGACGATGGAACCAGTGTAATAAACAGGTGGCTTGTACTTGGGAGAGAGGAAACATAAAACCTACATATGCATCAAATGAGCCCCCAGAGTAAAAGTAAGGTGTGCCCAGTTCTCTTCATTAATGTTCAAAGCTTGTACCAAAACAAGTGAAAAAAAATCACTAATGGAATTTACTGAACTATTCAGTCTTCAAGCCAGTAATTTTATAAACTCAATCTGATCTAGAAAACAACAAATACTCTATTAAGAGTCTAGCCAAAGACTGTAGTTTGATCCTTTAAATTCAGACTCAAGTCATGTATGTAATTACACAGAAGGGAATTACATAGAAAGTATCAAAGACCTCTTAACTGTGGTGATTGATATGATCTTGGCTCACAAGCCCATTTGTAACATACCAAGTTTCACTGTTTCTAGTCCCTAGTGTTCTATTAATTGCTCTTTCATCCTAAAAGAAGGAAGAGAAAATGCTTTAAAAAATTTAATTAAAGTGAATGAGAGACTGAATACACAACCCAAGATAACTCTGCTTTTTAAAATTATTCTATGTAATTTTATTGATAGGGTATAACAAATCAGGCCTTTGGTCACTGGATAGAAATTTCCACAGTTGCTAGCCCATCCCTATCTGCTGCATCCACTTCTAAATAAACAAGTGTAAAGGAAAAACTATTACCAGAACCATATTACAAGAAGATCACCATACCATTACAACTTTGTGTGCACACAGAATTTTTTTCTTTTGGGGTTAGGCACCAGCTAAGTGGGAGTTTTGTGGAATGCAGAAGTGCCTAAATCTAGGATTTCGTCCCTATGGGGATCTGGGTGTAGGTATCTTGTCATAATTGAGCCTACCAATTTACCTTAATTGTGAGCTCAACGGTAAGGAATGAGTGAAAGTTCATAAAAATGTCACAATAAGCGAGAACAATTTTGATAGGAAAAAGTCCAAAAGGGAGACAAGAAGACTGGAAAAAAGAAAAGGAGTACTTGTGGCACCTTAGAGACTAACAAATTTATTTGAGCATAAGCTTTCGTGAGCTTCCGCTCACTTCATCGGATGCATCTGATGAAGTGAGCTGAAGCTCACGAAAGCTTATGCTCAGATAAATTTGTTAGTCTCTAAGGTGCCACAAGTACTCCTTTTCTTTTTGCGGATATAGACTAACATGGCTGCTACTCTGAAAGAAGACTGGAGTTAATCCAAATGCAAAGGCCTACTGATATAATTCAAGGACTCTGTTAAAATCATGCCTGGTAAACAAGAGAAGTGTGGGACTGGAAATCAATGAACCAAAATTGGTGGATCAGAAATTAGTTTGTGAAGCAACTGGTGAACAAGATTGATGACCAAAATAATGAGGGGATGGGCTATTCTACCCATCACTCCCTTTTGGGGTTCTTAAAAGACTTGCGGAAGAAAAACTGGGTGGGGGGAATGGCAGTAATTGCCGGCTGGGAGACAGGTGAACTACAAGGAGCAAGCTTCACCATCATGGCTACCATCCTTATCCCTTCTTGGGAGCCCAGGATCCAATGTCAGGTTTCAGAGTAGCAGCCGTGTTAGTCTGTATCCGCAAAAAGAACAGGAGTACTTGTGGCACCTTAGAGACTAACAAATTTGCTCACGAAAGCTTATGCTCAAATAAATTTGTTAGTCTCTAAGGTGCCACAAGTACTCCTGTTCTTTTTGCAGGATCCAATGTGATACCTTTGCTGTCCTGAACCTGAGCAATGTCCTGAACAGATTGGACCAGAGTGAGGGACCCCAATGTCACTGCCACCCCCACTCACATTGGATAAATCCCAAACACCACCTGGGGATGAGAAACTTCAGTTCCTGCTGTCAGTCCCCTATGCTTCCCCATTTCCCCTGGCCAAGTGTGTTCTTTTCCTTCTGTAGCCTATAGATATGTGCTAGGTGAAGCATAGGTATAAGTTAAGGCAATAATGCAATAAGCCGACAAGCCTCAAGGCCTGTAAAACAATAGCTGAGCCAAACTAATTATGGCATAAAGCCTTAAGCATAAATATCTATCCTAGAGTAACCCTAGAGCATAAGATGTCAGAAGACAGTATGCTGTAATGACTTCACAAGATGCTAGTTTATACTAGCTTGGGATATTTTTAAGTTAGAGACTTCAGCTGATGTTTGACCACAAGAATGCCATGGTTATTAATTGACGTATATGCTAATAAGCTTGACTTAAAAGGATTAATAACCTGTGGGAGAAGAGCACCCCAACATTATTAGGGTGAGGAACTACAAATAAAGAAAAGGGGTAGAAATCCCTACTGAATATGCATTAGACATAGTAGCATCAGCGTAACGCATTATAAAAGTTGTATCCCAGCCACTGTGCTTTGAGAGAGATAGATGTAGTCCTTGGGAGATGCCAGGATGACAACCTGGTGATGATGGTGAAGGGGAAGATAATTAACACTACAGGTTATTTTGCAAGGGGTGGTGTAAGTATATGGATGCTCAGCTCATTCTGTATTCTCTCTACCTGTCTTGCTGGGTTAGAGTGTTAGTGAATTTGCTAACTTTGTTAATAAAACTATTCTAAATATAGTGTGATTTCCTAAGTGAGAATGTTGCAACCGTGCACATCAGAGCTTCCAACCCAACCGTAATTTTGATAATGCTCGGTCTGATTCTGGGATAAGAACCTACCAAATTTCAGAGTGCTAATTGCAGAAACTAAATCAGCAAGGGTGATGTCATGGCATGGGTCTACTACCATCTAACCAGGAAGAAGAAGAAGAGGTGGATGAGCCTTCTTCTAAAACTACTAACAAAATCATGCAAAGCCCAGGATTTAGGGGTGATGGAGGACTTCGACTGTCTGTTGGGAAAACAACACAGCATCAGTTGGGAAATCAAAACAGCAGGGCCCAGATTATCCAACCAGTTCTTGGAATGTATTGGAGACCCTTTTTTTTATATTTATTTCAGAAGGTGGAGAAAGCTACTAGGGGAGAGGCTGTTCTAGATTTGATTTGGACAAATAGGGAGGAACTGGTTGAGAATTTGAAAGTGGAAGGCAGCTTGGGTGAAAGTGATCATGAAATGTGAGTTCAGATTCTAAGGAATAGTAGCAGGAAAACAGCACAATAAAGACAGTGGATTTTGGTAGCTAAGTTCCCATGGAAAGCAAGCCTAAGGGGAAAAACAGTTCAAGAGAGTTGGCAGTTTTTCAACATTATTAAGACAACAAGAACAAACTATCCCACTGCAAAGGAAAGATAGGAAGTATGCCAAGAGACCACCCTGGCTTAACGAGGAGCTCTTCAATTATCTGCAGCTAGCATTAATGAATAAAATCAATCAATCAAGTCCTACAAAAAGTGGAAACTAGGTCAAATTACAAAGGATGAATATAAACACCACAAGTATGAGGAACAAAATTAGAAAATCCAAGGCACAAAATGAGATTAAATTAGCTACAGACATAAAGGGTAAGACAAAGGGTAACAAGAAAACATTCTACATTATAAGCAAAAGGAAGACCAAGGACAGGGTAGGCCAATTACTCACTGGGGATGGGAGAGAAACAATAACAGAAAATGTGGAAATGGCAGAAAGGTTAAATGACTTGGTTTCAGTTTTTACCAAGAAGGTTAGTAGCCACTGGACATCTAACAGTGAATGCCAGTGAAAATGAGGTAGGATCAGAGGCTGAAATAGGGAAATGAACAAGTTAAATATTACTTATACAAGATACATGTCTTCAAGACACCAGGACATGATAAAATACATCCTCGTATACTCAAGAAGCTGACTGAGAAGATCTGGGCCATTAGCGATTATCTTTGAAAAGTCACGGAAGACGGGAGAGATTACAGAGGACTGGAAAGTGGGAAATATAGTGCCCATCTTTTAAAAGGAGAATAAGGACAAGCCAAGGAATTACAGACCAGTCATTTTAACTTCAGTACCCAGAAAGATAATAAAGCAAATAATTGGTAGAGACCTAGAAGATAATAAGGTGATAAGTCAGCATGGATTTGTCAAGAACAAATCATGTCAAACCAGCCTCACAGCTTTCACTGACAGGGTAACGAGCCTTGTGGATAGGGGGGAAGCAGTAGATGTGGTATATCTTGACTTCAGTAAGGCTTTTGATACAGTCACTCATAAACAAACTAGGGAAATACAACCTAGATGGAGCTACTATAAGGTTGGTGCATAACTGGTTGGAAAACTGTTCCTAGAGAGTAGTTCCTGGAGAGTCAGTGGTACACAGTCAAGCTGGAAGAGGGAGTCAAGTCAAGTGGGGTCCCACAGGGATCAGTTCTGGGTTTCTTAAACATCTTCATCAGTGATTTAGATAATGGCATCGAGAGTACAGTTATAAAGTTTGCAGATGATACCAAGCTGGGAGAGGTTGCAAGTGCTTTGGACGATAGGATTAAAATTCAAAATGAGCTGGACAAACTAGAAAAATGGTCTGAAATAAATAGGATGAAATTCAATAAGAACAAATGCGAAGTACTCCATTTAGGAGGGAACAATCAGTTGCACACATACAAAATGGGAAATGACTGCCTAGGGAGGAGTACTGCGGAAAGAGTTCTGGAGGTCATAGTGGATCACAAGCTAAATATGAGTACAGTGTAACGCTACTGCAATAAAAAATAAAAATAAAAAAAATGTGAACATCATTCTGAGATGTATTAGCAGGAGAGTTGTAAGCAAGACACAAGAAGTAATTCTTCCACTCTACTCTGTGCTAATTAGGCCTCAACTGAAGTATTGCATCCAGTTCTGGGCACCACATTTCAGGAACCATGTGGACAATTGGAGGACGTCCAGAGAAGAGCAACAAAAATGATTAAAGGTCTAGAAAACATGATCTATGAGGGAAGATTGAAAAAAATGGGTTTGTTTAGTCTGCAGAAGACTAAGAGGGGACAAGTTCACAGTTTTCAAGTACATAAAAGGTTGTTACAAGGAGGAGGGAGAAAATATGTTCTCCTTAACCTCTGAGGATAGGACAAGAAGCAATGGTCTTAAATTGAAGCAAGGGAAGTTTAGATTGGACATTAGGAAAAACTTCCTGTCACGGTAGTTAAAAACTGGAATAAATTGCTGAGGGAGGTTGTGGAGTCTGCCATTGTTTAACCTGCTCTTAAAAAATCTCCAAACACCTGTCAGGGATGGTCTAGATAATACTTAGTCCTGCCATAAGTACAGGAGGCTGGACTAGATGACCTCTTGAGGTCCTTTCCAGTCCTACAATTCTATGATGTTATAACCTATAGATCAAGCAACCCATTTCCATCTTATTTCTTCTCTTTCCTATCCCTCTCCTTTTTTTGTTTGTTTTGTGCTTAATAAGAATCTGGCTTAGCTGGCCAAGACAACATTTTGCAACACTGCTGTAAGCCTGTTAACAGAAAGCAGTTGAAAAGCAATGCCTTAAACAGCCTGCTGCTGGTACAATTCTTTGGCACCAGCAAAGCGGGGAGCCAGGGGGCCATGCCCATCCCAAGAATCTGCCCACAAGGAGTTAGTTCACCAAATGGGCAGATCCTTGCACTCCCACTGAGTCCTTTGGAAGTCATTAGGGCCCTGCCTGTTTGGGATTCATCAGGGGACTTGCATCAGTAGTATTTCCAATCTGCTTTCAAAAAAATCCCTCCAAAGGATTTTTAGTCTTGTTAAAGTAAACAGGTATAATGGTGCAACATTGTAGCTATATCCTCTGTTGGGCAGAAATATCTACATTTATATTGTCATGTTTAGAAGTCAATGATATCAAGAACTCGCTGCAACATAACACTTCCAGGACTTGCAAGTTTTGTTAAACCAAGCTCAGGCAGAAATCTGAAAGCCAGAGAGATCAGCTCATTTTTTACTTTTATTTTATGACAGATTGTTATAATTATGCTTTTACCAGTAAGCACAAATGAACACCGATTTTTACATTCTTAACATACACTGGATAACATCACCTGTAAACACAAGTAAATTGCATATAAGAGATGTCTTTTTAAATATTTCTTAAAGGACCCGTGATTCTTTCAGAGTTCCTCTCCTGAAGCTGGGTGTTCAAACAGTTACACTCAGAGTTAATTGGGGCCTCTAGTTTTAATTCTGATGGATTAACCAAACTAATTCCTGACAGCAACAGAACCATGCACAGTGAGCAATATAGCATCTATGTGTAGATTGCTCTCAACAAAACAATAGATAGCATCCAGCCTGCCTAACTGGTTGACCATATATTTTGTATCTATAAATAAGAGCTTCTCCTCACTGTACAGCAAGCATTTCATAATGAAAGTTTAGGAGGCCTTATTGAATTAGATCTGTATGGCTATTTGCTGTGCCCTTTTCAACCTTTCTAAAAAATGAGATCGTTCACCATTCCAAAAGCAAAACTCCTTGCAAACATCTGATATTGCTGAGTGACAGCACATCATTGACAAGAACCAAGCACTTAACAGCAAGGAAGTTCTTTTAGAACCTCATTACATATTAATATTGAATGTAAAGAAACACATATGCCTTCATAACATACAACCTCAACTTCGACCCAAAAATCAATACCTTTCCTTAGCAATTTCAAATAGACCCCTTTTGAAACACAAGCACAAACTGGATATATGACACTTGGTGCTATACCAGCTGCGGATTAGACACTGAGAGCTAAGTGGCCCCAACTCTGACAACCCCTTTGTTGGCTCTATGCCACCCAAGCATTAACCTGTATTGGGAACTCTTGGCTGCCGCTTTAGGAAAGGGTTCTGACTACTTTGCACTGCCTCTGCAAAGTGAAGCACCCAGACAAAGGGCTGAGGATCAGGCCCAGAGATTTTTTTGTTATTGGAATGTCTATATGCTGCTTTGCGGCACAAGTCCTCTCTTAATTATAGGATGGATGGCCAAGCTGGAAATACTGACTTTCCAAGGTTTAAAAAACTATTTTCTTTGTTCCTCATTTCCTTAAAGTGACATGGAAAAAGGAAGGGTAGTGGGATTTTCACTTTTTATGCTTCCTTAAAGAAAAAAAAGCCTAAAAGAGTGTGCGTGTAGGAGGGAGTTTTTTCTACTTCATTCTAGGTCTTGTCTACTCTGGAAGATTTTATGACAAGTGGAAAACTAGTGAAGTTATACACTTATAAAATTAAGATTGCAAGCTCAGCAACTCAGAGGGGAAGGGATTTTGAATCAGACTGTTTAAAATCCTTCGGCTTTTCCCTCGAGTAAACACTTGGTTGAAAGGATATCTTTGTTAACACACCTCCCTGTCAATTAAGGTGTAAGAGCTTACAATAAATGTTTGTGCCCCCACCCCAACAAGAGCAGACCAGACTTGACATTCCTGATATTTCTAATGCAACAACAAGCAGAAGCTTTTTAAAGGAGGAAGAAAATACAAATGAAAATTAACACACCTTTCAGGCCTTCTCTATATCACAAGGAATTAAAAAAAAAAAAAAAAGGACATACCCAATTTTAAAAAAAGTACTTTACAGGTCACTTTTAAGTCCTTCTCAAAATATTTCAGTGCTGACAGAATGAAAGCTTTTGATCTACAAACAGAATGAAAGGATAATTATTTACTACTCTAATTTCTCCATGTAAAGTCCATTCACTAGTGTGTGACAGGAACAGTCTTGCTCCAATCACAAATATACAATAAGCTTACATAATTTGGAGCTGTTTGTGGTGGTTAAGATCAGTGAGGCTATAGACTAATGATGTGACGTTTTGATTTCTGTCTGATCCTTCCAAAGATCGTTATAATTCTTTTGTTTGGGTGATGACCAATGTGTCCTAAAGTCTCCCCTCTAGATCCCTGACCAAGGGCCAGATTGCCTCTCTCATGGAACGGGGAGAAGAAAACTCCAAGGTTCACATAGTTTCCTCTACAGTGTCCTCACAAGTGGGAGAGGGGTAGGGAGGGGCTTGGCAACAGGTCAGATGAAGTGCACTAAGCCTCCCAACCCTGCAATTCCTGGAGATTCCATTAAGTTCAAAGAGTTGTATGTTTATTAATTGTAAATAAAAATCCTCTAAAGAAAATTGTATAATGTCTTGCAACTGGAGCAGGTCATCAGGTTCATTAAATAAATTCCTAAAATAGTTCTGGAGTTCAGAATCCAACAGGCAAGGAGGGAAGTCTGTACGTTCAGAGGTGAGAGAGCGCATATGTTACTGTTTGTATTTCATCTGCCGAGACATCATTCATTCTTGTGTTTTCCACTTCATTTGCCATGTCAGATGTGACCACAACATAAGACCCCTATAGTGAAAAAGAAAATTCCCAGTTTAACATCATAGCTTGCTAATCCGATGTCAAAAAGACAAGCATCTACTGGGTTGCTGGCTCAAGAGCTTGGGCTTGCTGGGATGATGTCCATGTCTAGGCCTCTGAAGTCTCTGCTTCGACATCTCTAACGTAGAAAGATATGTAAACATGTAACGGATTGTCTTCACCAGACATTTAGGTTGTGTTATAATGCAACTGACGGGTTCCCCCCAGGGTGCCACCTGGAACTGGGGTACCACTGAGCCCCCCTCACCTACCAGCCTGGGCTCTCTTGTACACTATACTGCTGTGACAAGCTGCCAAGCCCTCCAGGCTTCAGCCTGCACTTTCACCAGCGTACATACAGGCAGGGACACACCCAGCTGCAGTTATATGCAGGCAGGCTCTTTGACCAGCCCCTGCATGGGAAGGCTTCAGCTAGGGCACCTCCTAGCTCCTCAGGTACACACCCCCTCTGGAGTATAAACTGAATATTATACCATCATGCGCTGCACAGGGAACTGTACAGCGTAAGCTCATAAAATTCCCCCCTGCCCCATGTGGAGAGGAATATGCAACCATTTTCTGCCCAAGTTATGATTTCCACGCACTGGTTTAAATAAATTTTGTTTTTGCATTATCGACTACAAAAGATGATTGTAAATGATTATAAGGGATAGCAAACAGATCAAAGCAGATTACCTAGCAAAAAAAAAAACAACAAAAAAACACAAACTAAGCTTAATATACTAAAAAGATTGGATATGAATACCAGATCCTCACCTTAAGTGACGATACAAGTAGGCTGCAGATTCTTAAGTAGGCTGCACTTGCTTACAGCTTGGAATCCCCAGGTGGTCCATTCACAAGCTAAACATCCCTTTAGCCTGAATCCAGCACTTCCCCCAGTTCAGTCTTTGTTCCTCAGGTGTTTTCAGGAGTCTTCTTGCGTGGGGAGTAAAGAACCAAGATGATGTCATTCCCCTGCCTTATATAGCTCTTGCATATGGCGGGAACCCTTTGTTTCAAAGCTTGGTTCCCATGCCAGCGAGTGGAAGAAAACTGACATCCCAAGATGGAGTCCAGAACCAGGTGACCTGTTCACATAATCCCTGTAGAGTTACAGGAACCATCCCGCATGGGCTGTTTAGAGTGTTCACAGGAAGGCTCACCAGGTGGGAGCTAAGCTTCTCCTAAGGCCTATTGTTTCTTCCTAATGGCTCATTAAACTGAATGGGGCCTTCCCAGCCAGACATCTAGACTGACAGCATTTTGCCTAGTGGACGTTGCCCAGGAATAGCTATGCATGAAATAGATACATAGTCAATATTCATAACTTCAGAAACAAAAAATGATACATGCATACAAATAGGATAATCATATTCAGCCAATCATAACCTTTCCAATGATACTCACATGACTTATTGTGCATAAAATACATCATAATTATGATATAATCATATCATACTAATATCACTATGAAGAATATGGGGTGCAGTGTCACAGCAACCTTGAGGAATCATGTTTCCTAATATTGTGTTAGAAATGATTCGGTGGTCAGCACAGACAAGGAGAGCTGGTCATGAGTAAACCCTATTAGAAACATGGGTTAGCCACAACCAGCTGACAGGATGTTAACCGCTATCTGGCCCTGTCTACCCTGACTGCTAAAGTCAGGTTTAACGACATGCTAGCTAGCACAACTGCTCACAATTGTGTTTTAATATGGCCCAATTTTCCAGTGAAGACAAAAGCCCTATAAAGAAGTTACTTTTTATATAGATGAAATGAGGTGGAATTTTCCAAAGCACTGAAGAGTTAGGCACTGTAAATACATACACCTGCTCCTATGCCTCCTACTGGTCTCTGGCTGCTCAGCAGCATCTGATCTCTGTTTCCCTTCCCAGAGTCGGGGTTCTTCAATACTTGACCAAGACTGGAGTCCTATAGTACACACCTTCTCAAGGGCTGGCTTACTGCCATATAATAACAAACACAATCTCTCTTTCTCATCTCTCACTGGGTCACAGTTCTTCCTTTCTGAGGTCTGGGTCTCTGTCATTTCAATCCTTGTCTTTCTTTTCCCAGCCTCCCACCAGGCAAACCGTTCCTCCTCCCTGAGATCTGTCTTCAATTGTCCTCAGCCAAACATAAACCACAGACCTCTGACTGCCCTCTCTGCTCTCTCCCACTTAAAGTCACAGGGTTCCCAGGGACAGTTTTCTAGGACTGCAGTTTCTCTCTAGATTTTCATCCATTCCTTAAAGGTATACCAGACTGCTTCTCTCAAGAGCACAGGCCCAGCTCAACCAGCTCTCTAACTGGTTCAGCTATTTCCAGTTGCACCCCCCTCATACTTGACCTTCAATGATTCTGTAGGTGCTCAGTCCTGTTTATATAGTCCTTCCTGATTCCTTCCTCACTGCTGAGGTCAGTTATTATAATTAAACCTCCCTGACATCGTCAGCTGGGATCACCAATTATCACTGGGTTACTAGGTCACAGGCCAGGCTGAGCCCAGCTTCCGCACAAGGGCCAGCCAGTCTGTGACAGGCACTTATCTCGCACTGACTTTTGCTCTCTGTACGCAGTTACCACTTTCACCTATGGTACCACTCTTCACAACCTCAAAAGTATGCATTCAATAACAGTGAAATTCCACCACTCAGCAATCACTTACCCACTCTTGAATAAAATTTCAGTATGTGAGGATTAAAAGACTAAGGAAATAGATTAATTTTATTTTCCTTCACAGCCACATAATCTCCTGAAATAGCCCCAGAAATGTATATTGAGCAAGGCACAGAAAACATTAATCATTTCCAGTGCACTGCACTTTAATTAAAGGTCTACATTTGACAGGCAACACATTTAAGTGCTTTAAAGAACACTGTGTGTTTTTTAACAAGTCCTAATGCCATTTATTTTGAGTTTTACACAGAATACAAAGCTGAACAAAGGGCCAACAGTTACTAAAATAAAATACGTACTGTTCTATCAATTGATCATTAAACGGTTAGCATTAGTTTGATCGTTAATCCAACGTTAATGAGATTGCAGAGCCAATACTGATTAAAATGAACACAAGTAAATATTTGACTGACTTGTAGAATAACATCACTGACAGATTGATGTTAATGTCAAACTACTTTGTTAAAAACAAGCCACAAGCAATAAAAGAGAAAACTGCAAGCTTGCAATTGCTCCTGCCATAACTGACAGCTGATGTTCACGTTCATACACCAGGCCCTTCCTTCAGAAACAAAATACAATATAATACAGCAATAGTCCAAAGTACTATCTTACAGTACTGTTGGTGTTTAGATACCTATGGTAAACTTGTTAGAAATACCATAGATAAGTGGTTCTCAAACTGTGGGTTGAGACCCCAAAGTGGCTCACGACCCCATTTTAAAGGGCTGGTGTTAGACTTACTGGGGCCTGGGGCTGAAGCACGAGCCCCACCACCCAAGGCTAAAATTATATGCTGCACACCTGGAACACTTTGTGCAATTCCATAGTTGCATGGCCCTTGCAATCAGAACTTAGCATCTGGACAGGGCAAATCTACCCCAGGCAGTCCTCCACGCCATTGCAGACCCCACCCACATGCAACAGCCCCAAGTGCATGCTAAACAGGTGAGGAAGGGAAAGGAGAACATGAGACACACAACGTTAGGGGACTTTCTTGTTGGCACTGCTTTCACTGTTTGCACTGTTCAATGTTTGGTTTATGCACTTTGTTTTATTAATAGTTTTGATGTTGGTTTATTTCTGGTGTTTTAGTGTGCTAATGGTAGCTGGCCTGCCTGTCAACGGTCTAATATTATTTTTTCTTATACCTTTTTTCTCTTTTGGGGGGATAATTCATCCACAGTCACAAATAAAGGCTTATTTTATTAAGAATGTTTATTACCATCACATCATCTAATGTGTATTTCAAATAATAAAGATAAACACATGGCAAGGTACAACTGGGAAGTTGTTGTGATGTGGCATCCCATATGCTTTATGAAAATATGCTTATGATAAGAATATGCCATAACTGAGCTATACTTTACGCAAGATGGCTCACGTAAGGTACCATTGGAAAGGTTATGATTTACTGAATGTGATTATCCAATTTGTATGCATGTATCATTTTTGTATCTGAAGTTAGTAATATTGACCTGTGTATCTGTATTTCGTATTTGCTGCTTTGGGTCACTCCCACTCCTGACACTTCAAGGACTACAATGGAAAAGTCAGACATGGCTAATGGCCCATCAGCGAGGACAATGGACTGTGAAAAGACTTGGCCTTCCTGTGGACATTCCATAATGCTACTGACTCATGGGGTCGGATGATCTGGTCACCTGATACTAACCAACTGCTTGGTCTGATGTACTTTTCCATGGAGGCGTGGGGAATCAAACAAAGGATTCCCGCCTTATGGAAATTCTATATAAGACAGGGAAGAAAAACAATGATTGTCTTCAGCTTGCTTCACCTCTGCTCCCCATCCCAAAGGGATACTTGAAAACAAAAGGACAGTAACTGAAAGGGTGGGGGGAAAAACTGGGCCAGACTGGAAGGGCGTCTGGCCTGTGAAGAAGATTATTAGAACCACATTTAGGATGAGAATTCACATGTAACCAGTTTCTTTAGTGTATTAAGCTTAGTTTGTATACTCTGTTTTATTTTCTTAGTAATCCGCCTTGTTCTGTCTGTTACCTCCTTAACTACTTAAAATACACCTGTTATAGTTAATACATTTATTTCTGGTTTATAATATAACCCAATTTATATGATTTCTAACTGGGGGGGGGGGCGAGAAATTGTGCATACCCTCTTCCACATCAAGGGGAGAGGCGAATATAATAAATCTTTGGGACTGTACTCCAATCGAGGTGGACATCTGAGTGCTGGAGCAAGTCCCTTAAACTGAGTCTTCCCAGATCTGATCTGCAGCTGGGGGTGGCCCTGCCTGTGTGTGTGTTAGAGGAGGTTTTAAGAGCCTGGCTCAGTAAGCCAGGTTAAAAGGGGCCCATGCTGGCAGAACAGGTAGACTCAGAGGTATCTCAGCATATCAGATGACTTCCAAGGGGTCCAAACCATCACAGTTGTATCCAAACACAATTTCTCAATACTTTTATCAACATCAATCCATACTGTAAATCCACAGTTCCTGCCACACACTCCCTTCCCCGTTTCATAAGGAGTTATGTCACCTATAAGTACAATGCATGGCAATCAACTGCCACCCTCCCACATTAGATTGCATGATGTGACTGTACCCCATATATTGTAAATGTTGTACACACACTATAATACTATTCTTTGTCTTGCATTGGCTTGTGCAAGTCCAAAACGGGGGAGAACAGAGCATCCCTGATTTGTGTTGCCCAGGTGCATCCTGCTCCCACGGTGATAAGTGCACTTTCTGGTTAAGTCTATTGGTTCCATTGCTGGAAACATTCCTGTCATAGGTCTATTCAGACGGAAATGGGTCACCTTTGACTTCATAAAGATTGTGAAGAGCATAGCAAGCCATAATAATGCAGAGAGCACTGATGACACAGGAATCCAAATGTGCCTGTAGACAGCACCTGCGGTATTTCAATCTGCACAATGCACATTCAACCACCGTTGTAAGCTTGCTAAGAGGTTAATTAAACCTTCTTTTGCCAAGGCCTCTGAGATCAAGATATGATTTCATAAGCCAAGGCAAAAAGGGATATAGGGTCCCCTAGAATAACAATAAGGACAGTAGGTCTATTTATGACAATGTCATTAGAAGGGAATGGTGTCCCAGTCTGGCCACGAATGTAGACTCCTAATCGGTGAGAAAGTTTGACATCATGAACTTTTCCAGTGCAGACCACGTTAAGCCCATAAGCTGGCCTCTGTGGTCCACAAAAGAGTCTGCCTAACAATGGAGTAGTACCCTTTTCAGTTTATATATTCACGTACTTCTTGAGGAGGGTAAACTATGGACACATGAGTCCCATCAATGGCCCCAGTGCAGTCTGAAAACCTCATTCTTTCAAAAACAGCAGTTACTTCAAGGATATTGTATATGCCCATCACTTTAGGGTAAATCACATGCTTGATTGCCTTACCCGCAGTTGACTTCCCAATGCCAAACTGGTTAGCAACAGACCTGTAACAGTCTGGGGTAGCCAGCTTACAGACAGTTATTCCAGCTCTCTTCTGGACTAGTGTGGCTGCCCTCATGCATGTGTCGTGACACTGGACGGTTGGGGCAAGCTGCTCAGAAAGCTCCAAAACATGTAGCTTTCTTCATGAGAAAGTTCTGGACCCACTGCTCGTGACCCCGGGCCCGCATGATGATGTGATCCTACCAGGCAGTGCTTGAGGCCCTGCTCCAGAAGCATCAGAGTCCATAGGGGGCATCAGCAGTTATACCAAGAGTCATGAGCAGCAGCCAGTTAGTTCATGTCTTGCATGTCTGTATCATCCTCCTCCTCTAACAGGTGCCTTTGGTAGGTCAGAAAATGCTGCCAGAATGTCCAGCAGCAGTTCCCAGAGGCTCTGCCCATTTCCTGAAACAAGAGTGAAAGCCCAAGCAAGAGAAGCTCTTCAAATGGCAACACGTCCATCTTGCTGGCTCTGGTTGCTGGGAGCATGCAGATGCAAAAGATTGTTGGCAGGCTGCAACAACTTCCTTTAATGTCCAGGGTGGACAGTCAAGTTTTCCCACAATGCACCACAAACCAAGGGCTAGGGACTAGGAAGCCTGGGATACGGTGGTTTGACCTGGGTCTGTGTACTGCAATGTGGAAGCTGGTGCCCAGATTTGGGGTCCTCAGGTCACCAACAAGTGTGGTCACTCAAGCTCTGGGCTTGAATCTGTGGACCCTGAACTTTTAAGTCCCACTAACCCTGGGCTTACATTCAAGTGCAGACACAGTGACGAATACTAGTGGATTGCACTGCAGGATCACAGCCCATATTTTGCAAAGTACTTTGGGACCCTTCTCTATAAATGTAAGAAATTATTTATTACCTCTATTATTTCAGAAGATCACAAAGATCAGTGAAGAAATCATGTGAACTGATGCATTTCATTCTCCAGTCTGTTGTTTTTTCCAAATCTTTAAATACAACTCTAACACAGAAAGGAACCTAACCGTATAAATGTCATGAGACACTTTGCTCTCTTTTCTTCTGCAACCAGATGAATCTCTATATACAAAAGAGTCACAAGAGAGTTCAAGCATGAACGGTGGAAGCGCATATCAGGTTCACATCACTGCCCACAGTTTATCTGGCTTAGTGGTAAAGCAATTTGTTCTGTGTCAGTAACAGCATGCATGACATCTCACCGATAAAGAAGCCTCTGGGACTTGATTTATTTCTTGAGCAGTTGAAGATGAAATACCAGCTCTGTTATATCTTTTTCATGGACTCATCTGTAAATTATAAAATCAGCCCGCCTTCTAATCCCCCCAAAATAGTCTCAGGAATGGCAGTGGAGGTGTGGAGAAGAAGAAAAAGGGAAATGTCTTTAGACACACAGCTGACACAGCACCTCACAGAGCTATACTCCAGGGCATTTGTGGCAATTCACTTAGTCTGGCTAGCTGCTTCTACATGACTGAGAACATGCAGCTTTTGCTGTAAAAATTTCTGAAAAGCTCAAGCAATTTCAGTAACTGAAAGGTTGAGTGGGGAATAGGGAATATCTTAAATGGCAACAGTTAAAATCACCCCAAAAGTTATTACTTGATCAGATGATACAGGAAGTAATGTAACTGTAATGGGCCTGATGCTCTTCTCTATGGAAAACCCCACAAGAGGAAAACTGTTTAAAAAGTAAAACCTCCACAGAGTTTCCCCCATATGGCAAGAGGTTTGCAGCCTTTTGAGGGGCATGTCATGGCCATCAGCTCAGAGCATCTGTGCAGAAATCAGACTCCAGCTTCAGGAATCTTGGGGCACCAGTGACAAAGATCTGTCCACATACACTGCTCTCTGGGACCCTACTGCCCCAAGACAATCTCAAGTGAAATCGTAACAGTTCTAAAACTGTCTCCAGTCAGGTTAAAATTCCTTGCTCCTTCTTACTCTCTTTAGGCCATACTGAATGGTTTTACTGTGACCATGTGAAAGCAATTACATTTATTTAAAAGGTAAACTTAGCCATGCTTCATCAGAAAGCTGCGCTGACTTTAAAGTGAGGCACAGAACATTAAATCACTTGCAATGAGTTATAATGCTGTACAGAATTTATATCCTAAGGTGCGCCACAAACCCTGGTTCAGATTAGTAGTTTTATCTTGTTGCCTCACTCTGGCAGCTGTGCTACATATCTAAAATTAAAACTTGATTTTACATAGGGCCTTTTGTACTCCAAGCTTCCCAGAGCACATGACAGAACAATGATTAGTTAGATCCTAGTAGGGCAATGAGAGCAGAGGTAAATGCAGCAGCCATGATGTGACTTGGCAATTCCGCTTGCTCAACCTTTAAAAGAGAACAGATGGTTTGCCAGGACCCCAGGATTATTATTTATCTTTGTATTGTTACCCCTTTTGACCCAATCAGCTAGCCAAAAGCTGGGGTCTTGTAGGTTGTGCCGACTGGGAGGAAAAATTGATGATGGAGTCTGGTACCTTTGATACAATCTCTTTTATTTACAAAGAGAACATAAAGTCTGATTTCCTCACCAAAGGAGATCTCAAGAGATACAGCAAAAAAGAAGCATTTAGTGAAAAGGATTTAGCTTTCTTTTATTAAAAGGAAGCCAGGTTTTCTTATACTCCAGAAAAGATGTGTTACCAACTAAAAGTCAACATGCCAGCCTTTTCCCTAAGTTAATGTTTGAAATTTCATGCAGACATTTTACTTTGTGTCACTTCAGAAATCTCTCTCCAGAAGGAAAGCAATAGAACTCATGCAGCATAAACAAAGCATAACAGCTGCAGTGAAATCCCCATCACAACAATTAGAAACCGATCCTCCTCCCCTAAACTCTGAAACGAAACACTTAACACAAACAAATCACAGCAGAACTATGTAAAGTGCAGCTGCCTTTGGCAGTGATCTTCCACTCACTCCTGTTCTGATAGCTATTAGACAGTGGCAGGATCTGGAGATTAACAACTTTTTCTTTTTTCCTTTCCTCTCTTCATTTCTCCTTTACTTTTAATGGGTCTGTTTGGCTTCATGGTTAATGACTATATTTCTGGGTCCTATTAGCACCATAACACTTGCCAGAATAACACAGTTATAGATAAAGTGAGGTGATACAGTATAAACACAGATAAAATGTAACTATAGATGAAGTACTCGAACTGTTACTGCAGTGTGTCACCAAACACAAAGACTGCAATTGTGAGGTTCTCACACAAGGGGAAAGGAAAGGTCTCCACTACCTGCTCACTTAGATATGGGTCCGTCAAAACCTTAAATAGGTTTGATAATAATTGCTCTAAAAACCTGTGGAATTTAGTAGAGATTATATCCTTTCTATTAAATTTTAAATGAACCTGGCATTCTGTAGCAGTGATATAGAAAGGTTCTCACTTTCTATTAAGTTCTACAGGACTTTTTCACAAGGCTAGTACCAGCGAGGACATGAATAATAGTAAAAGCTGAAATGCCTCCAGAAAGAGTCTGTTCTCAAAGTATTACTTGCACAGCAGGAAGTATGAGCAACTGGAAATTTTGCTAGATATCCTGTTCTCATGAGAATTTGAGCCTGATTTTAAAAACATAAGACTCTGGGATATTTTGAAGTATCTCAATGACTTTTGGATGCTGTCTGTACACTGAAATGTTTGAGGTTCCCTTATCAATAATAAAAATTATATTTTATGTGGGATGGATTATTAAAATGTTTGTCTTGGTTTGCAGATGCCATGAATTTTGAGATGCATCGTAACAGTTTCTGCCAAAATATCTGTATCAAGAAGCTAATGTACAGAGCATAAACTATGCACTATACAGACCTCCTTCGCTAAAACATTACTCAAATAAAAAAAATAATCCCAGTTCAACTGCAGCATTATACCTAGAGGGAGAGATCAACATAATGCAATAAGATTTAGAATACTCAACCAAAGAGAGAACTCCTATAGTAGATGTTTCTTGTAATAACAATATTGGCAAAATATGCAAGAGGATATTACATTCACACACTAATGAAAAGTTAATACTTCTGTGACCCTCTTCCTCTCACTATGCAAACCAAAACATACATTTTAAATAACTGGCAGAACCTCAGTGAGTAGGATGACCAGATGTCCAGATTTATAGAGACAGTCCCGATACTTGGGACTTTGTCTTATATAGGTGCCTATTGCCCCCCACTCCCTGTCCCAATTTTTCACACTTGCTGTCTGGTCACCCTATAAGTGAAGGCAAAGGGAATGAGAGCTGCAAAAGGGCACCCCATGTCTTGTCTACTGACTCAGGTATGATTGATTACTTGGAAATGAAATTGAGACATGAGGAAACTGAACACTGGTGGATAAGCAAGGCAAATGCTGTCCAAATACAACAAGCAACAATGTCAATTTATTGACTCAGATCCTGGGATGAGTCTAAGGTAAGCAGAGCACAAGTCAGGGGTTGTGGGGGTCACAAAAATGGCTTCATCTCACCTTTCCCTGTGATTGTGCAGGCTGGTCACCTGTATTAGAGCAGCCTGAGAGTTGCAACAGCCAGTGGGAGCTGATGATCAGTGTAACCCAGGGGTATCCTGTGCATGTCCCTTTTCCTCCAGCCATGCCACTTTCCCCTACTATGCCAGAAGCATATAGACCAAGTGGCATAAGAGCCATTATGTTGACTCTACACTACCAGAGAATCCCCATTCCAGTGGGATGTTACTTCCTGGGCTGGCTTAAGAAGCAAAATACACCGAAGGATGTGGCCTATACTCTCCCAGAAGAAAAGCAGAAGAGCCTAGCATAAAAGGAAGACATTAGAGAAACAAGACAGCCTCAAAACCATTCTGAAATAGAAAAGGAGACAAGAAGGGCTGCCCTTGAGGCCAGCCGCCCATTAAAGTCCCCCAAAAGATCAGAGTTAGTTAATGATCCGTCCCCTGAGGTGGCCACTGCCAACCTTCATTTGACACTTGCTCATTAGGTATATTACCGCTGATTAATGCTGGTTTATTAATTTCCTTTTAAAACATGAGACATTTGTCATCTGAGAACAATGTGATATAGAGTTTGAAAAATATTTTTAAAAAGGGGCTACGGGGAAGGCACACATGACCTCAAATCATGGCTCATAATCATGCCAGTAATCCCTTCCTCATTATGCAGTTAGGAGATGTATGGCTCATCCCTTTTTTCCCCCAGGAAAGTGAGACAATGGAAATATTTATTTTTATTTTACTATTAATTTCTTTACCTTTTTAACATACATCTCTAGCAGCCCATCCAGTGCTCAGGGTACCTATCCCATACATTGCAAATGACAACATAAACAGAGACTGCGCATAAATACATCCACCTCAATCCAAACCCTCCTAAACAACCTTAATAGAGAGGGCGAAAGGATAAGCTTTGCAGCAGGCTCAGAAGATTCACAAATCTGGGCTGTGGTGGACAAAGGGGTAACTATATAAATAGTGCCACACTTACTCACAGCTCTCGTGAGCTTAGGGACAACATGAAAAGTCCGTCTTAACCCTAATTTTTTCTTAATGTTAGTCATTTAAGTGGCTACACTTTTCCTAACTTTTTGCACAATCCAGCAGTTGTTATTTAAGCAAAACTTGCATTGAAGTAAAAATTATCAGTCATCTTCATATTATCGTTTATAACTTTGATATCTGGAAAGATACCGGAGTAAATTATTAAACAATTAGTTTGTAAGCACGTAGAGGATAACAGGATTATAAGTAATAGTCAAAATAGATTTGTCAAGAACAAATCATGCCAAACCAACCTCATTTCCTTCTTTGATGGAGTTACTGGCTTAGTCAATAGGAGGGAAGCTTAGACATATCTTGATTTTAGTAAGACTTTTGACACACCACACAACACATGAAATTACTATAAGGTGGATGCAAAAGTGGTTGAAAGACCATACTCAAAGTGTAGTTATCAATGGTTGCTGTCAAACTGCGAGGATGGATCTAGTGAGGTCCCACGGGGGTCTGTCCTAGGTTCAGTACTATTCAATACTTTCTTTAATGACTTAGATAAAGGAGTGGACTTGGATAAAATTTGCAGATGACACCAAGCTAGGAGGCACTGCTAGTACTTTGGAGAACCGTATTTGAATTTACCTTGATAAAATCGGTCTGAAATTAACAAGATGAAATTCAATAAATGTGCAAAGTATTGTTCTACACTACAAAGTTTGGTCAATGTAAGTTCCCTTGCGTTGAC
Source organism: Chelonia mydas (assembly GCF_015237465.2). Lineage (NCBI taxonomy): Eukaryota > Metazoa > Chordata > Testudines > Cheloniidae > Chelonia > Chelonia mydas. The sequence goes on from NC_051245.2 coordinate 106,457,994, forward strand.
CTTGTTGTGTATGTGTTTACATTTAAATTTGTCAGCCACCGATTACTCTCCATTACACCAACATAGTAACACTGGCTTCCGGAGCGGTGTTGAACCATGGTGAATATACTAAGGTCCACGCAGCACAAATGTAGACATTACATTACCTTTGTTGACTCTAACAGTCCTCCAGCAGCTGTCCCACAATGTCTGACACTGACCGCTCTGGTCACAACTATGAACTCCATTGTCCAGGCATCGCGGAGATCAGAAATCACGTTCCCCCTTTAAAACCCCACACATTTTTTAAATGAGTTTTCCTGATTATCCGTCTTGATGAGCACGCCTCTTTCTTCTCTCCATTGTTGTGTGCAACTGCCCAGATGACCATGACCATGACCATGCCAGCTACATGCTCCAGACACACTCCGGCCTGGAGTAGACAGGAGACGTTAGGTTGCCTGGGCCTGAGGGGTGAAGAGGCACCAGCCATAGAAACATAGACATCTACAAACAGATTGCACGGGGGATGCAGGAGAAGGGATAGGGAACTGTGGCAGGCATATCAGAAAGTCAGGGAAGGCCAAGTTGATCTGGTGCCAAGCCTCAGACCTGCCACTTTTACAAAGAGATGCATGCCATACCTGTCAGAGATGCCACCCCCACACACACACACACCACCATGGATACCTCTGAGGAGCCCAAGTGACAGGCTTCCAGCATGACCAATGAGGAGGAAGAGGATGGGGGACATGCGACCAGGGGATCCAGTCAAGACCTGTTGGAGACTCCACTGCAGTCCAATGGGTCCCAGCCATTGAGCTTGGGTGAACCTGGTGCAGGAGAAGGAATCTTGGGTAAGTGTGTACATTTATTTCCTGTTACAGTGATGGCACCCCTGACTAAGCAGGACACAGCTATCACCTTTTCATTAATTTACTTGTCCTAGATGAGGTGCTGGTACTACAAAGAGAAGCTGTAGCGAGGCGTAAGCTGGGCCCCTCTGGTTTCTGCCCCTCTTCCCTCGCAAATCAGTCAGGGACACCTCAGGTTGATGCAAACACCAGAGCTCTTTATTTACAGATATTTCCCACCACCACATTACTATCTATGTACAGGTTTTTCACAGCCAAACTTTGCCAGCAGCAGACTAGAGGGCAGGGCAGGGCAGGGCAGGGCCTTTTTCTTCCCCCCTCCTCCTCCTCTGGCTTCCTTCCTGCCAGCCTTTATAGCCCCTGGCTAATTAGGCTGGCAGCTGTTTCTTCTTGCCAGGCAGGCAGAGGGCTCTTCAACCAGCCCCAGTCCATCCCTCTTGATTGGGACTGGAGTGGCAGGGGGGCTGATGAAGCCGTCCTTACTCAGCACCCTGTGACAGAAGCAGAGTTATCTGTTTCTCATTCCCTGTAGAGTTAGGCAAGAGGGCCATGTGGAGCAGTGTGTTTATGTACACAGGGATGTCCCTTGAATCCTCCTGAGAGATTTCAAAGAAACTTTCATGGAGGTACTCTGCAATCCTTTCCTAAAGATTTCTAGGTAGGGATAGCAGTCTTATTTCTTCCCCATGGTAGGACACTTTCCCATGCTAGTCTGCAATAACTTTGACAGGCACCATTGCAATACACAGGCTAGCAGTATGTGTGTTAAAACCTATACGTCCAGAACCTGCGGAGTTGTCAGCTGCTGACTCCTGCACGTCGCCACAGGAGGCCTAGACAGGATGACCCTGTGAGGCTGGATGTGGCAGGAAGTACTGCCCAGCAAGACCTGAGTGACAGCTCATCACAGCCATTGATTGACCAGTATCAGTACTTAAACCAGGAAGAGGGGGAGTTGCCTAAGCAACAACACAGGTTGCCTGCCCATCTGCGCTCCAGACCCTGTTTGTGATAGACCCTAGACAGATTCTGACCCTGGTTTGTCCTTGACTTTGCTATTCAATTGCCATCTGAAACTTGGAACCCAACCCTGATCTCCTGGTAACCTGACCCTGCCTGCCTCCTGACACCTGATTTTCCGTCTGCCCATAAACTAGGTGCATAAACTCGACCCTTCCATAAACTAGGTGCATTCCTTTTGCATACGTAAGAGCCAATTACATTCACATCAAAATCCCTTTACAAAACATAAATAAACTACACCTAGATTGAAAATGAGATGCTGGCAATTGTATTTGATTGCCTTAAATTACATCAATGTAACCCTTCTGCCAGGCCAAGCTGATAGCAGCAAGGGCCGGGTTCAGTACACAGGGGTTCCCTCTCATCAAAGCAAATGAAAACTGGCTCGAGCCCCCACCCAGTGACCTGGGAAAATCTTACACACCCCCTGAGCACCTCAAAGAGGCAATACTTCCCCTGTCGGAAGCCCAGAGTCTCGGTGTAGCGGAGACTCTTTAATAACATGAGGTAAACGACATCAGCATTAAATTGGGAAAACACCACAACTAGTATTCATTAACCAAACCATGAGCAAAGACCCACCCCAGCAAATTGGGCCATGTCCTTTCCCTCGGGTTCTTGAGTCCCACAACCCAAACGTCTCTTGAGCCCAGCAATCCAAAAATCACCCAAAGTCCAAAAAGTCCAGCCCCAGAGTTCACAAGTTCATCTGCAGAGTGTTACTCCCCAGTCTGGGTAAAAATGTGCCTGTGTGCGGGGGGGAAGAGGTAAGGGGCACCTTACATGACCTGAAGCTGACTGCCCCACAGGGGCTCCACTCGCCGTCTCACAAACACTCCACCAGCCTATCCACGAACAGCACCACTGCACTCTAGATCTTCAGGCTCCCCACTATTTGACACAGTGCTCAGTGATTTCAGCTCTTTAGTGATTTCAGCTTGTAGTAGTGGGAGCCTTAGTGCTGGTGCACCATAGGGCCAAAGTGAATTCAGCACAGTCCTGTAGCGAGACTCTTAATAGACCCAAAATTAGCTCTGACATTCCACAGTTGAGAGAGACAGAGGTGCAACTGGTGTTTCAGACCCTCACAAAAGGGCCCACACCACCAGATACTTATACCTGTCTCAAACCTCTCTCAATTCACAGAGTTTTGGAACCCATGTCCCTTGCCTAGCAAGTGCTACTTAGTTGATGGTGAGTCCCTCCATAATACAAAAGGCCAAGTACAGTTCCACTGTCCTTGATTCCCATAATCGGGGTAATAACAATTTATTCTTCCTGCCCCAATAACAGAGACACTGGGGATCCCACAGCAGCCAAAGTGACCATTTGGGCAGCTATGGCCTCATTCTAGGCGGGGTGGGTGTGCCTATGCAAATGAGATCAGCCCCTGAAGTTCTTTTCCACAACTTGCCACACCTCACCACCAGATGTCAGGGTGGAGCTCATCCTGACTCTGCTTACATCAATATTAGTAGTAGCAGTGGGCATCCTTCAGTCTCAAGAGACCATGGGTATGCGCCCCTGAGTAGTATAGAATTTACTCAGTTGTTTTTATGGCAGTCGTGAACATGGCTGAAGAGACCCACTTGAGAAAGAGACACAATCTCTGCTGCATCTGTGACATTTAAAGGTGACGTTTCAGTCCTTTGGGCTCTGCCTTCTGTGAGCTCTTTTCTCCTTTGCTAAGCTGGGTAGCTTCCTCTCTTAACTCCAGAGACCTTTGTTAAGCTCTTCTTTCCAAAGGCTGCGGTCTTGAGAGTGATCTTCCCAGTTATCCACATCCATGTCCATTTCTTTGAGGTTTCGCTTGCACACATCCTTGAAACGCAATGTTGGGCATCCTTTGGGTTATGCCCATCATTCATCTGGCACACATGCCCAAACCAGCAGAGGCATCTCTGTTTGAGGAGTGTTTGCATGCTGGGTATGCTGGCCCATTTGAGCACCTCCATGTTAGTGACTCTGCCCCTCTAGAAAATTCCAAAGATTCAATGAAGGCAAAGCACATGAAAGCTACATCATGTACATTATGATGTACATAAGTTACATGAATGTAGATAGATTAAATGAGTAAGAGAAAGAAAAGATGTAAGATTGTGAAATATCAGGAAGACCATGGCAAAGCCTAGGATGGAGCTTATTAAAATTTGACAAGAAAATATTTACTATTAATAGAGCACTCCATGAATTCAGTGTAGATTTCAAAACAATAAACAAGCACCAGAATGATGATTACCCAGATAAATCACAGTATACAAAAGCACAGAATACCAGAGATTCTGACAGGCAACTAAAAACAAAAACTTTACTTTGAGAGACATACAAGACCATTTTCCAGCCAGATAGCTGGGCAGATAGCCACTCGGAACAGATGACAGCTAGAAGCCAGCAAGGGCTGTTAACCCTTCAGAGCTAAGACATGGTCACGTACAGTACTATGGAAATGGACAGTCATAGATACCAGAGAAACCACTGAGATACATGTGAAACACACAAGATCCCAGGTACCTCTTAATACAGGAAAAAGTAGGTGAGACTTCAATTCCTCCAGGAACAAATGTGCTATGAGGATCTGGATTAGTGTCAGCAAATCACTGCACATACCCACATTGCCCAAGTTACCACGTGTGGCGTTGATGCAGATGCCGTCACCACCCAAGTTGCAAAATCCTATAGAACCTGACTCAAGCTGCTCCTTTCAGGGTAGAAACACAGCTATAAGGGACGAATTAGGTAACCTGGAAAAGAAGTTCAGAAAGTGTTGACCAGTTATAGATGGTCTATTGTTTCAAATTTAAACGTATCGTGTGAGGCCTTGTCTACACACAAAAGTTGTACTGCTTTAATTATATTGTGTAGTTAAAGAGGTACACGCCTCCCTAGCCGTGGATGCAGTTATACCGGTATAAAGTGCAGAGACTACATTCCAATAAGCCTGCTTTCTGAGGACTCACTAAACATTGCAGGACCCTGGGGACATACATTTCAAGTACCAGGCTGCCCTTTAGATTGCATTGCTCATATCCCTGCATGGTATTTCCCTAGGTGTTTCATTAGGAAAAAAATAAATAAAACCAACCTGTCTTAAAAAAATGCAAAGAATATAAAGCAGAAAGAAACTAATATGCCTTTGAAAAAGTAGTCTATTTACATGGATGGAGTTTGCTAGGTGTGCTTGCAAGCAGATTAGGTTGCAAAGCCATTGCAATGGCTTTGATTTCTGTCACCATTAATCCATCTCCTTGGGAGTGGTTTGTTGCTGGTGTTGAACAGAGGGGAAGGAAGATGCTGTTTTACCCGTCACAGCGTTCTGGGTGAGAGTCTAGGCTGTGCCTCTAAGCAGCACATCTAGCAGCCCAAGGTAAGCCACTTATACACCCTCCTGATTCTGGGTGCCCCTGGGGCTTGAGCAGCCCCTGACGTAATTCAGACAATCTGAGGGGCCTAAGAAATGGCCAGCGCCCCAGGCTACCCTATGCTACACTCCTGCCCCCAATACGCTCCTCCTGCCCCCTGCCCAAACCCCACCCCCCTCTTGTTGCTGGTTCCACAAACTTTGCACAAACCAAAGATTCCTCCATGCTCGGGGAATCCTCAGCTGCTCATTTAGAGCAGCTACAAGGTCACTTTGTGCTACTCTGGTACTGCAGTTACCTTAACATAGGGAAAAAGAAAAGGAGGACTTGTGGCACCTTAGAGACTAACAAATTGATTTGAGCATAAGCTGTCGTGAGCTACATGAGCTTTTCTTTTTAGGTCATGGATGAGTTTAAATGTCAGGTCAGGGAGGTAGGGTCAGAGTTTCAACATGTTGCGGAAGAAAGATAGATATGGCAGCATCACGCTGTCTGGAGTGGCTCACAACTGAATGCCTACCTCAGGGCAGACTGTCAAAAATGGGGCAGACACCGGAAACTGGTGGTAAGTTCTGTAATATGATTTCACCAAGCCAGTAACAAATGTGAACTCCTGGATCACTCTATCAGTCTTACCATGGAGTCACAGACAGTCCCCTTAGGCTCTCCAGTCTATCTTGCCACCTAGGAAAGCCCTTAGTGATAAATGGTCACTTACACCAAGAGACCAGTCACTTTCTCCAGATCAACTGATATCCCAGATCATACACCATAGACAAGGATTGTAGCCAATCCTGTAATAAACTATCTAAAGGTTTAATAACTAGGAAAAGGAAATAGGAGAGTTATTTACAGGTTAAAGCAAGCAAACATATACACACAAATGAGTTGTAATCTAAATCTTACGAATGACAGAGTTGTAGTGATCTGTCAATTCTAAATGTCTTTCAGGGTAAAAACTGGGATAACCCTGGGGGATCTCTTGCTTTAGTTTAGATTCTCTGGCCCTGTGAGAGTTCAAACAGCAAAGAGATGAAAAATCTTCATATCATCTATTTTTATGTCCCTCTTCCAGGAGGATTCTGAATTCAGAGGATGGTGAAACTGCTTAGATTTGCAATTCTGTACTTAAACAACAGGGGTCCTAATCAATTGTGTATTTATATTGTGAAGCAAACCAGGAACTGGACCACATTGTGATAAGCATTGAACAGGGCAGGGTTGTAGGACGACACAATCTGTAAACTAGGAGAGAGGTTACATTTTCAGCCACAGGTAACACAGTCAATGGACTCCAATTTGTCATGAAAAAGGGATTGCGTGTAAATCACGGGAGAATTTGACCCCAACAGAAAAGGTAAAGAACTGTGAGTAAAGGAACATGAATACACATACATGTCTATATTTATTATATCAATTACAAAATTCCTGGGATTAGTCCTCCAAGCTGTAAAGATATTCCCACATTTTACCAATCATGCAACCAAGAACCATCCTAATTGATCGGGGGAGGGGGGGAATGGACATAGTTGTCAATATTTATCCTAAATAAGCCTGAGCAGTTACCAAAGAATAAAGCAAGATGATCTCCTTCCTGCAAGGAAGAGAATCCACAGCCAACTGGCTTTATGTGGTGGTGGTTTTTTAAGTTGTATTCTGTTAACACTGTTTTGGAGCATGCAGCTGTAGCCTAAGCTGTAAGCAGTCTATCCTGATGGCTTATGGGGAGTGGATTTGGAAATGCTGGTATGACTGACTCTTTTGAGTCAAGTTAATAAAATGAAGTATTATTTTGCACTTATATAGCACTTTCAAAGGATCTCAAAGTGTTTTACAAAGATGGATAATCATCATTCCTACTTTACAGTTAGGGGACTTCAGCACAGAGATTAAATGATTTGTCCAAGGTCAAATTTTCAGTCAGTGGGGAACAGAATCAGCCTTCATTCAATCATGTGGTCTTTAACTCCCAGATTCTATTTTACTGCCTTTCTATTCCTATCCTTTGAATCTCTGTACTTTAGTGCCCAGACCTCTGCTTCACTGCAAACCTTCACATTTTTGTCTTCCAGCAAAACTGCAGGATGAATAAAAACACCAGGAAACATCAGATGAAATATGGACTGGGTGGTTGTATGTCACAATATCACCGGACAGCATTTAATCTCTGACAAAACCTTTGTGCCTCTTGCCAAATGCAATTCTTTCATTTTATAAATGAGATTATATACTCTATTCTTCTCTGCCTCACTTCCTGAAGGACTGAGATAAGCCGATAGTTATTGTCAAGAGCAGAAGCACCACGGCTGCTATTCTACAAAACATATCAGAGCAATGAAGAGGATCTTTTAAAAAATAATCATGATGAGTCAAATTCATCCCTGGTGTAACTCCACTGAAGTCAATTAAAGTGCAGTTTGGAGAACAGTCCTTAGGCTAATGCATTAATGTTGCACTGAGATGGAGTAAGCTGTCATTTTACTCGATATCCATTTTTCATACAAACCAGAATGAATTCTTTATTTTTCTACTCCTTCCACTAGTTTTCATACATGATTTGCAGCTACTGTCATGTTTACATGTACCATCTGGAAGAACTAATGAGTTAAACATCAGAAGAAGTTACCGACATTTTGCCTGAACCTAGCAGACTTTTACATACAATCAAATTGTTTGCATGCCACTAGAATTTCAGTGTTCAGACCAAAGCTTTGTGGAACTCTCCTTACAGTTCATGAAACCCAGTGAAACTTCATGCTTGGTGAGCTATGTTATAAACTCAAACTTCAGGAGATTCTTCAAAAGGCTCAATCAAACCTGGACCCAGGTTCAAGAGCATCTGGGACTATTTATGGTTCTGCATTAAAATTAGGCAAAACAAGTGGCTTCAACTGAGTTTCACTCTGAGTTTCTGGGTTTGAAAATTAGAGGTGAAACCATGGTTACAAATCCACACGCCTTGAAGTAAACTTTTAAAAGTGTTTCCTTTTGTGAAGTGGAACTGCTGAATTTCATACAATCCTAGTTAAAACATGGGTGGTACTACATATAGGGGACCATACTGGGGAACCATGGGGAACTTTTAGGACTTTGCATATAAGGAGCAGCTATTTTCCATTTTGGCTGGGAGAGCAAAACCCCAAGAACCTGCAACAGGTTTCTCCAGCGTAGCATGCACCATGAATACAAGAACATTGGAACTGTTGAGATGATGCTCTGGTGTAATGTGCATCGTGCATACAAGTGAGGGCAAGCACTCTTGGATGACTAAAGCACAGCCAGACAAAGGACCTTTCATTACTTTCTGCTTGTTGACGTGCCCATAAAAATCCTGGATACCTTGACTTGACCTGGAAAGCCCCATTTGCGACTGAAAATGAGAACTGGTTTCCTTCCTTTGTAAAATTGCAGAAGAAATGAATGACTTGCCTTCTGTATTCCTCCTTTTCATTCCATCATGTTAGGTCCAGCTCATATGGGCAGTCAGGAGGAATGCACCGGGTTAAATATGTTAATGTGTCCCCACCCCATCCGCAGGCCTTGCAACAGCCATGTTTTCTTCACAGAAAACCAAATGTGAGATCTAGGTAGTCCTTGGACAATCACCTTAAAAAGTTTTTCTTTGCCTGACCCGAATCTAACTTATTCTATTTAGTAATTTATACTGTACCATCTAATTGCTTTGGAAACAACATTTGGTACTAGACCTTTGTTAGGAGATAGACACAATTAACTATGAATAGTCCTGGGTAGATCATTACTAAATAAATCCTACAGTTCTGTACTTCAGTGATCTGTCTCAAATCCAGCCAACTGAGAAAGTTCTTACATTAAATCATTGCTTCTCTTTTGCTTTACAGCTCATACAAACATCAAGGGCTAAATGCAGTGGAGCAACACCAGGGGAGAAACTGTCTTTATGTATTTACTCTGTGCCTATAGTAGATCCTACAAATACATCCGTGCAGGCCTAGTACTAATACAATGAAATATGTCAAATACAATTTCAACATCAACCCAACTAATATTACTTGTAAAAATACAAGCAAAAAGTCAATACACAAGAAATATAAAGTTCTTTGTTATGAGAAGTGTATCTTATTTTTGCAAGCAATGAGGCCATGAGCTCAACAGAGACATCTGCAGGCACATTCCACAAACCCTAAACTATGCCAAGAAACAATGATGACACAACTGCAGATTATAAGGGATGGACATCAGGGCCATCCCAGCCTTACTGTCAGCTGCAATTACACCCTGCTTTCTCTTAATTGTTATAATCAGGGAAGCCTGGAAATATCAGCAAAGTTGATGATCAAGTAGAACTTTTTTTAGGAAACACATTTCTGGGATGGAGGGTTGTTTCATTTTTGTTTTAAAAAAGAGTTAGTGTTGGTGAGAGAAGAATGACCTTATTTCAATATACCTCAACCCTCACATGAAAGGACAAAAGCATAGTTCAATCTCCATGTCAATTCAAAATCTTCAGTTTCTCTATAAGGTTTCCAATTAATATCAGTTAAGGTGGTGGTGAGTTTTGCCCCCCAAAGCTCTTCTAGTTCAGAGAATATTGATCCTTTCAGTTATTGTGAAACCTGGAGCTTTAGACACAAAACTCCCAAACTTATTTGGATGAATGAGCAAATAGTGTAAACAAATTATTAAATAAAGACATGAAGCCCAATTCTCCATTACACTTGTTTATGCTGATGTAGGTCCATTTACTTCAGTGAAGTTACACTGATGTAAAACCAGCAGAGCATCAGGCCTGTCACTGTATAAAAGCGCAAATGAAGGAATGAGTGGTACAAGTTTTACATAGAGTTGCTCTTTACAGCTTGAACATCAGTTCATCATGATTTATATTATTAAAGAAATGTTTTTCTTCATAGATTAAATGGGATCTCCTTCTAACCTGACTAACATTCAGGCAGAAGAGCAGGTGGCTGCATTCAGACAGAAAAATATTTGGGGTAACAAAAATCATTAATCTCTTTATTTTGAATTCAACTGCAGGCAGATATTTTCCATTTTGCCAAGCACAGTAAAATAAAAACCTAAAATAAAAACAAAACAGTTGACCTTGATACACAAGCACAAACCCACTTGTTATGGCCTTCAAATTCTTGTAATATTATGATCCAAGTGTGTCAAATGCACCAAACAAATTCAGCCTCACCACCTGTTCCGGAAAAATATGCACATACCAAATTAGAAAAAGAAATGTGCAGAGATTCTCAGTATGGATTACATGGGATTCTTTTCAGACATGTTTCATATTACACATGGATTGAATCAAAGACCATAAAAAGTCCCCCTGCGCTACTGCCACAATTTCCTGTTTCCAGTTTCTGTTCAGCCCAGGTTAAGCCTGATAGTCTTTATAAACCCTCAAAGATTTGTAGGGAGAGATCCAATTAGATTATAGGCAACATATGTAACCGGCAATTTGTTAAACTCAAACTTTCTTTAATCTCTGCCAAAAACTAGGGTTTGCATTAGCAAACCAATGTGGCTTATCTGAGTTCACATGCAACTCACAAAGAGATTCCATTGTGTACAGGGATAATGCAGATTACCTCAATTTGTTGCAGTTACATACACAAATGTAAGGAGATGAGGAAACTGAACTCAAACATTTTATTTTTTAAAAGGCAATCATAGCAAGGTATTGCTGTAGTATGAGAGGACCCTTAGCAAAGTACAGGTCTTCATCAGCTTCATGGAGGGTAGGTCCATCAATGGCTATTAGCCAGGATGGGCAGGGATGGTATCCCTAGCCTCTGTTTGCCAGAAGCTGGGAATGAGTGACAGGGAATGGATCACTTGATGATTACCTGTTCTGTCCATTCCCTCCGGGGCACCTGCATTGGCTATTGTCGGAAGACAGGATACTGGGCTAGATGGACCTTTGTCCTGGCCCAGTATGGCCGTTCTTATGTTCATGCTGCAGGTTTGGGCAATAAAGCAGAGCTCTGTGGCATGGCTCTAGACCAGGGGTGGGCAAACTTTTTGGCCTGAGGGCGACATGAGTGTTCCAAAACTGTATGGAGGGCTGGGTAGGGAAGGCTGTGCCTCCCCAAACAGCCTGGCCCCCGCCCCCTATCTGCCCCCTCCCACTTCCCACCCCCTGACTGCCCCCCTCAGAACTCCCGACCCATCCACACACACACCCCTGCTCTTTGTCCCCTGACCACCCCCTCCCAGGACCCCCACCCCTAACCACCCCCCGGGACCCCACCTCTTGTCCAACCCCCCCTGCTCCCTGTCACCTGACTGCCCTGACCCCTATCCGCACCCCCACCCCCTGACAGGCCTCCCGGGACTCCAATGCCTATCCAACCCCCCTGTTCCCCATCCCCTGACCACTGCCCCCCCCCGAACCTCCACCCCATCCAACCGTGGCCTGCTCCGTGTCCCCTGACCGCCCCCTGGGACCCCCTGCCCCTTATCCAACCCTCCCGCTCCCCGCCTCCTTACCATGCTGCTCATAAGCAGGAGCTCACAGCTGCGCCGCCCGGCCAGAGCCAGCCACACCGCCACCCTGCCCGGCAGGAGCTCGCAGCCCCGCTGCCCAGAGAGCTCGTGGCACAGCGAGCTGAGGCTGCAGGGGAGGGGGGACACTCGGGGAGGGGCCGGGGGCTAGTCTCTCCGGCTGGGAGCTCAAGGGCCAGGCAGGAAGGTCCTTCAGGCCGGATGTGGGTCTGCTCTAGTCCCTGGCTGTTGCCTTTAGAAAATGTATAAAATATCCATCTGCTATAAATAAAACCAATAAAAACCTGTTAATTCATAAATTCTTATTATTTGTATTATGGTGGTGCCTAGAAGTCCTAGCTGAGCTTAGGACCTCATTGTGCTAGGCACTGTATAAACATACAGTAAGAAACAGTCCCTGCCTTGAAGTCTAAGTAGAGAAGACGGACAAAGGAATTATTATCATCATTCCCATTTTACAAAAGGACGAAACGGGTGGATGAAATGATGTGCCCAAGGTCACACAGGAACCCTATGTCAAACCAAGGAATTGAACCCTTGTTCAATGTATCCCAGTCCAGTGCTATAACCACAAGATTATCATCCGTAAACTGATACTATTTGAACTTTGCCCTTATGTAGCAATTAAATTTTTGATGCAATAAATGTTTCAATGGCTGAATTTTAGAGCAAGTTAAACCAGTAGATCATGTTATTGCTATAAAAGAGAATTAACCCAATAGTCTTAACCTGCTCATTTCATTAAAATGTTTAGTCAGACTAGACAAGACATAACTGACAGACAAAATCATACAGTCATATGCAAGGGAAGAAGATGAAGTTCACATTAAGACAATGCAGCCTCTCTATTTTGTTGTACATAATATTTAAATTTAAAATAATGTGCCTGACTTTTATGTCAATAAACCATATATTTAATAGGGTTTTTGGAAAAGGATGAAGGCATTTTTCTTGAGATGATGGCCTCATTGGTTAAAAGGAGCATTTTTTGAAGATGATTCACTTGTCAGCTGGGTTGAGATGAATTAATGTGTGCCTGTTCAATGTTTGGTTTTTTAATGCTGCTGAGTGTATTAAACCATTGGAAGATTAAGTAAATGTCAGAGAGTCTAGGGAGCTTATACAAACATTTTCTATTACTTAAATCTAAGGAAATAAAATTAATAATAAATGCATAGCAAATGTTTAACTCTTAATATATAGATTTCTACACGATTTTAAGATTTCTTCCTTATTAAGAATGTTTTTAGACCCTCGCTCTCTCCTTTCTGTTTGTTTTCTATATCCCTGTGAAACATATCGCTCAGATCTCTCCAGTACTTTAGGCGTCTCTCAGATACTTAACCTGGGTTGATTCCCAGCTCCCACTCCCTTTTTTAAACCACAATCTTGTTTTCACATCTTGCTATGTATTTCAGCACCAGCCTGCCCCCTCCTAGGCATCTTCAGTGACCCCTTCCCTCTCAGGAAGACACACTGATTGTTTCCCTAATCCTCCAGAATACGTGTACTGTATTACTCAAATAACTGAACAATGCAGAAGCTATTACAATGAACTCAGATCTGGGCTCAGACTTTTGTGCCTCACTTGGGGAAGCAGACAAAGGGCCGGCCCATCCTTCATTCAGCAAGGGCTCTGAGTCATCAGCTTCATAACAGAATACTTTTAAAACAACACAATAATCTCAGAGAAGGATTTCTACTTTCTTCTTCCCCCCTCCAAGACTTTTCCTTTGAAGTTCTTTTAGAACCGCTTCCATTAAGGGATGGGACTGAATTAAAACCCTAGATTTTCAAATACTCCCACAGTTTGGAGAATTTTAGAGCCAGCTCTGGATTCTATACACATGGCACAGACATTTCTCTGCCCCTGTTGGGAGACAGTGTTATCTAATAGCAATTAAAGCAGGGACCAAGGACTCCTGGGTTCTATTCCTGAGTGCCACTAACTCCACCCTATGACCATAGGCAAGCCTTGCCGTTTCTTTGTGCCGTAATATATCCATTTTGTACAGGTACAAAGCTGAATAGCTTCAGCACCAGCTGTGCAGCATAATGCGAGAGAGTGTGAGAGTGATGGACGAGCCAGTGCAGCACTGAAATCCATCAGTGGTGGCAAAGTCTGTCAGAGGGAGCGGCGCCAGCTGTGAGTGGGGCAGACCTCGTTCGTGATGAACAAAAGGAAAGAACCAAGATGCAAGCACTTTCTATTGAAGGTGCATGCTTATGTAACAGTATTTAGATGTACACACAGACAAATATATGTGTGTGCCCTCTCTCCCCCTTCAAAGTGCACTAGTTTCCATCTCTTTCGTCTCACATGCTACCTTTTCCCCCTCAATCACACTGTATCGCTAATGCACACTAATGGGTGGGACCATAGGTCTTGGACCTGGGTGCTCAGACCGCAGCCAGCAGCTCACCTGAATAACTATAGAAGGTGGCCAGCAAAGGTCTAACTTGCAAAGGACCCCACCTACAAAGATCCTGACTGGGGAAGGTGTCCAGCCCCACCAATTATCTGGGAAGCTGTTTAAACCAGAAAGAGGCACAGAAACTTGTCCAAGCAAGTAGAGGAATCCTTAGATGGCTGATAATACAGACCTGCCTGCCTCCTGAGCACTGCCTTCCTGCCTGTTCCTCCTGTCCTCCTTATCCCAGACCCCTGCCTGTTCCCATTTCCTGCCTCACTCCAGATCCCAGCTCCTATGCCCTACCCATGATGCTGAGATTGGCTTTGACCCCTGGCTTGGCATCTTCCACTGGCTCTGACCTCAGCTCCAGACACCTGACTCTAACCACTAGACCTGACTAACCATGCCCCGGTTCCTACAGCTACCCGTTCCTCCCTTGGAGTTGCCAAAGTTCTCATCCTTCAGCCATATATTTGCTGTGCCACTCTTCTTTCTTCTCCACCCCCTCCCATACCCTCTCCCCAGTGACAGATATGGTAATTTCCAGCAGTATCCTTGAAAGACCTTCTTGTATTAAGTTTGGTATTATTGTGGGCCATGATTATATGTAATCTCTCTAGGGGAGGAGATGTGACAGATGTGAAATCTGGGAGTTTAAAAGATTATACTGAAAATGTGCCAGACAAATATGGTCTTTTGAGACAATGAGCGTTAAGTGGATTTCCCAGAGAATATCTAGGGAGGAGTTAATGCAAGTTCCCCCAGTGACAGCTATGCAAAACCCCAGCCTTTTGAAGCTATTTTCTGAGGAGAGAATCATTGTCTGCTGATTATCTGTTACAGAAGGCCAAGATCAAGGGCCTGAGCTGTATAAAAAAGTGGCTGAGATGCCCAGCTATTGTTCTGGTTCTGGATCTTAGACAGACATGAACTTTTAACCATAGGGAATGCCTAGTTGTGGGTTTTGAAGAACTAAACCTACCAGAGCCCCAGGTTGTAGTTGGGGGTGACCTCTGGTAAGCTTTCTTCAATGCGCGTAAGAACTTTTATTGTTTTCTATTTGTTTTCTCTGTAATGCGTCTACTATAAGAATAAATGTGCTTGCTTAGAAGGAGCTGGTGGTAACTTATAACTGGCAATACACTAGTCATAACCCTCAAAGAGAAAGCAAAGCATAGAAAATGGCCTTTTAGGGTACATGTGCACTTCAGTAGAAGACCCACAGCACAGCTGCAGGGGACCTAGGTCAGCTGACTTCCCCTTTTGCAGGGTCTCAGAGCTCAAGCCTCAGCCCAAGCCAGAATATCTACACTTCAGTTTTTAGCCCCACAAGCCTGAGTCCATTGATCCAGGCTCTGAGGCTTGCTGCAGTAGAGATGTACCCTTAGGCAATCTGGCTTGCTGGGGGTATCAAAGTGTAAGGCAGGGAGCTGTCCAGCTTTAAAATCCCTGGTCAAGAGGGAGTGAGATGTTGGTCTCTGCCTAAGAGATGCAGCAGCTGGGAGCCAGAATTCTAAAGTGGGAGCCCTTGGTGAACCATGGAGGGGTATTGTGATGTTTTCTGATTAAAATATGACCATATAGATCATTGTTGCAACCACTGGTATATATTTACAGCAAATCTTGTAGAAAGGTTGTCAAGTGAGGTGTCTATGAAAAAGTTATGATTTGCTCGTTATAATTATGCTGTGTGCATGTATCCTTTTTGTATTTGAAGTTATAAGTATTGGCTCTATACTTGGATTTCAAATGTTTGCTCCTGGGGTAACGCCCACAAGGTAGTTAGCCAGCATATCTTGGAGGGACTATTCAAATTGAGTGGCCCATCAAAAGAACATTTAACTGATAATGGATCATGGGAGACGCCCATCTACACTTAATGGAATTTCCTGCTGTGACTCGGCAACATGCATGGACATGGGACTTGCCCATGTGACTCCAGACTCCATCTTGTTGCTGTGATTTTCCACAGTAAGAACAATGGGATGCCCTCCACAGAGCAAAAGCTATAAAAGGCCCTGGAAACCCCTCCATTTTGTCTTCAGTCCTGCTTCTTACCTCTGGAGGAACTTTGCTACAAACTGAAGCTCTGAACAAAGGACTGAATGACCCATCCAAGCTGTGGCTGTATTCCAGAGACTTGACTTAAGCCAGCAGTTTATTTCATCACTGCTACAAGCCTGAACCAAGAACTTTGCAATTACTGTATGTTTTTGATTCTTTTAACCAATTTTAACTCTCACCTTTCTTTCTTTCTTTCTTTCTTTTTCTTTCTTTCTTAAACCTTTAGATTTTAGATACTAAAGGATTGGTAAGATCTAAGTTTTGGGTTGTGTTTGCCCTATTTCTCAGCAGTTTGTCCTGAATTTGGCATCCTAGGTTGTGATCCACTAAGGCACGGTTACAGGAATACTTGTGCAATTGCCCTGAACTGTGACAACCCTGTCCATCCTTCTTTGCAGTTTTCTTCCCTATAGCCTTTCTTCAGCCCTTCTGGCCTTGCTGGCCACTTCACCCACATCCCCTGGCTGTTTCAGCTCTTGCCTTGCTGGCTACTTCAGCTCTCACTTGCACCTGTTAGCAGCTATCCTAGCAGGAAACTGAGGCAGCAGGAAACTATGGGGAACAGCAGGAAGGCTGTAGAGGCACAGGAGGGCACTGAGGTGGGGCAGTACTGCCTGAGGAAGTGCTGGGAGATGTGGGGGTCAGAGAAGCCTGAGGAGGATACAAGGGATTTGGGCACAGAGAGGGGTCTTTGAGGTTAAGGATAACATGTGGGATTGGAAGCAATTAAGAGGAACATAAAGAGTGGGGATTGTAGGGGAATGTGCAGAGTAGGAAAGAGGCTGAAGAGGTGCAGGAGACAAGCAAATAGGGAATGGCAGAGGGAGAATATGAGGATAGGATACAGGGAAAAGGAGGGGAAATGTGGGGTGCAGGTGATCAAAGGGAGCAGGGTGGGGACAATTGACTTTGGGAGATCATAGACTGTGAGTGGAGAAGGAGATAGGCAAGGGAAAGAGATGGGACAGTGATGGGGAGGAGATGGAAAGGGATAGAATAACCTCCCCAAGCTCGGGGTCTAGGTTAAGATAAGGAGAGTCCCCCTCTGAACAGAGCATTGGGAGGTTTGAATTTTGCATGAGCATTTAAGGTGGAATTTAGAACCTGAGATGATCACATACATATGGGGCAGGGGGAGGCAGATATCCCCATTATGGCTCAAAACTTAGACAATAAATTGAAAGATTTCACGTCTTATTTTGTTAAGATCTCATGATTTTTGGACTCTAAGGGTTGGCAATACTGATAAACTGAGGCACAGGGTGATTAATGACTTGCCTATGGACATACAGCATGTCAGAAATAGAACATGCCTCAAATTGTAATTCCCAATCATTGTTCTAACCTATAGACCACGCTGCCTTGGAAGTCAAACTATCCTTAAAACTTTCCCTCTTGGTCTGCTTACACTACACTAGTAAGTAAGCAATTCTTCTCTCACACACCCAGCAATGTTCCCTCACAGGGTTTACTTAGACTGCCCTAGAGAGGCTTTGACCTTTGTCTAAAACTAAATAAATTCAAAATTAAGCCTAACAGCTGC
The DNA here is from genome assembly GCF_015237465.2 of Chelonia mydas. Taxonomy (NCBI): domain Eukaryota; kingdom Metazoa; phylum Chordata; order Testudines; family Cheloniidae; genus Chelonia; species Chelonia mydas. Next base: position 106,475,746 of record NC_051245.2, read on the forward strand.
AACAACTGTAACAGCAGCTGAGCTCTCCTCCCCACTTCTATAGCTCACCACTACCTTTAAATTCTAGTCTTAAAATACCTCTCTTCCCATTTGCCTCGGCCGCCTCATTTCCCTGTGCTCCTGTTATTTTTTAAACTGTGAGAAGTATTTTGGGATACAGCATATATAAAAGATGCTATATAAAATAAAGTTACTATGTATTATACTGTGTAATAACAAACATTTCCAGAACATCTGGTTATATTTTTATCATCCTACCACATCCCCATAAGCCTGGAACGTTCGCATTTATTGGCTTCGCAGAAAAACTAACTCAATTTAAGAAAAATGTTGTCATCCACCCAGGAAAGTGAAAAGAAAACAAAAAATTCCCAAGACACAATCTTTCACATTGATATTTACGTTGCTTCTCTGCTTGGAGCTTGGTTCTGCAAATGCTTAGACACATGCGTTATTTTACTCATGTGAGAATTCTTGCAGGAGTGGGCCTTTAGGCTGCGTCTTAAAGACTGTTTTTCTGTGGTTTGACCAGTGCCAAGAATACGGTCAGCACTTAGCAAATGATAAAATAAATAAACAACATTCTAGAGGCTAGTTTTATACAGAAAAAAATAGAATTTTCTTAGTTTATGTTTTAATTAGGAATTATTCTGTAATATCACAAACAAAAGCAGAGTTTCAGGAATCCAGTCTCAGTGGCTTGTTAGTAAAGAACAAAATATTATCTATTATTTTCTTAACAGCCTCAAAGAGCACAGCATAGGAAAAAGTAAACAAGTCAAGTGTGTGGTTATTTTAAAAGGGCACATTTTATATGGCAGCATAGAAAAGAAAATGATGGAATCAGGGGCAATAATGGTTCTTTTTGAAAGCAAAAGAAAACAGTATTAGGAGCTAGTCCATGTTGAGTTTTTGGAGCATGCACTGTTTTAACTGGGGATGGAGATTCTGCAAAGAAAAACAGCCCAGCTAGAGCTTGTGAATCTTGCCATCTGCTGAGGAAAGCACAGCATAGCAACATCTGAGACAAACAACAGGAAAAGTCCCAGAAAACGTAGTGGAAGTGTCATACCCCGCAGCCCTGTTGAGTTTTTGGAGATTGTGGCCATGCTGCATCAGACAGCTGCCAACTGTTTTTAAATCACCCAGCCACAGAAATGTTTCTCTCTCCCCTTCCCCGCCTCCCCACAGATGCAAAACTTCCTTCCAACATAACACTGTGCTCAGAGCACGACACCTTGCACAAACCACTGGCACGACTGAGCTGGTTCAAAAGACTATTTGTATCACCACCTTCTCCCCCTCCCCCCCAGTAATGAGCACCCAGCAGCAGACGTTGGACTGCCACTTGGTTTTTGAAAAGTCTATTGCCTAGCAATATACTCTGTTAGCAGTATCTGTGCTCCATGAAATTTACAGTATATAGAGAACATGGAATGCACCTTTCTAAGTGAAAGTGATGCCTCAGGGTGGAATGGAACCTGGGACCTCTGGATCTAAACAGGGGGTTCTCTACTGCCTGATCTGAAAGTCCCAGCTTTGTTAGCCCAAAGGCTGTATAAAGGCAGATTCATGAACTTCTGTGTGGTCCAGAAGGCCACCCAAGTGGCATAGGAAGGTGCACTGTGTGTTTGGCAGATATAAAATCCAGATTTGACTTAAGCAAAATAAGAATGGAAATGTTTTTAACAATAAATAGTTCTTATTAGTAAAAGATGCTGTGGATGGAATACAGAACTCAGTCCAAGTTACTAGGACTACTTTATATTTTTTTTATATTTTATTTTATTATATTTTTTTAGCTCAGCAAATAGACATGATTAGCCACACAAAATCTGATGGCAATTTCACACCACCTTCCATGCACACTGTATTATTTCCTCCTTATGCTTAGTTTCCCCAAACCTTTCCCTCAAATTCTTTCTTTCCCCTGCAAACAGTATTTACCAATTTCTTTATTAGTGTTGTCAGTTAACAGCCTGTGTAGGTTGCAAACAGAATGTGGCTTTGGTTCTCCCTACATTCCATTAGCACATGTACAGCAGCTATTCATATTCTGTTCTGTTTGGGAGCAAGCCAGTTTGTGAAAGTTCAGCACGTGCCTGCTTCTCCTTTCTTTGCTGTAAGGGCTTCCATATGCCTCCCTTCTTGGTAGTGTTCTTAAAGGAACCCTTTATTCCACCCTTATTGAAAGGGCCTTTCCTATGTTTAAGCTGAAATTCTAGATTGCATCCTTGATTTGGGTGAAATCTCCAGCTGGATTTGTAGAGGGTCTGCTCAAGGCCACCTGTTCCATTTGAGCCCTGTGGGGAGCCTGGGTGGTATGTATATTACTTGGCTGCACACTAGGTCCTTCACGCTCCCTACATGTCATAGATGGAGGGCTCCATATTACCTCAGAATAGATCAGTGCAGAAGGGATAATGTGGGTCAGAGTTGCATGGGCCCACAGGATCTGCATGTATATGAAACAAGTAGACCAAAACACTCTCACGGGGAGTGCAAATGGACGGTGGCTGGTGCACAGACTGGAAGAGTGGTTGTAGCCAAGTTAATATGGAGTTACTCCCAGTCAAGCAAGATATACCTGCTGCTTGGTACCCTGTTTGCAATGGTTTATTAAGGCCCTGTTTACTGAAAACCTGTCTGAGCAAATCCTTTTAAGATCAGCCCCTAATCTAATAGCAGTGGTCTTTAAAATATGATAGTCAGTGCTAAGTAATTAAATAGATTTATACACAGTGTAATTATTTGGCTTTTTTCCTGGTGGGCTAAATCAAATCAAGGAAAAATATATTATGTTTCTAAAGTGAATTTTCAAACAAACAATCTAAAATTGGAAGTAATTTGTCACTGAACGTTCTATAAAAACAGGCACTTCTCCAGCTGGTCTAGTGCTTCATTACATCATATGTTATTTGCAGGCCATTTTTTTATTTCTTCTTTCTAAAACAACTTTGCTAATTCCCTTCAATCTTGTAGGAGGCAGCCAGATGCAGTGCACAGAGCAGTTGTCCTAAAGTCAAGACAGACAAATTCTTTTCTTGCTCCTACCATTGATTCACTCTATCACTATGGTCAACTCACTTAAAGACAAATTTTCCAAAGTAGCCCCTAATTCTAAGTCCTGTTTTTGAGTGCTCAACTTGAAACACCTGGTGTAAGGACTGATTTTCAGAGGTACTTGCAAATGTAGCTCCCTATTTTGAGGGCTTGAGTGGGACTTACGTGGTACAGACCCTCTCCACAGGGGGTGAATGTCACACTCCATGTGTCCCACTTCAAGCTACCCCTAAATGGCCGTATTCTAAGTAGAGATGGATCCTAACTGGAATCCCAGATCTAGAGCTGCTGAATAATTGAAAAAAAATCAGAATATTTTTTGAAAATAAATATCACAAAATTCATCAGAAATTATTTTGCAGCTATTATTCAACCAGCTTTACCCATATTTGAAATTACTCCCTCCGCTGTCTCTTCTGCCTCCCCCCGACACCCTTCCCAGCCTTTGGGGAAGTTCAGCCAGATCCAGATACATGTTTTGTGCATTGGCTCTGCTTCTATAAGAAACCTGAACCAGGATCCAAAATCTGAACTTGTGGAAAGTTCAGACCCAATCTTGACATCTCAAGTCTCTCTCTCATAATACATAGAAAACTCCATGTACTAAAGATTAGTTTGCTTTTAATAGTCTCTAGATTCATGGGCATCTTTGTACCATACATATAATGCTCTCCGTTCATGTAATTGCTAATATTTTCTACAATATCCTGCCCTCACACTGGATGTTGCTGCTTGTAGCAGGCTGATGCCCTTAAGCCAGCTTCTCTCAGTTAGCCCCTTTAAATTAGCTGTACTCAAGCGAGCAGGGAAGTCTTTCAAGCAGAACATAACTGAAACACACATGGATAACAAAGTCCTTTCGTCTCAGGCATCCCTGCTGGGGTGCAGTCTCTTTGGGTTCACCTACACGGCAATAAAGGACCTACAGCACGGTCATCGCTGGCCCGGATCAACTGACTTGAACTTGCGGGGCTGTAACATTGCGGCGTGTACATTTCCCCACCCCCCAGAGCCCAGCGCCACGTTGAACTCCTCCAATACAATTTTATAGCCTTGCAGCCTCAGCCCTGTGAGCCTGAGCTGGCTGCCCTTGGCTTGGAGACCCAGTGACACCGATTTTTTAAATCACAGCGTAGATGTACCATCAATCTTCCCCTCTACCATCTGGAAGCAAAGAGTCAAACCCCCTCAGTCAAGATTGGATTTTTATTTAAAAAAAAAAATTAAGAGATTCAATTCATTAGTTCAAAAGGAATTATTTGGGGGCAGCTCGATGGTGTTGTGCAGGAAGTCAAACTAGATGATCACTTTATATGCTTCACTTCATCCCACACCTTGTCCTCGTGAGCTGAAAGAAAGGGGAGTCTTGTACTATTCTGCACTGCACCACCAGGCCTCTCCTCTCCTGCCCTAAAATAAAACAAACAAAACAGTAACATGGGTTTTTCCAGCTACTAACTATTACCCCAGGACCACTTCCATTCTCACATTACCTGCCTCTGCCATTCCCTGTGCCCTTATCTGCTCCAAAACTCTTGTAACAGGGTAACCTGGCCTCCTCTGGACTTATGCTTCACATGAATATTTAACTGTTGTCCATCCCTCCCCCCTATTTCTCCCTAGGGTTGCCAATTTTGGTTGGACGTATTCCTGGAGATTTCATCACATGACATAATCTTTAATTAAAGACTCATCTTTAATTCCTGGAGACTCCAGGGCAATCCTGGAGGATTGGCAATCCTATTTCTCCCCCGCCAAATCCCTTCTATGTGCAGCCAGGAAGACAATAAAAATTTTGCAGCTGGACAGCTTTCGTAATCAGTTATTTGCTCTTTTCTGTATGGGTACAATTTCTCTATAAGATGGAGTACTCTGGATTCCCCAGTTAATCAGAACATATTCTCAGTAGCACTGACATGTTTCTCTACTTCAGTTATTCTTTCATATCCTACATAAGAACATAAGAATGGCCTTGCTGGGTCAGTCCAAGGGTCCATATAGCCCAGCATACTGTCTTCCGACAGTGGCCAGTGCCAGGTGCCCCAGAGGGAATGAACAGAACAAGTAATCATCAAGTGATCCATCCCCTGTTGCTCATTCCCAGCTTCTGACAAACAGAGGCTAGGGACACCATCCCTGCTCATCTTGGGTTAATAGCCATTGATGGACCTATCCTCCATGAGTTTATCTAGTTCTTTTTTGAACCCTGTTATACTCTTGGCCTTCACAACATCCTATGGCAAGCAATTCCACAGGTTGATTGTGTGTTGTATGAAGAAATACTTCCTTTTATTTGTTTTAAACCTGCTGCCTATTAATTTCATTTGGTGACCCCTAGTTCTAGTTCTTGAGAAGTAGTAAATAACACTTCCTTATCTAATTTCACTACACCAGTCATGATTTTATAGACCTCTATCATATCTCCCCATAGCCATCTCTTTTCCAAGCTGAAAAGTCACAGTCTTATTAATCTCTCCGCGTACGGAAGCCATTCTATACCCCTAATCATTTTTGTTGCCCTTCTCTGAACCTTTTCCAATTCCAATATATCTTTTATGAGATGGGGCGACCACATCTGCACACAGTATTCAAATGTGGGCGTACCATGGATTTATATAGAGGCAACATGATATTTTCTGTCCTATTATCTATTCCTTTCTTAATTATTCCCAGCATTCTGTTCGCTTTTTTGACTGCCACTGCACATTGAGTGGATTTTTCAGAGAACTATCCACAATGACTCCAAGATCTCTTTAGAATCTTAGAATATCAGGGTTGGAAGGGACCTCAGGAGGTCATCTAGTCCAACCCCTTGCTCAAAGCAGGACTGATCCCCAATTAAATCATCCCAGCCAGGGCTTTGTCAAGCCTGACCTTAAAAATATCTAAGGAAGGAGATTCCACCACCTCCCTAGGTAACGCAGTCCAGTGTTTCACCACCCTCCTAGTGAAAAAGTTTTTCCTAATATCCAACCTAAATCTCCCCCACTGCAACTTGAGACCATTACTCCTTGTCCTGTCATCCGCTACCACTGAGAATAGTCTAGATCCATCTTCTTTGGAACCACCTTTCAGGTAGTTGAACGCAGCTATCAAATCTCCCCTCATTCTTCTCTTCTGTAGACTAAACAATCCCAGTTCCCTCAGCCTCTCCTCGTAAGTCATGTGTTCCAGTCCCCTAATCATTTTTGTTGCCCTCCGCTGGACTCTCTCCAATTTTTCCACATCCTTCTTGTAGTGTGGGGCCCAAAACTGGACACAGTACTCCAGATGAGGCCTCACCAATGTCGAATAGAGGGGAACGATCACGTCCCTCAATCTGCTGGCAATGCCCCTACTTATACATCCCAAAATGCCATTGGCCTTCTTGGCTACAGGGGCACACTGTTGACTCATATCCAGCTTCTCGTCCACTTTAACCCCTAGGTCCTTTTCTGCAGAACTGCTGCCTAGCCATTCGGTCCCTAGTCTGTAGTGGTGCATGGGATTCTTCCGTCCTAAGTGCAGGACTCTGCACTTGTCCTTGTTGAACCTCATCAGATTTCTTTTGGCCCAATCCTCCAATTTGTCTAGGTCCCTCTGTATCCTATCCCTATCCTCCAGCGTATCTACCACTCCTCCCAGTTTAGTGTTGTCTGCAAACTTGCTGAGGGTGCAATCCACACCATCCTTCAGATCATTAATGAAGATATTGAACAAAACCGACCCTGGGGGCACTTCGCTTGATACTGGCTGCCAACTAGACATGGAGCCATTGATCACTACCCGTTGAGCCCGACAATCTAGCCAATTTTCTACCCACCTTATAGTGCATTCATCCAGCCCATACTTCTTTAACTTGCTGACAAGAATACTGGGGGAGACAGTGTCAAAAGCTTTGCTAAAGTCAAGGAACACCACGTCCACTGCTTTCCCTTCATCCACAGAACCAGTTATCTTTCTTGAGTGGTAAGAGCTAATTTAGACCCCATCATTTTATATGTATAGTTGGGATTATGCTTTCCAATGTGCATTACTTTGCATTTATCAACATTAAATTTCATCTGCCATTTTGTTGTCCAGTCACCCAGTTTTGAGAGATCCTTTTGTAGCTCTTCGCAGTCTGACCGGGTCTTAACTATCTTTAGCAATTTTGTATCATCTGCAAATTTTGCCACCTCACCGTTTACCCCTTTTTCCAGACCATTTATGAATATGTTGAATAGGACTGGTCCCCGAACAGACCCCTGGGGGACACCACTATTTACCTCTCTCCATTCTGAAAACTGACCATTTATACCTACCCTTTGTTTTTTATCTTTTAACCAGTTGCCAATCCATAAGAGCACCTTCCCTCTTATTCCGTGGCAGCTTACTTTGTGTAAGAGCCTTTGGTGAGGGACCTTGTCAAAGGCTTTCTGAAAATCTAAGTACACTATATCCACTGGATCCCCTTGGTCCACATGCTTGTTGATCCCTCAAAGAATTCTAGTAGATTGGTGAGGCATGATTTCCCTTTACTAAAACCATGTTGACTCTTCCTCAACAAATTAGGTTCATCTATGTGTCTGACAATATTGTTCTTTATTATAGTTTCAACCAGTTTGCCCAGTACTGAAGTCAGGTTTACAGGCCTGTAATTGCTGGGATCACCTCTGGAGCCCTTTTTAAAAACTGGTGTCACATTAGCTATCCTCCAGTCATCTGGTACAGAAGTTGATTTAAATCAGGGGTCGGCAACCTTTGGCACCCGGCTCATCAGGGTAAAGCCACTGGCGGGCCAGGCCGGTTTGTTTATCTGGCGCATCCGCAGCCATGGACCCTGCAGCTCCCACTGACCGCAGTTTGCCGTTCTTGGCCAACGGGAGCTGCGGGAAGTGACGTGGGCCGAGGGACGTTATAGTCATTGCTTCAATGACAGGTTACAGACTACAGTTGGTAGTTCTGCAAGTTCACATTTGAGTTCCTTCAGCACTCTTGGGTGAATACCTTCTGGTCCTTACTATCGTTCAATTTATTAATTTGTTTCAAAACCTCCTCTAATGATACCTCAATCTGGGACAGTTCGTCAGACCTGTCACCTAAAAAGAATGGTTCAGGTTTGGGAATCTCCCTCCCATCCTCAGCCATGAAGACTGATGCAAAAACTTCATTTAGTTTCTCCACAATTGCATTTTCGTCCTTGAGTGCTCCTTTAGCACCTCGATCATCCAGTGGCCTCACTGGTTGTTTAGCAGGCTTCCTGCTTCTGATGTACTTTAAAAAAAATTTGCTATTACTTTTTGAGTCTTTGGCTAACTGTTCCTCAAATTCTTTTTTGGCCTTCCTAATTGTATTTTTACACTTCATTTGCCAGTGTTTATGCTCCTTTCCATTTTCCTCACTAGGATTTAACTTCCACTTTTTAAAGGATGCCTTTTTGCCTTTCACTGCTTCTTTTACTTTGTTGTTTAGCCACGGCGGCTCTTTTTTGGTTCTCTCACTATGTTTTTTAATTTGGGGTATACATTTAAGTTGAGCCTCTATTATGATGTCTTTAAAAAGTTTCCACACAGCTTGCAGAGATTTCACTTTTGACACTGTACCCTTTAATTTATGTTTAACTAACCTCCTCATTTTTGTGTACTTCCCCTTTCTGAAATTAAATGCTACAGTGTTGGGCCACTGTGGTGTTTTTCCTGCCACAGGGATATTAAATTTAACTATATTATGGTCACTATTATCAAGTGGTCCAGCTATATTCACCTCTTGGACTAGATCCTGTGCTCCACTCAGGACTAAATCAAGAATTTTCTCTCCTCTGGTGGGTTCCAGGGCCAGCTGCTCCAAGAAGCAGTCATTGAAGGTGTCAAGAAACTTTATCTCTGCATCCCGTTCTGAGGTGACATGTACCCAGTCAATATGGGGATAATTGAAATCCCCCATTATTATTATTGAGTTTTTTATTTTAATAGCCTCTCTAATCTCCCTGAGCATTTCACAGGTGATTGGTAATATATCCCTACCGCTATATTCTTATTATTAGAGCATGGAATTTCTATCCATAGAGAGTCTATAGTACAAAGTTTGATTCATTTAAGATTTTTACTTCATTTGATTCTATGCTTTCTTTCACAGATAATGCCACTCCCTCACTAACACGGCCTGTTCTGTCCTTCAAATATATTTTGTACCCTGGAATTACTGTGTCGCATTGATTATCCTCATTCCACCAAGTTTCTGTGATGCCTATTTTATCAATATCCTCATTTAATACGAGGCACCCCATTTTATTATTTCGACTTCTAGCACTGGTATGTAAGCACTTTAAAAACTTGTCTCCTTTTAGCTGTCTGCCATCACACGATGTAATTGAATGGGACTCTTTTTTATTTGACTGTTTCTCATCAGACCCTGACTGTATATTAGCATTTTCCATCCTCTCGTCCTCACTAGGACATAAAGATATCCTGAGAGATAACTCCTATAGCATTTAGTGTTAGTATCCCCAGTTTCATTTCACAAAGAACAAAATTCTTTTTTCTCTGGGATTTCACAGTTCTCCTTTGTTGTTTGTTGATAAGGCGAGGAGAGGTCCTGGCAGCCATCAGTATTCCCTGGAGCGCAGAGTCATTCTTTTCCATGAAATGTTGTTTTGATTGTGGAGTTTTCTGCATTGCTTTCCTCTCTTTCCTTTCCTTCTTTGTAAACAACTTAACATTTTTATACACACACTTTATAAAGAACTTCATGTCCTACAACCCATCCAGATTTCTTAAGTCTTTCAAAAGGCTGCAGATGTTACTCTCAGTAATTGAGAGATGAGAGTTCAAAGCTCAGTACATTGCCAGATTAAAAGCTACTTTAAATTGGAGTTAAATTATTGATTTGTTCTCAATCTAAGGGCAAAAACATTACAGGGATGTTGTAAATTACCCGCCCAAAAAGCCGTACAAATCCTGGATATTTAGATTTAAGCTTCCCTTTAAAAGAGAGTGGTTTTGGTCCCAGGTTAGATTAAATTGATTTTTAAAGACAAGTTAGATTTTTTTTCCTGCTTTGTTTCTCTTATCACTCCAGAGTGGTGTTACAGTTTGCTGTGCATTTCCAAGTCTTAACGTGTTTGGATTTCTTTTAACTTCAGCTCTGAATTTCTTGAACTTAGAATGCTTGTTTAGTACAACACTTTAAAAAAAATTGGATGAATGGTAATTTTTTGCAGTTATTCTCCATAGCTGAAAGTTTCTTCTTCAAAGATGAAACTGAAAGGACTAAAGAATAATGTTCTTCAGCAGAAAATTCCATGAAGAACTGCTCCTCTAGCAAAATTGCTGCCAAGTCTCAATGAGACTTGTTACAGATAAACAGATCATGAGAGGGATACTTCTATGGACAGCAAAGAGAAGCTGTCAGACTACCCAGGGAAGGGTCAGATTGGGGACTTTATTTCTAGAGGTATGAGATTTTCCTTTCTCTATTCCTAAGAAAAGGGAAGCCTGCTTCATTGGGCTTTGGAAAGGATTTAGTTAAGGTATGTTATGCAAACCATTTATTTTGTTTTTACGACTATTCTCTCTCTCTTTGTAATACATCTTGTTTTCAAGACAATTGATGTTGTACTGTGTGACTCCATGCAGAAATCTACAAGAGATGAGAATCCCAGAAAAGGGTAAGAGATGTGGAGCATGACCTCCCTCCCCCCATTTTCTCAGTCAGAGGGGGCATGCCGAGGTGTTCTTTCTCGTTAAATTTACCACAAAGGGCTGCAGGTGGTGAATACAAGAGAGAAGCCTAAAGACCCAGGAGGAGACATGCGTGGACAGGGGTGAGGGTGACACCTATACAAAGAATCTTCAATGAGAGATTCTCTAACATCTCCTCCAACATTCTGTTTGATTTAAGGATACTTTTTAAATCCTTGGTCAGTTATTGAAGAAATGGCCAATGACTAGACCCCTGAGATAGTGTGAACTCCTACCCTGTGGTCATTCTGCAAAAGGCCTACAAAGTACTAAACCTTATTTTTACTACTGTTAAAATGGCTCACTTACAAGAGCTTCAAAAAAAAGTCAGTGAAATTGAAATCTGAATTTTTAGTCATAGAGGTTTTCACTATGTTCCCTTCTCTTCTGTGTTTGCTTTTCACAAAGATTCAGGAATGATCGCATAAGCAACCAATTTTAAGTCAACGTTGCAGACTATTAATAAAAAGCTAAAGCTAGTTTTGTAGATGCAAATATTTGCACCAGACGTCCGATTCTAAATTATGGTCATCCAGTCAAAGAGCAGAAGTGTATTACATGCCCTAGACATCTAATCAAAACAGCTCAGTTTGAATTTCAGATATGGAATATTTACAAAAACTGCTCATGAATAAGCCAGCCGCAGACCAAGAATTTGTTTCAGAAATTATTTGGCAAATTATTTTGAACAGCAAATAACTTTGAAATAATGAAGAAAATCATGGACAATATGGAAACAGAAAAAGCCACAAAATGCATCTGTTTGATTTATCGCTCCAGGAGATGCCCCCAAGGCGTGTGCGCTGACTTTACTGTTTGTGAACAAGTCGCACAAATTGTGAAAAGTGAAATTCTCATTTAAAAAAATCCTCTTAAATGTTTAATCTAGGTTGTTAGCAAAACAGTTAAATACATGTGGCTTGATGGTGCAACTGCTACTTTTGAAGTTTATTGTTCAAAATTCTTTGGCCCGTCCATTCCCCCCAACCCTCCCCGCCAAAAAAGCCTAAGAGAAAAGTTATGTTATACTGAAACTAGAGGAGAGTAAACAGGGAACTGAATGACTCAGGGACTAAGTCAAGGGCCTTTTACTTTTGTGACAATAATTAGAGTCCCAGCTCTAGTACAAAGTGAAATCGATTGAGTGGTCTGAGGTTCTGACCCCCAGTGGGTAGCAGCTAGCTGTACAAACAATGCATAATATTCTGGAAGGATTTAGGACAACTGGCAGTTTGTGCTCACTAAAGACATGGGACTGAGGTGGAATGCAGAATAAACCACCTCTCATGTGTGCAGAGGGTGGTCTTCCCAAGTCAAGGTTAATGTCATTCGTGCAGGGAGTGTGGGAAAGCATGCATTACTGCTACCGTTGCCACAAATGGCCTGTGAATAGATTAAGGGACTTCCGTTTCCATAACAACGAGTCACTTAATCTAAATGAACAAAACTGTATTTAAAAAACAGAAACAAAAATTCTATACATCATCTTAACAAAAAACAAAATGCTTTTGTCCCAACAGCAAACCAGGGAGAAAGAAAGAGAGGGAATGTGTGTATGTAGTAAACACACATCCTCCAAATGAAGTCTTCTAGGGCTTTCTGTTTACCAGTAATTAGTTTTCAGGACAGTGCCAATGGCACCAAGTCCTTGCAAGTAATTAACTGCAGTTTTCTGGCTGAGTATTATTACCCCTCTGCAATTATAGCTAGAAGACAAAACACAAGGAGCCAGCAAAAGGCTACATTCTGTTTTTTCGCTAAAACTTTGTTTACTCACAGACCCACCATGAGCATTGTTTCTCTGTTTTTAGGACTCATCTGTGGATTGCTGTTGATGTTTTGTTCTTATTTCCCAGGGGCAGGGAAATGCCAGTTTATCTGGGGAAGAGATGAACAGTTAAGCAAGGCCATCCTGGAAATGCTACATATCAATAAGTTATCCATACCTCTCAGGACCAAACCTCACCACTACATGAAGTTAGTCTATCATCTACGAAATCCACCAGCCTTAAACAGTGAAGGGACTCTTGTGCAGAGTTTCAGGAGAATCCAAGGTAGGAAACTGACCACTATTTATTTGTGATTTACATCATATATTGAATAACTTTAAACATTACCATGATAAACAATTCCTAAGCGGAAAAAAATATTGCCATTTTGAAATGCTTTCCTTTTAAAAACAGGTTATCCAATAGATTTTCTTTTTTTTTTTTTCCTTCTTCTTCGTATCTTTAATGACATTGCTTTTATAAACCTATTACTTTACCATTTCAACATCTGCTTTATACATTTTATAAGACACAGCATTTGTTTTGAAGGATCTCTCTGCAGTCTCCAAGGCCAGAGTTAAATAAAAAGGGCTAGGGCATCATTTTCTTTCAAGTGACTGCTTTGAGGAAAGAGCAGTTAAGAAATGAGATGCTACCTTAACTCCCAGCTCACGAAAGCTCATGCTCAAATAAACTGGTTAGTCTCTAAGGTGCCACAAGTACTCCTTTTCTTTTTACGAATACAGACTAACACGGCTGTTACTCTGAAAGCTAAACTTCCGTCACCAGTTGAAACTACCTGCACATGTCAGTCTTATGGAGACTATTGCCAAGACAAACCACATCAAAAAAAGTCCTTACTCACATTACTAACAACAGTTGATATTTTAAAAAACGAGTTTTTAAAAATCTCATTTACTTGTCACCATTTATCCAGTCTGTTTACTTTGTGCTTGTCATGCTGCTTGGGCAGTGAAACCAGAACGGCATGTGTATGTTGAGAATATAACTGTTAAGGCTGATGGTTCAGAAGTCTGGAGATTTTATGCAAGTAACTTAACACCTTAATTTGCACACTTGATGACTATATCTAATCTTGTTACATGAAAGACAGCAAATGGCATGATTACCAGACAGAAGCCTGGCAAGGTTACAGCATAAAAAAGTTTCAGGAATATAGAAATCGCTTCAGAGTGGTTCTGGCATCTCCCTGGGTCCATGTCTAGATAATTCTGGGGCTTATTTGGCTACTTCTTGTCCTGGGCCAAGTAAAGGTCTGTGGTTGGGGTTACCACTACCCCTTGGTCCTGGCTGTTGCTTGCCCTGTGCTGGGGAGGGGAACTAGATGCTTTCTGCCATCAACTGGGGGATGCTCTGGTTGGGATGCTGGCCCTCAGCTGAGTCTCGCTCTGGCTGCTCTTTGTCCCTTGCTTCCTGGCTATAGGGCGTGGAGGGTGGCTCAAGCCCTGGCTGTGGCTCCTGCTTCCTGTTACAGCTTACAGGCCCCTGTACTCGGAGATACTGGGCAGTGCTCTACCCATCTATCACTCTAGCTATAAGTCTATGGCCATGGTGGATTATGGTGTAGAGTACATTTCTAGGGTTAGAGTCCTGGAGGACTCCAGACAGAAATCCCATGAAGAGAAGCCCTAACCAAAGAGACACGGCTAAGAGTGTCTCCTCAGGTCTCTAAATTAGGATTGACCTCCTGGGCTAAATACAAACATAGTGCTACCTTGAACGGGTAGGCTGGAGTGGGGCTAGCTCCCACACTACAAGTGCCAATGTCCCAAAAGGGCACGGACATCTAGTGTGGAGGTAGGGGTAGGCTCCAGGTCTCCTGCACACATGCTGTTGTCAGCAGTGGGTGGCAGGAGACAGCAAGCACTGCTCCATTTTGGAGCAGCTGTTAAAAGCACCGCTGAGCATCCTATGCCTCATTGTTCTGGGGTATTGTGCTCTGAACCAGTAAGGGCCCTCAGGCACCCTAGGTAAATAAATGCTGCAGAGATGAGGTCTGGGTGAATAATCTAAGACAGGTAGGAACCATCTGAACTTAACCTGAGTCATCGCATACCTGGGAAAAGAGAAATGGGATATTTACAGTGCCACATGTCTTGGGCTTCCACATGGATTGGTGAATGACATGGATGAGGGAAGAAGGTGAATTATCTGGCAAGGAGAGTCACACATCATCCACAGTCTTCCACATAGTGATTGGTGTGGGCCCTCTTCAGTTTTGGACCTGGCCAAACTGACTAGTCTGGGTCCAGATAGTGCATCAGTCCTAGAAACTGGGTGGGCTTCTTCTAATCTGTGGTATCAGATTGGACCCTGATGACCTATAAAAGGACATCCTTTGTGCTGGTGAGGTGGAACATAGTGTCTACAGTGTAAGACTAAGGTCCTGTCCACACCAGGAGCAGAACTGGGCTCTGAAGCTATTTATTTCCCACAAACTCTCTTCCATTTCTGCTGTTGTATCCTAGAAGTTAACTAACTAATGCTCCAACAGTCCATCCCCAACCTGCTCAGGGTCCAGTGCACTGGTTAGTCCTGGGAGAATGAATTTTAAGTAGGGCTATCGCGCCATGAAAAAAATTAATCGCGATTAATCGTGTGATTAACAGTGCAATTAATCGCAATTAATTTTTTTAAACGACACTAGAATACCATTTATTTTAAATATTTTGGATGTTTACTACATTTTCAAATATATTAATTTCAATTACAACACAGAATCCAAAGTGTACAGTGCTCACTTTATATTTATTTTTGATTACAAATATTTGCACTGTAAAAAACAAAAGAAATAGTATTTTTCAGTTCACCTAATACAAGTACTGTAGTGAAATCTCTTTATCATGAAAGTTGAACTTACAAATGTAGAATTATGTACAAAAAAACTGCATTCAAAAATAAAACAATGTAAAACTTTAGAGCCTACAACTACACTCAGTCTTACTTCTTGTTCAGCCAGTCGCAAAGAGAAACAAGTTTGGTTACAATTTTCAGGAAACAATGCTGCCTGCTTCTTGTTTACAATGTCACCTGAAAGTGAGAACAGGCGTTCTCAAGGCACTGTTGTATCCGGCATTGCAAGATATTTGCGTGCCAAATGCGCTAAAGATTCATATGTCTCTTCATTCTTCAACTGCCATTCCAGAAGACATGCATCCATGCTGATGATGAGTTCTGCTTGATAACGATCCAAAGCAGTGTGGACTGATGCACGTTGATTTTCATCATCTGAGTCAGGTGCCACTCACATCGGTACCTTCTTTGCGTTTTGTCAAATCTGCTGTGAAAGTGTTCTTAAAACGAACAACATGTGCTGGGTCACCATCCGAGACTGCTACAACATGAAATATATGGCAGAATGCGGGTGAAACAGAGCAGGAGGCATACAATTCTCCCCCAAGGAGTACAGTCACAAATTTCACTGACGCATTATTTTTTTACGAGCCTCATCAGCCTGGAAGCATGTCCTCTGGAATGGTGGCCGAAGCATGGAAGGGGCATACGAATGTTTAGTATATCTGGCATGTAAATACCTTGCAACGCTGGCTACAAAAGTGCCATGTGAACTCCTGTTTTCACTTTCAGATGACATTGTAAATAAGAAGCAGGCAGCAGTATCTCCCGTCAGTGGAAACAAACTTGTTTGTCTTAGCGATTGGCAGAATAAGAAGTAGGACTGAGTGGACTGGTAGGGTCTAAAGTTTTACATTGTTTTGTTTTTGAGTGCAGTTATGTAACCAAAAAAAATCTGCATTGGTAAGTTACACTTTCAAGATAAAGAGATTGCACTTC
The DNA here is from genome assembly GCF_015237465.2 of Chelonia mydas. NCBI lineage: Eukaryota > Metazoa > Chordata > Testudines > Cheloniidae > Chelonia > Chelonia mydas. The sequence goes on from NC_051245.2 coordinate 106,492,091, forward strand.
AGTACTTGTATGAGGTGAACTGAAAAATACTATTTCTTTTGTTTATCATTTTTACAGTGTACATATTTGTAATAAAAAATAATAACATAAAGTGAGCTCTGTGCACTTTGTATTCTGTGTTGTAACTGAAATCAATATTGAAAATGTAGAAAAACATCCACAAATATTTAATAAATTTCAGTTGGTATTCTATTGTTATAAGTGCGATTAATTGTGATTAATTTTTTGAGTTAATCGCACGAGTTAACTGCGATTAATTGACAGCCCTAATTTTAAGCAATGTGTCCTTTGAGTTTCCATGCCCAACTGACAATAAGATGCTACTTTTAATTGGCGATCAGATAGGAAACAAATATTCTCCCCCATCTGGGACGATTTAGTAGATTTATTTCGAGCCAAACTCAGCCTGCAGATGTGTGTGCAAGTTGTACTGATCTTGCTGGAGCTGGCGTGCACACAGCTGAGTGTGGAATTTGGTTCTCAGGAACCTAAGGCACAGAGATAACAGCCAGTTTGTACGAAGCAAGATCATCTTAGCTTATCTTAAACAAATAAGCCTATGAAATAAAACAGAGAAGAAAAACTATTAGCGAGCAAGAGAGTTGCAGGGAAAACAGACAGAAGAGTTTAGTGAAACCCACTCGGGACCTTAGACCTTGGCTGACATCCAAAGTGCTGTCTTAAATGAAATAAAAATTAGGCATACACTGACGTTCAAAAATCTCTGTTAAAAAATAATAATAAAAGGAGCCAAATCTGAGCTGGCAGCAAAACCAGGCTGCACATCTCCCTCCAGAACGGTTGAACCAGTGAGATCATTAGCAAGGTAAGACCATTACAGCAATGCCATGTTTCATTAAGGGCCTGTGAACATTTCTGTTTTATCAATTGAGTGTCAGGGAGGTACAAGTCAGCCATTAAAAACAAACAAAATATGTTGCAAGTTGAAACTTAAGCCCATGCAAACAAATTTGTGACTTCAAACAATTCTTTTAATAGACGTGTTTACAAATATTCACAAAGGTCATACTAAAAGAAATAAAATATCGTCTGGAAATTTACTGATTTCAAGGTCATAGTATGTTTCTAAATAAATACAGATTTTTTATTTGAAGTTACATTTTGCATCAATATTTTTAAAGTTTTACAAGGGTCAGGCCAGATTCAGTGGTACACCCTGACTTTAAGCCACTCGAATGCTTTAAAATAGGTTTGTGGTGACTTACTGTCATGAGATCAGGGCAAATCAACCAGAGCATACTTGGGTACCTGGCCCTTGGATTTCATAATATAGTTTTATTCTGTTCCCGCACGCTTCAATAATTAATTGGTTTTGTAAAATGCACCTACTGAGAATTTCTAGGTACACACACAGAAAGAAAATCACAGTTTAAAGTAAGTGAACTGACACAACGTCAACAACAACAAAAATCTCATGATACAACAAAACTCAGTCCTCTCTCCCTTAAACAAGAAACTCATCTCCCCTCCCTGCTCTTTCTCAAAAGCACCTCTTTCAACAAATCAGCCTCTTAGTGAGGCAAAACACAAATAGGTCTTTCACAATGCCCTGAATATCAACAAACTTGGGTTCTGTTGAACTATTGGGGAAAGAAAATTCCAGAGCCAAGGGCCCTCATCCTCTCCTTCATCTCCCTCCTTGCCCTCCTGTCTACCCACCTTCTCTGCTCCACTGAAACCACTACCACCACCACTGCCTCAGTTTCCCCTTTAGCTTCCTTGTCTACATGTTCCATGAATGAAATAAAATTTTACATTTATTGTTCTCCTAGATCCAGATTTTGGCATTCCAGGATGGCTGTGGTTTAATATTTCTTACCTGAAACCTTCCATGAGGCTTGCAGAATTAGTTCTTCTCAGGAAGACTCTACACCCAGAATCGCTGACAGTCAATGTTACTGTGCACAGCATCTCCGTGGTCCAGGGAAATATCACAGAAAGCGAAGCCTTAGATGAGAAAGTGCTGACGTTAGATGAGCTACCACCATCTGGTTATGATGTCTTTAACATTTCAGCCATTTTGAATGAGACCACCTCAGATGTCATAGGCTTTCGGCTACGATTCACGGATGACAGTGGCAGCTTGGTTCTCCATGAAGCTCTGACTAAGAGCCTGTACTGTTTGAACAGATGCACCCAGAGTGAGCCCTTACTGGTGGCTTATCGCTTCCTGGTGACCGAGCTATATGGTGGAAGTAAACAGCAGGCCACTAGAGAATGCCAACACTGCGCTACAGAGAGAAGGAGAAACTTGCCAGAAGATGCCAGGCTACAACAGTGCAGCCGTCACCAACACTATGTGAACTTTCAGACAATGCAACTGAGCCACTGGATTCTGGAGCCTCCTGGCTTCTTCACAAGTTTTTGCAAGTAGCCACTTTTTAAATCTCTTCAATGAAGTAGGAATGTGCAAGAGTTCCAGTAACTGTTGGCTATGGGAAGTCCACTCAAATGATTGGAAAGTCAGCGTGTACCAGGTATGTCCAGCAGCACATTTGCTGGATATACCTGTTACGTTTGGCATTTAGAGTAGGAATTGGGGGTTAAAATGCCACATCTTTTCACCTTGAGAGAACTGGGTTCAGATTTGGACACAACAGTTCAGTAATATGCTCTCAGTGTGGGGCCAAATGGGCAAATATAGATGTCCTACTGAACCCACTATTTAGCAGGGTTGTCAGTGTTTAGAAACCAAACACTGGAACAGCATGGGTGTGACAGCAGTGAAGTTCTGATCCGGCTTTAGTCAAGCATCCACCTACTAGCTGAAACACAGAGTACATGGTATGATTTACTCAAGCGGCATAATTTCTGAGATATAGTGGTTAATGTAGCCACAAAGTGACATGGTTTATAGAGTGGCTGGACATACCAGTTTTGTCTTTACTTTTCTGCAGTAAATCTGTTAAAACTCTTACCTAGGCACATGCATTGTCCTGCAGTAGCGAAAGGGATCAGTGAGGCCTAATACTAATCCTATTCATTGTACTCACTTATTGGAAGATAAGAAAAGCAGAAGCTGCCTCTCAGATTTAAAGAGAGTATCACAGACTATGCTTAAGCACCTAAATGTAGTCAGATGTTCCATTTTATCTGTCCTTAGTCAAAAGACCAAGTGGATTCACTTCTGTTAACCCAGAATGTTTTAGCTGTCCTTATGTATCTAATCCTAGGTCAATATATGAGCAATGTAGCATAGTTTGTCATAACTGAAACTTTATATTTTTGTGAGGCAAATTCTTCTACTTCCAGGCAGCTGCGGAGAGGGAGGGAGGGAGGGTATGAGGTTCAAGTCACTGGTCAGTCCAATGGAAAGAATTTGACTTTAGGGATGAATGGTACTTGAGCCTTTAGTCTACACTTTCAAAAAGTTATTCTCTTGCCCTTACAAATGCTATTTATAAGACTACTTCAGTAAGACAATAATGTCCTCCATTTGGTATATTGGCTAAAACCGTTGAATCATATTATTGAATCTCATGTTATAAAAATACATTCAGCTGCAGGAGAAACTAATATGACTTTTAAAAAACTAACTATGTATTTGTGGATATTCTAAGCACTATACCCAGATGTACAGACACTCTTTCCCCAACCTATGTATTATATAATTTTTTTTAACATTAGCTTTAATAAAATGTTTAAATCTTTTCTTTAAGAGGAGAATGCTCTGACGAAGAATCTGGAGAGCTCTCTGAAGCACATCGGGGTGTAATAAATAAAACAGAAAATTGGATGAGGTAATACATTAAATAGGACATAGATACCTATAGCCTTAATAAAAACAACATGGAGCCCAATTCTACAGCTGCTGCGTGGAAGCACGTCTCAATGAAATTAAGAATTGGGTTTATGACAATTACAAATACCAGTCTGCTTGAATAACAGTAGCACAACACAGGGAGAAAAAGTGTTAACTGGCCCCAGAAATAGCTTTAACCTCTAGCTGGAATTTTCAAAGGGGCTCAAGACAGACAAGTGCCCAACTCCTATTGAAAGTTAATTGAAGTTGGACACCTAACACCCATAGTTCCTTTTCAAAAACCAGGCTTCAATATTGATCATTCAGAAAATACTTGACATGTGTTTGGACAAACATTACTGAGAGCTGGTAAGAACCAGCAAAGCAACTGGATTTTTTTTTTAAAGTAAAGTAAGTAATGAGAAACATATGTGGGCTATCCTTAAGTGAAGTGCCATTCACAGTAGAAATGAACACAAACTTCTTAAAGTTTGGGGGGGGTTCAGTCCACATTTTGGGGTGTGTGGATCTGGGTTTGTTCAGGTTCAGTTCTAATTCACACATAGGAGCCGACTTCCGATTTTCCGGGGTGGGGTGCTCTCTCCCAAACCCCGCTCCCACTCCACCCTTTCCCCCAAGGCCCCACCCCTGTCCCACCTCTTCCCGCCCCCTCCCCCTGAGGATGCCCCATAGAGAACTGGTGCCTTCCCATACTGGGGGGGGCATGATCTAAAGGAGAAGTCATGTGTTCCCCCCGCGTGTTCCACCACTCTCCCTGGGGCCACCATGCTCTCCCCACCATGTTACCTGCAGGGATGGGCGCCCTGTCCTCCGACTGTGCCTGCCCACCCCCGCCTCTCTCCCTGACAGGGGAGAGCCACTTCTAATGCCTCCCAGTCACTGCTCTGCAGCCCGGCAGCTGCCTGAGAGAGCGGGGATGGGGAGGTGGCTTCCACTCCCTGCCCAGGCTCAGCTGCCCAGGACCGCAGCTGAGCATGCCAGAAACCTGCCCGGGGGGGGGGGGGGGAGGAGGGGTGGTGGTTCCAACTCGCCAGGCTGTGATCTGGGGTTTTGGGGGGTGGGAGGGAGCAGGGGAACGATTCATAACTTTCCTTGCTTCTCCAACTGGCAGACCTTTTTTTTTTTTTTTTTTTTAAGTAGGTCCTGTAGTGTACAGTAATGTGTGGAAGTAGCAACAGAAATCTCAGGCGAGCTCCTCAGCTGGTGTAACTGGCATAATGCCATTGATGGAATTACACCAATTTAGAGGCCAGATTTTTAGCTGGTGTAATTGCTTGTTTCAGCTCTATAATTTGGTATGGCAAATTTGGATCAATATAGTACCTTGAGATTATTTCCCCTCAAATAAAACTAATTTCAGATGTGTTTGGTTTTTTGCTTGCAGTTCCCACTGTGTGCCCCAGAAGCGATCCTCCATTAACGTGATGTACTTATCTCATTCAGAAGATCTTGTGATTGAAAGGCTGAAGGATCTGCGAGTAGAAAGTTGTGCATGTAATCAGATGTTTTGATAAAGTCTAGGTCTCTAGTCATCCCTAAAGATTTGAAGTCTTTGTCACTACAGAACGGGAACTTTATAGTTTCAGGGTGCTAAAATGGAACCCTATAATCTTTGAGATGCCCTGTTCCTCTGTAAAGAGCCAGTTAGATGTGTAGATATCACAATCTGTACAGCAGATGATAACCAACAAACCAAATGTATCAAAGAATGGCTTGAGGTTGCATTTAAATTACAGCTAAATGGTTTAACCAAGGACACCTTCAAACTCACAATACAACATTGTCACTACATCATATTCAGATTACCTTTTGCCTGGATTACTGTGGCATGCCATTGAGAATAAATATATTCCTGGTGACCTTTATCAGTATTTGTTCCAGGTGGAAGAAAAGGACCATGTTCAGGCTTTTTCCACATTAAATTTGAAAACCTCATTATGGATGGGGGAGTAACCACTATCCCATGAATAACTGAAAGAGGACAGGGTACAGCATGTTTTAATATAAAGTGTCATTGCTAAAGAACGTCCTTACCACAGGGCCCCCTTTGCAGTGTTGTGCCTTGCAGCAGCCACTTAGCTTCAGTTTCCCAGCTGATCTGCTGCTGCACCCAACCTACCCCACCTTCTGTGTCAAAAAGGCTTAGCCCTGAAGCAAGGTCACTTACAGTTCTGCCCCTTCTGGCAAACAAGCATGAGCAACACAAACTTTTAAACTCTTCCCTTTTCTCCAGGGGAATCTGCTAAACCCTATTCTCCCCTGTCCCCAGCCCACCTTCTCTCCCACAGCAAAAGCAGCAGCCACCTCCTTTCCCTCCTACCCTCTAGCCCTAACTACTCTCCTCTGCTACAGGTGCCTTAATTTAGGCTGATTGAGCCTTCAGTAGCCCATTAATTCTGTCCAGTGATTTACATGTACAGATTCCCCAGACTATAGGGCCTGATACTGCATCACTTAACACATTGGGAACTCTTCCTATGAATTGAGTCTATTCCTTTATTCCTTGCTAGGCAACTCGTTATTAACTCAATTGGGAACTCTGCTTTTCTCATGGTCGATTTTCATAATTAAACTGTGACATGTCTGAGATGTGTTAACAATGTATACTGTGTATCAGACCTTGTTTAGATGAAATACCTTAAGAGGTATTAAGAAAAAGGAGTGGATTTTTTTTTTGGTGGGGGGTGTCACTTAACTCTGAATAGCAGGATAATGTTCCTGTTCATTCTAGAGTTCACTGTAATCCTTTGTAACTACTTACACATAATATTTTTACAAAAACAGGAACGAAACCCAGGGACAATGTGGCTGATGTTTTTCCTTTGTCATACCTGTAGCTCTTCTGACAATAGAAAGGTATTTTTTAAATTAAAGGTTGATTTAGAAAACAAATATAGTCTGATTGGTGTCTGTGCAAGACTGCAAATGACATTTTAGAGATCTGAATGCTGAAGAATCCAGGCAGACTTTTAAAAACAAAAACATTCAACTTGTAAACCAGAAGTTAATCTTTTTCAGGAGTATAATAAGATGTTAAAATGAATGCAGCCATAATAAAATAATTTTATATTTATATAGTGCCTTTCATCCTAAAGGATTCACTAACAATTTAAAAACTATGGGTCTATCCTGAAAACACGTAAGCACAAAAGTAATTTTTACTCACATGTGCAATATCATTGAAGTCAATTGACCAAACAACAAATATCTTATAGAAAAGGCACAAGGGCCCCCCTCCTTTGTTAGATGCTATAAGCAAATTTAAAAAACATGAAAACTCATTCACACTGACCTATAAATCTGAATGTTTAGATTGATAGAGAGATATGATTTACAATAACATTCAAACAAAATACTGCTTTTTGGAATGGAGACAATTTATTACATGTTAAACTTTAAAAATACAATTTACTGTAATTACATCAGCTTGTATAGGTGTATTCAAGTTAAAAATAAAAGCTACTGGAGACTAGAATAAAAGTTAAATGTCAAGACCCAAATAAGTAGTTCTTTACAGATGACAGATACAATTTAACAGAAAGTGAGTTTGAAGTACTGTGGATATAAACAGCATAATAAATGTAAAACATGACTAATGTTTTATGCTAATATTTGTAGGAGACTCTTATTTGATTGCTGTCCTGAACTGATAGAATATTCTAACATCAACCTATCTATAGTTTTTGCTACTGCATTAAGAGATTTTTCTATTTAAAATTGCTGCTAGTGACATCAATATACTAAAACATACATGTATTTTAAAATAACTAAATGGCTTTAATTTTTCTAGCCATTCTGTTTAATTCTGCAAACCTGTATTCATTTTTTGGTAAGAGGGTGGAGCGTAGAAAGGAGAAAAGCACAGGATAAGATGTTTAACATTCCATGACTGTGTTACAAAGGCCACCTTCTAAGGGGCCATTTACACTGGAGAGATGTATACTGGCTGCAATTGGTGCTTATAAAAATCACATTGATTAGGCCTGCTCTGAGCAGGATTACATGATAATGTTAAAAATGCCAGTTGCAGCCAGCAGCCCATCTACATTGAGACTCCCAATAGAGCTAAAATCAGTGAAGCTGAGCCAATGTGAGCAAGTGGGAAAATTTATCCACTGTAGATGGCCCCTACTTGCAGATCTAGATTTTACAGGGAGGGTGACGGGCAAGCGATAGGGTGGGGCTTACTGTGTACATTAATCTGCATGCATAGGTCCCAATCCACAGCCTGAACTAAACAAGACAGCTTTTTAAAAATAAACATGCCAATTCCTGCCAAAAATATAAGCGTTACCAACAAATAGTAAAGAAAATTGTTTTTAAATTAAACTTTTTCATTTTAATTAGAGAAAAACTAAAATCATTTCTAATTATAAATTTCTTAAAATATTTTTCTGAAAGAGGAACTGTCTCCTTCTGCGAACACTTCCTCTTTGTGCTCCGGGTGGCTTAGTGAGAAGTCTCCTCATCTGGTGGGGTCTTTAGAGTTCCTTGTGCTCAGATGAGTTTAGGGAACCTTTAAAGGCCCATCACATGTTTAGCCCTGATTTTACAAGTAGGTCCACACAGGCACAGAGGTCTGCTCAGGCTGAACTCCTTGCAGGCCTTAGAGGGACAATAAAATAGCCCTTCAGTAAATCCTAAATCCTTGTTCTCACCCTAGTTGGAAATACCAGTAGAGAGGAGGCAAGCTTACCTATCAACCACCATCAAAGCCCCACCACCCTTTCCCCACAGTTGTCAAGAGACAACTCTCAAAACAAGTTAGGACTCTGTGAGCTTTTAGACTCCATAACACATTTTGGTCGCTTTTAGATTATTTTAATGGCTATAAGTACCACAGCAGCTGTTCTTGTTTTCCTTTCATTTGTCCCATATAAAAGGACAATCCTGTTATTCACAACCCCCTCCCTGTACAACAGGCCATGGCTTCCCCAATCTAGCTATGCTGGTAGAAGACCTACTTTCATCTGCTGTTTTTAAGAGGCAGGAGGTAGACACCTGCTTTCCTCTTTGAGTTGCATCTTTTCCTCTTGCCCAGATACCCACTACTCTCCTCTTTCATTTCTCTTTTATGTCCCTCTTCTCCTTCCCTTTTGAGGTTTTTCCCATCCTTTGTCACCATTCCCTCTGGCCCCATGTGCTGAGGTTCTATCAGCTCTCACTTCCTGACATCAATGCCTGGGTGTTATAGTAATATCTACCCAAATATTTGCTCCCTTCTGTTTCTGCCCCCTCATTTCTCTCTACTTCCACCCCACTTCCTTTCACCACTTGTCCTCATTTTTTCCCTTTTTCTTTCTGCCCCCTCTACAGTGTTCCCTTTCTTCCCTCCTAAATTGGGCTAGCTGCTGCAGCTGGCAAGGACCAATGGACGGTTCCCTCTGCCACTGCAGCGAGGCATAGGAACCAACAGTGGACAGTGAGAGCTAGGAAGAGGATGAGACATCTGAAGCCTCCAGTACAGCCTTGCAAGCAGACACCGAAGTTCTGAATACTCAGAACAAAGAGGCAGATAACTGGGACTCTGTCAAAACTCAGGGGAGTTCCAGCCAAATTGAGGCAGGTAGCAAATACGCTTCTCTGGAGAAGGGAACTCAGGTGATGGCCATTTCTTTCCCCGCTATCCCTAAGCCACTTGGCCAAAAAGCTCAGTGGCAACTCATTTATTTCCACTGACTTTTAACTCTCCTGGGGAGAGCCAACAATGGGTTGTTTATCTCTCCTCTCATCCCTTTTCTTGGGCAGCAGGTGTAGAACTCAAGTACCGAATTAGGGAGAGCAAGGACAGCGCTGGTGGCCTCCACAGCTGTCTAGAGCATTCCCTATTGTTCTCAAATATCAATTGAGTATCAAAAGTATCTCAGGAGCAGCTTTTATGAATAGAGTAGTTAAACTCATGCATTCAGTGGGTATCCAGGAGAAGAATATATTTTAGGAGTGGAGGAAGAAACTCAAAGAAATTTTGAATGGGTTTGGAGTCATTTTAAGGAAATAAGTACATTACATTTGCATATATTCAAAATCTACAAAGCACTACTGGGCTATGATTGACCCAGGCTTTGTATTGGGACACCAGACTATTCTCTAGAGGTGAATGACTCTTAACCATGCAACTCAAGAAGGAGGCAGGCAAATATGAACCAATGGAGCAAGGCAGGCAAATATGGACCAATGGAGCAAGGCAGCCTTTTAAGCTTTGTCTGCATGAGGAAATGTTACCCCCAAAAAATTACTACTAGCAGTTGAACTGGTGTTAACACCTGCACACAGCCTTAGACTCTCCTTTTGTATTTGAAATATATCTTAAGCATCAATTAAATGTGCAGGCAGGCCTCCCTTCAAAATCAATGGGAGCTGTGTCCATACATCCAAAGGCAGGAGAGGTAATTGGCATAATTGTTGTGGTGTCAGCATTGAGCAGAAAGGATTTGAGGTCTATTATAGAGTGAACATGAAAACATTAACATCAGTATCACATGCTCTGCTACAAGATGTATATCAAATAGGTCTTAAAATAAATCACAGGCTTAATTCAGGTTGGTTTGAAAAAAAGTGCATTCTTCACACAAAAATATAAAAGTCAGAATAAACAGACACTTTCACCTAATAAATTTACCTAAAGCATCACAGCTGGTATGTGCACAGAGTGTGATGACACGTGGCCAGATTCTGATTGCCATGGATCCAGAAATGCCACTTATTTCAATGCAGCTATTCCTCATTTACACAAATGTAACTGAGATGTGAAGCCAGTTTATTTATTAGAAATATCCCGAGTCTTTATGTCACTAACTTCTCTTCCAAAGACCCCCAAAGTCGCTGCTGTTCAGCAACAATACTCACTATACCTGTCACAGATTCTTCTGCTCACAAACAAACATCAATGAATAAATAGCTTTCTAGCAAATTTGTTGTCCTGTCTCCCCAAGTAAATTGACTAGAAGGTTGATTATAAAGTCTCAGTCATAGATAATTGCATAATACAGTATTTCATTGCTTTTTTCTCCATCCACTTTGTCTAAAATCTGTTTATTTGAATTGCCATTAAGAATCAAGTCAGAAAGTATACTATTTATTAGTCTATTAAATAGTGCCCTGTTTTACAAATTACTATCAATTGTAGATATTGCCCCATTAATCCCAGTACAAATGTAACTTCATTCAGCCTTCCTCTCTCCACATAACTCTGATTAAGAATCCAGTTTAAACGCCTACTGTACGGAAGACTAGCAACAAAAGCCCCTTATATTATGAGAATAATCCTATAAATTCAACAATCATGCAAGTGATGTTTATATAGAGGCAAACCCCAAAACTACAGAATCCTTGTGAAACAGAAAAGTGAAAAGAGAACTTGCTTGGAAAATGGAAAACTTCATAGGCTGTGTGCAAAATACAAGGGGAAACACTTTCCCCTTTGGCTTTCACAGGAATCAGTACCTGAACTTTATTTACATGTCAATTTGTATTCTACGCATAGAGATCAAATGTAAATAATTTTTAAATTCCCCCTCCGACCAAACCAATGGAATAATGGATACTTCATGAAAAATAAAACCCCTGAGATCTATTTCTGAAGTGAAGGGTGGCAAGGGGAAAAGGAAGTTTTTAATATTATCACATACAAAAAGAATGCAAATTGAATTAGACCATAAAAAGTTTGGAAAAGGCCTTTTACAATAACTGCTCTGTCTAAAAATAAATCTGGATATGGAATTTTTACATAATCTACTTTAAACCATGCATAGGCACCTCTGCACTAGGATGAACGTTATCCATAGAAAATGGCATATTTTTAATTGAAGCTGAGGTCTACACATACCAATGAATGATCACTGCACTGAAATTTTTATCCTGTTTTTACGAGAACATTCCCTTTAAAATTTTTTGAAACCTTTTTGGCAGGGGGGAGACATGTACTGGCTCATCTTTTTAAAAATATGAATGTGTTAAAGGAAAACTGCAATTGTATGAATAATAATATAATTCTTTGCTCTCTATTCGTACTTAAGATTCCCATTTATGCATCCAAAGATAGCACTGCTCATTTGCCCACAGCATTGCACTGGGAGTTAATGTTTAGCTGATTATCCATCATAACTGCCACCTCTTTTTTCGGAGACATTGTTTCCCAGGATAGAGTTCCCCATCCTGTAAATATGGCCTACATTCTTTGTTCCTAGATGTATACATTTACATTTAGCTGTATTGTTTGTTTGTGCCCAGTTCATCAAGTGATCCAGATCCCTCGCTCTGAATCAGTGACCTGTCCTCTTCATTATTTACCATCTCCCAATTTTGTGTCATCTGCAACCTATATTAGTGATGTTTTTATGCTTTCTTCAAGATCATTGATAAATATTGTAAAAGTGAAGGGCCAAGAACTGATCCCTGTGGTACTCCACATCCACTCACTAATTCTCCATTTATGATTACATGTTGAGATCTATCAGTTAGCCAGCTTTTAGTCCTTTTAATGTGTGGTATGTAGGGCTGTCAAGCAATTAAAAAATTAATTTCTATTAATTGCTTGATTAAAAATTAATTGTGATTAATTGCACTGTTAAACAATAATAGAATATCATTATTTAAATATTTTTGGATGTTTTCTACATTTTCAAATATATTAATTTCAATTACAATACAGAATACAAAGTGCACAGTGCGCACTGTAAAAAAGAAACAAGAAATAGTATTTTTCAGTTCATCTAATACAACTACTGCAGTGCAATCTCTTTATAATGAAAGTTGAATTTACAAATGTAGAATTATGTACAAAAATAACTGCACTCAAAAATAAAACATGTAAAACTTTAGAGCCTACACTCCACTCAGTCCTAATTCGTGGTCAGCCAATCGCTCAAACAAGTTTGTATACATTTCAAGGAGTTAAAGCTGCCCGCTTCCTGTTTACAATGTCATCTGAAAGATAGAACAGGAGTTTGCATGGCAATGTTGTAGCTGCCGTCAAAAGTCATTTATATGCCAGATGTGCTAAAGATTGATATGTTCCTTCATGCTTCAACCACCATTCCAGAGGACATGCGGCCATGCTGATGACAGGTTCTGCTTGATAACAATCCAAAGAAATGCAGAGCGACGCATTTTCATTTTCATTATCTGATTCAGATGCCACCAGCAGATGATTGATTTCTTTTGGAGTGGTTCGGGTTCTGTAGTTTCCACATCGGAGTGTTGCTCTTTTAAGACTTCTTAAAATATGCTCCGCAACTCGTCCCTCTCAGATTTTGGAAGGCACTTCAGATTCTTAAAACTTGGGTTGAATGCTGTAGCTATCTTTAGAAATCTCACATTGGTACCTTTGAGTTTTGTCAAATCTGCAGTGAAAGTGTTCTTAAAACGAACAACATGTGCTGGGTCATCATCCGAGAATGCGAGTAAAACAGAGCAGAAGACATACAATTCTCCGTCAAGGTGTTCAGTCACAAATTTAATTAATAGAATATTTTTAACGAGCATCATCAGCATGGAAGCACGTCCTCTGGAATGGTGGCCAAAGCATGAAGGGACATACAAATGTTTAGCATATCTGGCACATAAATACCTTGCAATGCCAGCTACAAAAGTGCCATGAAAATGCGTGTTCTCACTTTCAGGAGACACTGTAAATAAGAAGCAGCAGCATTATCTCCCATAAATGTAATCAAACTTGTTTGTTTTAGTGATTGGCTGAACAAGAAGTAGAACTGAATGGACTTGTAGGCTCTAAAGTTTTACATTGTTTTGTTTTTGAGTGCAGTTATGTCACAAAAAAATCTACATTTGTAAATTGCACTTTCACGATAAAGAAATGATTAGGTTTTTTTGAGTTAATTATGTGAGTTCACTGCGATTAATCGACAGCCCTAGTGCTATGTTACTTTTATATAGTTCTAGTTTTTTAATCAAAATGTTGTGCGGTACCAAGTTAAACACCTTCCAGAAGTCTAAATATATTACATCAACTCTAATATTTTTATCAACCAAACTTGTCATCTAATCAAAAAGGATATCAAGTTGATTTTGCAGGATCTTTTTCCATAAGTGTATGTTGATTGACATTAATTATATTACCCTAGTTTAATTTTTTATTAATTGAGTCCTATATCAGCTGCTCCATTATCTTGCCAGGGATCAGTGTAACACGAGCAGGCTTATAATTACCCAATCATCCTGTTTATCTTTTTTTTAGGTTTTGGCACAACACTAGCTTTCTTCCAGTCTTCTGGAACTTCCCCAGTGTTCTAAGAGTTATTGAAAAAGAATCTCCTCAGCTAGCTCTTTTAACACTCTTGGACCTGTTGATTTTAAGAAGTCTAACTTTAGTACCTACTGTTTAACATTCTCCTGATATACTAGTGTAATGGAAAGTGTGTTATAATCATCATAGGATATGACTACATCATTTGTTTTCCCCCCAAATACAGACCCAAATGAAGGTGTCCTGAGTCTCAGGTTAGTGCCCTAACCATTGGACCATCCTTCCTCCCTCTGAGGCACAGTATGCTGAGATGCTGTAATGACTGATGCTCTATCAATGAAAACAGATTAGAGAGATTCATATGACATCAGTTGCATGTGTGGCAAAGCTAGAAAGTAAACCCAGATCTGATTCCTAATTTTTATGCCTTAATCATTCTATGATGCTTCCTCTCTTCCTTTCAATGTAATATAAAAGATTACAAGGAGAAAATCATGTCAAAAATATCTTAAACATAAAAAGGAACATATAACAGTAGCTGCCATCTTGACACTCTGCTAAGTTAACTAACAAAAATTCTGAAAACTAATAGAACTTTACTTGTCTGAAAGTCTCCTGCCTTTCTCTTGCATCCAGATACTGAGCAACATTTCCTATGACTCAGGGACTACCTGCTGGGAAGTATCATTAAAATCATAGCTGTCACTGAAACACCAGCATTTTGCATAGTTATGGAGATAATGAACCACACTATGTATAATTTAAAACTTTTGAACATTTATTTTTCTAAAAATATATATTGTCGAAGCCAAATTCTGATTCCATATGTGTGAAAAAGGTAGAATTTGGCTATTGTTTTGTAAGGCAAGGACCTAAAGGAGTCCGGTGCCTAATTCTTACTGAATTTTAGCTCCTTTGAAGATCCTAGCCTAAATTATTTAGCTATCTAAACTATTATCATTAATCAGTAAAGTTTTCCCTTAATTGCACATTTCATAGGAATTCTTTGAAATCTAAACCTACAGCAACTGACAGATTAACTCTTTTTAAAGAAGCACTTTGGTTTTTTTACATTCAATATCTCCTCTCCTAAACATGTTTTTTCTCTAGAACATGCACCATAGTAGGTAGTGTCGGTAAGTAGGAGTTGTGAGCCTGAACTGATGTTTTAACTTTTCAGTGTTGTCTCTGTGCACCAATTTTCTATACTGCCAACGCCCAGCTGTTAGTTTCTAATGCACAACTAATGTCCTGGGCCAAATTCTGCTCTCTGTTACATCAATATGAATCTTGAATAACTCCACAGAAGTCAGAATATGACCTACTATGTCAGCGTGAATTAGTTTATTTCTATATATTTTCAATACCAAAGATATTTCACTGTCTTTCACCATTCTTGTTCAAACATCTTGAACATGTGCAAACCCCAATATTTTCAAAAGCAAATAAAGAGCACCACCAGTGCAAATACAAACAATCTTTGTTGAACTATGAAGTATAAGAGTTTACAGTAACAAATTACATTAACAGTCAAGACCAGTAGAAAAATAGATGCACTGCGTAAGTTGGATTTCTGTTACATATATAGGAAATTATTATTTTTATCTTTATGCTTGAGTTGGCAGAATGTTCTGAAAACATACAACAAAATTAATTTTTATATATTCTTCTGGCCATGAGGTATAAATACAGTTGCTGCCCACATACATTACAGCAACATATATAAACATAATTCCTTAATAAGCTTTTTGCTAAAATGTATTTTCTCTTCTTACAGTTTCCATTTAAAAAGTGGTAATCCAGTGCTTAAAAATTATAATACAATATATATAAACAACCCTTCACCGACAGAATGAACACTCAAACAGAAAGCGTAAACACAGTATTTTTACTAATAATTTTAATGCGAAAAATTCCCTACTGAAGTGAAACTTTACCTTATTATTTTGCTCATGCTGACGAACTCTCTCTTCTTTAAAAAAAAAAATCACACATCTGCTATCCCTTTAAGGATGAAGATTACTTTATTCATAATGCTACCATTAATGCTGAGCCCTGCTGTCTAAAAGTAGGGCCTAATTGTGTTCTAGGATGTGAGTATCTCTCTCCTACTATGAATGGAAGCTGTGTCTTTGGAATACATCTCAACTTTGCTCAGAGACATTAAAGTCCCAAATTATTATTCAAGAATACCATTGGCATAAGCATTTGAGGGAAAGATCTTGAAAATAATGAGACTAAAACAATATTATAATTAAGGCCCCACACAGACTTTTCATCATGATTCTCTTATCAATGAACCTCATCGCCTAATTTGGGGAAAATGTACTAAATAACAATGGAATCACAATGGCCTGCATAGTGCCAACTCAGCTGGAAGCATTTACATTTTCTACTATCAATGGGTAAAAATGAACTGTCTAGAATGAAGCTAGGAAGACCTGCTCCTTCAAGATTCTAAAACAACAAGCTAAGAATTTAGCAAGCGACAATATGTAAATGGCAGTTGTATTAGAGACTATGGGCATCAAAAAGTACAAAATTGTCTTTATATGCCTATTCTGTGTGTGCATGCAATATGGCTGCCTCCAACAAGAGGCTATTAAAAAAAGAAGCTATTTTAATCAAAAACATCACAATCACAATTACAGTGGGGGAAAAAAACTTTTGGTCATGTTGACTTTGGAAGGCTTCACTGAAGAAACTGGGGAAGCTTTCTTGTATTCCTGCAACTGATATTATTACTAATGGGACGTGTGTGCCTAATGTTCTGGAACAGGATATTATCATATTATACACTAAACATTTCAAGAAATGTCCTCCTTCCTGATGTAGCACACTTTTTGATAATTGCAACTTCTGACCTGGGCAACAGCACCAAGGATTACACTATGTTCAATGTAAATTCTCCATAAACTGTACCTATTGAAAACTTCCCGCTCTCCATCCTGAGATGCCGTACTCACTTTGCGCAGTTCTCTTTAGTTAGCTATCTAATTGGTTTGCCATAAAGAAAATGCCCATGCTTTCCCAGCATTGTTCTCACTTTCAAACAAAAGTTAAGAGATCATGCTTGTCTGAGACGGTTCTGTAGTGCAAATTAAATTGCAGATAATAATGTATAAGCAGCTTGCAGATCTTTTAAAATGGATTGTCTTATTCTAATTTCCCATCACTTTTGCAGCTGATTGTGAAAAATCACGAGTGTAAATGAGGTATGGTAAATGAGAGTAGGGGAATAGAGGTTCAGTTAACAGCCATTATGCATACTCTCAATCTGAGTTGTTAATAAGTAGCAGAATTTAGCCCTGGTGTAATTTAGCTGAAATCAACAGAGTTACACAGCAATGACCATGGTACAGTATGTTTCAAGGTAACAGAATGCATTCTGGTAGTAACTACCATTATCATTTTTGGGGTATGATCTGAAAACACCTACATGCATAGTTTTACTAAATTCATACATGTGAGTAAAGTTACTCATGTTTACAGGTTCAGGCTCTAAGGGCCTGAACCGAAGCCCACTGAAGTCAATGGAAGTCTTTCCATTCACTGATTTCAAAAGGCTTTGGATCAGGCCTCACATCTAAGGCCAAGCTCTTAGAGCCACACTACTTGCTCAGATAGAGGATTCTTTCTGTTGCTGCAGCTCTGAAAATTCCTTTGTAAAGAATACATACATTTATGTTTAACTAAAACTTTACTAACACCCTTAGTTCTTTTAAGAAGGTCTACAAGGAGAAAACTACATCTTAAAAAAATCTTCTATTAAGTCTAACTATAAAATTTATATTAATTACTTACTTTTAATTAAACTTCTAAATGAATCTTTCATTGCCATTAAAAACCACTAACTGAAGAGGTGTAAATTTGAAAAAAGTTTTTTCACCTTGGTTATTTTCTTTCTTCTCCCTAACATTAAGTCACATACAGTGACTTTATTTGTATATTCATATACTTTGACTGAAACCCAACAAGAGTGGGAAGGACTCCCTGCAATCACTTATTTGGAATGAACACAGTATTGCAAGGCAACCATAACTGTGGCTGTGCCTAATTTTGTCTTGAAGGAGATTTGTAAAAATATTTCACTGAAGACAAAATTAGTGTTCTTGAGGTGAATTTAAGTCCTTCATAGTTATTTGTCTAAAAATTATTGTTTCTTTGATACACGAATTTCCGTTTCAGATGTTTGCCCAATATGTGACTGAGGCTACTAGTAAGCCAACAAATTTGTTCCAAGGGCACAAAGGTCCTAATAAGTGCATTGCAGAAAATCAAGTTCCCACGGAATGCTGAAACTATGACATAAAATCATCAAACAGCTTCACTGCAGAAACAACATTAGTTTTCACATTAAAAAAATAAAGTGTTTGAATTAGACTTTATTGCACCAGCAACTGGCTTTTAAAATATACCCCATTCAAGTTAAACATTAAATTATTTTATCAAACAAAATATAAGATCTTTCTTTAACGTATCACACAGAGATAAGATATATGCACCTTAAGTAAGGCTAAGTTTTTGTCATGGATATTTTTAGTAAAAGTCAAGGACAGGTCACGGGCAATAAACAAAAATTAATGGAAGCCCGTGACCTGTCCCTGACTTTCACTAAAAATATCCCTGACAAAAGCGGTAGGTGGGTTCAGTACCCACCCCTGCTGGGGCTCCTGGGTCCCCCACTGCTGCAGTAAGTGGGAGCTCTGGATCCCCCGCCACTGTGGGGAGTGGGAGCTGCGGGGTCCCCTCACCCCTGGGGCAGCTGGGTGCTCATGGGGTCCCCTGCCACCCATCATGGCTGGGAGATGCAGGGTCCCCCAGCCGCTCGCCATGGCTGGGCAGCTTCAGGGGGTCTCCTGCCGCCCGCCACAGCTGGGTAGCTGCAGGGTCTGCGGGCCGCCAACCGCAGCTGGGCAGCTGCTGGGAGTCCCCCACTACCTGCCACAGCTGGGCAGCTGCATGGTCGGCTGGCTGAGGAGTCCCCGCTGCCTGCTGTGCCTGGGCAGCTGCTGGGAGTCTCCGCTGCCCGCGGCTGGGCAACCGCAGAGTGCCCCCATCAGTTCGGGAGCTGGGGGGGAGGGGGCTGGGAGCTCCAACCCGGGGCAGAAAATACCAGAGATAAATGGAAGTCATGGATTCCGTGACTTCCATAACCTTCATGATATAATCGTAGCTTTAACC
This sequence comes from Chelonia mydas, assembly GCF_015237465.2. Lineage (NCBI taxonomy): Eukaryota > Metazoa > Chordata > Testudines > Cheloniidae > Chelonia > Chelonia mydas. The sequence goes on from NC_051245.2 coordinate 106,511,263, forward strand.
ATAAGAAAAAACAGCCTAAAAGGACGACAAACATCAAATCACAGATGATAGAAAATATAATAATTAGTTGTTTCTTTTTCATTCTGTCATTTACATAATTTTTTAAAAACATTCAACCAAGATCATGTAGATACTTGAATTCATGGAAAAAGATCACCCTTCAGCTAAGTCAAGGCGTTGAAGCTGGAGTCACTTTCAGGCTGTCAAGTGCTGCATGAATCCTGAAGTGTAACCTGGACTCCATGGAGTATTCTTTGTAGTTGTTTCTGCAAACACCAAAATTACTTCATCAGCCAAAAAAAAAAAGAACAATAACCCCTCACCATAAAACCCCATCCATCATTTAATCTCTCAGTCCTCTGCTCTCTTCCCTTCACTTTATATTGTCCTTTACAACAGCTCTTAGGCCTTTAGAAAAGATGAGTCATGCCCAACATGAAGATGTGAACAAAAAAAACGTATGGAAAAATAGCATATTAGTACACCACTGTCAGCTGAAAAAAAAGTGTGGCCAGCCTCAAAACACAGCACTCAAAGGGTCAGTGTAATTGTACAGAAACCAATCCAAAGTACCCAGCAGGGTACAGGAAATGGCATTATGGGGATCCAAAACTTTTTGAGCTAATGGTGAAATTGATCTTTAGGTCTGAAAGGTTTTTAGGAGGCTGCCATTGACATATACAGTACTTCCAATATCATTTAGACACTGTTAACTTTTTTATAAAAATGTTAAGGGGCAAGTGCTGCCCTCAGCCTACAGACTGAGTGAGTGCTCTGAGAAGATCTGCTCTCTAACTCCCTGCTCTGGGGGATTCCTGGGGAGTGGGGAGGTAGCGGGGAGAAAAGGAAATGGGCAGTGGATAGATAGATACACGTAGCCACAGATCCCGTAGCTGCTCCACCCCATCCTCACTCAGCCCATGAACTCTTCCACTGCACCATATAGGGAGGCCCATTAAGCTGTTCTCTGTGTCACACAGGAGGTATGGATTACATACACTGGCTCTCCAACTCTCCCCGCACTCCATGCAGCAAAGTCACACCTTTTTTTCGCTTTCTCTAGGGCCCTCAGCACCCATAAAAGTTTGAGTGGGAAGGAGACAGAATTTGCCCTTAATACTGTACCCCATCCAGTGTGGTTCAATTCAGCATACCATGTGTGAAACATATGGCAGAGTAGAAGTACTATATCAAAGAACTGGTACACTTTAAAAATTCAACTCTATTGAAAAACATTTTCTAAGTCTTGAATATAGAGTTATAATAAATAATTTATCATTTTGCCAAGTTGCTAGTGCAGTTGTGTAGAAACTGTAATGTCGCTTCAGCTGAATTTTGTAAAATTATTTAAAAAGAGACAGAGAGAGGAAGAATGAGAGATTCCTTTATTGCTTGGAGTGCCTCAGTTACTCTGAGTCTTAACGAGTGCACAGAGACAAACATGAACTCTACTTACTTTGCAGTTTCTATATATCTTATTGCTTTCTCTCTCTGGTCCTGCTGTTTGTATAGAAGTCCCAACTCATACAGAGTGAATGGCACCAAATAGTTATCATATTTTATCTGCTTCTCACTAAGAAAACAGAGAGATATGAAATTGGTTAAATATAACAAACATATGTTGTCCTGAAGTTATATGATTATTAATTTAAATGCAGAGTATATGCCTACCTAAATTCATATTCGACCACTTGCCTGATTTCCAAAAGTGCCGAGCACTGAATAGGTTCCATTGACTTCAGTAGGAGTTTCAGTATTTTTTAATATCAGGCAAGCACCTAATAATGGTTTTAGAAATCTAACTTTAGGCTTTAGTTTTGAAAACCAAGACCCTAGTGGCTAAAAATTTTTCTGTGGCTTAGTCAAGACAGTACAGATAGTAGATTCCTCCTCACTCAATCTGATAGGCAAGAAAACAACCAATAGTCATATAGGACTATAATCACCCATCAATGAATTGATCCCTCCAACTGGATCAATCCAAAGATCACCAGGGTTCACCATCAAATTACATCAATTAAAACACACAGGCAGAAAACTAGAACATTAGTGGCACAAAATCCTCTTCACATCTGTGACGGGGTGTATTGGCCCCACACTGGAGCGGAAGGGGATAAAGCAGCTCAGTGTAAAAGGGAACGCCTAGGTCAGTCTGGGCTGGCTGCCGAGGAGGAAGGATGCACCTTGCTGGCTCCAGCCAAGGATCAGCCAGGATCCCAGACAGCGGGAGCAGGAGACGCCGAGGCCCAGGTACTTGCGGATGTCCCAGGGAGATTGCAGTCGTCATCTGAGGAATCCAGAGACTCCGAAGACACCCTGACTTCAACTGCAGGAGTCATGGTAGGAGGTAGCCCTGGGAGGGACTAGCCAGTGTCCCGGCAGCAGTTGGCGTGTTTCGGGTGAATTCTCTGCCGACTTAGTGGTGAACCCATTTGCCACTACCAGGGCCCTGGGCTGGGACCCAGTGGAGCAAGGAGGGCCAAGGTCCCCCTACCTGGACACCTCCTTTGGAAGGCAGCCCACGGAACCACCTCCCACTGACTCTGGCCATTAGGCCGTGCTTCCCTGCAGTGCAGTGGAATCCTATTGACTCTGGCCAGTGGACCGTGCTTCCCCGCAGCCAAGGGGAGCCCTATTGACTCTGGCCATTAGGTCGCACTTCCCTGCAGTCCAGGGCAGTCCTATTGACTCTGGTCATTAGGCCATACTTCCCTGCAGTCCATGGGAATCATATTAGCTTTAACGGTGGACCTGCCCCACCCTTGCTCTGGTGTACTGGCCCTGCAACAACATCTATCTTTCAATAACAAAAGAATTTTTATTTGACTACTCTACTGCAATACAAGAAGCAGCGAGAACCCTCTACTCCACTGCCACCAACAAAGCTGGCTGACAAAATCATGGCTGGCAGAGCTATTTGGTGTAGTGAACTGGCTAAATTAACCTAAACTGCATACTGCATACTCTGGACCCAAGGTCTGGACCCAAGGACTGAACCCTGGGACAATTCTCACCCTATGTTGCAACTCCCATCTTCTCATGTACTGTAATATTTATACTGCTTTCTATATTTTTCACTCCATGCATCTCATGAAGTGGGTTTTAGCCCACGAAAGCTTATGCCCAAATACATTTGTTAGTCTCTAAGGTGCCACAAGGACTCCTCGTTGTTTTCACTGACAGAAGAAACCTGGAAATGGACCAGATGGCACTGATCACTCCTCCAATCCTGACAAAGCTCAGACCCGGAACAGACAATGAAATACTACAAGCCTAAGGAATATTCCAGATACTACTGGTGAAACACAAAAGTGCCCCTCTGTCACAGTCTGGCTGGCCCTTTAAGGGAAGAAGGGATCAACTTTGTGCATATAATGGAGACTTAATTAGAATGACCTACCCCAACTGCAGGGGATTGGAATGATGATTAAATAAGCCAAACTGTGAACTCAGTCTGGGGAGAAGCCCCAGGAGTGAGGGGCAATTGGAGTTTACCTTCTCTGGGAAGTGTTTGGTAAAGGCAGGATGGAGAAAACCACAGGGAGTAGACCAGGCTCCTGTGGAGGGCCTTAGGATATGACCAGTAAGAAGCCAGGGAGATCCCGGAAGGAAGCTGCTGGAGTCCCCAGGGAAGGTAGGCAGTGGAGAAACCTTCTGGGAAGAAGCAGCCTACAAGAACACTGCAGGGCCCAGGAGTAAGAGCAGAGAACTTCAGGGTAGCACAAGAGGGGTAGAAGAATTATTGGTTTGGATGTTTATTTCCATTTACAGTTAGATTTTTGTTAGCTCAAAAGGTGACTGACATTAAGAGGTGGCCTGACCACGGAAGATGCAGACAGAAACAAGACAGCACAGGGCCAAAGAAGTGGTCAATAGGGGGCATTAGAGCTGAAGCCTCCTGCAATGCCCCACACTGACACCAGGGAGTATACCTGTGTGAGTACAACTGCTTATACCTTGCTGGTTGGTGAAAGCCAGCAAAGGACAACTGTGCCCACTACTAATGGAAATCATCAACATTTCCTTACTAAAAAAAGGGTTTGTATTCATCAAAAATACATTTATTGAAACAATAGAAGAAACCTGAGAATTAATCCCTCAAACCCTTTTAAAGTATCTCTCGGAGGAGAGGTTAATGGTCTCCTGGCAAGGTTATGCAACCACTCGATAATGTATTGATCCATTTCTGGGAGGAAAAAATTGGGGTACCTCTTCCTCAGAGTCCAAAGCTGCCTCGAGAAAATCCTCTTTCCCCATGGGAGAGCTTCTCTCCCTTGATGGGGTGTGCTTTTGCTTTTCACAGCCCCGGAGTCCATCTCAGCTATTCTCTAATTTTGCTGTTGCTTTGGTGAGAGCCTCTGCCTATATGGATGACCTTCACTTTCCCTTTAGGCAAGTTAAACAGCTGTTTGACTGTCAACACTTCAGAAATGGTTTCAGCTGCTGCCTTGCTCTGCTAAGGTTGTGGAAATTTCCTCTCCGTGAGAGCAGTAAGAGACCACAAGGATCACACTGGAAAGGTCTACTTCAAGAGATACAACTGATGTGTATGGGTGTGTCCCTTTCATTTTTTCCCTTTCTTTTTCTTCTGACTTCTCTGGATGAGAGACAAACAACATCCTGACATCGCCATGGAGGTTGCTGTGAGCTAGGCAGCAATCAAATGGAAGAAGCAAAGGAGGGAGCCCTAAAGAATGGGAAAATCCTGGACAGAGTCTGGTTATCGGCAAGTGAAGAGAAACCCAGTGTCCTTGGTGTTGTAAACTTAACCACAGAATCAGATGCATTATTGTCTGGGTAATTCAAATGTTTAAGAAAATTAATTTCTTTTTCATAATGGGCGAAGATGATCCGTAAAGACACATCAGTTAATCATCATAACACTCCTTTAAGGTATCCAACGTATCTAAATGGCACCAGATAAGTGCAAATTATTATGATTAGCTCACTAAGTCATAGAAAATTATAAAATGGCTTTAGAACTGTCCTTCTAGATTAATGTATTTTAAAAATAGCTGCTAATTGCTCTTTGTACTTTCTATATTACCAATATGTTCACACTAAAATCACCACTACCACACAAATTCTAAATTCATTTTCCACAGCTTTGATTTATTTTGTACATCTTTACAAAGCAAGCAACATAACTGAAAAAAGGAAATCAAATGTACGTTCCTCTGCCCCCTTTAACTAACCACATTTTATTTTATGGAGACTGTTAGGAGATGCTGCAGATCAGTGGTTCTCAACCTTTCCAGACTACTGTACCCCTTTCAGGAGTCTGATTTGTCTTGCATACCCCCAACTTATACCTCACTTAAAAATTACTTGCTTACAAAATCAGACATAAAAATACAAAAGTGTCACAGCCACACTATTGCTGAAAAATTGCTTATTTTCTACCATATGTGATGAAGCGGGACTGTTCTTAATGTTTCCTCTGAATAGTGTGGGGGTGCCTCAGTTTCCCCTATGCAGTTCTTAAGTATCTAGGTGGTGGGATAAGGGTGTATGATCGTTGAAGAGCCCTAGAGGGCAGGTATGCGCAGGGGTCTGGACACAGAGAATGGCCAACACCCTGTTTCCTGGCAACTGATGGCCTGGGCCCTTCCCCCTGCAAGGTGAGAGCTAAAGGATTGGAGAACAAAGGAATCAGGTGACCTCCTGGCCCGGAAAGGGACAAAGCCCAGAGGAGGAGGGGCTGAGAGGGAGGCAGTTTGGGGCTGACTGGGGACATGGAGTGAAGTGCAGACGTGGTTGTCTGGCTCACTGCTCCCCAAAATGGACCCAGCTGTTCTCTGTACCTACAAGCTCTGTGTTAGACCATGTTCCTGTCATCTAATAAACCTCTGTTTTACTGGCTGGCTGAGAGTCACGTCTGACTGCGGAGTTGGGGTGCAGGACCCTCTGTCTTCCCCAGGGCCCACCTGGGCGGACTCGCTGTGGGAAGCGCACAGAGGGGCAGAGAGGATGCTGAATGCTCTGAGGTTAGATCCAGGAAGCTGGAAGCTGTGTGAGCTGTGTGTCCTGCAGACTGTCTGCTCACAGAAAGGAGACTTCCCCAGAGTCCTGACTGGCTTCGTAGGGAGCAGTTCCAGTGCCTCGCCCGGGGACAAAAATTACTTGCTTACAAAATCAGACATAAAAATACGAAAGTATCACAGCCACACTATTGCTGAAAAATTGCATATATTCTTATTTTTTACCATATAATTATAAAATAAATCAATTGGAATATAAATAGTGTATTTGCATTTCAGTGTATAGTATATAGAGCAGTATAAACACGTCATTGTATGAAATTTTAGTTTGTACTAACTTTGCTTGTGCTTTTTATGTAGTTTGTTGTAAAACTAGGCAAATATCTAAATAAGTTGATGTACCCACAGGAAGACCTCTGTGTACCTGCCCCCCCACGGGGTACACATATCCCTGGCTGAGAACCACTGCTGATGATTAGAGAGGTCTGAACTTTATAATTAATGTAATGCACATGGGGTTAGGTTCCTACCCAACTTACCAGTTTCCTGGAACTGACCTTCATTGTGTTACATCAGTGGCTTAAACTCAAAGCAAAAAATGATGTGGGAGAACTGTATTTCCAAACAGTTGAATATCACACTTTGTACCTAGCTTTTTCTTAGATGACTGCTATCATCGCATCAAGAGAAGTGCACCTAGAGTGGAACACGGAGAGGGACTACAGAAGTGTCCAGACAGCTGTCACCTGTCTCTGGGCAGGGATCCTTGTCCCATTTCTTCTAACTGGGGATTTTAAGGCTGCATAGCACCCTGCTGTACACGGTGGTATCTCCAACAAACCAGTCTGCCTAAAGTCCAGTGCCTGTGCTCTGATTTCTCTCCAAGGTGTATTGCCAGCAGTTACCAGTTACCACACAGATCTTTCTAAGTTAACACACCCATCACTCTTATAGGGCCTTATTACGCCAAAAGTCTTTCCAACTCTTCTGCAAGAGTTGGAGGCCCCCCTTGAACAGAAGGTCCTGTTTGTTTGCTGGATTAGAAAGAAGGGCCAGAGTCAGTTCAAGATCACCTTTTTATACCAAAAGCCCTTTCTTTGTCTCCTAGTCTCTATAAAACCCAGCTTGAACCAGTATATGCAAACCGTTCCACCAACATCGATCTTTTCCTGCAGAACATTATTTTATTTCAATGAAACCCCATTTTCCAAAGGGAAACTGTTTAAAATTTTTCAACCAGTCCTAGTCCTAAATCCTGACAGTATGCCACAAACACTGCATCCAAGAGAGAATTTTAAAGACTACATTCCTTGAAATTGGTTACAGCCTAGAGACAATTACGGTACACCTTACATACTCTGTCTGTATTCTGAGATATGGTAGCAGAAGGCCATATTCTGAGATATGGTAGTAGAAGGCCAGATGTGACAGAGAAAGGTGGCAGAGATATTAGAAGCAAACTTATTCATTCTTCCTTTCTTAAATGTGATTAATTTTTCAATTATCATTTGATCTTTGGTCTTTATTAATTAGTACTGAACAACAAAGATATTTTCTATTTCTGAAAGTATATGTGGGTTTTCAAAACTACTCCTCTACAGCATGATAAATCTCTTTGGGTGAAATCTCTCTACCCCACACACCCTCCTTGAGGAATTCTATTTCATGAAGGAAATGCCATGAGTTTTCTGAAGAGACAGAACTGACTCATCTCCCCAAGTAGTAAGTAGGCCATGGAGTTACATATGTAGCCACTCCATAGCTTCAGCCAGCACTCCTCAATGTCCTTTTGGGGAGCATTTGGACACTAGATCTGCATAAGAGGAACCTTTGTAGGCACTCGCTGGCTTGTCTTCAACTGCCCTCTCTATACTGACCTATTCAGGACCTACACAGAGCCCACATCTATCCCACACAATGGGTGAAGTGGATCGCAGTAGAGTTTAAGTGGGGTAAAAGCCCTTGTGTGGGCCCTGTACATGTGGGTGAATTTCATCATGAGGCCTTTTAGATGAGGTAATAAAGTAATTAATGTAGTTTAAAAGATGATCTGATATCCTGTTGTTGGATTTCTCATTCTTCCAGTTATTGTTTGCATTACAGTAGAATCAGTGCCACATGTTCTCGGTACTGTACCAATATGTACCAAGGAGCATACAATCTAGCCTAATGATAACACACAAAAAAGTGAAAGGAACAGGCTAAGGGGTGTGAGGGAGCAGATGAGGTAACAGTAAAATGAGCCTGTTTTACATAATCAGCACTAACAGTTCCCCACCTGCCTAGCCTTGTGGAAAGAGATAACAATGCTTTAAAAGCCTATTTCTATTCCACAAATTTATTTTTGAGTTTTATTGTTATTTGAAACTCTAACTGAATTTGCAGTTAGCACCTGTGCATTTGCACTCAGTGGGCTAAATTCAGCTCTAGGTGTAAATGAGTATACCTCCATTGGATTTGACTGGGGTTTTGTCTTCCTACACCAGGAATTAGAGCTATTCTGTAGATTAAGATTTCTTAAATTAAAGTTGCTACCACTTTCACTGGCAAAATTAAGAATCCAATGTTTTCTTCATTTTACTAACTACTAAGAATGTCAGCTCAACGCTTAACCAGACAGATTTTCTTTAATTTATAACATTAACAATCAACTGCTTTTCATTTGTTACTGTTAGCCCATCAGTATTTTATTGTTAACAGTATATAAAGCTAAAATATAAGGTTACTATAGCTTTGTTTTATTTTTTTACCTTTGGATAACTTGATTAAAACACAGTTCAGCTTGCAAGAGTCTTCCTAGGTGTTTCAAACAAAGGCCTTTTAGTAACTGCAGCAAGCACAAGTCATCTATAAAATATTCAGTGTGACCTTTAAAACAAAAAAAACAGACAAATTTCAGAGATACATGGAAATAGAAAGGAAAAGGCTACAGGGATTAGCAGTGAGGGATATATCCAAACTTCAAAAGTTTTGCCTATCAAATTTTGCAGCCAAACAAGAACATACATAATCCTCTAAACAAATTTTGAATAGTGCCTAATAAAGAATTGAAGAGCAAATTCCAAGCATATCAATACACTGATTCTTGAAAATAAGAAATTGAAACAGTGGTCCTGATTCTCCACTGTCCTCCATGTTGTGAAGTCATTTAAATCTATGCAAAGTAAACACAAACTCTTATCTAATCAAAATGGAAGCATTTTACACAAACTTTATCTTAGGTACAAGAAACTGCAGAATCAGCCCCACAGTTAATAAATGTGAAACTCTGCACACACCACAAGTTACTGTGCAGGAATCCAAGGTATCAATCTATTGAACAGCAGACTGCTGCACTGTAATGTAGCATGTGAACACTGCTACAGTGCAGTGAAAGTCCATGGGTGCAGACTAACATAGAATCATAGGACTGGAAGGAATCTCGAGAAGTCATCTAGTCAGTCCCCTGCACTCATAGCAGGACTATTACCTAGACCATCTCCAACAGGTGTTCGTCCAACCTGCTCTTAAAAATCTTTAATGATGGAGATTCCACAACACCCCTAGGCAATTTATTCCAGTGCTTAACCACCCTGTCAGTTAGGAAGTTTTGCCTAATGTCCAATCTTAACTGCCCTTGCTGCAATTTAAGCCCATTACTTCTTGTCCTATCCTCAGAGGTTAAGGAGAACAATTTTTCTCCCCCTCCTTGTAACAACCTTTTATGTATTTGAAAACTGTTAGCATGTCCCTCCTCGGTCTTCTCTTCTCCAGACTAAAAAAAACCCAGTTGTTTCAATCTTCCCTCATAGGTTATGTTTTCTAGACCTTTAATCATTTTGTTGCTCTTCTCTGGACTTTCTCCAATTTGTCCACATCTTTCCTGAAATATGGCGCCTAGAACTGGACACAATACTCCATTTGATGCCTAATCAGCACAGAGTAGAGAGGAAGAATTATTTCTCGTATTTTGCTTACAATACTCCTGCTAATACATCCCAGAATGTTTTGGGTTTTTTGCAACAGTGTTACACTGTTGACTCATATTTACCTTGTGGTCCACTATGACCCCCAGATCCCTTTCTGCAGTACTCTTTCTTAGGCAGTCATATCCCATTTTGTATGTGTGCAATTGATTGTTCCTTCCTAAGTGGAGTACTTTGCATTTGTCCTTATTGAATTTCATTCTATTTACTTCAGACCATTTCTCCAGTTTGTCCGGATCATTTTAAATTTTAATCTTATCCTCCAAAGCACCTGCAATTCCTCCCAGCTTGCTATCGTCTGCTAACTTTATAAGTGTACTCTTTATGCCATTATTGAAATCACTGATGAAGATATTGAACAGAACCGGACCCAGAACTGATCCCTGTGAGACCATATTAGATATACCTTTCCAGCTTGACTGTGAACCACTGAGAGAATGGTTTTCCAGTCAGTTATGCACCCACCTTATAGTAGTTCCATCTAAGGTTGTATTTCCTTAGTTTGTTTATGAAAAGGTCATGTGAGACAGTATCAAAAGCCTTACTAAAGTCAAGATATACCACATCTACCACTTCCTCCCTCTCCATAAGGCTTGTTTCCCTATCAAAGAAAGCTATTAGGTTGGTTTGTCATGATTTGTTCTTGACAAATCCATGTTGACTGTTACTTATCACCTTAATATCTTCCAGTGTTTCCAAACTGATTGCTTAATTATTTGCTCCACTATCTTTCTGGGTACTGAAGTTAAGATGACGGGTCTGTAATTCCCCAAGTTGTCCTCATTTCCCGTTTTTATAGATTGGCACTATATTTACCCATTTCTAGTCCTCTGGAATCTCTCCCATCTTCCATGACTTTCAAAGATAATCGTTAATGGCTCAGATATCGTCTCGGTCAACTTCTTGAGTATTCTAGGATGTATTTAATCAGGCCCTGGTGACTTGAAGACATATAACTTGTCTAAGTAATTTTTAGCTTGTTCTTTTCCTATTTTAGCCTCTGATCCTATGTCATTTTCACTGGCATTCACTATGTTAGATGTCCAATTGCTATTAACCTTTTTGGTGAAAAAATGTAACATACTACTACTTCAAAGCTCAGCATGCTATGCTAACCCACACTCCAGGACATTCACTGTGCTGTAGCTGTGTCCACATGAATTGGTACTGTGTGTCCAGTAGGTTCACACCCTGGCTTGCTGCGCAGTAATTCACCACGTGGATACGTTTTTTCTTAAAATCTCCCACCATTCCAAACTATTGGTGCAACTCTACCAGAGCCAACAGCAGGAGTGTTTGTGTATATTGGCTGCCATTGTTTTTACTATCCGCTCCTCTAGAATTCTAAGCAGGGTGACAAGATATGATAGTTAAAATGCTGGAAGCCATTATTAGTGCTCCCACCATTACCACCACTGGAGGAGCTGCATTAGCAGAGCTCCAAGAGCGAGTGAATTTAACAAAGAAGATTTATGCAGACGCAGCATCTGTGCAACAGGACCAAAGACATCACATGAAGGAGTTTTGTGAAGTGTTTCATAAGTAAAGTAATAACAAGTGCAGTCCCCTTTCTTGTTGCCTTGGCTTATAATATTTGTTGGCTGCAGTGAAGAAAAGGAAAGAAAACACACATATGGACAAACAGATGGCTGCACATACATCAATAATTCAGGAGACAAAACACACTCCTTTCAGATCATCTTGTTTACAAATAATTACCAATTCTCTGAGGTTACATGAATTTTTTAAAAATGGTCTGCCAAATAAAACTATACAAACAGTTCTGAAAACATGGAAGACAAAAGCAACTTGAAATAAAATATTTTGCACTGTCTATAAGATTTTTTGTCTGCTTTTAAATATTAGTTTTGATTCCTTTATATAATGATGTTTTTCACTAGCAGGTACATGTAGGTATGGTGAGGTGAGATGGCTATTTTGCATTCCTTTGTAAAACTGAGCAGTGATCAAATGTCAAAATCAGGTCAATGTCTCCTACAGGGACTGATTTCTTGCAGTTGCTGGGGGCAGATACTGACCCCTCTCAGTCTTCACTGTCTTTATTTCAGCTGCTGTGTTCCTGAAATTTCCTCCCAGAGATAAAAACTAGTAAGTCAAAGTGCTACCATTATAATATCACTTGAAGATTACATTAAGTTAATACCGACAGTATGGCAATAAATGGTAGACAGAACCTTCTTGCAGTCTGGCTGTATCTATGTGAATTCTATTCTGAGTATATAATAAAGCTGCAAGACCATCACCCAAAATATTTCAGATTTTTTTTTAAATTATGAATACATTATTTTCATTTGGGAAAGAATACACGGGAATGATGGTGGATTGGTTGAATGTCTCTGCAAGCCATTTCACAACTTCAGAAATTATATTTTCTTTTTCTCTGTCTGCTCCTTCCTATGAATTTTAGTAAAGTTTTGTTGTGCAAACAGAACTGCATACAAATACCCAAATAAAACTTTTATATATGTTATGAAACAAAGTACTCTGACAGACCATATGCTTTTCTTTTCAAGAGACACGTTCTCTAATTCAATTGATTATGAGGGACACATCTTGTCTTATAGCTTAGTGTCCAGGTCTGGATAGTGAACAAAAAGATTGTACAAAAGAACTCATCATATTAACATCATTTTATCTGCAAATGTCTGTCTTAAATGTATTTGCATTTTGGTTGTAAAGTGGCATGCAACAGTAAATAAATCACTTAAGATCTGAGTGATACGAGACTGATTTGGTAGAAGATGAAAATTTTGACAATGGATGAAGGCGTAACAGTGGGCCACATTCAGACTGGGTGTAGTCAAGTCAAAAAACTATATTTACTAGATTTTATTGTTGAAACTTACTAAGCATGTTTTTAATCTTTAAATTATATATATTTAATAGCTATATTAATTTTCTAATGGTTACAAATTATGAACTTTCATGTCACACTAGCAGATTTATGGAATGTATCGCATTTGTCTACAATACGCAGAGGGTTCTATTACCCACTGAATGATTCAGGTGACTATACATATAAAACAATCCAGGCTACCTGTGTGATTTGCCTGCTTGTCCTTCACCCTATCCTTCACTGGTCAGAGCCCTACTGAGAGCTGGATGCCAACCCTTGCCTTTCACCTACACAACTCTTACTTCATAGATAACATCCTAGGCTGAGCCAAGACAATGGGTAAAGGGTGTCATGCTAAGTGCTTCCAGGAGAAAGAGAAGAGACTGAGGCATGATGTTATAAAGTAAGCAATACAGGAGGCAGTTTACCTGGAGAGAAGGCCCAACACGGAGAAGGAACACCTCAGCTCAGGGAGAGAAAGACATTTTAAAATAGTAAGATGCAATTGAAAAACCACAGAAATTGGCAGGAGGACTCAAGGGCAGGTGTAAGACTTGAAATTTCTTTTAAATCTTTAATTGTCCATTTCTAGGTGACAAGGTCCCTTTATACACTAACATACAGTCTACATTTCAAATGTGGGCAAGTCATAACTGGAGACTCTTGAGTCATAACTCTGAAAGACTTTGGAGAAGCAAAAAAATAAAATTATAGTTTCATATTTGCCATGCTAAATCCGAAAGGTTTATGGTAGAATTCCAAATTTTAGGGTTTTATGTCAGTAAAAGAAAAAAACAGAGCACAGGATCATAGAAAAGTAGAGCTGAAAGGGACCTTGAGAAGTCATCCTGTCCAGGCCTTGTGCTGAGGCAGGACCAAGTAAGCCTAGACCACTCCTTGCTGCATGCAGTGTTGTTGTAGTTGCCTTAGTCCCAGATATTAAAGAGACAAGGTGGGTGAGGTAATATCTTTTATTGGACGAACTTCTGAGGGAGAGAAGTGTTTGAGCTTACACAGAGCTCTTCTTCAGGTCTGGGAATTGTACCCAGAGTGCCATACCAAAATACAAGATGGAACAGATCGTTTAGCAGAAGTTAACATGTATTTCAAGGGACGCTTCAAGGTGAAGTGGCCCGTTAACACCCCTCCAGTCATAAACCATAAATCCAGTGTCTCTGTTCAGTCCATAATTTTTAATGTCTAGCAAAGTTATTAATTTAAGCTCACAGGCTCATCACCTGTGGGTGAACACTTTTCACAAAGCAATAACTCTATATCAGTCCTCATCCTCAAAGGAAACCTGTACAACACTTTCAAAAGACAAGCCTGTGACTTAAATTCATAACTTTATTAGACACTAAAAATCATGGACTGCAGAAAGACACTGGATTTATGAGTTATTACAACAATCTATAACTCACTAACAACAACCCCAGCTGCCTTTCTCCGCTGTGACTGGAGGGGTGTTAACAGCCACTTCATCTTGAATGATCCCTTGAAATATGTGCTACGATCTGGTCCACCTTGCATTTAGCTGTGATTCTCCGAGTACGTTTCCCAGACCAGAAGAAGAGCTTTGTAAGCCTGAAAACTTGTCTCTCTCATCAGCAGAAGTTGGTCCAATAAAAGATATTTCGTCCTGCACCTTGTCTCTCTATCGTAGACCATCCCTGACAGATGTCTGTCCAACCTTTTCTTAAACCTGGAACCTCCCATGGAAGCCTATTTCAGTGCTTAACTATGCTTATAGTTAGAAAGACTTTCCTAATAAATAACCTAAATTTCCCTTGCTGCAGTTTAAGCCCATTACTTCTTGTCCTACTGTCAGTGGACATGGAAAACAGTAGATCACAGTCCTCTTTAAATCAGCCCCTAACTTATTTGAAGATTGTTATTAGGTCCCCCCTTTATCTTCTTTTCTCCAGACTAAACATGCCCAATTTTTTTAACCTTTCCCCATAGATCAGGTTTTCTAAACCTTTTATTATTTTTATTGCTCTCCTCTGGCCTCTCTCCAATTTATATACATCTTTCTTACAGTATAGTGCCCAGAATAGGATACAGTACTCCAGCTGAGGCCTCAACAGTGCCAAGTAGAGCAGAACAATTACCTCCTGTGTCTTACACACTACACTCCAGTAAATGCACCCTAGAATGACATTAGGCTTTTTTTTTGCAATTGCATCACACTGTTGACTCATTCAGATTGTGATCCACTAAACTGCCAAGATCCTTTTCAGCAGTACTACCACTTAGCCAGTTATTCCATATTTTGTAGTTGTGCATTTCATTTTTCCTTCCTAAGTGTAATACTTTGAATTTGTCTTTATTGACTTTCATCTTGTTGATTTCAGACCAGCTTCCCAATTTGTCAAGGTCATTTTGAATTCTAATACTGTCCTCCAAAGTGCTTTCAACCAGTCCCACCTTGGTGTCATCTGCAAATTTTTATAAGCATACACTCCACTCCATTATCCAAGTCACTGATGAAAATATAGAATACAACTGGACACAGGACTGACCCTTGTGGGACCCCACTACATACATCCTCCCAGTTTGACAGCAAACCATTGATAACCATTCTTTCAGTAGAGCCTTTCAACAAGTTTTGCACCCACCTTACAGTAATTTCATCTAGACCACATTTTCCTAATTTGCTTATGAGAATGTCATGTGGGACTGCATGAAAAGGCCTACTAAAATGAAGATATATCATGTCTACTGCTTCCCCCATATCTTTAACCCTATCAAAGAAGAAATTAGGTTGGGTTGGGCATGATTTGCTCTTGAGGAATGCATGCTAGCTATTCTTTATAGCCCTATTATTCTCTAGGTGCTTACACATTTAAAGTTTAATAATTTGTTCCAGTATCTTTCCAGGTATCAAAGTTAGACTGACTGTTCTATAATTCTCCAGGTCCTCTTGTTCCCCTTTTTAAAGATAGGTACTAAGTTTGCCCTTCTCTAGTCCTCTGGGACCTCACCTGTTCTCCATGAGTTCTCAAAGATAATTGCTAATGGTGCTGAGATTGCTTCAGCTAGTTCCTTACGTACCATAAGATGAATTTCATCAGGCCCTACCTATTTGAATACATCTAACTTATCTAAATATTCTTTATCCTCTTCTTTCCCTATTTTGGCTTGCATTCCTTCCCCTTGCTGTTAATATTAATTGTGTTAAATATCTGGTAACCATTAACCCTTTTAGAAAAGACTCAAGCAAAATAGGCATTAAGCACCTCAGCCTTACAGATCATTAGTTATTATCTCTCCTTCCCCACTAGAAGACGTACATTTTCCCGTGTCTTTCTCTTGCTCTTAATGTATTTAAATAGCCTCTTCTTATTGCATTTTATGTCCCTTGCTAGGTATATTGCTAGGTATAACTCATTTTGTGACTTCGTCTTTCTGATTTTGTCCGTACATATTTGTGCTATTCATTTGTACTCTTCTTTAGCAATTTGTTCATGTTTCCACTTTTTGTGGGATTCCTTTTTGATTTTCACATCGTTAAAGAGCTCCTGTTGGAACCATATTCTTCCTATTTTTCCTTCACATTAGGAGAGTCTGCACTTGTACATTTAATATGGTCTCCTCTAGAAACTGCCAGCTGTTCTGAACTCCTTTATCCCTTACATTTTCTTCCCATGGGACTTATGTAACACTTCTCTGAGTTTGTTAAAGTCTGCTTTTTGAAGTCTATTGCCCTTTTCTGTTACTCTCACTTCTTCCTTTCCTTAGAATCATTTAATCTATAATTTCATGATCACTGTCACCCATATTGCCTTCAACCTTCAGATTTGCAACCATGGTGAGGGGTACTTCCTCCACTGCATTAGAGTTATTTTGTTGAAAATACAGTACGATATTTAGGGACGGAAACTAGAAAAAAAATCAACTCTCAGGCAGAAAGTCAATGCTTTACTTTGGTTAAACTCAGTGAGAGGGAGGCATGTTTGGGTTTGCTTTGTCTGAAAGAGAAGTATTTAGAGATGGGATAGTGGACTTGCCTTTAATATTGATTTCTGACCTGTTGTAGATGGATTTTTGTTTGGGTGTCTTTTCTCTATTCATTAGGGATTAAAATCTCATAGGAAGAGGTGGTATAATTATTGATACCATTATTTAGATCATAATTAGAATTTGGGTTCACATGCTGTCCACTTACCTCTTTGGTTTTCTTTACTACCCAGGATATTACATTCCTTCCATTTCCTGCTTTCAGACTGTTTTGCCATCTCTCCCTGGCTCTTACCTGTAGCCCAGAGTTCAAAGGACTGTTTATAGTTCTACAGGTTAGCTTCTCCAGGTTGGGGCTTCAATGCTTTTGGCTGCTTTACTGAAGCCTTGGCCTGGCTGAAATTTTATACCTTAAGGTGGAGGTATTTTGGCATTATTTTTTTTAAATGTAGGGGATTTTATTACTAGCAGCAATTAGAATGGGCTTATACGATAACTGAGGATCCTGAACACCCCTGAACTCTGAGGGTTTTACGGTTCAGGTACAAACTTTGTGACCCTATGTCTAATAATATTATTAGTTAGCACATCTATAGTGCTTTATATTTTCAAAACACTGTGCACACATTAACTAATGATATATTACTTAATCACAGACATTTTTATCTGGGGGTGGATGGTGGATTTCTATTATAAATGACTGGGAAAAGTGTGGTTAAAATCTTGGTATTAAACAAGGATTTTTTAAAATAGAACATTAATGAAGAAATAAACAAAGTTTTTATTTGTTTGAGTAGCTAAGGTTCATGAGAAAACTGATGTGGGGTACTTATATTCTCCATATAATTCATTTTAATACTAGAACTCAGTAGAAAGGTGTACTGCTGAGGCAAAACAACAATGGGTGAAGCTGTGTTGCTTGACTAACAGGCAAAAGTGTCCATCGGAGAAAACATGAGTCAGGGAAAGTGAATACAGCCATTAACTTTTGAAGTGCATGTGTTATTTTTATATGCCTTTCTTTTCATCTTATATAATTATTATTAGTTTATGAACCAGCTGTTTGAGTCTGAAAGTATTTATTTTGAATATTCACACTTCCAAGAGCCACAAACTCTCTCTACAGTCAATAGCTAAATTTTATTGTCTTTTAGTACTCATTGCAATACTACTATTTTTAGCTTTCTTGTGGGTGTGGCAGGTGACTCCATTGATACTGCCATGTCATTTACTATTAGTCAAGTTCCACTCATCATCCATCAGTGTCCTCCACAATGCAGTTACACTATGGAAGAATGTCTTGAATATGAGTTAAATATTTTCAGACTTTTCCAGGAAGATCAATTTGGTTCCTTTTCTAGAGATCACTACTCAGAGATAGAATTCTCTCTCTGAGACCCAACATCATCTTGTCAAAATATACCCAAGTTCCTCGGTTTTCCACGCTCTCCTTTTGGAGCCAACCTGATTTTGAAAGACATTTTAGAAGTACCAGTAAGTAAAGATACTACAGCGAACCATAATTACAGCAAATATTACATTCCATGAGATCAGCCGGGGAGTTTATATCCAGAGCCAGTTCTTTCCTTGCAAGACACATGAACATGGTACAAAAAACTTAACTGACAAGGTTTCTGAATAGCTTTTTACTTTCTTACCCTAAATGACTACTTACTAGTTTGATTCTGTAAAGCAGTTTCTTCTTTCTCAATTGTTATCAGTAAACTTTCTGTGAGGTCAGCCCTTTTGCCTACAATTGCAAATCCATTCCAGACATACATCATTTCCTGACAAAAGAAACAAGAACAATCCCTTGGATCAATATCTACATTTAACCAACAGTATAATTTGGATGGCTGCTAATGATGTCTTTTTCAGCACACATGCCCACACTATATATATAATTGTAAAGTTAATAAGTGCCAGAATTAAGGTTGCCTGGACACATCGTAAATATGGAAAAAATAGTATATGATCATGTAATTAAAGACTTTATCATAACGCATAAACACAAGAGAGGCAAATCAAGGTTGCACAGGCAACCTTAATTCTGGCAGTTCCTAAGTTATGAGCGCTTGACGTTGCAACCTTAACAATGTTAACACAGTTTGTGTGTGTCGTTCCCTAGATTTTTTTTTTTAAAGGCAAACTAAAAACCCAGAAATTCCATCATTTGGGATCATATGAACACCCAGATGATTCATCAGCAGTGTCAGAACCCTTAGATTCACCATGCAGATTTCCCCTCAATTTGGCCCTTGTTCCCTCTGTATTTGAATCAGTCAGCTTCCTCATCCACAGTGAGTGGGTGCTCGCAGAGGGTCGCTGAGAGCGACTGTCTGTGCTCTCAGTTCCAGTGACCAGCCTGGAGCAGTTATGTGGGGATGGAACATGGAACAGTCCAGTCAGACATGGAAGCTGTGAGGGGCTAGAGTGTGCCCAGTTAGGGTGGAATCTTCAGAGATTTTAGATGCTGAATTCTAAGAAGTCACTACTGAGCATATTTGAACTGAGATTTTTCAAAGGTTTATAATTTGGCCAGTTTTTGGTGGATTTTCACATGGATGGCAATGGCCACCCCAACAGCCAAATGTGAAATCCTTTCTCCATATGATGATGGTGCTAAAGGTTCTCAAGAGAAAAGGTAACCAGAATTTTTTTAACACTGAAAAACAACACTTCCCCTGAAAGTTTGTTCTTTTTCCTATTTGATATAAGTACTTATTCTGTTATTTAAACCGAACTGAAAGAAGGCAGCTTTCAATACCAGGGCAGGTAGTATGAGCTTCACCGGCTGAGCACCAGTATAGCGTCGAGCTTTCCTCACTGCTAACTTTTCTGTTGGGATAGATTTTCCTGCAATTCTTTGTCTTAGACCATCCACTTGTCTGTATGGGGAAAAATAGATAATAAACAAAGTAATAATTATAACATGTTTCTCTATTTATAAAATAGAAACACTCCAATTCAACACATGAAGTAGTTTCTATTCCCGTGTCTTTGACAAGTGGTTCCCAGCCAATGATCAGGATTACTATGGTAAAAGTGTCTCACCTAGAAAGCAACATCCAAAAAAAGTCGTAAAACATATAAATTAAACAAAATAAAATATATGTAAATAAAAATGCAAGAACACGAGTGATAATCACTTCATTTAATCTTTAGTTGATCTTTACTTCTTTTCACTAGATTTGCTAACTTTTGTATTAAAAGTTTAAGCTTAAACCTTTACACCAAGTTTAACATCACTTAACCAACAGATGCTGGCTAAATGTTTGCTAATATTATCCCAATTAAACAGCTGTCATTCGTATTCACTATGATTGAGAAAAATCAGTTCCTCAAAAGGTGTTCCAGTTAAACTGATTTCCCAAATAAATGAATCCTGATTAAGCCCATCATACTATATTAGCCCAGAGCTTCAGCCTTTTGTCACTGGTTCTCTAGGCCTTCCACACCTTAACAATGAGCATCCACGTGGGACCGCACTATGGCACTCAGTGTTGCTATATATGTCCAGCTGCTCTACCCGTTTTAGTAAGAATATAAAAGTTTACCTGAACAAAGATACAATATCTTCTCCAGTTGTTTTCACATCCTCATCTGGAAGCATACACAAAATTGCAGCTTTCTGGAATACATATATTGCCTACCCAAAACAAACAAATCCCACCCCAACATTATATTAGGAAATGATTTGCAATATTAGATCAGAGCATTGGTTTATCAAGCGTGGCATCCTTCCTTCAGCAGTGAGGCAAGAGAACAATTGTAACACACACCCCCACACCCCACGCCGCAGGTTTCCTTTTTCTTTTGACTTATACCAAATTCCATTTCAACAAATTCATCAATGATTAATATTGACAAATTAAAATAAAATATTTTAGAGAGTTTTTTCTTCCAAACATGTAGATTAATTTATTATGTAAACTCATAAATTAAAGAAAACAGCCTCACTCCACAGATGACAGACCAGCCTATTCCATAGTTTGGGGGTGTTTTGATTCAAGGATTTTGTTAGGCCCATCTCTCAACATACCCCCATGAACCCATATCCTAGCAGGTTGTCTGTCTAAGGAACTTCATTGGAAAGAGCAGTAAGTAGAATTTGCAATGAAACTTGTGGAAATTCATAAGTCTCCTATTCACTTTCAAAGGATGAAACTTGTAAGCTTCACTTAAGTATCAACTGGATATAGTATTCTCTTCATTTTTCTTGGCAAAAGCAAGACAGACACCCCAAGCAGAAGATAGTATTCAGTTTTGACAAAAATAAAAGACGTATGTTCAACTATTTTCTGAATGTTGGCTTCATTTTTGGTTTTCATTTTGAGGTGTCTATCTGCAAGGAAAAGGGTAAGAGACTTTTTTTTTCCTTTTTTTGTGCTGGAGCTTCTTATTTTAAGCTCATTGACACTGACTAGCTGTTTGGATAGTACTATTTGATTAACTTTTTAGTAACTTTTAAAATAGGAGTTTAATCAACTAACTTTTGTTCTTGTTCATTAGATCTTGATTAAATTAATCCAGTGAACTTTGTTTTTCCCTCTCTCTTTTTTTGGTCTCTGGTGAACATCTCAATTTATATGGTGTTGAAATTCACAAACTCGTTGTTTACTAGTTTACTTCAAATTTGAGAGCAAAAGTCTACCTCTGCCACACACTGAACCTAACATTTTTAAAGCCAATGTTCTTTTGTTTATGGATTTAAATTGGGCTCATTATGGAAACTGAAATGCACCCTTAACTATGGAGTGACTACTGCCATGTCATCATAATGTCCACCTGCCCATTTACCTTAGACCACCTGCTCTCTTTGCAGAGCAGGTCTGCATACCGATATGCTTGAAGCCATTTCTGCTGGAATGAGTAGCACCACATCAGTTCCCAATAACAGAGGTGATGAATCTGTTTCCACTCTTGCTGAGCAGCAACGCATTCTTGAAATTTTGACTGTGCCTACAGTTCATTTCAGTAAAATAGAATAATGACAGAGGGAAATGATAATTTTACTAATTACAGTACAACATGAGAACTATAGCTACTTAGCTAACTAATGAGCCAAATCCTCTCCCCAACATCTTGGGCAAATAAATGGGCTAGATACTAGAGAAGTCATAAAGGCAAGGCAAATTCATTCATCACCCAGACTGTAAAAAGAATACAGACCTAAAAGTGGCAATTCTTCAACAAAAAAACTTCAAAAACAGACTCCAACGAGAGACTGCTGAATTGGAATTAATTTGCAAACTGGATACAATTAACTTAGGCTTGAATAAAGTCTGGGAGTGGATGTGTCATTACACAAAGTAAAACTATTTCCCCTTGTTTATTTCCCCTCCTACTGTTCTTGTAAAGTGCTGGAAATGGCCCACCTTGATTATCACTACAAAAGGTTCCCCCCTCCCACACCTCTGCTGGTAATAGCTCACCTTTCCTGATCACTCTTGTTACAGTCTGTATGGTAACATCCATTGTTTCATGTTCTCTGTGTATATAAAATCTCCCCACTATATTTTCCACTGTATGCATCCGATGAAGTGAGCTGTAGCTCACGAAAGCTTATGCGCTAATAGATTTGTTAGTCCCTAAGGTGCCACAAGTACTCCTTTTCTTTTTACGGATACAGACTAACATGGCTGCTACTCTGAAACCTGTCACCCAGACTGTGAAACTGTTCCACCTCAAGGGCTGGAATAAACTCTATTATACCATCGTTTCCCAAACCCAAATGGAGAGAAAACCAGAGAGATCTATCCAATTAAAATCAATGGGACGACTGAGAAAGGCAAGCACTGAATTTATCCCAAAGTCTTACACAGTACACAAATCTAGAACTACGATAATAAAAAATTAATAATAAATGAATAACAATTAATTACCTTTTCAAAATTTCCTTTCAGTATATCTATTCTGGCATCATAAAACAAAATGATGGAACCCTTGAGAGGAAAAGAAAAAACAAATAAATAATCCCTACTTTAATTATGGGAGTATTTATTACTTGTTTTTGTAAAATATATCAAGATTACGCACATTTGGAAACTTCTGGAGGTAGGGTTCAAGAAGAATCTCTGCTTCCTGAAGGTTGGCTTCCCCTATACCTACAATCATCACAAAAGAAACTCAGTCTCACCAGAACAAAGCAGATTTTTACAGATTAATCTCCAAATTACATTACAGTTTGACTAGAAGATTAGTGAACAGTCTTTGGCTATATAAAAGGGGAAATTATTATTTTATTATATTGAGTTTCACTAAAAAACAAAATCACATCCTCGAACCATTAATCACCTTTAGGGTAATAAATGTCCCTAGTACAAATGGAGCAGAATAAACAAACAAACAGTCTTAAAATGAATTTCTTCATTAGGGCTTTTTTTTTTTTTTTTTTTAATACAAACAACAATCCTAGTTTAATCTTGTCAGAAAGTTAGGAAAAACTTCTTCATTCCCCTCACTTCCTAATTTTCATCTCAGTAATCAACAGCAGATGGTACTGGGGCGAAATGACAAATTTCTAAATTTCCTGACAAGTCTAGAAAAATGGGAGGAATATTCACAAGTTCAAAGATGCAAATATACATCGGGAACACAGGTAAACCTAATTGTGACTTTAAACCTAAGTGACCTGACCAATTTTATAGGAGCCTGAAGTTCTAAGGGCTTCATACCACATACATTCCTGACCTTCTAGCTAGAGTACCATCCCAAATTCCCGGTCTATGGTCTCATCAGGCTCTGCCTTTTGGTTCAGCATCTGGCTTGTATGCCCCAGCAATCTTTGTGAAATGTGTGTATTTGACAGGTATGAGCTTGAAGATATACTTCATGGGGGGCAGGGGGAGCGAATACAAATAAAAGGTAATCATCTTTGTGTTTCTTTCTCTCCATCCCTCCAGTCTTTTCCCTTCAGATCTAGGGAGGCCTATAAACAGACAAAAGTATACACATATACACAAATATGTATACATGTGTGTGTGTTCATACACACACACACACAGAGGAAGAGGCAAGCAGATAAATAAATGTTTAATACAGTAGTACACATTTGTTCCCCTACTTATTTTTCAATATTTTCAGCATTAAACTCTGTAATGTCCTAATATAAATTTAATAATCCCATTATTCCAGTTTTTTTCTAAACAGTGAGTCAATAAAAATTTACACATTTACACAACTATTTCACATTTCATATTTCACAATATGTTTACAATGTCACATAATCCAGGAACTATATTCCAGTTCTTACCAAGGATTAAAGAGACGTAAGTATGATATACCAGCAGGGTAAAAGTACATAGTATGGCCCTCAAACTGGTACCAGAGGCACCTTCCCGCAGCTGATGGAGGCCCAAGTTCTATAGAAATCACAAATATGTAGAGATTTAGCTATCAAATAGATTAAAGGTGATAATTTAATAAAAATGATATAATTTTAAGACATCAAATTTTAACAGAAATTTCAATCATTTCATTTTTCCTTTTAGGTATACTGATCTCTTAATTTATTACCTGGCCCAAATCCTGAATGACCCACTCTCCCAATGGGAGGAACAATGGGATAAATCAATGGGACTAGTCCCCTTCTTAAAATTAAGAATGTGCTTAAATCCACTAGTAGAATGGGAACAGAGCACTCAGCACCTTGCAGGATCAAGCCCTTGGTGTCCTTTTCCTTTCTCGGCCCCATCCACTGGCTGGGGACCTCCCCCAACATTCCCATTCACACCTGTAGCCCATATGCATTCAGATAGGAATCCCACACACAATGAAATACTCCCCCCTTTCACCTTTATCCCTAGGCAGAAACGTTCCACTCATGTTCACCTTTCTCACTGACACACTTTGGCAGAGACCCTCCTCCTATCCACCCTTTTGCAGCAGCTCCTCCACAGACCCCTGAAATATTCAACCCTCTTCCATCATCAGATAATATTTTGGGAGGCCCTCACTGAACTGCTACCCCAATAGATTACACCCCCCCCCCCACTTCTATGCCCCATTTGCAGCAACTCCCAATGTCCTGTGAATGCTGAAGAGAAGTATTATAATCTATGGAGACCATGTCAGGGAGGTAGGGAGCTCATTTATATAAAGTCTCTGCCCCACCCGCAGTTTCCATGGCTTGTGACTGTAAAGAGTCTGAGCAGCTGCTCCCTGCCCATTCCATGCCTGCTCAACTCTCTTTAGGAGCAGTCAGGCTAGCTCAGGGCTTCTCCATACAATAAAGGGCTCTCAGAATATGAAATCCAGCATCCGTGTGCACAAATTTGACTTTAACAATTTTGCTTTTTGAACTGGTGTTCGTTTAAAAGGAGTTCTAATGTTTAGATGCTTGGTACAGTGCCTAAATTTGTTCTGTAGCTTAACAAGTTGTGATGATAATATCTCAAAAGGGTTCAGCTTTGATTCCTTCTGGATTATTAATTAATTTATTATTATTATTATTATTATTATTATTCTGATAGGACCCTAGGGTGTACTTTGTCTTTTTATCTGTTGTTGTAAAAACCAGTTACCCAGTCATGAATAGCTTACATTCTCATTTTACATATCACAAGCAATAGCTGTGGGAAAGGTAACAGTAATACGATCCTACAGTGACTCAGTTGTGTCCCATGCACATTTCAAAATTTAGCTACCTGATATTTTTTATATTGTTTATTTAACCCATTTCTTGTAGGTAGCAAGGCAGAAGGGAGTTTTAAAAGGAATGTACATGAGGAGAGGATATGTACATAAAGGGCTAGATGATGACTTGGAGTACTCTCCCACATGGGGGGAAAGGAGTAAGAACCTTCCTTATGCCTCTGAGTAGGCCCCATACTCTTGGGATTGGGCACACATGACTAAGGTAGAGCTGTGCACTCACAAATCCTTCCTCCCAGAGCAAGAGGGGTGGGAAATAGACAGGGCCTGGGCTATACTTCTAATGGCTGGTGGGGAAGATGTAGGAATTTGCTGCTAGTTTAGGCCAGCAGAAAATTACTACCCTCTCCTTGAGGGCAATGGGGAAGTAGGAAGGAAACTGTGCCTCAAAGGCACCATCTCCCAGGGCTAGCCCTGGAGTGGTGGAATTTATGCACCATCATTTGCTCAGTGTGTACCTAAAGGAACAATTTTTACCCATCATTAATATTTTTGATGGGCATTTAAAAGACCAAACGTAAAAATGCTGACTTAAATGTACCGTACCTTTCACTTTACACATTTAAAATTAAATCCCTCCACACTCCACCAGAGAAAGCACTAACATTTTAAAATCAAATTTAATACCCTATTGCCAGAAAACCCAATAAATTCCAGAAGTCGGAGAATCCTTCCTGGTAAAAGGGACAACATCTGCAATATCAAACAAAGAGAAAAAAATGAGAGTTTAATCAAATATACAAACCTTATGTGCAATATTCAAAAGAAAACAAATTCTAAAAACTGCGATAAATCTACAACCATTTCAATAGCGTGAAAAATATCAAAATACAAATATAAATACACTTTTAAAAAAATCTTGAAGTATACATGCATGATCAGGCATTGTACAACCACTTTACATCTGTGACACCATTTCAGATCCCACTTGGTCTTGCATCATGGAAGCCACAAGACCACACCACACCGTGCTTTCTCAAGATGATGACTTCTTATTTCAGGCTGATTAGCAATGTCAATAAATTGTGGGTTATTTTGGGTGAGGGTGAAATATTTTAATATTGACTATAGTGCCTATATTATTCTTTCTATTGTGGTAGCACCAGCATCTAAATAGTCTTTTTTTTCATTCCACCTTTAAAAAACATTTTTAGCATTTCCAATCAGATAATTTAACACTGTCACCTTGGAAAGTTCTCTTTGTGCCTATTTTGTAAGGATGGAACTAGTTGTCCATCTTTGCCCCACATGGAACACAATGGAAAACTTTTAAGGTTAGCAAACAACTTTTTAATAAACATATCAAAAGGAAGGTCTGGTTGAAGACCAGTGCTGGAGAGGATCAGTTCAGTTTAGTTTATACTTGGTCTGTTTGTCTAGATGAGACCTTTTTTTCCCCTTCAAATTTCCTACTGGGGAACCTCCACTGATGGTAGCAACAAGGAATGCTAGTATAATCAGGCTGCCACTGGTTTCTGGTATTTTGGGACTATATTGTCTAGTCCTGCTTTAAATAGCATTAAATGACATAGTGGTTAACATGAGAGCAACTAGTCTACACTAGTACTCTCACTGTTATTACCATGAGTGGTAATGCAATGATCGAACATTTGAAATAAATTACTAGTGCAGACACCTAGACTTATAGATTGTAAGGCCAGAAGGGACCATTGTGATCACTGCTTAACTCAGGCCATAGAAATTCCCTAATATGTCACTGCTGCAAAAGGAGGGCATCTAAGGACAGGATACAACAAGAAAAATATTAAAATACAGATGTCCATATTAGCTTATCTAGTGATGGCTGCAGTATATTGCTTTTATATATTGTCAGAAATAGTATTTTTTCTTTAATAGTAGCTTCAGCACACAATGCAAACACAAGGCAGCAGGAGTTTCTATGTTCAATATGTTTTTTTTAAAATAGGTTAGGAAGTTGTAAAAAATAGCAGGCATGCAAGAAGAAGTCACCACCTACTACTGCCACTTTGAATAAAGGTTCTACAAGATCACCACATGAGCCTGCAAAATCCACCCACTCTGCACTACAAGACTGTCTCATTTATAAAGTGATGGCACTTTAGACTAAACTTTCATTTCTGCAAAGTAAGTAACCTAATATAGAACATTATGTCCACATAAACTCCAGTAAATTAGATTCTACCTAATGGTCTTTTTACAGTTTCAAATTCTAAAAACATACCAAATTGAATGCTCCTATTCCAAGTTTTACTCCTCCTTCAAACTGATGGTAGGTTTCATTTTTTTTTTTATTGCCCTGAGTCATCTGTAGCACCTGATGACATTCTCTTAATTCAGAGAAGAAAAAGAAAATACAAGTTAGAGGTGATGACAACAAAAATTAGACCAATGTAATTTTTAAAAAAGAATATGGCACTAATGAAATTGCACCTGCTTACCCCAGGGCTAAATGTGACCACACGTATTGTAACAACTTACTTGTATATTTGATAACTTGTCCTAATTTTGAGGCCACCTTTGATAAAGTTGATCATATTTTCATCCTGGAAAAAAACAATTTTTGTGTGCAAAAATGTGCAATTTGTTTTCCATTATGAAGTTGTGCACAACATATTTCTAAGAAATTGTTTCCTTTTAACTAAATCTTTCTTTAGACAACTAATAAATAGAATAATAAATATATAAAAATAAATAATAAATATATAAAATTTAAAAAACAAAAAAACATTTTTCAGTAATCAACTTTAGTCTTACAAATGATTATACAGTATATGCTGAATTGTCCAGGAGACATTTTTCTGTGTATTTTAAATGACATGCTTTAAATAAAAAACAAGTTAAAAAGAAGTGAAAATCAACAAAAAATAGGGCTAAGAGAGAAGAAAGCACTTCAGCAACATATTGACTGAAATAAGAAATTCTCCACCAGATGGTGCTACAGGAACTTTTTAGAAAGAGTTTCTAAAGGGTGCGCTTTAAAATATGTACACATGAGCAGAGAACAATACAGAGGAGATCCCAAAGCGTCCCCTAACCAGATGAATTCCACGGGCTGATCAGTAGCAACTCCAACTTGCCTTGAGTTGCTGTAGGACAGCAAACAATAGATATTTCCCAAAACAGTATATGTTACTTTCTGTAGAAATGTAACTGTACCTACTCTTTATTTTGAATTTTCCCACAGAAAAATTTCATTCTATAAAGGCATAACATCCAAACTCATTTAGCTTTTTTAAGATTCACTCTTCAGTTAAATCCACTGATGGGTTGCTGGGTGTTTTGGTTTAGTTTTATCTTTTTCTCCTTAATTAATATTTATTTTAAGACCTTGAGCCTGCTAACAGTAATCCCATTGGAGTTGGGGGAAATGGGGCAAATAGGCTAAAGGAGAAAATGGGTGTGAGAATTTTAAATCGCTCCCTCCCCTTAAATGTGTGGCCCTTTCAGCCAACTTAACTCATTTTCTAGTGCAAAAACTATATTAGTACAAACTAATTTATATTAAACAAAGCTAATTAATGTTGGCTTTTGGGTGAAAAAATTGCTTCTGAAATAGCTGCTGAGCTTTTGGAGAAGGGCTAGGGGTCCAAATGGAACCCGATGACGTTTAAAAAAAAAAAAAAGAGAGAGAGAGATGCACCTACCCACAACCAAAGATATTCAAAATAGTAAAAAGAAGGTATTTACAACCTCTCCCTTATTATTTTCTCATCATTTTACTAGGAATTGCTTTTCATTATGGAAAGATAGAACCTAAAAGTGTTTTTTACAAAAGACTTATGAGCCATTTTCTAACAGTAATAAACCACTTCAGGGTGAGCATTAGTAGACTACTGATGCAAATTGCAGTTGGTGAAGACACTTGGCTTCAGGATATACACCTCATAATAAACCCAACATGAACACAAATAGCTTATGATTGTAATGCATTCCTATAAGGTAGCTAGCACTGTTTCAGCTGTATATGAACCAGAGAACAAAAAAGGAAATGCTGCTACGTGATCAGCATCAACTGAAATACTGCTAGTCAGAAAGGAAGTTCCCATCTGCTTCATCTATGTGCGGCAATGCACTGTTGATAGGTGAATCACAAGAACATTCCACCCTCCTGATACTCATGAGTAGTGACCAGTGTCCAGTGACCAGTATACTTAACGACGGTCCATCAGTGTCATGAACTGATATAACAACATGTCTTAGACCACAGGACAAAGGGATATGAGGTGAGCAGATATATTATTTAAAATATATCTATGTATCTAAATGGAAAACAAATTGTAGGGTAGGATAGCATGTTGAATTTTCATTTATTTCCTATTAAATAAACAAACAGTTATTCACTGTAGCCTTTCTTTACCCGCAAAAATATTACATCTTTTGTGAGTGGAGTGCTCTTGTTGGATGATTACTAGCATCTTTCTGCTAACCTGCACATTCACAGAGAGATCTGAAGTGAAGAACAGACATTACCTGTACAAATGTGAGTGCTGCTTTCTGTAGCAAACATTCAGCATAACAGATTTCTGCATGCATTTCCTCTATTAAAAAAGAAAGAAAAGGAACAAAGGAAGCCTCAAATTATTTATTGCAGACACAGTATTTTTGTTCACATTCAAATGCAGTATTTGTCAATCACTAAAACAATTTTGACAACAAAATAACTGGTTTTGTTTTTAATTTTCAAGCCACTCAAAAATCTGTCAAGAAAATTAGATGAAAAACTAGCTAAAATTAGTCTTCTATGTCACCTCTCTTCAGCCAACAACCTAGACCCCTTCCGATCAGGCTTCAGTACAGGGCACAGCATTCAGACATCACTCATTGCTTTGATATGGTATGGTACCACTGCAAGGTAAGTATGTCCATTCTCATCCTGCAGCATTCGATACTGTTCAGCAAATAGTCTTGTACTCCCTTCAAGAGACTGCAGGTTGGGGTGGGCTGGCGGGGTGCTGAAGGAGAGGGAGGCTGAGGGGCCCCAAGGATGGACTATGGGGGGCTGGAGGGGTAAGGAAGATTGAGGGGACCCTACGGGTGGAGGGATAGACTCTGGGGAGATAGAGTCCACTATTTCAGCAGTGGACTTGCCCTGTGTGGCAACTGCAGACTTGTACTGCAGTAGTGAGCTGTAGAAAAATTGCATCCTTAAAAACTAGGAGACCATCATGTTCATTTTCACGTATAATGTCTGCCAGCAATCACAATTTGAGCCCACTTCTTCATCTTCATTACACCAACTAGCGCATTAAATGGAAAGCAAGTGGGCATGAATAAAGAAAGATTCAATAATTAGAAGTCCCTTATCTTACTTAAAATCTGATTACAAGACAGACATATCATAAAATTAAATTTTAAACAGTATGAAAGTATCGAAAGAAGCAAAATTCTTACACATGCACTTAGATCCCATGGTAGTAGATGCCTTAGAAAGGCAACAAGCAGAGATACTACACTGCAGTATGTGTACTCCACTTATTATATAAATGAAAAATAATAAATCTCTATTTGTCTCTATTCAATATTTTATTATACTGCAATAGTTATATCGTCAAAAATTACAAAAACACTTCCTATAATATTCTGAAGCTCAGAATATTTCATAAATCAGAACTGTTCTTTTAAAATACTATTCCTTGTAAATCCTGTACATTTATGATCATATATAAATTTCTCCTTTTATGATACAATTTTTAATTTGTTCAGGGAAATAAACAAGGCAGCTGGGATTTTAAATGAACGTAACATCTACCAAATGATGAGTGCTGTATTATATGCTGAATCTTTGGAACCTAAACTCAAAACAGGCTCTACTTCAAGCAATTAGGTATTTAAGAATGTAAACCAAAATTACAGTGAGGAAAATTAAATAATGTATTGAAGCTACACACTGAGTTCACACACTATTATTTAGATTAAATGACAATTTGGCTTTTGGGATATTCAAAACACATACACCAGGCATGAAACTCAACATGGACTTTTTATTGGTTTATGGAGACCTAGGGCCATCTGTTTCCTTTAACAGTCAAAATTCATACTTCAGAGGTAAATCTCAAGCCTATTGAAAGTTCAGGGGTATTTGAATCAACACAATTTCTATGATAATGTGTATTTAAAAGGCTAAGAGATTGTAAACCATCTACCAGAAAAATGAGCTGTACAAGTTGAATTGCATGACATTTATTTCTATGAAAAAACTGTTGCAACCAGCAAAGGACAGGATACAAATATCCATAACAAGCGGCCAAAAAAACCTAACACCTTCCTGTGTTGAGGATCACTGAGATATTACATATATAGCTTTTGTAGCAGAGGGCCACAGCTTTTAGCCAAGGACAATGCTTAAATTAAGTTTGCGCAGCCTGAGATAAAGCCCCCACTCAGTGGGGGAGTCTGATTAAGAAAGTTGTTACAGTGCATGCAATTAAACATTTCCAGGACGATCACATGATTTGCTGAAGTACCATCTTCCAAAAGCAATACTTCTGGGAATGATGAAAAGCAACAGGAACACAATATTACAATTACTGCTAATACACACACATATTAAAAACTCAAACTCATAACCCTTGAAGATTATCAGATGTTATTCCAAAACTTTTGGAAATTGAACCCCACTTCAGGAAAATTAAAATAATCACTTTCCCCTTCTACCCTACCATATATTGTAAAAGGCAGATCCATCTTAATTTATGCATCTCCAGGGCCTCTCCAGTAGAATCATTAGCACCCCCCACCCACCCTCATTTAGTGAAATGCTGCATTAGAGGAACATGTGTATATCAAAATATCCACCTTGAATGAGTAACTTTGTTATTAGAGGTGTCCCCAATATTTGGATACGAGGGGGGAAAACTTCACCTATTCCACTTTTTTTTTTTTTTTATAGAAGGTGACTTAAATCACAAAACTGCATCTATTTGTATGTTGTTTTTCACAAAATGGTTATTCATATATGTTTTTCAGAAAATGTCTCTCATTTCTCTTACCTTCACTCAGCTGATCCATTGACTGTTTAGAAACCAGACTGGACAAAGACTCTACCACAGTGCTTCTTTTCCTGAATCTATGTCAGCCAGCCATGGGAGAAAAACAACAACATAGGATAAGTGAATTTCAACAGGCATTCACATTTATCTAAATACACTGTGATTATTAACACCCCCAAACTTTAGAGAGAGATTTTATAGTCATTCTTTAAAAAAAGGAATGGTACTTTCTACTGGGACTACAGTTTTAGTATATATTCCCATTCTTGACATACACAGAAGCCTAGGAGTCCATGCAACCTTAATTTGCCCCCATTGTGTATATGCATTATGATACAGTCTTTAATGACATGATCACACACATTTTTTTCCACAGGACCCCCTCCTTCTTCAATGCAAAGAATTGAAAATGCTCTGGGGATGAATCAGGGTGTTGTAATAGAGATTTTAATTTTGCATGCCTCAGTTTCTGAGTGCCCAATCTGAGATACCAATATGGGCCTGATTTTCAGACGTGCTGAGCACATGTAGCCCCCAATGAATTCATCTGGAAGGGTGGACACTGAACACATTTGAAAAACAGGTATTAGATATCTAAAGCTGGGAACTCCAAACTGTGAACCTTTGAAAATTAAGGGCTACTTGCACAACGTGACGTAAGTGCTG
Source organism: Chelonia mydas (assembly GCF_015237465.2). Lineage (NCBI taxonomy): Eukaryota > Metazoa > Chordata > Testudines > Cheloniidae > Chelonia > Chelonia mydas. The sequence goes on from NC_051245.2 coordinate 106,544,318, forward strand.
ACACACACAACAGAAAGCAGACTCCTTCCTTGACAATTCTTGCTTCTTACTATTTTTCCCCAGTGAAGACTGCCTTCTTATGGGAACACGTTTCTCATCATGCCTTTCTGTGGGTTTCCCTTTAAATTTGGCAAAGACAAGAAGCTGCAGCCCTAGACTGGATGTTTTGCAACTAGCTGTTGTAAATGTAAACCTATGTTTCTCTCAGTTTTCTTTTTCTTATTGCTGAGAGGACTAAACACTGTTACGCACCAAGTTGACAAATCAAGTCCATGGCAGAGGCAGAAACAGAGGCTACATTTCTTGATTGTTAGTCCTATACCCTAACTATAGGGCCACAATGTCTCCATAGGTTCAGCGAAGAACATAAATCCAGAAGTTTTTTAATCTGAAGATGTATCAACCTCTTGTCTAGATATTTTGCAAAATCCACCTCCCGTGAAAAAACTCCAGTACAGTAACTCCTTACTTAAAGTCATCCCGGTGAACGTTGTTTCATTGTTACATTGCTGATCGATTAGGGAACATGCTCGTTTAAGTTGTGCAATGCTCCTTTATAACGTCATTTGGTAGCCGCCTGCTTTGTCCACTGCTTGCAGGAAGAGCAACCCGTTGCAGCTAACTCGTGGGGGCTTGGAACCAGGATGGACCAGCAGCCCCCCTATCAGCCCCCCGCTCCCCTAAGTTCCCTGTGTAGCAGCCACCCAGCAGGCTATCAATTGCTGGCAGTTCAGCTGTCATGTGCTGCTCCTGCCCTCTGCCTTGGAGCTGCTCCCTGAGCCCCCTGCTTGCTGTGCGGGGGATGGGGGCGTGGCTCATGTCAGGGTGTCCCTCTCCCCCTTGCTCCTGCACCCTGCTTACCATCTCCACAAAACAGGGGGGACACACACAACAGGGCTCAGGACGGAGGGAGCTTCCTGGCAGCAGCTGTGGTCTCACCTTGCTGATTAACTTAACAAGGCAGTGTACTTAAGAGTGGGTCAGCATACTTAAAGGGGAAATGCGCATCTCTCTCTCTCTCTCTCTCACACACACACACACACACACACTCTCACACTCACTGTGTGTCTCTGTCTGTCTGCCATGCTGTTTCCCCTCCCTCCATTCCTGCTGCCTTGTAGAGTGTGAAGCTATATTAACAACAGGTTAACCCTTGAGGGCTCAGCCAATTGCTAGTTCGTTATTTAGCAGTAAGGCATTCCCTGGGAAATATCCCAGCCTCTGACTTCACCACCTCAACCAAGATGCACAATAATCATTGCTGTGTACAGTATTCAATTGTTTGTTTAAAACTTATACTCTGTATGCGCGCGCGTGTGTGTGTGTATAATTAATATAGTCTTTTGTCTGGCAAAAAAAAAGTTTCACTGGAACCTAACCCCCCCTATTTACATTAATTCTTATGGGGAAATTGGATTCGCTTAACATTCTTTTGCTTAAAGTCGCATTTTTCAGGAACATAACGACAATGTTCAGTGAGGAGTTACTGTAGAGGACAGCTTTGCTCAGGTTACTTCAGTCCTTCCACTTCCAGTCAAAACCAGGAAGCAAAGAAAGGCACAAAATAGTTAACTGGAGGGGGACGGTGCACGTATGTTTACTGTAAAGGAAATTAAATGTTTGAAATTTCAAGACCAAAAAGGTGAGTTCATTTTTGGGTGAAGGTTCAGGTCAGCTCTTAATTTTTCAAAATATATGGTCCATCTATGAACACAACAATACAAGAGGATAGGATTTCCACAATGACACCAGGAAAAACACTGAATACCATATTTTCAAACAATCAGAAAATAAGGGCTGCACGAAATCCTGTGCCCAAAATGCATACAGAATTACTGTAACTGCATGTAGAAACTGCCTATTTGCTTGTCTACATGGCTAGTTAGATACTTAATTAACATTTGAGTCTACAAATACCTGATCTCGATTGAGTCTTCAGAATTTACCAGAATACCTAGTTCCATAATATGATTTGTTCTGTCATACCCAACTTAATCTCCCATCATGCTTGCTCCATTCTGGAACGGTGGTCAAGTACTGATTTGTGCTGACAAAGTAGAAGCTTGACATATACGAATGCCTATTTTATTTAATATCTGTCAAAATGTAAATTGCTTAGGCTTACCTTTGGCAGGTGTGTAAAGCTTCCTTCATTGTAGAAATCCCCATTTGGATATCCTGGGGCTCGAAGGTCATAGCAGCCTGCATAACTAAAATAGTGCTGTAGCCAAGGGCATGGTACATGCTGTCTTTAGACCTGGGGCAAACATACAAATCTTGTGCATTTTAGCCAAACAAACAAATTAAAAAAAATACATCATATTCTTCAGCACCAAAAAGCAAAGTTAAGTTTGCTCAATGGTGTCTTGGGTCCTTCCAGAACATTGTGACCATCAAAACAACCTCTGAAAACCAGGAAACATACAGTAAACACAACTTTAACTCTGGCCTACCTGGAGATGGCAAATGCCATCCACCTGCATCAACTGGTGGGGGAACTTGATGGGGCAGTGAAAGAGGACAGTCCAGTAGCAAGTGAGGGAGACACTTGCCAAGGGATAATAGGTAGCTGCTCCCCTGCAAGTCTCTGGCACCCACCGGCTGGCTGGGGAAGAAGGGTATTGATTGGCTAGCATTTTCCAGCTCCCAAGATTTTGCTCAGCATAGGAGCCATGTGGAGCCTCTTTTGGCTCTGTTCCAGCAGCCCACCCTACCCACCCAACTAGGAGTGGGAACCCAGTCTGATAGATGCTGAGGATCTAGCAGATCACCTGTTTAGACCGTCAGGAAGGAATTTTTTCTCCCATGACTCAAATGGCAGAGGACCAGGGAATTATTTGCCTTCCGCACAGCACTTTCAAGCCACAGCAAATTAAGTAGGAATGCACTTGGTACCTAACTAAGGTGCTGGGGTGGTGTTTATTTGTCCCAACTGCAGCTGGTTTCCAGTGCAGTTCAGAAAATCAAATGAACGGTTCTCAGAGGTAAAAGACCTGGGATGTTGATGATGGGCTTTGGGCTCATGTGATAGGGCGAGCCCTTGTGGGCCAAGGTCGGACCTTGTGGCCCTTGCAGTACAAGGTCCGCACCCTGATGTACCCTCTGATCCTCATTGGGATCATCATGGTGTGTGCTAGAACTCAGAGAGAGCTGAGTCCTGAAGGTAGGCTAAGGAGAGCGTACCCTGCATTATGGATTATACAGTAAGGAGCCCTGTAGCCCCGGCTCTAGTTATGGGTTATATGGTAAGGAGCCCTATAACCACTGCATTGGAACCAATTAAATACCTGGTATAGGAGAGTATGGGTGATGGATAGGTAGCATCCCTCTTCTGTGATAAAATGTAATAAAAGTTGCAGCCTGCTGTTTAGTTCCATGCATGTGTCTGTCCTCATTTTGCAGCTGTATCCACATCAATAGCCACTAGGAACTATCAATGTGCATTCCACCTGCATTAATTGTGTTAAATATAGCTGTACTGGATAGAAGCATTCATTCGGACAAGTTTGGCAGAGCTGAGATTGTGATATCTGGGGGACCCTTCTTCTCGGGGGGGGGGGCGGTCTGAGAGCCTCATTGCCCTCCCGTGTGTGAACAAAGGGAAGAGGTGTATGCATACCTGGAGAGATCCAGTATGCCTCAATTCAGCACTGAGTGCTGTTATATCAGTAGCATTGTACAGGAACCTCTTTGCCATGCAGATTATTACCAGTGAGATGGGATATGAGAGTACTCTCTGGGTTTAATGTTGGGTAAATTAAAATATATTGTCACATGTAATTCTGTGGTAAGAGTGAAGAGGCTATAAAAGGGGATGAAAAGGTTGTAATATGTAGCAAGTTAGTTTCTGTGGGGCTGGCTCACTGTTTGAGTGTAGGACAGGTGTTTGTAGCTCCTGTTCAGAACAGCTCACCTAAACATAAGTTTTGCCTTAGCAAAGACAGGGCATTAAATTCTGTGCTATCATGGTCATATACCCTATTTCCTGAGTAATGTGTACTATCTGAAAGTGCGAGAATGTGTGTTACGGGAGTATTAGGGCATTGCTCAAAGAGGGCTCAGTTAAGGCTGTGTTGGTATCTCTAGTGGGATGGCTACCCCAGTCCAGGAGAAAATGGGTTAAAGTAGGCCAGAGAGGCTGCACAGATGGGCAGCCAATCAGAAAGGGCCAGTGGGCAGCCAATCAGGGCCAGGCTGAGCTCTATATAAAGGCTGCAACACAGGGGAGAGGGGAGTCTCCCCCGACCAGCAAGGGAGGAGGACTGGCTCTTGGGAGAAGGAGCAGCACCTTGGACAGAGCAGAGCAGGGCAGGGCAGGGCAGGGCAGGGCAGTGCAGTGCAGTGGGAGCTCTGGCTGACCCTGCCAGACTGCAGGCCTTGAAACAAGGGCTGAGTGGGTGCTAGGGCTACGGTGAAGTGGCTCAGGGAAGGGAAGCAGTGACAGAGAGTGAGACACCACAAGAGGAGGGTGCTCTGCTGATAGACAGAGCTAATTCCCAGAGCAACCAGCAGATGGTGCCACAGTGGTGAGCACAACCCATTACAGTATCTAAATTAACTTTTATTTCCTGGTTTTCAGAAGTTTGAGTTTTGCTGAACATGAAGCTCTGGAAGGGCACAAGACAAACAGGCAAATTTACCTCTGCTTTAACAAAGTTTTTTGCCAGTGAATCTCCCACTGTTTGAAGTTTGGAGTTTTTGTTCATCTGGTGTTACTTTTGTAGGAGTTAGGCTGTTTTAGTCTAAAGGTAAAGAATGATATGTGATTCCTAAGCATTCCTCCCCATTCCTGTACAGTTTGCTCCTGTGGAAGGGTGATGATGGTTATGCTTTGAAATGTTTGGAGTTGCCAAGGGGACAGGGAGAGAAATCACAGACATGACTATTACCCAAAATCTTGGCAGTTTTATTCCACATTGGTTACAGTAATGGGTCTCAATCTTTCCAGACTACTGTCCCCCTTGATTTGTCTTGTATATCCCCAAACTTACACCTCCCTTAAAAACTACTTGCTTACAAAATCAGACATAAAAATACAAAAAAGTGTCACAACACACTATTACTGAAAAATTGCTTATTTTTCTCATTTTTGCCATATAATTATAAATCAATTGAAATATAAATATTATACTTACATTTCAGTGTATAGTATATAGAGCAGTATAAACAAGTCATTGTCTATATGAAATTTTAGTTTGTATTGGTTTCGCTAGTGCTTTTTCTATAACCTGTGGTAAAACTAGGCAAATAACTAGATGAGTTGATGTACCCCCTGGAAGACCTCTCCGTACCCCTGGTTGAGAACCACTGGTTTACAGTAACTTTAAGCATGTGAGAGATGACCAGTGTATCTCTCTTCTTCTTTATCTCCCTCCCTCACTATCCTCTGCAACATATAGGTGACACACCAATATTTTCATAACCCTCCCTTTCCCATCCTATTAAGCCATTAGCACAGAAAAGTTGTTCCTTGGGCCGAGCACCTTCTGCTGCTGTATACATATATCACAGGCTGCAGCTTATGAGGGAGTCACACACTTCTTTGGTTATAAAGGTTGAGCTATACATCCAGCCAGTGCCCTCACTGTTCTCCCCAGCAGACCCCTTCCCCTATTCTGGCCAGGCCTCCGCAGTCATGCCCTTAGCCCACCCAGTCCTCCCTGACTCCAAGCCAGCCCCCACCCACTCCACCACACATAAGGGCAGCATGTACTTTCAGTTTGTATTTTCTAGTTTTTGGATGTTTAAATCTGTGTTACTTTAATGAGCCTCTCAGATCGCAGCTCACGGGGGGGGGGGGGGGGGGGGGGGAGGGTGAGTAGGGCTCAGAGTCCCCCTTGAAGGACAGAGATGCCCAGATCCTGGAACACATACAGGGAGAATGGCTCAGATTCTCTCCCATAGAGCCAGGGCACACCCAGAACCTGGCTTCCCTGTGGGGAGAGGGAAGAGAGAGGGACTCAAGTAGCAACATGCCCAGGAATCACTTATATATCTGCACAGAGCATGTGTAATTTATTATCTTTCAGAAAACAGTTACCTATACCTGTTAGCTGTACAAATTAGCAGGGCACATTTCCAGAAAACAAAACAAAACAAAAACCCTTGAGAGAGGTCAATTGTTGACATGTGCATACATTCAATCTCCGATTTCTGCTAAGGATAGGATTCAAATTTACAGTGCAGGGGCAACTCAGCTTCAGTGACCACAGTATGTTGCATTGAACCACCAAATTACTGTGACAACTGGCTGCCTGCAAACCCTCTTGAATAGTCTTGCTACACATGTACATCCAATCGCTTTGGGGTGAGAGTGTTTGGCACATACCGTTCTAGAGAGCTAAACTCTTTCTTTAATAAGGTTTTAAATATTGCTTTCCCAAAAGAGGCAACGAGTGCCATGCACTAACTAAGATAAATGTCAAGCAACTGAAATCAGTTGGAGGACAGAGTCATGGGCTGAGCCCTAGCTATGTGCAAAAATTTACAAGAACTCATTGGTTTTGTAAAATGCTGTTTTTTGCCGGGGGCTGTATCTCAGGAACCCCTTGGTCAGATGACTCCAAATTTGGATCACCAATCCTAGCCATACCCTCATTGGGTGCAGCATATTTCAAGATAACTGAGTAAGCTTGAAGATTTTAGAGCTCTCAAGAATCACTCTTTAAACAGGAAGCATTCCCAACTTTAAGTATATTTTACATGCATGCACTCACTCACTCATATATAAACAAAAGCATCCCCCATTTCTTTCAGATATTCCTTTCCAGTCAAAAGATTGTTCCTATTATCGTTAAAGGATGACCCATGTGGAAAATCATCATACTACAGGAATAGATTTATTTAATAGAGAAAATCTTTCTACTAAATTAAGCCTTTATAACTGTACTTTCATGCTGATTTTCTTGATGGGAGGAGGTGGCAGGGAGGAACAGGGAGAACTAGAAGGAAAATAACTTTTTCAAAAGTCGGAGTTAAAGCTAAATCCTGCCCATTGCTGTGCTGTAAAGGGAGAAGAGCAGCTCATCTCCAACTTCCAGGTAACACATATACCGCCATCAGGGAAGTATCAAAGTGCACTCCACAGCATTCCTCTATCCTGGCCTATTTTTTGAAAAACAGCCATATTTTGCAACAAGCCTTTTGTAACACATACAAGATGGCAGAATTTCTGCTCTCCCCCCTTCCTTCACTGCATATGCAAGGACTTGATTTAGGCCTTAGAATTACGACTAAAATAAAACAAAGTCCCTGGGTTGACTGACAGGGTTTGTAACTTCAGTATGTTTAAACAGAAACAGTATATACTGCGGGAGCAATGCAGAATTGGTCAGGAGAGATAAAATGGAAGTAATGAAAGCTACTATATTCAGAGGTCTTAGATTAGTGCTCAGCAACCAGATGGCATGCCTTACAGTATCTGTTCTCATTAATTCTAACAAACAAAATGAACTCACCATGGCCGAAGTAATTCCAGGGCTTCAGAAAATTTATTATTTAGAAATAAGTTCAGTGCCATTGAACATTCTTCCAGCGCACACTTGAGATCCATCTTGGATGCCCTAATAAAAACATACAAATATTAAAAAAAGGGGAAAGGGTAAGTATTCGAAACTGTCTTCAATAGTAATCTTTGCTTTCAGAGCTGAACACAAACTGCATCACAGCCCAACTGTTCCCTAATCTTTTATACTTAGTTTGTTACTTTAAATTCCTAAACAGCTGTTTAGGATGTAAGTTGCTGCAGAACTGTTTGCATTAACAGATTCCTCTAACCCTTTTTTAAAATGAGAAATAATCAAAGGATAGAAATTAGTTAATTTCAGAAACTAATTAATAGCTTCTTTCCTTTAGATTTACAGTATATGTTCCAAAAGCCATGTAGGTAGGTATTTTATAGTGGTTTTTTAAAACAACTTATTTATAATAATTGACTCTTACAAATCTGTTTTGTTTCAGTTTTCTAACAGCCATTGCTTTTATTCTGTGGGTTTGTTTTCTTGCTGTAAGGATGCTGATGATCTTCTTTGTTTACCATGACATATGTCATGCCTTCCTGGAATTAGCAGTCAATATGGAACGCAATCTTTTTATCAATTACTATTTATACAATACTGTAAATACACAAAATACTTAACTAGTCCAAGCTCTGAAGAGTTTGTAGTCTAACTCAGGAGAAATACAATACATAGCACCAGATTCTATATTGACTGCCATGTCTATGAAGGTATGATTTTTTTTGTTAGACAGACAGACTGAAATCCCTATCAACTGATAAAGTCTAAAGGAGTTTGGTCTGAGTAAGGACACCAGATTGGGCATTACAGTGGGCTTCACCTGAGTAAAAGAGGTTAAGCAAAAGAGAAGGCAGCAATCATGTCAGTGAGATTAACTTCCAAGCAGTGAACAGAAAGAGAGGACCTTATGGAGGAATTCAAAAGAGAGATTTCTTGGTGCACATGAATTGTGTAACTGTTATAAATATAGGCATACAATGTATGGATCAGGAGAAAGACAAAGGTGAAATGTTTGTTGGTGTTTTTTTTTACATATCTCCCTACCTGAAAATCCAGGTGTCCTTACTTACCATGAGTCTAACTGTGAAGGAAGAAAACCTACTTACTTCTAATAATGGATGAAAGTAGTTAAGAATCTAATGGTTTTTAATTGTCTTATCCCAGACCCTTTTAGGGCTATGACCAAGTATTGGGTCCCATTGGGAAGTCGCAAATTTCCCCTTTCTGCTGATATAAATCTCCCATTTCTTTTACTGGAAGGTCACAGGACAGTTTAAAACTGACATTTTTATTAAAATAAAACCTGTATCTGCTCAAAGGCCAATTCCTACCTATTCTGGGTCTTGGATCCAGTGTGATATCCAAGTGTTATAGTTTTTAAGCCCCAGCTATGTGCAAAAATTTTCAAGAACAGTGCGGCCAGTGTGATATTTTTCTGAGTGAAATTCTATGTTTATGAAGAAAAGAAGGAAATGTACAATTCTTTGACTGGTTTTTAAAAAATATTAACAATTTGAAGATGTTCAGATGTTTGGAATGTTAGAATAAATTGTGGGGATATGGATTAATGAGCAGAGCACAGATCTAGTTGTTAAAAGGTACAAGATAAATTCATTTATCATATGGCTCTGCAATTTATTATATAAATATCCCTTTCATGTGTGTGCACTTAAATATTCTACCAAATTATTAAATTTCAATTGAATAAGGTAATAGTTCTCCAATACAATTAAGAGAACTATGCAAGAAAATAAATACAGAGAACTGACAGGAGGGAATTAAGCTAACAAATAGATAAGATATAGTATAAACAACTTATAAGTACTTTAGCAGAAGTACTCCTCTGATTCAACTGTTCCAAGAATCAAAGTCTGCTGTAGTCCAAGACTCGCATTGACTTCAATGAACTTTAAATCAGGCACTTTGACATTATGCTGTTGGAAATACCTTATGTAGCAATACAAGTTATCTCCTTGGCAACATGTTGTGTGATTTTACACATTATATGGTGTTACCCTCACAAATAACTTGAGACATCTACCACATTGTTCACAAATTCTGAAAATGTTATTATTTCCCAAGGAGGCCTGTGATATTAAACATTCTATCTTTAACTGTACGTCTGACTTTAAAGGAAAATTGATACAATTTTCTTCATGAATCATGCTTTCCTCTTTCAAAATATGGTCAGTTTGAGCTCCCAGCTACATGCTTCTCAGATGCATCCTAGAACTACTATTTTCCCCCCACTATCAGTTGACAAATATCATACAGATGACTTTCATATATTATGATTATCCTCCAATCTTCTCCCCAAGTCTTTTAGTCTCTTGTGATGTCGTTATTTTAATTAACTGTATTAAAATTCTGCATAATGACTGCACGAGCTTCTATATTCTACCCCTCAGAAGCCAAATTTTCCTCTCAATTATATCGGTATATTGAAATTGCTCTGGTATAAAAGAGAATTGGGCCCTATGTATATTTGTATGTAATACATATATATGTATATATCCCCTGTCACAGGAAGAATGGAACAAGGTCTGAAGGAAAAGAGGAAGAATTGTAGACTGCACTGATTGGTATAAATTATGCTTCCCACTCTACTGCTATTATATCAGTCATTATGGACCCAGTATTACAGACCACAATCATTAAAAAATCACAAGGCCATCCCCCTAAAAATCATGAGATCAGCTTAAAAGTCATGAGATTTAAAAAAATTAATAAATATTCTATTCTAGTTATCTAATGTACTTATATGACCCCCATTTCCATAGTATCTGAGCACCTCTTAAACTTTAAGGTACTTCTCCTCACAACACCCCTTTCAGGTATGGAAATGCTATTATCCCCATTTTTCAGATGGGGAACTGAGGCACAGAGAAATTCAGAGTATATCTACACTGCAATAGAATACTCATGGGATGGCCCCGGCTGACCCAGGTCAGCTGACTTGGGCTCACACGGCTTGGGCTGCAGGGCTCTAAAATTGCAGGGTCTAAGAGCTCAGGCTCCAACCAGAGCCGGAATCTTTATACTGCAATTTTAGCTCTGCAGCCTGAGCCCTGCAAACCCATGTTAGCTGACCCGCACTCTGAGATTAAATGCCGTGGGTTTTTTTATCACAGTGTACACGTTGACTTGCTCAAGGTCATGCAGCTAGCCTGTGGCAGAGCAGGGAACTTAACCCTAGTTTCCCAAATTGCAAGCTTAGTGCTCTACCCATTGGATAATCCTCCCTCTCACTTTTTCTTTGCCTTCTGGCTTTTTAGTCTTTAGGGTGATCTCACTTCACTTTTTCAAGCTTTTGTTCAGCAACCAGGAGGATTAGGAACTTATTTTTTAAAATGAAAGTTGGAATTCCAACTACCCCATAATTCCAGCTGCTTGGGCTTTAAGAAAAATACTAAAAATTACTAGACGCATGATAAAAATAAATGCGTTAGCAACACTGTGGGCTCCAATCATGATCCCCAAGCTAGACTATGTGTTAATACTTGTTGTTGGCGTCAGTTGGAAAATGGTACCATCATTCTAGCAACCCTGAGAGTCTCAGGCAATTTGGGATTTACTATAAATAGCCATCAAAATAATCATTCAGAATTGGAAGAATACTTCAAAAATTCAGATAAATTATTTTATTCATTCCATTTTCTTGCCTCATAAATTTGGGATGTTATGCTCTTAAAACAGATGTTCTTTATCTTCTGGAGTTACAGTAGATCAGCCTCTACCTCCACAATAAACTGGGGTACGATCATCATTCTCCTGGTCCTCACTGGAAAAAGAGAATGGGAGGGAGCTGAGACCCAGAATGGTCCCTCTGCCCCTCTCTTGCTCCTTCCTATGAAGAAAGAAAAGAGGAGGGAGATAGCCTATCACCTTTCAGCAGAGAGAGTGGATAGTCATGTTGACAGGCACTGAGCTGCAGCATTGGGAGCACAGAAACCATTGTGGTGCCATGGACAGCATAGGAAGTTCTTGCTGCTGCTCAGAAGGCCTAGCCACAACTTTGAATACTTTGAAATAGAAGACAGTAAGGGTATGTTTACACTGCAGCTGGAGCATGCCTCTCAGCCCAGACATGCTAAAAACAGCAGCATGGACGTTGCAGCATGGATGGCAGCTCAGATTAGCTGCCCGAATCCAAGACCGCCTAATCCCTTTTGTCCAAGTTTGGAGGGCTAGCCTAAGCCACCACCCATGCCACAATATCCACGCTGCTATTTTTAGCACACTAGCTTAAACAGAGCTAGCACAAGTCTGTTTAACTGGACTGGGAGGTATGGTCTGAGCTGCAGCGTAGACATACCCTAAATTTGCAACACAAAAGGATCTTCGAGTCTAAGAGCACAATTCTGCAAGTCATTGCCCACACAAGTAGAGTGCAAGGAAAATTATTTATGTGAATAAGGGCTACTAATGTGAGGAAAAAGTGGCAGAATTGGAGATTAAATTAAACAAAATAAGAGTAGATTTTCAAAAGCGCAGGGCCAGATTTCAACATCCTCAGTTAGGGCCAGTTTTGAACAGAGCCCAGCTCCCATTTAAGCACATAAATTAGAGCCACATTTCCCAAATGCTAAGCCAACAGCCACTCTCATTATGACAATTAAAGCTAGATTTTCAGAACTGCTCAGTACTTCTGAAAATCTGGTCACTTATTTTGGTGCCTAAACAGGAGCTAAGCTCTTCTGAAAACCAAGTCTCAATTATGGGTGTCAAGCTCTTTTAATAGCCTGACTCTTAAAGGAAGAGTGAAAATAACAATATAATGTGAATATGCATTGCTATAGTTTGGCATCTAATAGTTCCAGAATTTACTATTTTTTGTATGCTCTGTTCAAGAATTATGCTTAACCTACAGTCTTAAATAGAGTATTTGGTTTTACAACAGAATTTCTTCAGTGTTAATCATGAGTGTGAGGGCGCATCTCTCTCTCTCTCTGAATTCAGTGGGAGATTTGCACAATTAAGGGCTGCAGGAGCAGACCTCAGTTTAGGCATGACAGCAGGCTGCCTATAGTTCCATTCAAAGAACTGCTGCTCCATTTAAATTAGTAAGTGTTTTACCATTCCCTTCAATAAGAGCCCGATGGACAGTCTCAGTGACTGGCCTCCATTGGTGGCCTGATTCTGAAAGATACTGAGTGCCTTCAATTCCAATTCAGTTCAAAAGTACTTACAATGTTGTATTAAATATAAAAAAAGAGTGTTCACTGCATTTCATCTTTATTGCTTTCCCCTTTAATTTTTATTTGGAAACTTCTTTATTAAGACAAAACAAGAATTTCATACTTATTTAAAACTTTGCTAACCACTTACCACCACCTAAGTGCACGACATAAACTAATACTGTTTCACGATTAGCAGCAGCAATTACAATTCATCATTAGACTGAAAACAGATCTACGGGAAACATCCCAATCAAGAGACTATCCCATTTAAGTGCAGTTAAGCAGGGCATCATGCTTTCCATGGTGCTCGAATATGGAATCACAATTTTCCTATTCTGCATAGAAGCATGAGACTCTCACTATTAGGCAGTCCAGAGAAATCTTGCTAGTTAGTGTTTTGTTCCCTCTGCTAACAGACCTTTCCCAGTATGGGCTGATAGATGTGCTAAAGCTGCCAGATCTCAGAAATGTTCTCCTTCTGTAGCAGTCAAAATTAAGGAAATCAAAAAACATTTCAAAACTTGGATGTTTATTGATCCATAGAGTAAAATGAACTCCAGAAAAAACAGAGGGTCTTACTCAGCACTGTTTTATTCAGTGTAAATCCATTAAAAGAATCAGGCCCATAATAGTTATTGTATTATTCATTGCACTATTTAAATAAAAACCTGTGTTTTGGAATATTTTTCCATGTACAGAACTCATGTTGCAATATTTGTCCATATACTACTGAAATCTGGAAGGGTTGCCAAATTGATGTACAGAAAGCTAAAAGATGCATGAAGACTGCCCATTGCATGTATTGCACATATGGTAGTATGGACATTTAATGAAGTATCATTTTGTAACACAACAGCAGGGGCAGAGTTAAAGCTGCTGTTAGTAATCTGCATCAAGAATCTGAGTACTTTCATTGCATAATTCATTAGAATTAATAAATTGGAGTTCGCATCTGAAAAGTTATTAATTCATGAAGGAACACACACTATACTAAACAGAGTGAGGAAGGCTTTGCAGTCTAATATTTATCTTTCATTATCATTAGATGGTCACCATAAAGAGCAAACTTTGATAGGTAGTTGTTTAAACTTCAAGTATTTAGCTTTTTCTTGGCTTTTCAAAAAGTTTATTATCCTATTTCCCAATTATTTATGGCATTTTTTTTTAAAAAAGAGCCTAAACTATTCCATAAACGTCTTCTCTTGTTAATTAAAATATACGAAGCAGAGACTTTGTTTAGTTTACACAATAATTTAAATTTCAAATAACATATTCACTTCCCTGGGCTTACTCCAGAGTTACACCAGTTTAACAGATACCAGAACTAGCTCTTTTGTTTTGGTTTAGTATATTTACGGTTACAATACATGTACACTTTCTTAGAACATTACATAAACTCCCAGATAAAAACTGGTTGAGGGTACATATCAGTAATTTACAGTGAGAAATCTATAGGGATGTTATAATTACCCCAGAAAACGTAATAAACCCAGGATATTCAAAGTTAAGGTTAAATTTAAAATAAATCTAAGCACATTAAGGTTTATCAATTCAGCGAAGGCACCCAATAACCTTAATTCTGCCTGTGACACACTGGCACCCCACTACTCACCATTGTCATGTAATTAGGATATGTTTTGTACAAAGTAGGCCTTGTGAGGTATCATTCTAAAAGTCTTGATCTGCTTGACATTAATATCTCATTGGATTGTATGTGCTATCATCGTATGTGAAGTTAACAAGTTTGGCTATTTATGTGTTACGGAAACATGTTGTGAGGTTGAAAACACCCACAGGCAGCCTTTCAGGTACAACAGTAAAAAGGCCAAACAATGTTAATGGCTTATTGAGGAAATACACATAAGCACAATGATTACCCCAGGAACTGTGTACAATGTAAACCTCTCAGATAGCACTACACAATGGGAACTGTTTCATAGAATATTAGGGTTGGAAGAGACCCCAAGAGGTCATCTAGTCCAATCCTCTGCTCAAAGCAGGACCAACCCCAACTAAATCATCCCAGCCAAAGCTCTTGTCAAGCCAGGCCTTAAAAATCTCTAAGGGTGGAGATTCCACCACCTCCCTAGGAGGAAAGTTGCAATAGAAGTGGTTACACCTTAATACTTCCTTCCTGTATTTTACATGCTAACCAATACCCTTTCTATAAATTATTTATCATTTTAATATATCTTAGTATTTAGACAGACTTGCAGCTTTCTTTCTTTTTTTTTTTGGTCTGAAAGGTGGATATTGGGCCAAAACTGCTTTAGACATGTGCCCTTGTCAGATTATAAGGATAAACAAATACATTTGTTCACTATGGATTTTAGTGGTTTTGCATTGTGAGGTATTGTCTTACTGCTTTTAAAAAGCTGTGGCTTGTACAAAAGGTGACACTAAGGAGAAGTGTACTCTCTTATCTCTGTGTTCATACGTTCAATACGGAAGAATAGAGGGATTTTCAAAAATTCTCCTACAGGAGGTAAACCTCAATGATGCAAAAATAATAAAATTATCATAATATATGCTAATGTTAGGTTAGAACATGATTGCCTGCACCTTTACTAAATTTTAGTAAATATTTACCTTTACTTTCATACACAAGGCTTGAAATAAAGTTGCTCACATGCTTATATTTTTGCTTAATTATATGAACTGTTCAATTATATGATCCTTAGGAATTCTGTCTTCTGTCAGCGTGACAGGCTTTCCAAGGATCAAGGAAGATAACATGTCTGTTATTCCCAAGAGTGTTTACAGAAACTCTGCAGCTTTATAACTTTTATTTCACTTTAATATTCTAGACTATTTTCTTTTATAATATATTTTGAATGAAGTACATAAGTGTTATTCTGATTACTACTTTGTATAAAATCTATGATAGGAGTCTAATTGCAAATCGTAAATGTACTGCAATTAGTGAAGAACTTTTGATCAGAAAGGCAAATAACCAACAAGACTATTGTACCAAAGACCAAGGGTCCTCCCTCTCATATGAGATACCAGTTTGGTATAATAAAACTTTGTAGTGTATATACATAGCCTAAGTTATAAAAATGGGCTTTTTCACCCTTTCTGCTCTTCATAGAGAAAAACCTCAGTTTCAAACTCCTCCACATGCCGTAAAGAATTATAGAAACATTGAAATTATTATAGGTACTCTAAAGTCTTCATTTATTTAACGTTAAGTATAACATTTATAGTTGGGAAATGTTTTGACCACATCTAACCCCCATGTTTCCACTTGCAGGTGAAACCTTTGTTTATTCCTTAAATATTTGAGATGCCACACGTTTTAGAGATGTATATTTGCAAATACTTTATATCCAAATGCAAGCTTCATCTAACTGTCTGATACCATTACTATGTGAATAGTAATATGTTTTATGTATAAGCATAACAAGATCATTTGATGCTATCACTGTTCACCAATATAAGAAAACACATAACCATAAAAATGATTGATGTTAATTGGAGAATTAGTTATCTAACAATGCTTTAGCCACCTCTTACTAAACACAAAAAAACCAAAAACTACCTTTCCAAAAAAGGAGAGACTGAGCCTTCTATAATGACCATTCAAGTTTAAAGATTGTCTCTCTATGATTCTTAAAGACAAGGTGGGTGAGGTAGTATCTTTTATTGGACCAACTTCTGTGGGTGAGACAGACAAGCTTTCAAGCCACCCAGAGCTCTTCTTCAGGTGTGGGAAAGGTACTCCAAGCATCACAGCTAAATGCAAGGTAGAACAGATTGTTTAGCATAAGTAGTGAGCACGTATTCTAAGGGAACGTCTTCACTGGCAACATGGCACTGGCAGCAGCGCTTTAACGTGGCTTGTGTAGTGGCAGCATAGTGCTGGGAGAGGGCTCTCCCAGTGCTCTAAAAAAAACCCCACCTCCACAAGGGGCGCAGCTCCCAGCACTGGTGCACTGTCTACGCTGCCATGTTACAGAGCTGAAACTTCCAGCGCTCACAGATGTGTTTTTTTCACACCCCTTGTGAGAAAGTTGCAGTGCTGTAAAGTGCCAGTGTAGACAAGCCCTCAGGAACCATTCAAGGACTTTCCCAGACCTGAAGACGACCTTGGTGAGCTGGAAACAACAAAAGTTGGTCCAGTAAAAGATATTATCTCACCCTCCTTTTCTCGTTTATGTCCTGGGATCGACAGGGCTACAACTATACTGCATTTAAGAATCATGTTGTTTGCAGTGTTATTGTAGCCATGTTGGTCCCAGGACATAAAAGAGAAAAGGTGGGTGAGGTAATATCTTTTATTGGACAAACTTCAGTTGTGAAAGTGATAAGTTTTTGAGCTTCACAGAGCTCTTCTTCAGATCTGGAGAAGGTATCCAGAATGTCTGAGCTAAATACAAGCTGGGACAGATTGTTAAGCTAAAGCATACATGCTGTAGAAGACCATTTAAAATGAAGTGGGCAATTAACACTTAGCAGGCATTAAGGTGTGTTCTAAATTGTTGTAATGAGCCACGAAACCAGTGTCTGATTACTCCATGATTTTTGATGTCTAGCAGAGTAGTGAATTTAAGTTTCCAAGCTCATCTTTTGAAGGTGTTGTGCAGGTTTCCTTTGAGGATTAGGACTGAGAGGTCTGATCTGGAGTGTTTTGTTTTGTGAAAAAGTGGTCACACATGGGTCATATCGTGGTTTTGTCTTTCATCAATTTCTATGAAAGTTCATCTGAGAGCACAGTGATTGTCTGGTTTCACCCACATATTTGTTGTTGGGGCATTTGATGCATATTTCACACCCAGTTTTTTTCATGGCACAAAAACTGTAATGATCCAGTGGGTGGTTTCATTCACTGGGGGATATCCAGTCATATGATTCTTTTTTCTTACAACTGTCGGTGAGAGTTGTGGGTGGTATCATCTTTGTTGTGACAGACTTCCTTATGGTGGAGTTGGTGCAAGGATTCTTCTAGTTCTCCAAATATTAGTATGGTATCAGGTTCTGTGGTGGGCAGACGTTCAGTTCCTGGGAGAGTGCAGATACTGCAGTTCAACTGAAATCCTCAACAAACATTACATCCACCACAATTACTCTTCCACTGAAAGGACAGTGATACAGTCCCTGAAATCCAACCACCAGATAGCGATCAAACCAGCAGACAAAGGGGGTGCCATTGTAGTCCTTAATCATCATGACTTCATCAATGAGGCCAACAGACAACGGTCTGATACCACCTACCATGAAGAAATCAAAGACGACTGCACACCACAATTCATACAGGAATTTAGTGATACCATCAAATCAGTCCCCAAACAATTCCAAGAAAAAACTTTGCAACCTCATCTTCTACGAACCCAACCCAGGGATAGCTACATGCTTTCCAAAGTACACAAACAAGGGAAACCAGGCAGATCCATCATATCTGGCCATGGCACACTTATCAGGACTCATAGAATATCAGGACTCATAGAAACCATTCTCAAACCACTCACCACATAAAGGGCCAGCCTCCTCAAAGACACTACCGACTTCCTCCAGAAACTCTGAAACATCATCAACCTCTCCCAGAGCACCGTGCTTGCCACCTCCCTACACACCAATAACCCTCACTATGATGGCATTGCTGCCTGCCTCAAATACCTATAAGATAATACACAATGCTAGGAAATCCACCCTAAACACATTGCCAAACTCATCTATTTCTTCCTGACCCACAATAATTTTACATTCAACAACACTTTGTCCAAATCATGGGAACAGCCATGGGTACTAAAATGGCTCCCCAATATGCCAATCTCTTCATGGGCCACCTCAAGGAAGAACTTCTGGAAAAATGCACCATGAAACCAATGATTTACCTGAGATACATTAATGATTTTCAACCTTAGGACAGATGACCTAAACTCCCTCAGATTTCTACCATGACTTCAATAACCACCACAAATTCATGAAACTCTCTAGAACACTCCCAAACCAGCATCAACTTCCTGAACACCACAGTCAGCTGCAACAATGGACCCCTACGAACAACTACATACAAGAAACCCACAGATAACCACCCGCGACACCAAGAAATCTGTTATCTACAGCCAAGCACTCAGATACCACAGAATTTGCTCCAAAGAGAAAGTGGGGGATAAACATCTTAAAACCATCTTCACTAAACAAGAACACGCCAGCAGAGAAGTAGATCGCATCATGGCACAAGCCAAATACCCCAGGAGAACCTACTTTAACACAGGAGGGGTAGAGGGGGACAATACCACCACTGATTGCACATCCCTACTTGTCACCTACCATCCTATACTGGAACTCAGGTGGGATATCATCAAAGAAACCATTACAACCCATGGGACCACATCTTGAAATAAATCTCTCTAACACCCTCTTCTGGCCTTCAGAAAACTCTTCCACTTTGCCAAGCTCATCATCAGAAGCAAGCTCCCCACAGACCAGGACACACTAACTCAAAGCAGCCCCAGACCCTGACAGAACAACGGACATAAAACATGCTGACATATCTCCATTGTTATGATGATCAATACTCCCTACAACACACCTTTCAAGAGCCATGGTTCCTACACATGCCTATCACAACATGTCGAATACCTTAACCAGTGCCCCAAAAGCCCCAGCATCAACAATGTGGGTGAAACTAGATACCACTACACTCTCAAATGAACTCACAAAGAAAAATGTTAGACATATGACCCATGGGCAACCACTTTTCTCAAAGTGATCACACTATTTCTGACATCTCAGTCCTCATCCTCAAAGGAAACCTGCACCATTATTTCAAAAGATGAGCTTGGGAACTTAATTTCATGACTCTGCTAGATGCTAAAAATCATGGACTAAACAGAGACACTGGTGTTATGGCTTATTATAAAAATGTGTAACACGCCCTATCGCCGGCAAAGCCTTAAGTAAGTGTTCTTCTACAGTATGTGTGAACCCCTTGTGCTTAACCATTTGTTCCTTCCACCAACAGAAGTGGTCCAATGAAAGATATTACCTCACCTACCTTGTCCCTTTAAGAATAATTTAAGTTTTAAAAGACTATTTTGAGAGCTGGAAGACCATTATATGGAAATACAGTAAGCATGTTTAGATTCATCTGAAGCAGAATTTCAACTTCTATAAACAGTTTTAGTTATCTAGGATACACAGAGACAGGACTCCTACTAACTTGGAAGAATAATATACTTTGGTCTTAACTTACCTAGAGAAGAATGGTCCCACCAGAGGCAGGCCCACTCTAAGGTGCAATCTTTGTTGAACACTGTCCACAGAAGAGTGTGGCATATAGAAGAGACTGTAACTGAAGTAACCATTGTTCATTGCTTGTTTGTTTTCTGTTTCATTTTGTTTTTCCTTTCTTTAATAATAAAATAGTCAGCCAATAACTGTGATATTTTACTTGTCTTTAATTGTAGAGTCCCCTAAGAAATGGCTAAAATAATGTGTCACATCCGTGAACTGTCATTAGAAGAGACAATTAAGATTTAGCCTACCATTTCTTGTTTTTCTAGCCTACAAAATTTTAGAAATATGGAGTATAAAGTTCTTGAGACTCAACAATGTAAAAATACCCCTTTCTACTACACGCTCCACTTATTTAAATCATGTGAGTCAACATGTTAAAAATGAACGTACTTCTTTGGCTATACCTAGTAAGAAGTACAATTTTATCTTTAACACTTTGTATTTAAGAGGTACAACTTTTGTGAAGTTAAGATCTTCAAGATCTGAAAGATTTTTTAGAGATTGGTCTAAAGTAACTGCTTTCGCTCTGGCTCACAGACTCTCAGTTGACCTCAGCCCTTTATCCTCAATTTTCTGCAGGTGATGAGAACAAAACTGATTGCTACAGAACACAACAGTCCAATTTTTTCAACAATAATTTATTTATAATTTATAATTATTATAAACAAAAATGAAGTGCCCAATTCTTCTTCCACTGAGGTCAACTGCAAAGCTCCCATTGACTTCAATGGGAACACAATTTGGTCATATATTTACAAACAAAATCCAAAGGCAAAAAAATTAACAGCGCAAAGTAAATTTTGAAAAAGCTAAATTTCCCAGAATTCTTTGATAAAACTTGCTGTACAGATTCACGTCTGCACTTTTAAACAAAAACACTTTTCCCTTGTAGATTTTAAATGAAGACTGACACCTGTCGTCATAGTTCTGTGTCTCTAAATCAACAAAGTTCCTTCCTTCCTACCCCTCTGCAGTGCTCTTGGATTCTGCTGGTTCTGAATAAAAAGCAAGGAACTGGAAAAATAAGCAGAAGTAACTATAATGTAAGGTGGGTTTACTTCCTTATATGGAGAAAGTTTAGTTTTTCACAGTACCACACAACTGCAGATCAATACCAAATAAACATACCAGATGTGGAACTAAACCAAATGCGTTAAAATGTATGTTTTTGTGAGAAAGAGCATGCCAAAACAATAAAGACTTACTCAGAGTCTTAAAGGGAATCAGTGTATGAGTCAGCACTTCAACAGAAATCCAAGCAACTGTGCAATGACTACGGTCTCTACATATGAAGTGTCACTTTCCCCATCTAGGCATTCTTGTTATGTGTACACAAAGAAGATTCCCAGAGCTGATAAAACCCCCCACCTATTTTATCATCACTAGTAAGTGAGTTCCCAGAGTCTTCTCTCATTTTTACTGGTGTAAATCCAAACGAACCATTAATGTCAATGGAATTAACCTGGATTTACACCAGTATAAATGAGAGCACAATTCAATCCTGAATAGTAAAAGGAAAGAGAGAAAAAGAAAGATACTATATTCAGATTCTCCATAGATAGGTGGCATTCCTTCTATAAAACGCTAATATGCAAGTGTGCAGTTACTTTAAGGATGACAACTTTAGAAATTTGTGTAACAATAAAAATATAGCTTCCTCCTTCAATTATTTCAAAATCTTCTGAATATTGTTGAATAAACGTGTGTGTTTTGAATGATCCTAATTGATCATATGTTTTGGGCCTGAGCTATGTACATTCCCTTAGAAGTAAGTGATTTTTTTTCATTAATAAGGCACTGAAGTTCAGATCAGTTTAAGTAGCAGTTTTAGTAAGATGCTATAGTCAGGTACTTTTCAGTCTGTCTTTATATTGCAAGTTTAGGTGAGTTTGGTCTGATGATTTCTGTTACATGTAGCAGAACTTACAGTAAAATGACAATCCTGACATAAAAGCTTGAGCATTAAGAGAGACAAATCATTAAAATAGTTTGCAAGTTAACCCCTTCTACTTTTTACAAAAAAGACTTAAAAGGAATTAAGCTTTGCAAACATAACAGAGGACTGTTAGCATAAAGTAAGCTTCAGAAATGCAAATGAAACACTGTTCATTGGAACACTTCCTCGGAACACTGCTGGAAATTCTTTCAGGGGAAACAGTTACTCAGAGTCCTAGTACTTCACACAATACACAGTGACCTTTCATCAGTGTAGTTCAGATATATGAGAGAACTCTGTTAAAAGGCAGGTTGTACTTCACTACAGTTAAATATAAACGTGGAAGACTAGGCTATACCAAAACTAAATGTTTGTGGGAAATTTAGGCAACATCTCGTGCAATTATCCTTCCCCCACAACCAACCAACCAATTCTGCTCAGAAGAGAGGGAAACTCAAGTAGGAAGATTTTGTGCAAGTCTCCTTTTATTTTCATTTTATTGCTCAGCATTTTAGCTGAATAAAGCTAAATCTGAATTTTAAAGGCCAGATTCTGCAACCTTTATTCACTGAAGTTAATGAGACTCATAAGTACTACTTAACATGAGTAAGGATAACAGAATCTAGCCATTATACTTTTATTAGAACACAGACTTTCTAAGAAATTAGTTATCAGCTGCTTTACCACATAACCATAATTACCACCTATTCGGATCAACAGCATTTAGTTGTCTTGTGGTGGGCGGTTGACAGGGCTTTTCCTTGTTACACTAGAAACTGTTTTGGGATACTTCATTTCAAGGACTAGTGTACAACATTAAAAGATACCAGAATCTGCCCCATAACTATATTTTGGTTTGTGAATCATTACAGTGAATCTTACAAATTTTGTCCTCAGGGACAGGATGCTCACCTGAAGAAAATCAAGGGTTTCACAAGTTCTATTCATAACATGTTTTCTACAACATATAATAGACATTTACAGATATTCCCCTATAAACCTCAAATTTAACTTAGTGCTCACAAGCTAAGCAAGTATGGGCCTGGTTGTATACAGATGAAAGACCTCCAAAGAAAACACAATATACTACAGGAAATGTATTTGTGATTTAGCAGCAGTTTTTCTTCTTGTCATTAATAAAGTATTGTTCCAGCTGGCATTGTGCTACTGAAGGTGCCGTCTTTAGAAGAACACATAAAATTTAAGTCCTAGCCATTGAATACTTTTCGTACAAATGCTCTATAAGAAAATTACCTCCTAACTACAAAAATTCACTTCCTGTTCTCAACTGCAGTATTACTCAGCACTTATACACTGCTGTCACCCTCAACTCAGGTTATTGTATTCTGGGAGAATGGTAGTGTGAAATGACTGATACAGGGTGTGTACATATCCTACCCACACAATGTATCTCTTACATGCACATCTATTCTCCATTGCAAATTCTGTATTGAGTCGGCATATGTAAATTCCCTTTTATGTATATGGGGATTTCAGACACAAAAAATGAATGTAGAAAATATAAACAGAGGTCTGCAGTGCATAATCAAAAAGAGAAACTTTATCCATCATTTAAATGCTTTGGTCCTGGAAGGTGCTATCACAATGTATGACATTATTAACAAATCATAAACCAAATTTTGAAATGTAGTTATTTTTTTCTCTTAAATATATGAAAAAGCAGGGCTTGGAGTGAGCCCACACTGTTTCAGCACTTCACTGGTAGCCTCAGCAGTTTCTTCCTATTTTAAGCTTTCACTTATCAAAAATGAGATTCTAGCTCTCATAGTTGTGAAGATAATATTCCAAATGTGCAAAAAGAAAAGGAGTACTTGTGGCACCTTAGAGACTAACCAATTTATTTGAGCATAAGCTTTCGTGAGCTACAGCTCACTTCATCGGATGCAAATGTGAACCAAATCAGTGCTTTCTTTCCAAGTCTGCAGACAGGCAAACAACAGATCTGAAACAGTATAAAACTGTGCCCCATTCAACCCTTCGGATGTTGTGTTATCTACAAAGCCTAATGATGACAATTTAAGTCTCAACATTGTTATCTATTTCAACAGTGGTTATTTTAGCAGAAATGTCACGCTACTGTTTTCATCCTCTGTGGTTGCATAATACAAAAGTTAAATCATATTATCTATCCTCTGGAGCTACTGCAGGAGTTTTCTCATCAGTGTTTTAGCCAGTCCATTTTTCAAATGTCCCACAGGCCTAGTCTACACTATGAGTTTGTTGGATTTAGCAGCGTTAAATCGAATTAACCCTGCACCCGTCCACACAACGAAGCCATTTTTTCGACATAAAGGGCTCTTAAAACCGATTTCTGTACTCCTCCCCAACAAGGGGATTAGCGCTGAAATTGACATTGCCGTTTTGAATTACAGTTAGCGTGGACGCAATTCGAAGGTATTGGCCTCCGGGAGCTATCCCACAGTGCACCACTGTGACTGCTCTGGACAGCACTCTGAACCGGATGCACTGACCAGATGTATTCAAAAGCCCCAGGAACTTTTGAATTTCATTTCCTGTTTGGCCAGGCAAGCTCATCAGCACAGGTGACCATGCAGAGCTCATCAGCATAGGTGACCATGCAGTCCCAGAATCGAAAAAGAGCTCCAGCATGGACCGAACGGGAGGTACTGGATCTGATCGCTGTATGGGGAGAGGAATCCGTGTTATCAGAACTACGTTCCAAAAGACTAAATGCCAAAACATTTCAAAAAACCTCTGAGACCATGAGGGACAGAGGCTACAGCATGGACGCCACACAGTGCTGCGTGAAATTTAAGCTCAGACAGAAAGCATACCAGAAAACCAAAGAATCAAACAGATGCTCCGGGACACAGCCCCAGACATGCCGCTTCTACGCTGAGCTGCATGCAATTCTAGGGGGGGCCGGCACCACTATCTCACCCCTGTCCGTGGACTCCAATAATGGGGTACTCTCTGCCATGCCTGAGGATTTTGCGGACGGGGCAGATGATGCTGATGAGGACGAGCTTGAGGAGAGCACATAGCACACCGTTCTCCCCGACAGCCAGGATCTTTTTATCACCCTGACTGAAATATCCTCCCAACCCAACCAAACCAGAGAAGGGACCTCTGCTGAGTGTACCTTTTTAAATATAATACATGTTATAAAAGCAAGTTTTTTTTAATTATTAAAGTAGCCCTGCGGACTTGGGATGCATTCATGGCCAGTACAGATACTGGAAAAGTCTGTTAACGTGTCTGGGGGATGGAGCGGAAATCCTCCAGGGACATCTCCATGAAGCTCTCCTGGAGGTACTCTAAAAGCCTTTGCAGAAGGTTTCTGGGGAGAGCAGCCTTATTCCGTCCTCCATGGTAGGACACTTTACTGCGCCATGCTAGCAGCAAGTAATCTGGTATCATTGCATGACCAAGCCTAGCAGCGTATGGTCTCGGTGTTTGCTGGCATTCAAGCAACATCCGTTCTTTATCTCTCTGTGTTATCCTCAGGAGAGTGATATCGTTCATGGTAACCTGGTGGAAATATGGGAATTTAGTTAAGGGGACATTCAGAGGTGGCCATTCCTACTGGCTGTTTGCCTGTGGCTGAAAAGAAATCCTCCCTGCCGTTAGCCACGCGGTGGGGGGGGGGGGGGAGGGGCATTGGCGCTGAGCTGTTCACGTTAGGCTAGCAGGGGTCTTCCCTGATACCAGCCATGCGTGGGGTGAGGAGTAAAACAATCATCTCAGAGAACTGGCTGGTGGGCGGGGGGTGGTTAGTTTGGTTTCTGCTGCTGCACGTTAACAGGAAAACCGCAGCACTAAATGTCCAACTCAACGTGCTTTGCTTGGTATGGGAGAGGCTGTTGTTATGAAGGTTGCAGAAGCCGAAAGACTATGGCTTACCATGGCTGCCTGCAAGCCAAATTCTGTCGCCAGGCACTGCATGTGTGATCTCTAACACCAAAGCCCCAGGCACTCAATATAAGATGCGAAGTGCAACCTTGTACCAAAAATCACATGTGCTACGTAATGTGAATAGTGTTGTTCACCATGAAAAAGAGTATAGCCATTGTTCTTTAAAATGTATCTTTTTAAATACTTCACTCCCTTTTTTTCCTCCCGCAGCTGCAAATGTTTCAAGCCTCCCTCCTCCACCCCAAAGGCTATCCCAGATAAGGCGGCGAAAAAAAACGCACGCACGATGAAATGTTCTCTGAGCTCATGTAGTCGTCCGGCACTGAAAGAGCTCAGCAGAATGTGTGGAGGAACACAACAGCAGAGTACAGAAAAGCGGCTGATGAACGTGAGGAGAGATGGCGGCAGGAAGATCAGAGGAGGCATGAGGAAACGCTGGGGCTACTGCAGGATCAAACGGACATGCTCCGGCGTCTGGTGGAGGTTCATGAACGGCAGCAGGATCACAGACTGCCGCTGCAGCCCCTGTTTAACTACCCTCCCTCCTCCCCAGGTTCCACAGCCTCCTCACCCAGACGCCCAAGAACACCAGGGGGGAGGCTCCAGGCACCCAACCACTCCACCCCAGTGGACAGCCCAAGCAACAGTAGGTTGTCATTCAACAAGTTTTGAAGCGGCTTTTTCCTTCCCTCCTACCCTCCTCCCACACCCCACCCAGGCTACTTTGTGAGTTATCTCCCTATTTTTATACTCAATTAATAAAGAATACATGGTTTTTAAATGACAGTGACTTTATTTCCTTTGCAAGCAAGCTGTGATCGAAGGGGGGAGAGCGGGTGGCTTACAGAGAATTTAGAGTCAACCAAGGGGGAGGGTTTTCATCAAGGAGAAACAAACAGAAGTGTCACACAGTACCCTGGCCAGTCATGAAACTGGTTTTCAAAGCTTCTCTGATACACAGCGCTTCCTGCTGTGCTCTTCTAACTGCCCTGGTGTCTGGCTGTGCGTATTCAGCGGCCAGGCGATTTGCCTCAACCTCCCACCCCGCCATAAATGTCTCCCCCTTACTCTCACAGAGATTGTGGAGCACACAGCAAGCAGCAATAACAATGGGAATACTGGTTTCGCTGAGGTCTGAGAGAGTCAGTAAACTGTACCAGTGACTCTTTAAATGTCCAAATGCACAGTCTACCACCATTCTGCACTTGCTCAGCCTATAGTTGAACAGCTCCTTACTGTCCAGGATGCCTGTGTACAGCTTCATGAGCCAGGGCATTAAGGGGTAGGCTGGGTCTCCAAGGATAACTATAGGCATTTCAACAACCCCAACAGTTATTTTCTGGTCTGGCAAGTAAATCCCTCCCTGCAGCCATTTAAACAGACCAGAGTTCCTGAAGACGCGCGCGTCCTGAACCTTTCCTGGCCATCCCACGTTGATGTTGGTGAAACGTCCCTTGTGATCCACCAGTGCTTGCAGCACCATTGAAAAGCACCCCTTGGGGTTTATGTACTGGCTGCCCTGGTGATCTGGCCCCAAGATAGGGATATGCGTTCCGTCTATAGCCCCACCACAGTTAGGGAATCCCATTGCAGCAAAGCCATCTAGTATGACCTGCCCATTTCCCAGAGTCACTACCTTTGATAGCAGCAGCTCAGTAGCAGCAGCTACTGCGTTGGCTACTTGCATCACAGCAACCCCCACAGTAGAATTGCCCACTCCAAATTGATTACCGACTGATCGGTAGCTGTCTGGCTTTGCAAGCTTCTACAGGCTATTGCCACTCACTTCTCAACTGTGAGGGCTGCTTTCATCTTGGTATTCTTGTGCTTCAGGGCAGGAGAAAGCAAGTCACAAAGTTCCATGAAAGTGCTCTTACGCATGCGAAAGTTTCGGAGCCACTGGGAATCATCCCAAACCTGCAACACTATGCGGTACCACCACTATGTGCTTGTTTCCCAGGCCCAGAATTGGTTTTCCACGGCATGAGCCTGCCCCAGTAACACCATGATCTCCAAATTGCCGGGGACCGCGGTTTAAGAGAAATCTGTGTCCATGTCCTCATCACTGCGCTGCCGTTGCCTCATTGCCTGGTTTTTCAGGTGCTGGTTCTGCATAAACTGCACGATAATGCGCGAGGTTTTTACAATGGTCATAACTGCTGTGGGGAGCTGAACAGGCTCCATGCTTGCCATGCTATGGTGTCTGCTCGGGCAATCCAGGGAAAAGGGCGCGAAATGATTGTCTGCTGTTGCTTTCACGGAGGGAGGGAGGGAGGGTTGACTGACGACATTTACCCACAACCACCCGTGACAAATTTTTGGCCCCATCAGGCATTGGGAGCTCAGCCCAGAATTCCAATGGGCAGCAGGGACTGCAGGAACTATGGGATAGCTACCCACAGTGCACCACTCAGAATGTCGACGCTTGCCACGGTACTGTGGACACACACCGCCAAATTAATGCGCTTACTGTGGACGCATGCACTCAACTTTATGCAATCTGTTCCCAAAAATCGACTTCTGTAAAATCGGAGTACTTTTGTAGTGTAGACATGGCAATACAATAGGACTTTCAATGCTCCTCTGGTGAGGATGTTCCACAGTCTAATAGATCTAACCATTAGGAAGTTTTTCCTAAATCTTTGGGACTAATTTTTTCTTTTAAAATCCCTCCCCCCCTTATCTTTACTTGTCTACCACTGCTGCAAGACAGACATCAGAGAAAAATGAGAAAAAGGGCCAATAGTGACCAAAGGAGGGAAGGAGAGAGGAAGCATCCATAAAGAAAAACAAAACAAAACAGAGAATAGCAGAGAGGGAGCCCTCAAAAGAAGATGGAAGCATGAAAAATGGGAGCAGGGAAGGAACAGCTGCCATCAGGGGAAACAATAAGGGAACAGAAATAGAGCAGGAAGAGGAAGGGGTAGCACCCTCCCAGGGACAGAGGAAGGGGAGACGGGGCAGCACGCTACAGCAATAAGGGAGGGAGCCAACTAGAGAATGGGAAGACGAGAGGAGATTACCATTCTCTGTCCCCTGCAAACTTCAAGCCTTACAATAAAGTATCAACAATGTTAGGGAAGGTTCAGTTGTTACAATACGTAAGAAAGCAAGGGGACCAGTCTATCTGGATCACAGTTCCTTCTGCTCCCTCTCCAATTTCGTTTCCTTCACCCACAAATCCCACTGTGCTTTCTCCCACATTATCTCTTATGCTGGGAATACCCATCCAAAATCCATCCATTAAATCTCTCCCCATCGCCACATTCAAATCACTTCTAAAATCCCACTCTGGCAGGGCTGCCAACAAAAAGTGAATGCACTTGTATGACGCAAAATAAGATTAAATAAAGCTTGAACCACCAAGACATAGGAATGCCTAAAATGAGCAACTATATACTATATTTATAATGTGTGCCCTTTGCCCCTCACTTATTTACAAATAATTGAGACTGTCAGTTCTTTGGTACACTGGCTTGTCTTCAATATGTTTTTGCAAGTGCCTAGCACACTTGGGGACATTATGAAATAACATAACAATGCAAGACTGAAAATACAACAAATCTGTTCCATTAATTAAGATCTAAAATATTGACTATTTAAAACACAATTACCAGTCACAGCACATCACAAATAAAGATTGTAGCTGGAATTTCCATACCTAAAGTTAGGCTCCTCCAGGAAAAATTAAGCATCGAAACAGAAGAGGAGTGGTTTTCAAAGGTGCTGAGTAACCACAACTATAGCTACCTTCAATAGGATCTGTTGATGCTGACCACTTTAATAAAGTGCCTAATTATGGATTAGGTTCCTAACCAGAAGTGTGTAGAAACTGGAATTTCTATTTCCAAAGCACAATGAAAGCAAAATTTTGAAAATTCCCATAGAATAATGTCATTTTGGGTCACCTGAAACAGTCCATTCAGATTTTGGCTTTTTAAAATTTTTATATTTATAATTAAGGCTACGTTTTAGTCACAGGTATTTTTAGTAAAAGTCATGGACAGGTCATGGGCAGTAAATAAAAATTCACGGCCCATGACCTGTCCATGACTTGTACTATACACCCTTAACTAAAACTTGGACCAGGGGGCCATGGGTGCTCTGGGGGAGTGACCCCCGCTGGTGCAGGGGGTGTGTGCGGGGAGTGGCACCTGTAAATGTGGGCAGCGTGTGAAGCGCCCAGCCCCTCCACCTAGGAGCTGCAGGGACATACTGGCTGCTTCCGCAGAGCCTTCCCAGTCCCGCACTCCGGCGCCCTGTCCCAACCTTGAGCACCCTCTCACACACAAACTTCCCCAGCAGCAGTCAGTGCTGCTAGACCAGGGGCTGCCTGATCTGCTCAGGCAGCCCTGGAGCCAGCCGCACTGGCCCCTGCAGAAGTCACGGAATCCGTGATTTCCATGACAGACACACAGCCTTATTTATAATATATAAAATAAAATTTTTAAAAAGTAATTTTGAAACAAAAAAGTCAAAACGTTCCATTCCAATGAAGTAGAAACGGGTCATTTTGACTGTGTCAAAATACTTCATTTTGATTTTTTTTCAAACTGAAATTTCACCAAAATCGACATGTTCATGTGAAAAATTTTGATTCTCATGGAATGAATTTCCCATCAAAAAAAAAAAAAAAACTCAACAAGCTCAATTCCTTACACAAAAGGCACCTTGGTACGGAGAAAAAAAAATTATTTCAGGATTCAGTTATTCCCCCAGTGGCATCCCCAGAAATATTTCCCATGACACACACTGTCCGTCCCTGTGGATCCATTTCCACTGTTGCTACTGGCCTCAGGGCCTTACCCACCAAGTCTGCACCACGCTCAACCCCCACCTTCCACCCCAAACCACCCAGATGGAGTGTCACTCCCTGAGAGGGGACATGGGCAGCTGGAAGTAGGGAGAGGCCAGGCAGGCACCCAGGGTGGAGCTCTAGTGCAAGAGCTGGCTCCATGGCAGTAGCAAGGAGGAGCAGCACTGGCCATCCCATCGCTCTGTGATAGAGGAGCGACAGAGCAAAAACTAAGCGAGCGACATTACAACCTGGTGCACTGGAGTCATGGTAGCACCACTCACGTTTGGACCCAAGCTCCCCCTATTCATGACAGAGGGCCAGCTGGACCAAACCTGAGTGGGCAGTGGTGCAGCCAGTGCTGCTACTCCTCCGCAACACTCAGCACATATGGCTGTGGTTCCCATTGCCATGGGCTGTCTGCTGCAAAGCAGGAAGAGGAGTGTAGCTGTGTTTATAGCATTGCCTACTTCCCTACTGGACTCTGAGAGGGCAGGCCAGGAGCTTGACTGGTCTGTTTCAGCCTATGGGAGCTCCTGGTTAAAATGGCTCCTCTCTTTTGCAAGGGACTTACAGGTGGTTTCAGCTCTCTTCTACCTACTGAGTGGTGCCCACAGGGCAGAAGAGGATAGAGAATTTCCCTGAAATAATATATTCCATCCTCATGTCCAAAAGTTTGACACCACTAATGCACATCTCCTCTCCTTTATTTTTTTAAGATCCTAATTCTCTCTCTTCTGTATTTTAACCTAAAAGTGCCATGATTTTCACCCAAGGATGGTGTCTTCATTTCAGAAGTTAGTATTATACATACCAATAGAAGTACTAATTGTTCTAATAAAATATATCTTTGCTGAAATATAACTTTGGACACTTCTTTTGCGTATGAAGATGACAATCCAGGGGAATCTACTTTCTTCGATGGCCCCCTCATGACAGTATGTGAACATCTCCATAATATTAATGAATTTATCATCACTACCTCTCTTACTCTGGGGGCATTCTGTGCCAAAAAATTAAAAATTCTGTGCACAATATTTTAAAATTCTGCAAATTTTATTTGTCAAAATAACACGAAATAATCACACCAGTTTCAATTATTTTGGTAATTATTTCAAAATATCTGTCAACAAGTATGTCTATAACAATACAGACACACAAAAAATTTGCCCATGAACAGAGAGTTAAAGAAACCCTTAAAGAAACAGTTCCTGTTTCTCTACCCCCTTCCCCACAGAGCCCAGCTGTTGGCCAGATACTCACACCCCCGCTCCGCAGAGGCCAACTGTGGAGCCTCCCCCGGCCCAGAAACTCACCCCCACACCCCCTGCAATGACCAGCCCAGACGCTCTTCCTCCCCCAAACCCCCAGCCCACACACTTGCATCCCCTACCTCCCAGGCCAGCTGCGGGGCCAGCTATAGGCCAGCTGCGGGGCCTCTTCAGCCCAGACGCTCACACCCGCTACCCTCCCAGAGCCCAGGGTTCCAGAGGCAGAAACAGTCTGATGCTGGGTCCCGGGCTTGCACGGAGTTTCCTATGCGCTGCTGCCTCCTTCTTTCAGGGCATGCTGGAAACTGCAGCTGCTGGGAACCCTCCAGTTCCCTCCCCCTCCCTCACCCTTGTCTTCTATTTGTGAGCTGTGCCCTGCTGGGTCCAGCAGCCCATAATGGTGGACAGCAGCACGACAGCCCATTTCTGTGGGGAAGAAAATAAATTCTGCATGTAGGACATTAATTTCTGCAACATTCTGTGTTGCTCAGAATTCCCCCAGGAGTAAGACTCTCTGCAAAGTAGGGGAGTATCAGTAGCCTCATTTTAGAGATAGCAAACTGAGGCACAGAGAGACAAGTGATAAGGTCACACAGGAAGTCAGTGACAGAGGTGGGAATTAAACCCAGGTCTCCCGAATGCCTTAACAAGAATAACCTCCTTCAGGAGAGAAACTAACATCACAAGATAATCAGAATCCCCCAGCATTCTGGAAACTGGAAGATAGCTGTCTGAGCAAAATGGAAGTGCTGTAGCACTTTGGTTGCTGATTGGCTGGAGAGGAGCTCAGTGAGCCAACAATGAAGTCATTCTATCAGTCAGGGTGCTAAAACTGTTAAATGAGACTATCATCACTTTCTTCAGAAGTCAAGTGCAAAAAGTCTGATAGGCTTAGTACTAAACATGCACAGTAAGCAGGATCCAAAATTTTCCCTTAATGAATCAGCCATATAGTGAGAAAAATCAAAACATGACAAGTATATGGATAACTATTTACTTATGTAAAACACCACATGCATATTTCATCCCTGGTGTAAGTCAATGGAAGTTATGGAGTAATTTTACTGAAGTCAATTCACTTACATCAGGGATGAATTTGGCTCATTATCTTTAATTCAATGGTACAGCTAGAAGTAACATCAGGCATTTCAGGGCTTCATATTTAGTAGCTAAATTCAGATTAGCAGTACTTAAAAATGACCCACTATTCAAGAGAAGAAAATAAAATAAAAACCATGACAGGTGTTTATCTGCAGGTGGGAGAAAAATCTGTTTTACACTGCTGGAAACTAATGAAAATGCTAGCATGAAAAACCTGTCAGGATGCATGATAGTCCAGTACAAAATAACAGAAGGCTACTGTTATCAGGTTTGTTTGGTAATCAGAAAGGTCAGTAATTTGATTTATTAAAATATCTGCAAAAAGAAAAGGAGACTTTTCTTAGAGACTAACAAATTTATTTGAGCATAAGCTTTCATGAGCTACAGCTCACTAAAGCTGTAGCTCACGAAAGCTTATGCTCAAATAAATTTGTTAGTCTCTAAGGTGCCACAAGTCCTCCTTTTCTTTTTGCGCTGTAGCTCATGAAAGATTATGCTCAAATAAATTTGTTAGTCTCTAAGGTGCCACAAGTCCTCCTTTTCTTTTTGCGGACACAGACTAACACGGCTGCTACTCTGAAACCTGTCGTTAAAATATCTGTGTCCAGTAGTGTTAATCAGTCTTTACAGTTTAAAAAATACCAAACATATAATTTAATATAAGAATTTCCATAATCCTAAAGGCTGAGGTCCAGATTTTTATATCCTCACTTACACATAGAGATACCTTACTCCATGCGTAGTCAGACTGAAATCAAGGTTAGGTGCTACTCAGTGTAAGAAAGCGTATCAGAATCTGGCGAAGAGCAATGAGCAATCCCAAATTACTGCCTAATCTTTTCACATATATAACACAAATTTGTTAATATGTACTTTACAGAAAGAGTTTGCATAAATAAAAGATGGCTACTGAAAAGCAATGAAGTTGAAAACAGAAATCCTTCTAAAATAAAGTTAAACTACAGTTTAAACTGTACATAGTTAAAAATCTGGTAGTTCACTGATAAAGTTCTAACAAAATAAAGCACAATTCATTTTAAAATTTCTCTAGGAAAAAAAATCCAATCATCCAGCACGTAGGACAGCAAATAAGGCCAGATGTTTATGGTACTATGACTGCGTCACACAGATGCTGGCTCTAATCCAAACATACAATTAGGACTGAGTGGTCCTACTGCTAAAACCATTTTTCTTAACTTCACAACAATTTATTGGGATGTGTTAGACTGAGAGCTGATATATTTAATGTTGCAGATCTTAGATTACTGAGCAGCCTCTAAAATCTAAAAATATTCTACATAAGGTTTAGTCATTTGAAATACATTGTTATAGTTAAGCCAAACATATATAGTAGTAGAAATGGTTAAATGATAACAGCTGCCAGGACAGGGAAAAATATCAGCAAATGCAATAAGCCACCATAACACTGATGATATCTTTATCTTGCCAATTTCAAAAGGAGCATCCCAAAATGCACACCTTGCAGTATTCTGCAACCTACAGCATTCTAGCTGATTAATCATTGACATCAGCAGGGAAACTCATATTCACTAGAAGTAATGTTCACCACTGCTAAGTACGGAGGAAAAACAATTACTTCATAAATCATTCTGAATACATTTTCCCCCTTTGAATGTACAGTCAGCATGTAGAACAAACTCCATCTAAGCTATAGATGTTTTCAATAGAGTACATTTCTACAAAGGCAGGTTTCCCCAGATAAACATCCACAAATATGATTACTGCAATCATGATTTCCGGGATTACTATACGGAGTCAATGTACTTACAGGATGAAATCAGCAGATAACTTCAGGTGAATAAATGTAGTCCTCCCAATGCAAGGATAAGTCTCTCTTTTCTACCAGACAGAAAAGCTAGCAAATAGCTAGCAAAAAAGCACAGAGAATATTCAATTTTCTCTGTTTTATTTCTCGGTACCCATGAGGTTCTCATTAATTAGTTATCAAGCAAAAGAAAAAAAAAGATAAAGTTCACAAGACAGCAGCTGGCATCACAGGAGCTCTCCATATCAGAATTTAAAAGAAATGTCAATTAGAGTGGCAGCAGCTACAGTCAATGCTAGTTGCTGATGCCTCTGCAGGAAGAGGATGCTGGGAGATTTTCCCAATCTGTACTGCAGCCTAATTCTAATCCATCACTGCCTAACTGCAAGGAGAAAATGGAAACAAGAGAAATACAAAAGGATTTACATTTAAAGGGACCAAAAAAAAAGTTACCTCAGTGTTTCTCACTTGAACAACTAGGTACCTTAAAAAGTGATCTTAAAAAACACATTAAAAAGGTTTCCTTAAAAAAAGAACTAGACAAAAAGGAAGTACACCAATGCAAAAGCAGTCTGCATTTGCTTTTAGTAAAATGTACAAGACAGCTTGTAGCAATTTACAGTTTGACTAACAGTAACAGGCTTCATATTTTATTTTGCCCTATTCTACATGGCCCTAAAACAAAAAAAATCACTCTGAGGTTATAAACTGTTAAATAAAATATACAGTATATATTACTCTGAATTTTTCTCAAAAATCTGATGTGATGATAACAACTCCTCCTCATATGGCCAAAAACTAAAGACAAAAACAAAACAACAAACCAATAGCACACACAGAGACGGGTAAAATATACTAGATCAGACATCA
Organism: Chelonia mydas; assembly: GCF_015237465.2. Taxonomy (NCBI): domain Eukaryota; kingdom Metazoa; phylum Chordata; order Testudines; family Cheloniidae; genus Chelonia; species Chelonia mydas. Next base: position 106,579,913 of record NC_051245.2, read on the forward strand.
TTACTGATGTCCTAACAAGGTCAATGAAAGACAGTAGCAGTCAGCAGCAAGAAAACCAGAAAAGAACAAAAAACAAAACAAAAAACCTGCAGCTCTTTGGGAGCTCACCTCAAGAGGCTGGTTCCCTGTCAGAGCAGACCAGTACCAGCTGAAAAAAACCCTCTGAAATCTCTCCAGTTGGGTTGAGTGTGGCTAATCCTGCACACACACTGAAGACCACTACTCTTGTGACAGGTGAATAACTTTGGAACTTTCTTCAAAAGAATCATTCTTAGGGCATGGTGGAAGGCACAGGACCCTCCTCCAACCAAATTCCTGCCAATAAGGGAGGAAAGACTGCTTTCTCATGGAAAGGCTAAATCCCAGAGACCAATTCACTTCTTAACTACTGCTCTTGCCAGATAGGGGCTTTGGTGCTCTCTCTCTCTTTCTTGCAAAGACTATTTCTTTGAAAAAGGAGAACGCGCCACAGAGCTCTCCCCCATGTAGTAATATGATTCTCGCAGTGAAGGCAAAAAAAAAAAAATCTAACAGATTAACATAATTCTCAGCAACTGTCTTCAAGGACAATGCCAGTTTAGAAAAAAAAGTGCGCTCCAACTTTAGACAATACACTATTGTGGAAGGGTTGGCCTCTGGGGTGTTCCCTTGCAGCCCAACATGGCACTACTCATCCTATCCTGGGTTTCTGAAGGCGACCACCACCTCTAGCAAAGTCTGGCGCTGGAGAGCCTTAGCTTTCTGGCTAAGACACTCTCCAGTTCATTCCTTCCAGGGTATCAAAGTCCCAAAACGCAAGAAAAAAAAAAAAAAAGAGGGTTGTCTGACAAGCCTTCAGCAGGACCTTGCCCTTTCCTTCAAGGCCTGTCTTCAAATAAATGGTCAGCCAGGCAGTCTCCCGACACTCAGTTTTTCCATCCACCGGGAGGCCGACCAAGCTAACAAGCTGTCTCAGGTTCCTGGCTGCAACCACTTTTAGCTCTATGAAAGAAGCCTGGAGGTCTCCTCTCCTTCTGGATCAGCCACCAAGCAATCTAACTACTCTCTCCACTCCTGACACCTACTGCAGATAAACTGGGGTGGGTTGATTGGGCCCACAAGCCCTTGTTAACCCACTCTTGCTCAGCAGGGGATTTGTCTAAGCCATCACACAACCTCCCACTCAGGATCATGCCTGGGGTACTAGTCGATCAGCTCCCATCTCAGGAGGAAAAAAACAGGTACCACTGCATGAACCATGGGTTGGTGTCCTTCATGGTGCTCAGCCACTACAGGGCATGATCCATGACCAGGGTAAACACATTCCGAAGAAGGGAGTATCAGAGCACATCTACAGCCCTTTTGCCACCAAGCCTTTTTTCGAAACCAAATACACTATCTCTCAGGGGAACAGTTTTCAGCTAAGGTGGAGGACTGGGTGCTCCCTCCATTGACAAACTATGATGAGACAGCTCCCAATCAGAGTTTAGAGGCAGCAGTTTGGAGGATAAATTCTTTGGTGAAGTATGGGCTGTACAGAATAGGTTCCCCACATAGTTGGGACTTAAGAGTCTGGAAGGATTTTTCACAGGCCCTCATCCAGTGAACCTTTCTAGAGCCTCTGTCCTTAAGCAGATCCATGAGTGGCTGGAATGAAAGATAACCATGGTACAAATCTACAATAGTATTCTGCTAGCCCCAGGAATGTTGTACCTGTTTTTTCAAGGTTGGGGCAAGGCAGGCTCTCAAGGCCTGGACCTTATCCACAAGTGATCAAAACTTGGCCTTTCACCAACACAGGCACCTCATCCCATGCTTGCTTAAGCAGCACTTTTTAGGGATTGCTGTTAATCCAGCATCTTCTAAGAACTGGAGGATGGCAGCTACCTGTTTCAGGTGGTCCTACCAACCCCAATCATAAATAACTACATCATCCAGGGAGGCCATGGCATAATGGCCCAGGGGATGGAGGACCCAGTCCGTCAGCCATTGAAAAGTCACAGAGGGCCCATGAAAACAGCATGGTTCAGCACTGATACAGTCTGTAGGGAGTGGCAAAAGCTGGTTTTTTCCACTGGGTCTCCAATGTGATATGCCAATATCCCTTTGTAAGATCCAGCACGAGATGGTCCCCAACAGATACAGATCTTGTAGAGGGCGTCTGGATATCTGCAGCCCTAGCTCTGGTTCGGGAGAATATGCAGCAATGAACAAAGCTCTGGTGACTTCTATGGCTTTAAGAAATTAACATGATACATTTGTTAGTTTTCTTCTTGGTAAATTGCCTAATCTTGTAATTTACCAGTCCTACTTGGTATGTAATTTCATGGGGCTCACTGTCAGACCAAAAGTTTGGACTCCATTTGAGAGAGTAATATGAGCACCTGATCTGCAGGGTTAAACACTCAGCAGTGGGCCCCTTTGTTATATGCATGCTGCTGGGCCCACTGGGCATTAAGAAGATTTTCCCTTATGCATGTGCCTGAGGCTTTGAGCCTTTCTTTAAGGGTAGGCACATACTGTACAACATTTTAGTCTCAGAGACCCTATAAGTAGTAGTAGTAGTTCTGTAGTACCTAGGAGCCCCATCAAGAACCAGGGCCCCACTGTACTAGGAGCTGTACAAATACGGAACAAAAAGACAGTCCCTTTTCTTTCCACATCCTCTGCACTAGGATTAAAATCCGGCACAGTTGCTTCAAGAGTTCAAAAGGGGAGAGGCCTATGGATGACTGGGATACCTCCTACACCACAAATGGCCTGAGTGTGGTTTGTCTACAACATCACAACTACAGACCAGTATTTCCCAAAAGTGTGAAAAGTGCCCAAATGGTGGGACACAAAGTACAAGCCAAGGGACATGGACAGATCTCCAAATCATTCCCCCTAGTCTCAGCTTTCATTTTTTAAAGAGATTGACTAACTGTTATGGCTGCAAAGAAAACTTCAAAACATAAAGTGAGGGCATGGCTACACTAGAGCTCTCTAAGGCTATGTCTGTACTATGGACCTTACAGCAGCACAGCTGTACCACTGCAACTGTGCCATTGTAAGGTCTTCTGTGTAGAGCTCTCCCGCTGGCATAATTAAACCACCCCTAACGAGCGGTGGTAGCTATGTTGGCAGGAGAGCGTCTCCCTCCAGCATAGCACTGTCCACCCCAGCGCTTTTATCGGTGAAACTTTTGTCAGTCAGGCATGTGGCTTTTTCACAGCCCTGACTGACAAAAGTTTTACCGACAAAAGTGCTAGTGTAGACAGAGCCTACAGTAGCCACTCTAAGATGATGGGAGAGATAGGACATAACACTGTCCATACCAGCATTTATGTTGGTGTGATTTTTGTCACTCTGGGGGATGGTTTATTCACACCCCTGAGCAACATAAATTATGCAGACAAACTGCAGTGTAGACATAGCCTGAGTATCACCAATGCTCTTTGAGTTTGCAGAGAGTCAGCCAGACACTATAGCTCTGAGGTGTGAACTTCCTCATTCATTTCAGTGGGTGCTAACTTTAATGCCAATGACAATATTTTAAAAGTAAATAATTATTTTGCTGTTCAAAACACATAAGAAGAGAGAGAACATAGCTATAAAGGTCTACACAAACATTTCCCGAAGTGGTGGAGGACTCATTGGAAAAAGTCAGAGGCCAGGTAGAGCAGTGTGTAAAATGTATAAATTAAGGCACGTAAGCCTTTAACATATGGCAGGGCTATGCAGAGAAGGGGGAATGAGCAACTGGTTTCATCTTCCTGAAGAGGGCACTCAGCTTTTAAAAGTTTGGGGAAAGCATCTATAGACAATCTCGGGAATATTTCCTTACAATAGTTTCCTAATCTTGCCTTCAGAGCCAAGTCAACTACTTACCAAAAGCCGTTAATAATTTGCTATTTTAAAATCAAGATTGGACTTTTTTTAAAAGTTAACTTTGCTCTGCTTCAAAAGGAATTATTTTGGGGAAGTTCTATGGCCTGTGTTATACAGGAGGTCAGACTAGTTGATCAAAATGGTCCCTCTGGCCTTAGCAGCTAGAAGCCAGACAACTGACTTGATTCTACAATCCTTATATCTGAAAATGTAGAAAAACATCCAAAAATATTTAATAAATTTCAATTGGTATTCTATTGTTTAACAGTGCAATTAATCGCAATTAATTTTTGAGTTAATCGCATGAGTTAACTGCAATTAATCAACAGCCCTAAATATTATGTATCATTTTCCCCAAAACAACAGTCTCCAGGCCCAAACTGAGCCACTTCACCATTTCCCTGACTAACTGGCTCCTCAGACTGACCGATTGCAGGGCCATTCAGCACCTAGTCCAGTGGTTCTCAAACTTTTGTATTGGTGACCCCTTTCACATAGCAAGCCTCTGAGTGTGATACCCCCTAATCAATTTAAAACACTTTTTTATATATTTAACACCATTATAAATGCTGGAGGTAAAGTGGGGTTTGGGGTGGAGGCTGACAGCTTGCAACCCCCCAGGTAATAACCTCACAACCCCCAGAGGGGTCCCGACCGCCAGTTTGAGAACCTCTGATTAGTCCCTGTGCAAATGCATTGATGCACTGTTTGGAAGTGATAAGTGAAGGCTTCTTTAGACTGCTGATGGTGATCTGACTCACTGCAGTACACAATGCAGCCATCTGCTGTCAGCTGCTTTACACTACAATCCAGGGTCTCCAGTCAACCACAGCCCTGCTTGCTAGCTCAGATTTGATTCTTCTCCAGTCAAGCAACCAGCAAAGGAAGCATGGGACCACTATGAGCGGACACAGACAGGTGAAGCCTCCTGAGCTCCCTGGACCTGCAACAGGCAGTGGGTAATGAGGAAGTTTTGTTGAGTAACTGAGTCTGCTCCACTCCAGAAACTAGCAGCAACTTGCCAACCTTCCATGCTTCTTCTCTGGCCAGAAGCCCAACCTGCCACTCCAATCCAATCCAAGTCAGAAAAGAGACTCCCTCAGACAGGAATCTTGGTGGTGAGAAGCCAGAAATGCAAGATGGAATTGCTGGGTAAAACCAAGAGTGGAAGTCTGGCAAGAGCAGCTGGGGAAAACAAGAATGATTTGGGAAGGAGTAATCTAATGTTTTGAGGAAGGGGAGAAACTAAGGGCTTGTCTACACTTACAATGATGCAGCTGCACCGCTGTAGTGCTCTAGTGAAGAAACTATCTATGCTGATAGGAAGGTTTCTCCTCTAGGGAGAGGCAGTAGCTACGTCAACAGAAGCCCTCCCGTTGATATAGCGCTGTCTACACCTGGAATTAGATCACTATAACTACATCGCTCAGGGGTGTGGAGTGACGTAGTTATACGGATATAAATTCCTAGTACAGACCAAGCCTGACTCTATTTTAGGAGAAATAGGGGAAAGAGAACTTGGTTCATAAAGATATTCCTGAAGAGCTTTTTTATTAACCTTTAGATCCCTCCGTATTGCAGCAATTGCCAGGTGTTTAAAAAATACTAGTAAGGGAGGTATGCCTCCAGAACCTTCTTACAAAGGCCTTATACACTCTGCAAACACATCTGGACCACCTACCCTTGACTCATTTTCCATCTCTTCCCCAATTACTAAAAATTACTCCATTCTGAGACCGCTCCCATGAAATGCTGAGGATTTCCTGCAAAGTAATTAATTATCGGAACTTTGATTTGATTGGAAATTGTACTTTATTAACTATGAGGAAACATGATTTCCGTCCAAAAAGAAAGGAATGTCACCAGGACAAAGAAGAATTAAATCCTCTTAATCTTCCTCTTCTGAGGCACCTTTAATGCTGCACAAATAGATTTTTATATTTTTTTTTGCTAAGATCAACAGTGAAATTGTTGACAATTTAAATGTTAATACTGGCTATTTTTATATTTTAGAGAGAACACCATAACAAGATAAGGAAAATTCAATTTACTGAGGTGTGACATCCTCTTTCAGTGTGCCTCCAGATTCTAGAAGTTTAACTCTGCATTGGTTTGCCCTTTTCATAATTAAAATTCCAGTCTCTGCCCCAACAAGAAAAGACAGGCCTAGCTAAAATCCAGAGGTAACAAAACATCCATCAGCTCTTTCTCCTCTGTGGTACTCCAGAGCAGATGGGGAGGAATGAGTTCAAGAGGAGTAACTTAGGAGAAGTGAAAGGGCAGGGAAAGGAGAGCCTACCCAAACACCTTCTGCTCCCTATAGGTCTCCCAGTTTGCTGAATCTTTCCTGAAATAAAAAATCTTTTATAGCCTATTTCCCGTAGGTCAAATTATTGCTCCTCATTCACCCCTCTGGACTACTTCTCACAGAATTCAAAGGTTTGAAGTGGTAAGGTCCATACCAGACATGCTGGGCTCAACATATGCCCAAAGGACCTAGCACCCTCTTTCAAGAAATTTAAGATGGGAAAAAAAGGAAATAAAAAGTTAATTAAAGGAAAAACTGAAACACCAAGAGAAACAGAAAGGCAGATGGTAGGAGAAATGAAAACAGGGAAGTGAATTAAAGAATTAATAAGAAAAGAAAACTCAGGAGACATAGCAAGTAAAGATATCTGTTTAGAAAGTTCAGTGTCAAAATATTACAATGAAACACACACTAACGTTTGATTTAAAATTCAGAAGATAAAATAGTGGAAGGAGAAGCTAGAGACATCTAGTTTTGGAATGGAGATGAGCACAGGAGCTCCATATTCTTAGGCACAAGGAAAGGGGGACCCGCTTTGATATTTTTAAAATTTAGCCATCTAGTAGTGGTATTTGGCATGTTTGATGTACATCTCTGATGGAAGTTAACAAATGTAGTCGGTGCTTTGGTGCACATTTAAAAAAAAAAAAGGCAACAAAAACAGAGACAGACCAAAGTTAAATGGCAGATAAGTTAATACTTGTGTGAGTGTCTAAACCTCTCTCCTCAAAGATCTTCATCTTCCAACATTCAGGAAATTGCATGGGGTATTTTGATATTTTCCAGGGAAGATCCCCCAGGCATATATAGTTTTTACTCCAAAACAGACTCTTCATATTGATCAAGTTTAAATAAAACCTGTTATATAAAAGGTGCTCCCCATTGCAAAGGATGAACAAAGCTCCTCACTTGCACATGCACAAGTACTTTGTTATGTCTGATTGTGAGCATGTCTCAATGTATGCAGTCCTTTCAGATGCATTTCTTCTCTTGGGGTATGTCTATACTACACGCCGGATCAGCGGGCAGCAATCGATCCAGCGGGGGTTGATTTATCGCGTCTCCCATCGACTCCTGTACTCCACCGCCGCGAGAGGTGCACGCAGAGTTGACGTGGGAGCAGCAGCAGTCGACTCACCGTAGTGAAGACACAGTGGTGAGTAGGTTTAAGTACGTCAACTTCAGCTACGTTATTCACGTAGCTGAAGTTGCATAACTTAGATCGATCCCCAACCCCAGTGCAGACCAGGCCTTGAACTGGTTTTTTCCCCTTGTGGCAGCCTGACACCACAAAATGATACTATGCTGAATAAAAACATAGGCCCTATCGAAGTTTGGATTGTGAACTCTGGGATTATAAAACTTTGTTCTGTGTGTTTCTGCACATTTCACCGTTATTTTACAGAAGCCGCACACACACACTATTTTTAAATAGGTACCTATTTTAGGGGCAAGTTTATAGCCAAAATATAGGAAAATTTTATGGCTGTCAAGCAATTAAAAAAATTAAGCATGATTAATCGCACTGTTAAACAATAGAATACCATTTATTTAAATATTTTTGGATATTTTCTTCGTTTTCAAATATATTGATTTCTTTTACAACACAAAATACAACGTGTAAAGTGCCCATTTTATATTTATTTTTGATCACAAGTATTTGCATTGTAAAAACCAAAAGAAATAGTATTTTTCAATTCACCTCATACAAGTACTGTAGTGCAATCTCTTTGTTGTGAAAGTGCAATTTACAAATGTCAAAATTTTTTTTGTTACATAACTGCACTCAAAAACAAAACAATGTAAAACTTCAGAGCCTACAAGGTCACTCAGTCCTACTTCAGCCAATCGTTCAAACAAGCTTGTTTACATTTGCAGGAGATAATGCTGCCCGCTTCTTGTTTACAATGTCACCTGAAAGTGAGAACAGGCATCCACATGGCATTGTTGTAGCCAGTGTCGCAAGATATTTACGTGCCAGATGCGCTAAAGATTCATATGTCCTTCATTCTTCAACTACCGTTCCAGGGGACAAATGTCCATGCTGATGGACATGTTCTACTCAATAACAATCCAAAGCAGCTTTCTTTTTTGGTGGTTTGGGTTCTGTAGTTTCCACATCAGAGTGTTGCTTTTAAGACTTCTGAGAGCATGCTCCACACCTCATGCCTCTCAGATTTTGGAAGGTACTTCAGATTCTTAAACCTTGGATTGAGTGCTGTAGCTATCTTTAGAAATCTCACATTGGTACCTTTGTGTTTTGTCAAATCTGCAGTGAAAGTGTTCTTAAAATGAACAACATGTGCTGAGTTATCATCCAAGACTGCTATAATATGAAATATGTGGCAGCATGCGGGTAAAACAGAGCAGGGGACATACAATTCTCCCCTAAGGATTTCAATCACAAATTTAATTAACAGATTTTTTTAAATGAGCATCATCAGCATGTCCTCTAGAATGATGGCCGAAGCATGAAGGGGTTTGCGCATGTTTAGCATATCTGGCATGTAAATACCATGCTACAAAAAGCCAGCTACAAAAGTGCCATGCAAATGCCTGTTTTCACTTTCTGGTGACACTGTAATTAAGAAGAGGGCAGCATTATCTCTGTAAATGTAAACTTGTTTGTCTTAGCGATTGGCTGAACAAGTAGGACTGAGTGGCCTTGTAGGCTCTGAAGTTGTACATTATTTCGTTTTTGAGTGCAGTTATGTAACAAAAAAAAAATTCTACATTTGTAAATTGCTCTTTCACGACAAAGAGATTGCACTACAATATTTGTATGAGGTGAATTGAAAAATACCATTTATTTTGTTTACAATTTATATGCAAATATTTAGATTAAAAATAGTATACACTTTGATTTCAGTTACAATACAATATATATGAAAATGTAGAAAAACATCCAAAATATTTAATAAATTTCAATTGGTATTCTATTGTTCAACAGTGCGATTAAAACTGCAATTATCACGATTAATTTTTTCAGTTAATTGCTTGTGTTAACTGCGATTAATCGACAGCCCTAAAAATTTTTCTTAGTAGATGAAGCAACAAGCATATCTTTTGTGCAATTGTTCTTTTAAAAAAAAAAAAATGCAGAAAGCTCAAATGGTATAACTTCAGACATAAATAACGCCAGCTTAAATTGTTTATTTTTCGAATTGTTTAACTTGGTTCCTCTTTTAGGATTCATGAGCCAAACATGGTTTCTCTGAATTGGACAAAAGTCCAAGCCAGCTGTCATTTTCTAATGTGCTTATTTAGTTAGATATCACTTCCTTTTAAAACTTTACTTATAAACTTGACTTTCATGGACTTGTAGTGTTTTAGAATGTCTTTTTAATGATTGATTTTCTACTTGACCGTGAACAGTCCAGGTACCAAACATAAGAAAAAGCTTAAACTGCTTACAGGTATGCTTGACAATCTACTTTTGCAGCACCCCCTGGGAAAGTTTGAGGATTCCCCCTCCCAGCAGGCATGGACTTTCCTAAGTATCTTAGACAAGACCTGTATTTAGGGTCTTCCCCGTCCCCCTCATCTCCAGCTGCTTCCCAGTGCTTTACCCACTGACAGATAAACACAAGTGCAGGTATAACTGAAACATTAACCACACTTCTGAGATTACAAGGATAACCTTCTAACTTCTTTAAACACTTCTGGCCTTTAATCTATTACTCCAGTAATACCGTTCAGAGCAGCTTTGGTAGGATCACGGATTAGTAATATCCAGCTTTGGGTGGGGAAAGGAGAGACAAAAGAGGGACAATAACTGATACCAGTAAATTATGTTTCTCCCTACTGGCACCTCTAAAATTAAGAGCCACTGACAAATTTAAGAATTCTTTTCAAAATCCTTTACTAAAATTCATATCATTTTAAGTCTTCCTTTCCCACTTTTTCCTTTCTGATCATTGTTTCAGATAATTTAAAAACTAAACCACCCTACATTTTTGACATTCAACTATGCCACAACCCACTGTTTCATATCACAAATTGCTATAGAAAACTAATGATTAGGGAACTTTCTCTATGGGCATGGCTTATTTCTGAGAGGTTGGATTCTAGACATGCATGCTACTGTACTTCCTCCCAAAGACAATCTAAAGGTAATCTACAGGGTATTTTTATGGCCATACGTTTAGGTGAAACTGAGGGAATGGTACATAGGATGAGAGACAGATAATATTACTATAATTAAAGAGAATTCTGTACAAGCTCCTAAAGGAGGAGGACTGGGGGGTGAGGGGTGGAAGGGAGAATCAAGGCCAGCTGTATGTGCTAGTCTATATCAGGCTTTGGCACAAATTTGGGTGGGACCATGAGATTTGACTTTTCCGCAATTTTTAATTTAATCTAATTTTCATAATAATTAAAAAACAAGAGCTTCCAAGTTTCCAGAAAAAATTCATTTGAATCTGGGAGGAAAAGACATGGATCTCTAACTGCCCTGGAGAAAGGGGAAAAAAGTTTGTCAATGATTCAAGAACTGTTCAGCTCAAGGAAAAGCGAAGATGATGGCAAAGCATATGAATGAGGGTCAAAACTGCAGATGTTAAAGGTTAATTTTACTAGATAATGAAAACATAGAAGATAGACTAGGTTTTCATAAAGTTATAAGAAAAGTGAAGCAGTAATATAGACATAAGGTAAATGTGTTTCATCCTTTTATTTCAGTCCTTTGTCTGAATTATGTCTATTTACATTGAGATTTCTTTGAGATAGAGGACAATATTATGTTTGTACAGCACTCATTATGTTTTTGGAAAATATTAAGTGCAAAGATCTTAAACTGTCAATGGCTAAATGTACTGTGGAAAAAGACATTGGAAAAAGACAAAAAACTGCACCGTATGGGGCAGAGACTTAACTGCATGGAGTCACAAGCAGGGAGTTGTCTTCTTCTGTGTGGAAAAGGGTTGGGAAGAAGTAATCTGTAATGTCCTGAGCTCATGCTGAATTTAGTAACAGTCAGAGGTTTGAATTTTCGAAGAAAAAGGAAGATTAAACTCCAGTCACAAGTGAGTAACTGGTCATCTTTGCAGTTACACTCTTGGAACATGGTGACTCTTGATAGTTGTGTTTACAACAAGTGAAGTTGTGATGATTAGGATCACATACATGCCCCTTTTCAAATTTGAACATTTGAGTCCTCCTGGCTATATAAGGAAATGTGTCGGTCTTTCCACTCAAAGTAACAAGAAATGAGCTTGATGCAAGAGTCACTTAGAGAAATTCTATGACTTGAGTTATGCAGGAGGGTCAGACTATGATGATCATAATGGTCCCTTCTGGTTTTAAAATATATCTAGAGAGCTGTATAATGACAGTCCCTTAAAATGCCTATGAAGGAGACATTTCGGGCATGCCATAAACACAGCTTTATGTCTGACTGACTAAACCTTTCACCCCTGTGGTACTGACCATCTATAAAAGATCCTTATACAAGAATCTGGATACAGAATCTATTTAATCCATTTAGCCAATCTGAACAGAGATTGGCTTCCCCTTGGACTTGTCCTCAAACACCACAGCGAGCCCTGGAGATTTAGGGAAGGATTTTACCCTCTTAGATAACTTATCACCCATTTAGCATCTAACATGTGCAACCTGGTTTCTCCTAGTAAGCTCTGACGTTTAGTGAATAATGCCAGATAAAGAGGAACTTGTTTTGTTGGAAACCCTCCTGATAGAAACTAGTGGTGCGGGCACCAAGGCAGTTTATCCTAACAGAACACTGTATATGCAGGATAAACCACCAGGGCTGATCTCACTCATTCTCTTCAGGCTTGCACACCTGAGAAAGTTGCACCAGTATAATTTTAATCAGCTTTTAAACTGATCTAGTTAAACTGACTAAAACTAGGTGCAAAAGACTGTGTGGACACTTATTTTGATATGAGTGTCTCATAGAAGTTTAGTTAAACCTGTTCCTAAATGACTTAGGCCTGGTCTACACTAGGTGGGGGGATCGATCTAAGTTACACAACTTCAGTTACGTGAATAATATAGCCGAAGTCGATGTACTTAGACCTACTCACGTGGTGTCTTCACTGCTGCTGCTGCTCCCCCGTCGACTCTGCCTGTGCCTCTCGCAGCGGTGGAGTACAGGAGTCGACAGGAGAGTGCTCGGGGATCGATCTATCAAGTCTAGACTAGACGCGATAAATCAATCCCTGCTAAATTGATCGCTGCCCGCTGATCCGGTGGGTAGTATAGACATACCCTTAAACTAAACCAAAATAAGACATTCTTATTCTGAAATAAGAGTGTCCATGCAGCTTTTTCCACCAGTTTAACAAGATCAGTTTAAAATTTATATTTTAAGTTATACCAGTGCAAATTCCTCATGTAGAGAAGCCCTTACTGCATGTTATGACCACCAGTGACAGTTGAGGAACTGGATACCTAGGAAACATTTCTCAGAGACACACACACAATAGCTCAAAGGATGCCCCTACTAATCTTAATATTAGGTTTAGTTGTTAGGAAGGGAGAGGCTCTAGTACATGTGAGTAGACATATCATTCATTGAAAGAATCTTTTACAGTTAGTATATTCAAAAACTAAGCACTTATGTTCTATACAGAAGATGATATGCATGTATGGCTTCCAAATGATTCCTTAATGACCCAGAATTTCAAATATTTCCTGTGCGCTACTTGATCATGTTGCAGTTCTTTGCATTCCAGGTCAAGAGTCTTGACTCAGTCCTATAGATTGAGGAATGATGAATTCCAAAGTCACCATATGGAGCCTAAAACTTGCATAAAATTCACATGCAAATTGGCATGAAAATCTTCTCTTTTTGGCTACTGGAAATATCAGCAATAAAATCAGTTTTTCATAAGAGGGCCCCTTAAAAAGGGATGAGAAGAGAGAGAGGACTGGCAGCAGCACGAAAGTGAACTGTTTAACTGTTCCACTATTTCAGGCAAACCACAGTTCCAAATTCCTTCTACTCCATGACACAAAGAGTCTCAAGAATGACTATCCCTACAGGGCAAAGGGAAAGAATGACAATCCCTACAGGGTGAAGAGAAAGAACAGCAGCGTTCCATTAGATTAAGAGAATGGTCCCCTTTGGTGCCCCATCAAATTTCTGTTTGAAAGCTGAAATCAAAGATAGTACTAGGGAAGCTGAGACTGAAGACTTAAGCAAACACTTCCTTTGTCAGCGGGGCTTTTGGGTACAACTGGTATTAGACAGATAAATGCATCCAGAGTGTCTGAAGGACTTCTCATCCTGGAAGACGGATTATAGAAGGATCTTGAACCTCTCTACCATGAATTGGAGATCATCTTGCTGAATGGATCCAGGCTCACCTCCTCTCTCAAATTCTCCAAAAGGTAGCTGAACAAATGAAAGAGCCTGCCCCAGGCACAGAACTTATATCTACCCACAATTGCCTTGAAGTTGTCTAAGCAGAGAGCAAGTTGCCAATGAGTATGCCTTCAGCTCAGATGACCCCATTTATTTTTATTGCTCTATTGTCCATAAACTGAACAGAATAGCTTCCATCTTTTATCTTTATCGGCCATGGTCAATGCTGATAGAGAACCCAGAAAAGGGTAGCTATTCAAATACTCAGTCTCCTGCCACAGCTGTCAATATAATCAATTGGCTCTGAATCCTAGCAGGAAGAGGACATAGTACACCACTAATAATTTTCAGGGTCTAGCAGACATTCATCCATGGACCACTCTCCCATTCTGCCTCACCTCCAACACATTGTAGAGCTTATGGGCTCTCTCATGTATGGTTGACATGATGATATTTAAGGCCTATACAAAATTCACCTACCAGTTGGAATGGTCTGAAATAGTCTAGTAATGATAGCAAGATAGCAGTAATGGTGTCACTGGTAAAAAACAGATAGCTTCCACAGCCCTGCGATAATGAAACATCCTGATACTCATTTGTGCCAATAGCTGGTTCTGTAAGACAGGCCTTGAAGATTAGCATGTTAGACCCAGATGCTCAGTGGTATTTAGGATCCTTTGAGGATCTGGACCTTAGTCTGTAATTCAATTAATGCTTAGGATGTGTCTGTGTCATATGCCATTCATTTGGTTGGTAAAATGAACCTGAAGAAAAAAAAATCCAAGATTACTTGCTATAAATCATGTGACAGGAGTGCCACCTGAAACTCCAACTTTTGCAGCATTCTCTTATGCGGTATCAAACTCTAGTTCCACAGCTACACCAACAGTTTTTAAACACTGTCTCCTGTGGGATCAGTAACTTATCTGGTGTAGAAGTTCTCTAAACTGAAGAGCGGACGTCTCACATATGAGGCCTGTCAATGGATTTATGAACTTGAATCATGAGCCTGGATCCTCTCACTGAGTCTTTGATGTTGAGGAAGCTGCAGTAACATTGGTCTGAGCATCCTTCAGTCCTGCTTGAATGCCAAGAAACACAAGAGGCTGTGGATCTGGATGTGAACTGTAGTTAAATGGGACACCAAGTTTGAGGAATGACAGTGTGGACAACTGCTTAATTCTGTGCATGTCTGTTCACTTAGAAGACAATGGTGGGGCCAGTCAGTGAGTTCAGTACAACAGTTACTCAAACTGCATTCTCCTAAGCTAGTAAATAGTAGCTCTTCCTCCTTGGTTCTGAGTAGTGCAGCCTTATCTATCACTCCTCCCCATTTTTGCTTCAGAAGGCATTATACTCTTCTCAGAGAACTCAGACCCATGAAGGATGGGATCAGAGGCTCATCCTGTGAGCTCTCAGATTTGTGCATTGCCTAACAAAGTTGGCTTTAGGATTAAGGCACCTGCCCAGTTCAGGTCTGATTCTCCTGAAACCATGGATACAGACTTCCATGATTGGTATCAGAATTTAAGAGCTTTACCGTCTTAAGTCTCTTCTCCAGTGTAAAGGTGGCCTCTGCACTGCCCCAGTCCTCATCCCTTTCTGCAATGGATTGTTCCCCCAGTATAACTTAGGGCAGCCTTAAGACTGGGCTAGGTCATGCTTCTTCCACCACTCCAGCTTCACCGTCTACACTAGTAGCAGGGCTGGAGGGTGGTATAGAGGCCATAACTCCAGCTCTTTAGCACTGGAACTTCCACCTACAGTCCTCTCAGGGATGGCTATGCCAGAATCCGTTGACAGTGCAGCTGCATAGTAAGAGAGATCATCAAATGTGCTATTGCAACACTATTTAATACAGCAACAAGAAATGTTAACTCTTATGTAGTTCCCATACAGTTGGAGGGGAACTGATCACTTTTCTTTATGTGCAATCTTGTGCCACTATTGCATGTAACCCCACTTCCATCAATGCATGGAGAGGGTAAGTCTGCACACAGTCATGCATGGGTGGAACAATCCCCGCTCAAGGTCTTTTGCTTGGCCAAATATGATAAACAAAAGATAGGGCCTGAAAGTAATTTCCATCAAAAGACTATCTAATGGTAACTTTTCTACTGTTCATACTGCACCTCTTCATGAGATTCTCCAGAGCTGTCAGTATGGCACTGAACTACTTTGCCAACAAATATGAAAATTATAAAGGAGGAATGTAAGGAAACACCAAATGCTTTATAATCACACATACACCAAGGCTGAGGCATCCTTTAAGAGCATCATTGGTTTTGGAAATATAAATGGTCACTATACATGTGTAAAAGTGAACAATAGCTGATTTTACCAACACACAGAAATGTGTGGTGCATATTAGGCAACAATAATTTAGCACTCTGTATGACTCTATATTTAAAAATGGAAAATATAAATAGTAAAATTGCACTTACACTGGGATGCTTTCAAAGGCATCTTCAAAGTTTTCCTGCAAAAAAATAAGCCAAGAATGACTTTTCAATAAATAGCAAGGGTGTGTGTGTGTTGTTTTTTAATGAAGTGATGCCAAAAAGCCACACAGCTACAGAATCAGATTGATTTTATTCTACCACTAGAGAAATAACTCACAATTGGGTATTTATTAGTAAGCTACTGGTGCATGCTTTGGTTACAACTTTAGCCTATTAACCAACACCCTACCATAGTTTATTGCCATTAGAATATGGAGTTGAACTAGTGAGACCTCCCATTTTCATCACACCCCACAAGCAGAGCTGTCCTTTCAGCTGAAGTTTATGGTCCAGTGGTCACCTTAGGCTCACACCTTCTACTATAAAAACTATACTTGGGATAAATAATATATTTAAGATAATAACTATAAAAGCTTCACTGGAAATACTTAATAGAAAATTGGAGCTAAAAGTGGCCTACGGGGCAACTGGATTCGTTAACTAGTGAAGAGGCAATTTAAAACTTGTACTCTCCCCATCAGTCTTTTCTCCGTTCTTTCCCACAGTCACTTCCTCCTCCTCTTCCCCAGTCCTTTAAATCAAGCAATCATAGAAACGTAGGACTGGAAAGGACCTCAGTAGGTCATCCAGTCTAGTCCCCTATATTCAAGTCAGGACTATGTAATAATTAGACCATGACGGACAGGTGTTTGTCTAACCTGTTCTTAAAAACCTCCAATGATGGAGGTCCCACAACCTCACTTGGCAATTTGCTCTAGTGCTTAACGACCTTGACAGTTAGGAGCCTGCCTTAGCCCCGCTGCCATCCCGGAGCCACTCAAGGTAAGTGATGCCGGGATGGAGCCTGCACCCCGAACCCCTGCCCTGAGCCCCCTGCTGCACCCCGCACCCAACCCCCTGCCCTGAGCCCCCTGCTGCACCCTGCACCCCTCCTGCACCCCAACCCCCTTCCCTGATCCCCCGCTGCACCCCACACCCCTCCTACACAACATGAGTGTGTTGGACAGAGGAATGACAGTGTGGACAACTGCTTAATTCTGTGCATGTTTAGATTGGATATTAGGAAAAACTTTTTCACTAAGAGGGTGGTGAAACACTGGAATGCGTTACCTAGGGAGGTGGTAGAATCTCCTTCCTTAGAGGTTTTTAAGGTCAGGCTTGACAAAGCCCTGGCTGGGATGATTTAACTGGGAATTGGTCCTGCTTCGAGCAGGGGGTTGGACTAGATGACCTTCTGGGGTCCCTTCCAACCCTGATATTCTATGATTCTATGATTCCTGCACCCCAACCCCCTGACCTGAGCCCTCTGCTGCACCCTGCAACCCTCCTGCCCCACCCCGCACCCCTCTGGCACCTCAACACCCTGCCCTGAGCCCCCAGCCCCTTGACTTGAACCCCCTCCCATACTCCACACCCCTCCCTGCACCTCAACCCCCTGCCGAGCCCCCTCATACACCGTGCACCCCTCCTGTGTCACAACCCCTTGCCCTGAGCCCCTTCCAGCACACCGCACTCCCTCCCACACCCTAACCCCCTGCCCCAGCCCTTCATTCATGGCCCTGCATGTGGTTTCCTCACCCAGATGTGGCCCTTGGACCAAAAAGTTTGCCCACCCCTGATCTAGGCTGTATTTCCCTAACTTGTTTATGAGAAGGTCATGCGAGACAGTATCAAAAGCCTTACTAAAGTCAAGATATACCACATCTACCTCTTCCCTACTACCCACAAGGCTTGTTATCCTGTCCAAAAAAGCCCCTATTAGGTTGGTTTGATACAATTTGTTCTTGACAAATCATGCTGACTGTTACTTATCACCTTATTATCTACTAGATGTCTGCAAATTGATTGCTTGATTATTTGTTCCATTATCTTTCTGGATACTGAAGTTAAGCTGACTGGTCTGTAATTCCCTGGGTTGTCCTTATTATAGATTGGCACTACAAATTCCCTCTTCCAGTCCTCTGGAATCTCTCCTATCTTCCATGCATTTTCAAAGATAATCACTAATGACTCAGATATCTCCTCAGTCAGCTCCTTGCGTATTCTAGGATGTATTTCATCAGGCCCTGCCGACTTGAAGACACCTAATTTGCCTGAGTAAGTTTTAACTTGTTCTTTCTTTCTTTTAGTCTCAGATCCTACCTCATTTTCACCCATGTTCACTATGTTATACGTCCAATCGCTACTAACCTTTTTGGTGAAAACTGAAACAAAAATGTCATTTATCACTTCTACTATTTGCACATTTTCTGCTATTGTCTTTCCCCCACCTCATTGAGAAATGGGACTACCCTGTCCTTGATCTTCCTCTTGCTTCTAATGTATTTGTAAAATGTCCCAGTCTCAAGCCGAGCTACCGATCCAGTAGCTTTCTACAGTCAGAAACCATTCTAAGCCAGTGGTGCAGATATGCTGAATGAAGAAGTATCCTTTTCCCTCTGAAGTGCCACTAGAAACATGTCATAAGGAAGTAGTTCAAAGAGGACCTAAGGGAAAAGACTGCTGTTATAATTGGAGAAACAGCAATCAGAGGAAGCAGCCTGGGCACTACAGCAATTAAAGTCTTCCTTCATCATGGTTTCTGAGAAGCTGCCAATGCCAGCAGTCTGGCTGTAAATGGGTCATGACCCCTTAAATTAGCAGCTCCATGAATGTTTCCGTTGCACCCTTCCCAAACACACTCATTGCCAAGGCATTAATGGAAGAGAAATAATACCCAACTTTTCACACTGACCTGAGTGGACAAAAGCAAATTTGCCTCAGAGATGGCACAGTACTTGTGAGAAATAAACTGTCAGATGAAAATAAACCAGCTACCCAAAGTTCAACCCAAGTCAGACAGATGTAATAGTGGTAAAAAAGAAGCAACTTGAGAAATGTGTTAAACCCATGACTGCATGAAGATATCCACCCATCCAAACTTCCCCACCTCCCAGTTGTCAAAGTAATGCAAAACCTTGGAATATTACTAGGGTTTTTTTGTTTTTGGGTGGAGTATAGATAGCATTTTAGATGTATACTACTGTGCATAAGCATGTCATCATGTGACTGAAGTTATCATACAGTAACAATCCAGGAAGTTGGGCCTTTATTGTATGAACTTTTGATTTCTTAGTGAATGCTTATTAGAAATGTATCTGACAAGTAACTTCAAATGCTATAATAAATTGCTAGGTACTAATTTTAACTGCCACATGATAACTTTGATTTGCCTTTGAGTAATAAATTACACTAAAATACTCCAGTGTGATGTTAACACATGCAAATGCCCAAATATGTTATTTTCCTTTAAGTAAAAAATGTAAGTTATTTTCCATTCAGGAAAGACAAAATTTCAAGTAAGGAAACTAATTTTATCATTTGGTATCAGCGGAATCTGCTGCTCCATCAAGCTTCACATTACTGAGAGAGTTGGAACCAGTGAAACACTATCCTCCAATCACTGGGAGTAAACAGATGAATGCAATTAAAATTGAGGTTTTATTGATGGATCATTTGGAATCTACTATTTTCTCAAGAGAACCAGCTGGCTGCCATAATCCTGGAACTGGAGAAGCAGAGAAAGACCAGAACAGAAAAAGACAAACAGCCAAGGACCTGGTCACGACAAGCCCCTAAAACAGAGGCTGGGGCGAACTACAGCCCACATCCAGCCCATGGGACTATCCTGACAGGCCCTTGAGCTCCCGGCTGGGGAGGCCATCCCCCAGCCCCTCCCCTGCTGTCCTCTCTCCCCTGCAGCCTCAGCTCGCTGTGCCACCAGCCCTCTGGGCGGCGGGGCTGCGAGCTCCTGCCAGGCAGCATGGTGGTGGGGCTGCGAGCTCCTGCCAGGCAGCATGGCTGCCAGTCCTGCTGCTCTGAGCGGCATGGTAAGGGGGCGGGGAGCAGGGGGGTTGGATAAGGGGCAGAGGGTTCAGGGGATGGGGATATAGTTGGATGGAGGGGGTCCGGGGGGGGGGTGAAGTTGGGGATAAGGAGCAGGGGCGGTTGGATGGGTCGAAGGTTCTGAGGGGGGCAGTCACAGGGAGGGAAGTGGGAAGGGGTGGATAGGGGGCGGGGGTCAGGCTGTTTGGGGAGGCACAACCTTCCCTACCTGGCCCTCCATACAATTTCAGAACCCCGACGTGGCCCTCAGGCCAAAAAGTTTGCTCACCCCTGCCATAAAATAATGTAGTTGAGCTGAGATGGGAGGCTGCTACACATGGAGCCGAACACACTAATATAAATCCTTTGATGTTGTTACCCGGGCCTCACTGAATTGCTGGGGGCGGGGGGGGAGGGCTCTACTACTGAAGCTAAAAGTCCCCAGGCTTCCTTGAACACCCTCTCTTTGTCAGACTGAGGTCAAGCTGGAGAAAGAAGAAAATGGCAAAATAGCTTAAGAAAAGAGCCCTCTTTGAGAGCTTATTGAGGAAACCTCTGCTATAGTGTAGAAATAAGCCTGGTGAGCAAGACTCATGCAGTTTACTAGGTGCCTGTAAGAAGGTGCTGTCAGAAAGTCTGTACCAAGATGGGAAAGTCCAAAAGAGGAACCTCTTACCTACTTCTAACACTTGTAAAAGACAGAAAAACCCAGAAGTCCCAACCCTGACAGACTAGCAGATTCCAATGATAGGTGAAATGAATTTTTAAAAAATTAGAATACCTTTGTCTAGCTCCTGCTTCTGTCTGGCTGCCACTGGGTTTTGCTCCATTCTGTTCATTCTGGCTGAGCTAAGCACATGCATATGCATTTGCAAGATCAAGACCCAAAGTATAGTGCTATCATTTTTGCCCTCTGTCTACACTCATGGATAAATTGCACAATCAGGACCTTTCTGGAGAGATTATATAGCTCCATATAGCTGGTGTTCATAAGGAAGTTACATTCAAGAAGGTAAAAGTGACCTTTTGTACTATGATTGAAAAAGCATATTTTGTTTGTATAACATTCTCAAGGTCTTTCTGATATACACTTTGTATATGAACATATTAGAGGGTTTTCAGTTTGACTCTTACTGTCCTCAATTGACTGTTCTTTATGAACAACAGTCACAGAGCAAAGGAAATAAAAAACTTGTTCTTATTTCTATTATTTAAAACTATAAGATAAGAATGAACAGCAGCCAAGGGAAACAAGAGTGGAAAATATTATACATATACATGCCCCACATGTGCTAACAATATCAATGATAAATATAATTTAGCATATGCTTTTGGCCACCACTCATCAACTCTAATTCAAACAGGAATTATTTTAGGGAAGTCCTTATGGCCTGTGTTCTGGCTTTGGAATCTATGGGACTGTGTCCACTAACCCAGCTCCCCATCTACATGTAACATTCTAAACTTCAGAGTAACTCCAAACAGCCATCATTAAAAAAATAAAATAAAGCCTGCCACAGAATGTTCTCCTTTCCCACCATAATTATACTGTCTATGGTACAAGGACAGGCAATATTCAGCCCAGAAACAGGTTTAAGACAGATAATATCATGACCCTGCAGAGTTACAAATGGAAGCTTTATACAGTACTATTAAAACAAGTTGAGTCCCCAGATTGCCAATGAGACACACAGCTCTTCCTTCTCACCCTAAGAAGTTGTGAGAGAGAGATTTGACTCCATAAATCATAACATTTGATTGGCTATACAAGAAGAGGAAAAGCACCTGAATATTTTTTTTAAAAAAATCTAAAATAGTACTTCTGTAATATACGTAGCATATTCCAACTGATACATGATATTATGTGAAGTATAAATTTTATTGGCATTCATTTGGGGTGACACAGCTCCTGAATGATGTGTGGCTATTACAAAATCACATTGATTAAAATGTTAAGCTACATTAACAGTGTTTCTACACACATATAGACATAGGACTTGCACTGTTTACGTACTATCTACTAGTCAGAAGACCAGCATATGGCCAGAAGTGGAACTGAAAGGGAAAGAGCATTGTTTCCCCTGTGGGCACCAAGAGAGGAAAAGGGAGTGACTTCAAAAAGCCTTTTCACTGCTGCAGGTCAGTGTACACCAGGCCCATTCTATCCTCTGCACAAATGATCTCATTTCAATGAGATATCCCATGAACCACCAAAAATAGTGGGGGAAGAGGGGGGGTCCACAGCATGTGTGGGGGAGTTGGTTGGGTTTGATTTCTGGTTTTAATTTGTTGATTTCTGGATTTTTTGTTTGGTTTGTTTCATTTCATATGGGAGAAAGGAGACACACAAAAGGGACGGCAGGTCCTTCAGCTCCTAGGGACCCTGGCTGATAGACCCTCTTTGTGAATTAGTAGCACACAGAGTCCAGCAGGGGATGTCCACCAAACATCTTTATTGCTGTTTATGGGTTACATACATCAAAACATAGCAGCATTTTATACTGCTTGGTTTATTCTCAGAGCTATCCCGCTGGTGAGCTAATTACCTGATTAACTCATCAGGCTACCTATAAGTGCAAGTGATCCTTTCTACCCTTCCAAACCCAAACTACTTTAAGTCCCTTCTACTCTAACTACACTCAGTGCCCTGGGTGTTTTAAGTGACATGGGTCCTGGCTTCCAAAAGGCTCACATTATAGCAACTATCAGCACCCTTTCACAGTGTGGTTAGTTACTACAATGTCACCCAGAAGCCCCCTCCCCACACACACACCCACCAAAGAAAGTGAAAAAGCAGTAAGAGTAGCAAAGTAGTTTTCTGCCCCAGCCCTGGACCATGACAGTAAAGATACCTATCCCACATTAAACTATCAGGAAAGGGAGTGATAGTGGGGGAATCCAAAATAACTCTTTCCAGATCAGATTTAGGGTTTCTTCACATCTCTGCCTGATTATGCATAGTTTTTTTTAAAATGCTTTGAGGCACATTTATATTACATCTTTCTTCAAGTATTAAGTCAGTTATCATTTACCAGCAACTGAAGTCCTGTTCAACAGGTGGCAAAATTAAAAGTGAAGTGTTATATAACAGATACAATTCAATTTGAAGCGTTAAGGCAATCAGCAGATAATCATATTACAATTTTTGCTGACATCTTCACATTACATACAATTCAATGTGAAAGATAAAAGTTGAACAGTCAGGTATATTGAAATAATAAAATCCATACATCCCCAAAATCATCCAGCTATTTTAAATGCATAGGGCAACACAATCATGAAATGTTATTATAAATACAAGTGCCATGTGAAACATAAGGTCTGGAAATGAGAATGCTCAGTACATGATTTTAGTTTATGTTGCGACCCACAGATTTTCATTGGTTCTTATTTGGAGAAGAGCTCAACTCAAGAATTTAAATTTAGAAAAGGATAGTTGTCATAAATAGAAAGGGAATGGTAACCACCTTTCTGTATACAGTGCTATAAAATCTCTCCTGGCCAGAGGCAAAACCCTTTCACCTGTAAAGGGTTTAGAAGCCAAGGTAACCTCGCTGGCACCTGACCCAAAATGACCAATGAGGGGACAAGATACTTTCAGATCTGGAGGGGAGGGACAAAGGGTTTTTGTCTGTCTGTGTGACACCTTTGTCAGGAACAGATCAAGGATGCAAGTTCTCCAACTCCTGTAAAAAGAAAAGGAGTACTTGTGGCACCTTAGAGACTAACCAATTTATTTGAGCATAAGCTTTCGTGAGCTACAGCTCACTTCATCGGATGCATACTGTGGAAAGTACAGAAGATCTTTTTATACACACAAACCATGAAAAAATGGATGTTTATCACTACAAAAGGTTTTCTCTCCCTCCACCCCACTCTCCTGCTGGCAATAGCTTATTACCTTTTGTAGCGGTAAACACCCATTTTTTCATGGTTTGTGTGTATACAAAGATCTTCTGTACTTTCCACAGTATGCATCCGATGAAGTGAGCTGTAGCTCACGAAAGCTTATGCTCAAATAAATTGGTTAGTCTCTAAGGTGCCACAAGTACTCCTTTTCTTTTTGCGAATACAGACTAACACGGCTGTTACTCTCTAACTCCTGTAAAGTTAGTAAGTAATCTAGCTAGAAAATGCGTTAGGTTTTCTTTGTTTAATGGCTTGTAAATTCGCTGTGCTGGAGGGAATGTGTATTCCTGTTTTTGTGTCTTTTTGTAACTTAACATTTTGCCTAGAGGGATTCTCTGTGTTTTGAATCTGATTACCCTGTAAAGTATTTACCATCCTGATTTTACAGAGGTGATTCTTTTACCTTTTCTTTAAGTAAAATTCTTCTTTAAAGAAGCTGATTGATTTTTCATTGTTCTTAAGATCCAAGGGTTTGGGTCTGTGTTCACCTGTACCAATTAGTGAGAATCAAGCACTTCCCTTGGGGGAATATTTTGGGAGAATAGGATTCCAAGTGGTCCTTTCCCTGTTCTTTGTCTACAACACTTGGTGGTGGCAGCGTTTTACCTAATCCAAGGGCAAAGACTGTGTGCCTTGGGGAAGTTTTAACCTAAGCTGTTAGAAATAAGCTTAGGGGGTCTTTCATGCCGGTCCCCAAATGTGTACCTTAGAGTTCAGAGTGGGGAAGGAACCTTGACAGAGTAAATAAAGCAGCCTCTAAAGGGCATGGCAAAGACACTCATCTATGAATCCTTCCACAACAACAAAGTGGCACAAGACAAGATTAAAGGTGTCTCAGAGATTTTTTTTTTTTATTATACAATCACATTAAGTGTGGTATGCAAATTAAGTTTCCAACAGGTGATAGCAGTAAACGAATTATATTCTGAAGTTATAACATTTCATTTGGATGCTGGAAGAAGAGATTTGTTGGAAGAGAAGTGGATATAAAAGAAAATTTTAGATGAGTTCACCAAACTGGTACAAGTGTAAATTACATCAGATACCACAATGACAGACAGTGTAAGAACAAAAATAAAACAGATTAGAATCCCACTATCTTGGTAGTGAGGGAGAAATTTACACCAGAAAAAAAAAGGGGGGGGGGGGGAAGGAATGATATTGTTATTCACCCTCAGGATTTTCTGGCACTTTTGGGACTGCACTAGCACCAGATTTCACTTCTGCTTTCAGGTCAACTGAAGTTGGCATTAAACCATGCTGAATAAATTTTTAAAGTAGTCTGGCTAAGAAGGAGAAGTTTAATTAAAAAGTGTCCATTAAAACATTAATCAAATCAAGAGGCAGAAGAGACCTATCCAAATCCAGCCAGTTTGACAAGTATATTCTTCACTACTGTACATTTACTAGTATTTTGTTCAACACAGTTTTAGTGTGCCAAACTTCCACTATTTGCCTTGGTTGTTACACAGGAAACTTTCCTAAAACCAGCTCTTAACCTTTTTTAAATTCCATCTCATATTTAAATTGTAAGCTCTTTGAGGCAGGGACTGTTTACTACTCCACATTTGTAGAGTGCCTAGCACAATGGGGCCTCATTCTTCACTGGCCCATCAGCAAAACAGTAGTAAACATGAATAATAATTATTATTCCTCATTATAGCCCATTAACCTATATTTTAAAAGGTTTGTGTTTATATCTTTGAATCCCTTAGCTGATGTCTTCAATATAGTTTCTGCTTGGCTACAACATACATATTTAGCTCTTTTACTCTTTCCTCTTAAGTCAGATTTGTGGGATTTGTGCTGCCTAAGATGTAGCATCCTAGATGTAGATCTCTAATAAAGTATTCTTTAAACCTGTCCTTGTTATTCTAGGAGCCTTTGACAAAACGCAAAAAGCCTAGGATAGCAGCAAACCCACTAGCAGCTCTCAACAGAACTCCCACAAATCACTTGCATCACTTTTGCCCATGCCCTGTCTTTCCCAGAAGAGGTTAAGGAGAACATTTTTTCTCCCTCCTCCTTGTAGTAATCTTTTATGTACTTGAACATTGTTATGTCCCCTCTCAGTCTTCTCTTCTCCAGACTAAATAAACCCAATTTTTTCTATCTTTCTTCATAGCTCATGTTTTCTAGACCTTTAATCATTTTTGTTGTTCTCCTCTGGACTCTCTCCAGTTTGTCAACATCCTTCCTGAAATGTAGCACCCAGCACTGGACACAACGCTCCAGCTGGGGTCTTATCAATGCAGAGTAGAGCAGAATAATTACTTCTTGTGTCTTGCTTACAACACTCCTACTACATTCCAGAATGATGTTTGCTTTTTTTGCAACAGTGTTACATGGTTGACTCATATTTATCTTGTGAACCACTAACTCCCAGATCCCTTTCCACTGTACTCCTTCCTAGGCAGTCATTTCCCATTTTGTACATGTGCAATTGATTGTTCATTCCTAAATGGAGTACTTTATATTTGTTCTTACTGCATTTCATCCTATTTACTTCAGACCATTTCTCCAGTTCGTCCAGATCATTTTGAATTTTAATCCTATCCTCCAAAGCACTTGTAACTCCTCCCAGCATGGTATCATCCACAAACTTTATAAATGTACTCTCTATGCCATTATCTAAATCGTTGATAAAGATATTGAACAGAAGTGGACCCAGAACTGATCCTTGAGGGACCCCACTTGATATGCCCTTCCAGCTTGACTGTGAGCCACTAATAACTACTCTTTGGAAATGGTTTTCCAACCAGTTATGCACCCACCTTATAGTAGCTCCATATAGGCTGTATTTCCCTAATTTGTTTAGGAGAAGGTCATGTGAGACAGCATCAAAAGCCTTACTAAAGTCAAGATATACCACATCTACCGCTTTCTTACTACCCGCAACGTTTGTTATCCTGTCAAAGAAAACTATTAGGTTGGTTTTGTCAAGACCAAATTGTGTCGAACCATGTTGACTGTTACTTATCACTTTATTATCTTCTAGATGTCTGCAAATTGATTCCTCAATTATTTGCTCTATTATCTTAGATAATACCTAGAGCTATTCCAGGTACTGAATTTAAGTTGACTGGTCTGTAATTCCCTGGGTTGTCCTTATTTCCCATTTTTATAGATTGGCATGAAACATGCCTCTTTCCACTCTTCCAGTTTTGTTATTTTCTGGCCAAATTTCTATTCTGTATAGGTATATTTGTATTAGCTCTTTGTTCCTTCTGGTGTTGGAAATTATTTAGTGAAACACTATCAAATGCTTTACAATCAACTGTTCCTTCATCCACTTATTTTGCAGGTCTATCAAAACAAAACTGATATTTGCTGAGACAAATCGGCTCTTTATGAACTCTTTATTGTTTTTGTACTGTTGGTGTTCAGTGAGTACACTTGTAACATTTTACTGCAGAGTTTAGATTTACAGGTTGGTGATTGGTAGGATAAGCCTTTATTTGCACTACAAAAAAAATGAGAAAATTGTGAGTTTCCATTGCATGGTGTGCGTGGGAGGAAGCCCTATCAACAAGGCAGTTGGATGTTACCTTTGAAAGAGAAAGCACTACCTGTACTCTGTTGCAGTGCTTGCTGACTCCTTCCCACCTACTACTCCGCTTTCAATATTGCTTTCCTAGTTCTGAAATACTTTGTACTTCCACATTTTCATCAACAGCTTTTGATTCTACCTTTTTAAGATCCTGACTGAAGAGGAAGAGAGAGTGTATACATGAGCCAAGAAAGCACTATTGCAAGGAAGGAATAACTAGGTATGAGTACGCAGGGAAGAAAGTTGCTTTTAAATCCCTAGTCTACAGGCTCTTGAGCAGTTGCTCACATGGACCAACAACAGAAATCCAAGGAGACTGTAAAAAACTGCTGGACCCTATGGGAGGATGTGGGGGGGGGGGGGAACAGTGGAGAAAAAAAGAGGAAAAAGAAAAGCAGGATAATAGCTTAAAAGACAGATCAAGTAGTTTCTTGTGAATTTTTAAACACTTACGTTATCTATTGATTTTTAGTATTATTGTCTTCTCTCCTTCCATTACTATTTTCCACAATGAACATATATTTAAGAGAATCCTTTTTGATTTTTTTTTTTTAAATCTGATTTTCGTAGAACTGTATGAAGGAATGGCAGAACATGTTTCATTGGTCTATTACTACTGGTCTTTACTAGTTGGAGGCCTATGGCATAGAGCCTTGTGCCTAATAAAACACCAGAGTTGCATGGCAATGGGCCAATAAGACATCCCCTGGAGTGTATTAGTGCTATAAGATTAACTGAATTTTAAGTTTTGCCCTGGATGCATAAGATAACCACAGTTTTAACAGTAATAAAAATGGTTTGCTATTAGTAAAAATGGCTAACTAAAAAAAATTATTAGCAGCACAAAACAGGTATCATTTTTAAAGTTGCATTCAAGTGAATGTAAGTGTGTCTGATAGCGTGGTTTTGTGAATGGTGAGAAACTATTTTTACAGCAGTTCTGAGGAGTAAAGAAATAAAATAGGTAAGAGAAAATTCTCCTGACATACTTCTTCACTATCACTTCTCCCCAGTAAGAAAGAGGACACCAATGAGGGAATAAATGAATGCAACAATACCTTTCAGTATAATACTGTTAGCAAATATTTGGGGTCTGGTA
Organism: Chelonia mydas; assembly: GCF_015237465.2. Taxonomy (NCBI): domain Eukaryota; kingdom Metazoa; phylum Chordata; order Testudines; family Cheloniidae; genus Chelonia; species Chelonia mydas. Next base: position 106,608,281 of record NC_051245.2, read on the forward strand.
GATTGTTTCAGTTACGGGGAGAAACTGATGATGGAATCAGATTTTTTTTTTTAAATGTAATCCTGTTTATTTACAAAGTCCCTGAACACAGTAGAAATTAGACAACTAGAGACAGTTTTTTCTCGCAGTTCCAAGACCCTTTCCCACCAACACTTCGCCCAAAAGCGCACTCTCAGTTTTTCCCAGGGTCAAGCTACAAGTGCTTTTCTGTCATTGGTGCCTTCTTGCTGCCTTCTTAGTCAGCTTCTCTGGGTTTTCTGCTGTTTCTCCCTCTCACACATGCACTTCTCCATCGACGATACCCATCTGCCTACATTTGCATCCTGTGAAGACTCCTTCCACAAAGCTCAGATTCCTGACTGGTGTACGTGGACTTGTGTTTTGCATCATGGCTCTTAATGTTTTAGCTATCTTATTCCATGTTTCTTATGCTTATTCTGAATGAGGGACAGCTGTTATGCCCACCAGCCTCAACAAGGTTTCACCCAAACCCCAACACAACACATCATTTGAAGTTAATAATGTACACTAAGAATCAACATGTCAGACCACAAGAAAGCTTGAATGTATGCTGCAAAGTCATATTTACTTTATAGTGTTCGTTTAAAGTAGGGATGTCAATTAATTGCAATTAACTCATGTGATTAACTCAAGAAAAATTAATTACGATTAATCATACGGTCAAACAATAGAATACCAATTGAAATTTTTAAAATATTTTTGGATGTTTTTCTGTGTTTCTCTACAAATATACTGATTTCTATTACAACACAATACAAAGTGTACAGTGCTCACTTTATATTATTATTTTTATTACAAATATTTGCATGTAAAAATTATAAACAAAAGAAATAGTATTTTTCAATTCACCTCATACAGGTACTGTAGTGAAATCTCTATTGTGAAAGTGTAACTTACAAGTGTAGTTTTGTTTTTAAACATAACCGCGCTCAAAAACAAAACAATGTAAAACTTTAGAGCGTACAAATCCATTCAGTTCTGCTTCTTGTTCAGCCAATCGCTAAGACAAACAAGTTTGTTTACATTTCCGGGAGATATTGCTGCCTGCTTCTTATTTAAAATGTCACCTGAAAGTGAGAACAGGCGTTCACATGGCACTTTTGTAGTTGGTGCTGCAAGGTATTTACCTGCCAGATATGCTAAACATTCGCATGCCCCTTCATGCTTCGGTCACCATTCCAGAGGACTTACTTCCACGCTGATGATGCTCATCAAAAAAATGTGACTGAACTCCTTGGGGGAGAATTGTGTATCTCCTGTTCTGTTTTACCCACATTCTGCCACATATTTCATGTTATAGCAGTCTCGGATGAGGAGTCAGCACATGTTCTTTTTAAGAACACTTTCGCAGCAGATCTGACAAAATGCAAAGAAGGTACCAATGTGAGATTTCTAAAAATACTACAGCACTCGACCCAAGGTTTAAGAATCTGAAGTGCCATCCAAAATCTGGGACGAGGTGTGGAGCATGCTTGCGGAAGTCTTAAAAGAGAAAGAGTCCGACGCGGAAACTACAGAAGCCGAACCACCAAAAAAGAAAATCAACATACTGCTGGTGGCATCTGACTCAGATGATGAAAATGAACATGTGTCAGTCCGTTCTGCTCTGGATCGTTTTCTAGCAGAACCAGTTATCAGCATGGACACATGCCCTCTGGAATGGAGGTTGAAGCATGAAGGGACATATGAATCTTTAGCGCACCTGGCACGTAAATATCTTGTGACGCTGGCTACATCAATGCCATGAGAATTCCTGCTCTCACTTTCAGGTGACATTGTAAACAAGCGGGTAGCATTATCTCCTGCAAATTGTAACCAGACTTGTTTATCTGAGCGATTGTCTGAACAAGAGGTAAGACTGAGTGGACTTGTAGGCTTTAGAGTTTTACATTGTTTTATTTTTGAATGCAGTTTTTTTTGTACATAATTCTACATGTGTAAGTTCAACTTTCATGATAAAGTGTTGCACTATGGTACTTGTATTAGGTGAATTGAAAAATACTATTTTATTTTTTACAGTGCAAATATTTTAAATCAAAAATATAAAGTGAGCACTGTACTCTTTGTATTCCATGTTGTAATTGAAATCAATATATTTGAAAATGTAGAAAACATCCAAAAATATATAAATAAATGGTATTCTATTATTAACAGCACAATTAATCACAATTTTTTTTTTTTATTGCTTGACAGCCCTAGTTTAAAGTATTTATCCCAAGGACGGGACTTCAAAGAAGAGCCTAAAGCAGGCTCTAAATCTGTCCTAGAAGCTTCAAGAGCTTGACTCTGTCCAGGGATGATGGAAAAAATCACGGGTGATAGTAGTAAATTTTAGTAAACTGCAGATTAAACAACATTTACTGGGTAAATGCTTTTCATCTAAGCAGCAAATAAATCAGATATAGAGGTCTGTTAGACACCTTACCCACAACAAAGACTTCAAAGGTTTGAAATCCAGCTTTCTTCCAGGGCTCTGCCAGCCCAGTAGAAAACAAATCCCAAAAATTTAATTTTGGGGAGAACTTAAGTTTTAACTACAATAAAAAGCCTCCTGACAAAGAAAGGAAAACAGACAAGAAAATGACTGACAAACAGGGAAGTCAAGAAAATGCACGGGGTTTCAACTTGCTGCTTCAGCAGCCAAAAGTGTCAGAGTGGGTGCTTGAGATACAGTTGAAACCACCCGCAAAGCCCAAAATCTTTGAAGAGGGCTCTGGGATGTGGTACCCTTTCGTACACCATGAGAGTGGGAATCTGTACTCAAGTAAAAGTGTAAATTATATAATTATGGAAGTACCCTACGAGTGACTTAAGTTAGGGCTGAATTCTAAAAACGGACTTACAAGGGTGGCATATAACCTTAGTTGTCTTTAAAAATACATGGCCTTTTGGTGTAATTTTTCATGCATGGCTTTTTAGTTCCTTTAAATTTTCTATACAGCTTCAGTTTGGTTTCTGTTCTGATATTTTTAATAGAAAGACTGAATTTTGGCTCTGGATAAACATTTTTCCTTTGGAGGCCATCCTTCCATTGAATCATAGATTAGTGCAGGAACAGACCTCAGGAGGTCATCTCGTCCAACTCCCGGCTCAAAGCTTATTGCTGATTGTTTATCTAGAAAAAGTTTGTCAGCGAGGTGTATCTTGAGTAGATTTGGTGCAAACAAGGAGTTTTTATTTTTTTTTAATTGGATTTCAGATAATTTTTTCCAGTTCTTTGATATCTGTAGTTGCTGATGAGTAAGGTTTTTTTGTTCTATATGAGAGAGTGTTTTTATTACAGCTCCTGACACATAAGTTGTGCAACAGCTGCTAGTGCATAAAGTTGTCTTCATCAGCTGTTGCACTTACATCCACCCTACAGGACTACCCCTCCCCCCACCTTTGTGCAGTGTCAAACTTCAACCTAAGCATTAAGGAACAAGGAAATTAATATACGAAGATCTTAATTGTGAAGCACTTTTGGTTACTACACACCTAACATACCCAACACAAACCCACAAAAAACAAAACTCTATTGTGACTCAAACTCATAACCTTAACTGTGCCCTTCTAGGCATGCCAGTCTTCCATCAAACCCCTTTACCAAACTATCTCTTCACAGAACACTACCACATCAAACATCCAGAGCAATAGGAAAGAGCAGTTTGGGAAATAAGTATATGGAGAAAGGAATGCTGAAGAGGACAGAGTTATGGTTGTGGTGTCTATGGTATACAGTAGTTAATGTTAAGCTGTGTGCCTGTGGTTGAAGATGTTATGTCCTGGCCCGTTAGATGACTTACTTTTCATTCCCTTGCTTTTGTGGGTTTGGGTCAGGTATTGTGCATATAGTTACCCTAACTGCCCCACACAGTTTTGTATATTATTTTATTACCACCTTATATTTCAGCATCAATTTTTATTGTTTAAGCCAAACTTGAAGATGTTAGAGAAATCTATAAAATTAGTCATTTTTAAAACTAGCTTACTGTGGTATTATTAAAAGCAACAAGAGAGCCTTCAAGTAGTTTGTATCACGATGACTAAGTAGACAGCACATCTTTTGTATAAGGAGGATTAAAAAGGTGAGGAAAGAAGTCTGCATTATGTTCTACATCAGGGGTTGGCAACCTATGGCATGCGTGCCAAAGACGGCATGCGAGCCAATTTTTAATGGCACGCTGCTGTCTGCTGGACCCTGGCAGACAGCAGCGTGCCATTAAAATTCCTGCCTGGCCCCTGCCCACTCTTTTCCGCTCCCCCGCCCTCTGGCTAGCAGGAGCCGCTCAGCCCACTGCCGGTCTGGGGTTCTGGCTACCAGCCCCTTGCCAGCCGGGGTCCCGGCCACAGGCCCCGCTCAGCCCGCTGGCGGCCTAGGTGAACAGAACTCCAGGCCGGCAACAGGCTGAGCGGGCCGGCGGTGTAAGATCAGCATTTTAATTTAAATTTTAAATGAAGCTTCTTAAACATTTTGAAAACCTTGTTTACATACGACAATAGTTTAGTTATATAATATATAGACTTATAGAGCAAAACCTTCTAAAAAACGTTAAAATGTATTATTGGCACGCGAAACCTTAAATTAAAGTGAATAAATGAAGACTCGGCACACCACTTCTAAAAGGTTGCCGACCCATGTTCTACATAGTTATATTTTTGCATATCTGCTGCTTAAAGAGTGTCAAAGATGCTTTCATGTTGCACTAAAAGTGACTCCCTTTCTGTGAAAGGCAGGCATTGAAAACCTGTGGTCAGGTATGGAAGAACAGATCTTGAGAATGTCCAAGACAATCAAACTTCCATGAACACCAAAAGGACACAAGTGGTCAAATTAATACCTTGCACTTACATACCACATCTTACTTCCAACTGCTATAGTAATATGAACCAATTATTCTTTACTTTTAGCCAATTCTTTAGTCAAATCAAAGGAAATAGTTTAGAAAAGATGTGCTTGTAGTTTATTGGATGTTTGAAGTTGGAGAAGGAAAGTTTAATGCTGCTTGGCAAAGAAATACGAAGATAAGCACACAGGCCTAAGCTGGGATTTGTTTTCATTTTAAATGTGAGAAATACGATAATGTGTCTACAGATTACTGGGACTCTAATTAACTTCTTATGAACATAGGATTAACTTCTTATGAACATAAGCTGTTACCGACTAAAAAAAGAAAAGCAATTTGAGAACTTGACCTGTGAAACATAATCGTTATGGACACCTTTTGTCTATGTGCTAACAATCCAACGATTGGGTCACACAAGGACAGAATTCAACTGTTACTTAAATGGGCAGTGACAGGAAAACACAGCTATTCCTGACTGCTAGTTTTACTTATTAAAAACAAGTGTTAAGAAAGGATGTGATTCATATGACCATGGTTTTCAAATGTCCCATTTTACTTTGGAATGGAATAGTTTGCATCCTAATTTTTCTTTGTTAAAAAAAATATATAAAAAAAATTTTTTGGTACTATCCCACTTTTCTGAATATCACTCAGAATATCAGGCTCCAATACTTCTGTTGCAAAGCGTCCAAGATAAAAACTGAAATGTATTTTGAAGGGCTGTTTTACCTCATTTGGTTGAATATATAGCCAGCAAAAGTTTATCAGGCAAAAGTGAGTAGGTTTATCTAGATGCTAATTCTTGATTTTCCACTTTAAAACAAGCAGAAGGAGGAAGAATCTGGACACAAAAAAGCCCCCATCTGGATTGGCTACTTATTGCCCGAGTGTTGTGACAAACGAGAGAAGATACATCCCAGTGTTGCCATGCCATGGAAAACAAAGAAGAAAAAAGAAAAATTATGTCAAGCTCCAACATGATATAGACTCTGATTAGCAAAGTCCAGCCCAGGGATGGGACCACACACTAAATACTTACACCGAAGTGAAAGGGAGCAACAAACAATATAAAAGTAAGGGAAACAGGAAGAAAACTATTCCCTCCTCCCAAAAATAGCAGCAGCCCTAAAGCTCCTAGGACTATTCTGAGCACTCTTTGCCCAAATACTGTTTCACCCAGTGCAATTATATCTAGATGCAATAGCTCAGCAAGAACATAGCTGCTCTACAGAGTTGGTAAGAGATTTCACCACAGGGCCCAGGAAGTAGCAAATGCTCTAGTGGAACAGCCCTAATGATTTAACTGGTATGGGAAAACCAGTAGAGAGACATAAACAGACTAGCACATCAGCACTACTCCAACTCACTGAGTTTTAACTGAGAAATCTCATCTCCCATACCCCAAAGCTACTTAACCAGTACATTTTGCATTATTTTTTTTCAGAGTTTAGAATTACCATTACCAGAGCACTGATATTTTTTTAGAATTCAAGTTTCCTGCTGAAGCCTTTGCAAGATGTGTCTGAGGCAGTGGAAGATATTCTAACAGTTCATGTGGAGAGCCAAAGATGGAGATGAGCAGCTCACAGAGTTGATCATACAGCAATCATAGACCCTCACTCTAGTTGACTTGTGCATTGAACTGGGATCTTTAACAAGTGGAACACCACTTTGGGCTCTGGACTAACACAAGACTAGTAGGACCAAGCTGTACTAGAGATTTATGATAGGTAATGGTAAAAAATGTTACCATTTTACCACATCAAGCACCAGTGCCAGAAAATTTTCCGTAGTACCACCTATTGGGGTAGCACTGCGTATCATCAAGCTCCAAAGCAAGGGCGTAAATGACAGAGTCAACCCTCCCCTCCTTTGTTCTCTTTGCACCAGAAACCATGATAGACTCCGATGAATCAGGGAAGGAGAGTGGGTCATGCAATGGACACATGCAATACTTCTCAAATAGTTACAAGAAGGCAAGTAATCGTTTTTCCTTTGAGGGGGTGCATATGTCCATTACACTGTAGGTGACTACCAAGCTGTTATATCCCGGGGCAGGGCTCAGAGTTTCATTGGAAGAGGGACTGTAGGACAGCCTTGCCTACATTTGCATCCTCTCTTGATTCCGCAGACAGTGCATGATGTCTGGCAAACGTATGACTCAAAGACCATGTTGCTGCTCTACAGATGTCAATTATTGGGACATGTGCCACAAAATGGCACAAAAGGTCGGTCCTGGGGCCGGTTTTGTTCAATATCTTCATAAATGATCTGGAGGATGGTGTGGATTGCACTCTCAGCAAATTTGCGGATGATACTAAACTGGGAGGAGTGGTAGATACGCTGGAGGGGAGGGATAGGATACAGAAGGACCTAGACAAATTGGAGGATTGGGCCAAAAGAAATCTGATGAGGTTCAATAAGGATAAGTGCAGGGTCCTGCACTTAGGATGGAAGAATCCAATGCACCGCTACAGACTAGGGACCGAATGGCTAGGCAGCAGTTCTGCGGAAAAGGACCTGGGGTGACAGTGGACGAGAAGCTGGATATGAGTCAGCAGTGTGCCCTTGTTGCCAAGAAGGCCAATGGCATTTTGGGATGTATAAGTAGGGGCATAGCGAGCAGATCGAGGGACGTGATCGTTCCCCTCTATTCGACACTGGTGAGGCCTCATCTGGAGTACTGTGTCCAGTTTTGGGCCCCACACTACAAGAAGGATGTGGATAAACTGGAGAGAGTCCAGCGAAGGGCAACAAAAATGATTAGGGATCTAGAGCACATGACTTATGAGGAGAGGCTGAGGGAGCTGGGATTGTTTAGTCTGCAGAAGAGAAGAATGAGGGGGGATTTGATAGCTGCTTTCAACTACCTGAAAGGGGGTTCCAAAGAGGATGGCTCTAGACTGTTCTCAATGGTAGCAGATGACAGAACGAGGAGTAATGGTCTCAAGTTGCAATGGGGGAGGTTTAGATTGGATATTAGGAAAAACTTTTTCACTTAGAGGGTGGTGAAACACTGGAATGCGTTACCTAGGGAGGTGGTAGAATCTCCTTCCTTAGAGGTTTTTAAGGTCAGGCTTGACAAAGCCCTGGCTGGGATGATTTAACTGGGAATTGGTCCTGCTTCGAGCAGGGGGTTGGACTAGATGACCTTCTGGGGTCCCTTCCAACCCTGATATTCTATGATTCTATGATTCTAAAAGCTGCCAAGGTCAAATGCGCTTTGGTCAAGTGCCCTGTGACTCAGTCAGGAAGCGTTACTCCTTTGATAGTATAATATATTGTAATGCAGCTAATGATCCACTCAGAGTCTATGAGTTGCGATTGGATGACCTCTCATACATTCTCCATAAGAAATGAAGAGCTGGGAAGAAACCGCAAAGGGTCCTATAGAGGTTAAAAGCCAATGCTTTAATGTCTAGGGAAGGGAGACTTCACTCATCCTTGTGCATATGTGGCTTTGTGAAGAAAACTGACAGGTAGACAGACTGGTTCAGGTGGAAATCAGACACCACTTGCAGGAGAAAAAAAAAACACACCTTAGGGTGGTCTAAGCCAGTGGTTGCCAGATGGGGTCTAGCCATCATCAGATGGGGTTGCAGTGATCCCAAGTGTGTGGAGAATGCTATTTTGCGCTACAAAATGGCATCCTCCATGTGGTGTGACCTAGCATATATGAGGTCATGCTGTGAGGAGGACACCATTTTGCACCTCAAAATGGTGTCCTCCATGCTGTCTGGTGTCCAACAGGAAATACGACATTAAAATGGGGTAGTGCTGGCAAAAGTTTGGGAACCCTTAGTCTAAACTGAACCTTGTCTTTGCAGAAAGCTGTATATGGTGGATCAGTGACCAATGAATTCAGCTCTCCCACCCTCCTGGCAGAGGGGATGGCCACTAAAAGCCTACCTTTGCTGACAGGTGTAGAAACAAGCATGATGCCAAAAGGCTTAAAAGGAGGGTCCATATGCACATACCATACCAAATTCAAATCCCAGGAAGGCAATGGGTATTTGACAGGTTATTTCCACCTGTCAAATACCCATCTAGACCTTTGAGGAAACTGGTCATGATATGGTGAGTAAAAGCTGTTTTACCATTTATGGAAGGGTGAAACACCGTGATGGCCACCAGATGTACCCTAATGGAACTGAGTGCTAGACCAGACTTCTTAGAGTGAAAAATATAGTCCACGAATGTTTAAATAGTAGCCTGAATTGGGGACACATTGTGGGAGGCCACACAGATGGAAAAAAGCTTCCACTTACTTAAGTAGGTAGCTCTTGTGGAAGGTTTCCTGTTAAGAACATTCTAGACTGCCACTGAGCAATGTACCTCCTCGGCATTCAACACTAACAAACCATGCTTTGAGATGCAACATTTAAGGATTCGGGCGCAGCCAACCATGGTTCTGTATCAGGAGGTCTCTGGTTAATGGTATCAATGAGGGATCCCGAGTGAACAGTTTGGGAAGGTCTAAATACCATGTCTGTCTCAGCCAGGCTGGAGCCATAAGGATCATTCTGCCATGATCTTGCTTGAGCATGACTCAGGGAATGAGGGGCACTGGAGGGTATGCACAGAGCAGGTCATTGCCCCATGGAAACTGGAAAACATCTAATATTGGTCTGGGGCTGAACCCACCCTGGAACAGAACTGGGGACCTTTTCTGTTCTGCTAAGCTGCAAACAGGTCCATGATTGGAAAAACCCCTACGCAGAACACCGTGCTAGAATGTTTATGTTTAAGGACCATGTGTGGTCCAAAGTGAAAAATCTGCTTAGATGATTTGCCTGGCTATTTTGAACCCCTGGCAGGAGAGACGCTGGTGAGTGACCAAGCTCTGACTGCACAAATTCCACAACTTGATTGCATCCTGACAGAGGCTGTTTGAGCTTGCTTGTTCACATAAAAGACCACTCTTGTAATGTTTGTGAGCACATGAACAGTTTTGCCCTGAACGTGAGGCAGGAACTGCTGACATGCAAGGAACATTGTATGGAATTCAACCACTTTTATGTGTAGCTTGGCTTCATGGGCAGTCCACAAACTTTGAGCTTGAAGGTTGCTCATATGCTCTCCCCACCCCGTGACTGAGGCGTCCGTTACCAAAGTCATGGTAGGAAGAGGAGGGGAAAAAGGGAACACCCTTGCACAGGCTGTCTTGGCTTATCCATCAAGTCAGACATGACAATACCCTGTCTGGGATGCACACTGGCTTATCTAGATGGTGAATCTAAAGACGATAGGCTGACCAGAGCCATGCCTGCAAAGGTCTGAGGTACAGCCTGGTGTGAAGAGTGAAATATCTACATTCTATCATGTGACCCAGGAGCTTAAGATAATTCTTCACAGTGGTCGGAGGATGATCCTTGAACGCACAGAGGCCCCTATAGTCTGAAATCTGGAAACAGGAAGAAAGGTCCTGGCCAAGGTTGAATCAGAACTGCCCTGATGAATTCTATCCTTTGTAGAGGCAATGATGTCTGTTCTTTGTTTAATTTCAAGACAAGGGCACCAAACGGACACAGGGCTGGATGGACAGAGGCCTGTACCTCATGTCTGGAGTGACCCCAAACAAGCCAGTTGTCCAGAGAAGGTTAAACATGAATGTCTCTCTTGTGGAAGTGAGTGGCCACTACTGCCATCTGCTTGGTAAAGACCCTTGGTGATTATGATAGGCTGAAAGGCAGGACAGTGAAATGATAATTGTCTTCTCCTATGAAGGGTCTCAGGAACCTTCTGGGGTCAGGATGCATTGCCACATGGAAGTATGCATCCTGTAAGTCAAGATCAGCACATCAGTCACCCCGATCTAGGGGAGAGATAATTGTAGCCAGGGAGACCATGCAGAACTTTATCTTCATGATGTACTTGTTTAAGTTTCGAAGATCAAGGACGGGTCTGTGGTCTCTTCTGGTTTTGGGTATTACAAAATATTGGGAATAAAATACCTGCCTCTATAGAAGGGGTAACTCTTCTATGGCTCCCAAAGTATGTAGGGGCTGCACTTCTTGTCTTAGTACAGATTTGTGAGAGATCCCTGAAAATGTGGTGGGGGTAGAAAGAAACTGAGGATATATTCCAATTCCACCATGCTTAGCACTCACTTGTCCAAGGTAATGAACTGCCAAGCATGTAGGAAATGAGATAACCAGTTTTGGAAAGGTGGGAAAGTGCCAGTGAGATCCAGGCCGAGTGGTTTGTTGTCGCTGACTTAATAGTCAATCGGCTACTTCTACACCTGAGGCCACCAAGATGAAGAGACTCTGTAGGAGAAATAACTCTGTAACCTTTGTCTTCTCTGGACCGATCTGCCTGACAGAAAGGGTACTATTGTCGCCTAGGCTGGTTTTGAGGATGACATTTTGTCTTCTTCAGCACTGGAGTATAGAGACCCAAGGACCTCAAAGCTGCTCTCAAGTCCTTTACCATATGCAAAACTTCATCTGGTTTAGACAAGAACAAAGCACAACCTTTGAAAGGGAGGTCCTCTGTTGTACGTCCCCAGGAATTGCAGAAGACTGCAACCAGGAGAATCTGTGCATAGTCACTACAATCACCCTGGCCCTGGCTGTGGAATCTGCCACATGCAAAGAAGCCTGTAGGGCTGACTGAGAAAGGAGGCATCCCTCAGCAATGAGCAACTAGAATTGCTCTCTGGAATCCTCTAGCAGCTTACTCGCAAACTGAGATCCCTCCCAGTTAGAAAATTTGTATCTTGACAACGGATCATTGTGATTGGCAATATGAAATTGTAAACTTGTCATTGACTAAGTTTTCCTACAAAAAAGGCAGAGCTTTTTGGCATCTTTATTCTTGGGAGAGTAACCCTGCCCCAGTAGCTCCTCTCATTTACTGCAGCCTCATCTAACAACCAGGTGTGGGATGTAAATAAAACTGTTCAAACCCTTGAGATGGAACCTGATATTTACATTTTGTTCTTTTGGGTACAGGTGAAATGGAGGAAATGGTTTGCCACATTGTTTTGGCCAGCTGCATAACAGCCTCATTCATGGACGGGGCAACCTTCCCTACCGTCATGGGATGCAGGATGTCAAATCAGCTTGTGGGTATTTTCCTCCACTAGCACCACTTGAATACTCAGGGAGGCCGTCGTTCTCCTTAGTAGTTCCTGATACACCTTGAAGTCATCCAGTACCAGAGAGGATGCCTCTGGCAAAAGGGCCTCCTCAGGTAATGAGAAGGAGGCATGCAGGGAGGGCAAAGGTAAAAGCTCCTGAGGCTGCTCTTGTGGTACCAGGACAGGTTGTGGCTCCAGAATAGCTGAGTGTGCTGAGTGTGTTGTAACAACTGCAACAAGTCTATCAGTACCAGCAGGAGAAGGCTTCATCTTGAAGATTGACTTGTATGAAGGATTAGCAAAGTAGATCTGGAGGCTCAAGGCATCCATTAGGGCCAGTGAGGCGGCTGGTATGGTATGGGCCCCACATATGTCTGACCCAAGCATCCCAATCCTTGACTGAAGTCTTCTCAAATCCATATCAGTTATGAGAATGGGATCAGGGGAAAGACCCAACCTTGAAGACTGATAAGGAGATCCAAGTATTCTTAGAGCCAGGGTGGAGCAGTACAGGGAGAGGTCCTCCACTGATATCTATATATTTGCATCAAGGACACAGCATTGGGGGAAGGAAGGATGGCTTTGTAGCTACCAATAATGCACAGCATGGAAGAGCTAGTACCAGCTCTGGAGATAGGATGCAGTACTAAGTCTGACGTTGGTGATGCCAGAGCAGACAATTCCAGTGCTGATGGTCTCAAACAGCTACACCAGGCCTAGCTGAGAGTCCTCAGCATGAAGCAAGGGTAATGGCAGTACCAAGAGGCACAGCAAATGCATCCAGTTGCAGCAGAAGCCTCGATCATAGATGGAAGACACATAGATGGAAGAGACATAGATGGAAGACATCTGCAGTAATCAGGGATGACTGCTCCATAGCAACTGAAGGGATAGCCAGTCTTAACAGACCCTGTAGGGGCACCAGAGTTGACGGCTCATGTCTGTCTGTATGAGCAGGTATAAGGGAGCAGTAAGCCAAAGGGCATGTTCTACCATCAGGACTAGACCACCTTTTATAGAGGAGTCCCCCAGACTGCGCACATTGAAGGACCTGATACACTTTGAAGGACCTGACACAGAGAATGCTCTGAAGTCCTGGGCCTTGAAGACGACGGGCTGGTGACAGGAATCTTACTTCAGCCCAGATCTGCTGACAATGCTTGAGGAGCACTTTGGGAGGGAGTCGTTAAAGAACTTGCCTTAGATGACAGAGGGGGTTCCAACACAGATTCTAGGTGGCTTCCAGCAGGAGGTAACAAAGACCTTCCTCCCTCAGTTTCTTTGTCCTGGGCTTGAAATCACAACAAATGGCATACCTGTCTCTAATGTGCTCCTCACCCAAACAATGGAGATTTCATGAACGAGGGTCGCTAACAGGCATAGGCCTTTTGCAACCCACAAGGTCTGAAGCCTGGTGACCTTGCCATAGGCTCCCCTGATAGTTGCCTGAGTTTAAAAAAAAAAAAAAAACCTACTAAAATTTATTTTTTAAATAAGAAGCATGACCAAATAGCTAGTGAGCCAAAGATTTGTCAGGATTTTGAATAACTGGAGTTCCTGAACCATGCATGATAAACCACTATGTCAATTCTGTGCCCCTTCCTGCCTAATAAGCCCAGGAATACATTAACAGATGGAATTGCTACTCAATGATGATGCAAATCTTACTGGATCATTGTGGGGGAGTAATAAATATGTGTATACGACAGCAAAGCAAAGTGCAGGATTCTAGAATTTTCAAAGATTGGAGTTCTGAACAGCAGGCGGGGCATGCTCCATTTGCAATGAACTACATTGACACTCATTGGCATTTCTCCCAAAGAGAAAGTTAAGGGGTGCCTTTAGTACAGTCTGTAAGTAGCATCATGGTCTAGCAGTGGAAGTTGAAGCTACATAGATTCAGACTGAAAATAAGATGTACATTTTTAACATAAATTAACCAACCATTGGAAAATTTTACCGAGGGTCATGGTTGCTTTTCCATCTCTGACAATTTTTAAAAGATGTGCTGTAGGAATTATTTTGGGGAAGTTCTATGATCTGTGTTATGCAGGAGGTCAAACTAGATGATCACAATGGTCCTTTCTGGCCTTGGAGTCTATGAAATGTGACTCTGGGCATTTTTGTCCTGGGTGATAAAGCCTTTTCCTTCCTACCCAAATCTTGAGATAAGCAGACTGAGTAATATAATCTGCAGGTGCAGGATGGTGGAATGCCTATTTGGAAGACAAAGCAACATGTAGGGGTTAGTTGGACAGCAACAACTCTTCAGTGAATAAAAATCGTATCGCAGACAGCATTTTGAATATATGAAACCAAAGGCAAAATTTTCAATTAACAGTAGAGTGTCAAGGGAGTCAGATTGATATTAACCAACATGCAGCACGGCAAATATTTCTCCCTATGTTTGCTAACACAGCTTGCAGTCAAATTAGCAATGCTCTGTGCACGTTTTCAAACTGATTTTAATGGGATATTAATTGTTGGGTCTTAAAGTGCCCTGTGTGTCCTGCTAGTAGTCATGACATAGTTGCAGGACTGCGAGACGAGCAGGACCTGGGGAAACAGACGCAATCCCTTACATTTGTGATTCCTTCCCAGGAGTCATGCGGTTGTTTTATTGACAATGGCTTGTTCGTCAGACGGAATTCCCCAGGGGGAGGCAGAACATATCCATGCGAGTATATCCTGGTGAAGAGCTGTGCTGAGAAGGTTACAGGATTTGAGAATGAGGGTTGGTTCCTGGCTGAGGATTCGTGGATGGTGCCGTATCTTCAGGACAGGGCTTTGGCCTTCCTGTTTTTCGTTCCAAGGAGATATGTGATGATATCAAATCATGAGAAAAATAGGGTCCACCAGAGTTGCCATTGGTCTAAGGCTTTTGCCCTATATAGATACTCCAGATTTTTATGATCAATGAATACGTGGACTAGATGGTGAGCTCCTTCCAGGTAGAGCTGCCATTATGCAAAGGCAGTCTTTATTGCCCGGAGTTCTTTGTCCAGTATTTCTTAGTTTAGTTTTGAGGGGGTAAGCATCCTTGAATAATAAGCACATGGGTGTAATACTTGTTCTGGACCAAGTCGACGGGAGAGGAGAGCCTTGATCTCTGTACTGGAGGCATCAGCTTCTACAAAGAAGGCTTGCATGACATTTGGTGGGCTAATATGGGCATGGTGGTGAAGGCATGTTTTAGTTGAATGCATGTTGGGCCTCAGGAGACAAGTGGAACTGGACATTTTTGCAGAGGAAAGTGGTGAGGGGCTTGATTGGTTTAAAAAAATTTGGGATGAATCGTTGATAAAAGTTAGTGATGGGCAACAAGCATCACAAGTCATGCACCAAATGGAGATTCAGCCACTCTTGGATGGCCTGGACTTTGCATGGGCCCATCTGGATCCTTTCTGGGGTAAGAATTCCGTGGAGGCCTGATCAGAGGAACACTTCTCGAGCTTGGCATAAAGGTCATGCTGTCACAATAAAGCTTCTGAACATGAATGGCATGCTGTCCAGGGTAGTTGGAGAAGACGAATGCGCCATCCAGATAAATTACTACATACTGGTCTAAAGTGTCTTAGAACACATCATTTATAAAATGTTGGAAGGTGGCCAAGGAATTGGTCACCCTGAAGCACATTACCAGATATTCATAGTGACCATATCAGGTTCGCAAGGCAGTTTTCCACTCATCCCCCACACGGTTGTACACCCCTAGAGGTCCAATTTAGTGAATACACAGGCAGCCCCCAGGGGTAGTGATTCCTGATGGTTATCTGATTCAATCCACGATAGTCTCTGGCTCTGCATTGACTACCATCTTTCTTCTTGATACAAAGAACTGGTGCGCTGGCCAGTGAGGTCGACGTGTGGATGAACCCTTGGACCAGGTTCTCCTAGAGGTATTCTCAGAAGACTTGTCAACTTGGGTTCTGACATAGCATAAATTCGTCCAAAATGTATTTTTGCTCCTGGCTGAAGTTCCATTGGCCAGTCACAGTCCTGAGGTGGAGACATGGTTTCTGCCTTCCTTTTCTCAAAAACAGCAAAGTAGTTTTGGTATTTCAAGAAGAGTTCTGATGCAACTTCAATGGAAGGTTCTGCCTGGATGGCTGCCCCCACCTGAACCCCTTGGATTTTGGACATTGGGGCAGGATTGTTGACAAAACTCCGATGGAAAACAGACTTTCTGCACTTGCCATCAAATGAGTGTGATATGAAGGTCAGCCAGGAAATACAAAGGATCGGGGGAAATGTGGGGAGTGGATCATGCTGAATTGTAACATTTTTCAGTGTCCCTGAATCACAGCCTCCAGGAGAGTTGTTTCTTCTGTTACTGGAGCAGAGGAAAAAGGGGAAACCATCAATAGTCTCTATGAGGTCAGGAGTGGCCTTGTGTTGCAGAGGAATCTGAAGGATCCAGGCCACCACTGCATTTATAAAGCAGTCAGCTGTGGCCGAGTCAATAAGGGCCGGTAGGACAGAATTTGCAGGGTCATCCCAGGTATGTACAACTGGACTTGCACCCATAAGCAGGGAACACCAAGCAGAGTTCAGGATGTGTTCCGGTCAAGACCAAGGAGTGGGGCAGCTCTCTTCTTCCAGGACTCAAGTTGATCCCCCTTAACATACCTTGGCCAGCTTGTTTCATACAGAGAAGCAGTGACCTAACTCACCACACTGCCAGCACCATCTCTGCTTTTAATGTAATCCCTACTTTATGAGGGTGAGCCATCCACAGTCCATATCCACCTGCTTTGGCTCAGTGGAAGGTATTAGTGAACAGTAATAGTATGTAGACTGGAGAGCTGCAGGATTCCCCTCTTCTCCTCCCTTCATTCCTATAATAAATTGTCTATACAGATGGTGAGATCCACAAAGGTATCCAGACTCATAGGTGTCTCTATCCAGGCCAATTCATCTTTAATTACTTCTCAAAGACCCCACTGAACTGATACAGCTGCACCACCTAGTTTCAATCTGTATCAGCGGTGAGGCAACAGAAACATGCTGCATAGGAGGCTATGGTTAGAGCTTTCTTAGGGAAGCCTCCACTATTCAAGTTTGGTTCAGATCATCAAACAGAACTGACAAGGCTTGGAGGAAGGCCTCTCAGTTTGACAGCATCAGGCTCTCGCACTCCAGGAAGGGGGAGGGCCATTCTAGTGCTTCTCCTGACAGAAGGATGATAACCAGGCTCACCTTTGCATGATCAGTAATATAGGACTGAGGAGAGGAACAGGAGGCGACACTGGGTTAATAAAAGCCCAGAATCACCGGCAAGTATTGTCAAACCATTCAGGCAAATGTAACGGGGAACAGGGCTCCATGGGCAGTGAATGGAGTGCAGCATTTTCTCCACACAGCTGTCTTACTTGCTCCTGCAATAGCTGGATGACATGGGCCTGTAGGGTTGGTTGTCGACCTGAAAGCTGCAGTTGGGGAGCTGGATCCCTTCTGCCATCACCGGGACCACTTCTTTTGCCTATGTGGTCCACGCAAACTGTCATGAATGGGAAGTGGGTGGTTAGAACAAGAGTTGGAAGCCAGGAGGCTGGCAGGTTCAGGTTACCACGAAGTCAGAGTCAGGCAGCAGGGGAGGAGCAGGTAGCGCAGGGAAAGCAGTCCTAAGCAGGGGAAACCCAGTTGCATGGATGACTCCATGTTCCTCTGCTTGGTTGAAATAGACCCCAGGGAACAAATCAAGACCCCTGGAATTCCACCAGTCAGATCCCAGGACTGCACTTCTCTGTCAGAGTTGTGCTTTGAGTTCTGGTGACTTAACAGGTCACTGGGCGGCAGTTTGGAATATACTGCATCCTCAGAGCCTGTGGACCAGGGTTCGTGATCCATGACTCCTGACACAAAGTAAGAGTCAATTCACTTAACTGTTTGCCTGATAGATACCATATAATACAAGTGCAGGGATAAGAGCAGTCATTTCTTATTCTTTTAAATAAAAAATAAAACAAACAGTTCCCACAGGAACAGTCTGTCCTTCCCACGCATACCACTTTCATTCCCTTATCCTTCTTCTATTTGCACATACTTTGCTTTACATTGCTTAGAGGGATTTCACAGAAACAGAATGGATCCAGTCAGGATGTTTACATACATTAAGCAAACTGACTGAAGTAGAATTATTACTTCTGCGCTTTAATCCAGCAAATGGGTCAGCAGACAAAACATAACAAATACTTTGGTAGAATCCTTGATGAAGTTTCTTGCAATAAAGTTATTTACATTGTGTTATGAAGTCTACCTTCTGCACCTGCTTGTCCCTTATTTTGGGTTTGACCAAGTAGCATGGATCAGAACAGCTACTCTGTCTACCTAGTCAGGCATTTCCATCCGGATCAAGAACAGCAGCAAGCCAAAAGGCTCCTCCTACCCACCCAAAGGGAAATGCCAAGGCTTGAGAACTGCAAGAAAATCAAACCAGGAGTGACAGGAATGGAATCAGCAACTGTTGCTGCTCATGCTGTAATGGTGAAAAGAGGAAGGAAAATGCCAGACACAGAAGGGCCTGAGGGCAGACCAAGGGAGAAGAGATGTATCTGCCTTTTAAAAATGCTAACATATCATTTATTCCCCAAGCCTCAACCCTACAGGGGTTAGCCCCTATTATTACACTTTACAATAAAAACCTGCTATTTTCTGGAAAAAAAAGTGTCCCTTATCACCAGATTCCTCCTCCTAAATCAGCTCAGCTGCTGACTGCACAGCAGTGTTGCAATACTGAATGACTCCTCCCAAAGAGATCTTCCAATCCCAGCAATTTATCTCCAGGTCCAGCTCCTCATCTGATCTGCCCAGCTCACAGATAGAGGTTTCCTAATCATCATCACTCCAAGTTACACACCACAAGGCACTACCATGTTATCTAACAGGACATTAGGCTGCATGAAAGGGCAAGTCCTCAGGATTCAGCCCAGCTCCTCATAAAATTGGCATGTTTTACCAATCAGAACCAGGATTGATTGCGCTGTAGCTGCATACCCAAACAATCCAAATCAAATATGTATGCTGATGAATGGACTAGTCCAATACTAGAAGATATATAGGTCATGAGTACTAGGCCAAGAGATTTCCTCTCTGCAGCCTTCCCCAAGAGCCTTGCTAAGGAACTTCAAGACTGATATGCAGTACTTCTCTGTACAGCCTCGCTAGCAGAGAAACCACCAATTTTATTGTGGAAATAAACTGATTATTTGAAGACCAGACCAGTGCTTGATAGGAACTAGAATGTCTTGGAATCTTAGTACAATAGAACCTCAGAGTTACGAACACCAAAGATACGAACTGACCAGTCAACCATGCTCCTCATTTGGAACTGAAAGTATGCAATCAGGAGGCAGCAGAGACAAAAATAAAAAAGCCATAGGGTACAGTAGTGTGTTAAACATAAACTACTAAAAAAATAAAGGGAAAGCAGCATTTTTCTTCTGCATAGTAAAGTTTTAAAGCTGTATTAAGTCAGTTTAATTGTAAACTTTTGATACAACAACCGTAACATTTTATTGAAAGTTACCAATATTTCTGAGTTATGAACGACCTCCATCCCCGAGGTGTTTGTAACTGAGGTTCTACTGTACATTAATCCCCTATGCTACCTCCACCCTCTCCACACACTACAGCCTTGATTCTGAGCTGCATCCAACCTGCAAGGAGGCAGAGGGCAAAGGTGGCTATATACAGAATCACTTCATCCATCCCTCGTATAAAACCTGGCTGTTTAAATAGGCTACTTGTCTTTGCATTTACTGGGGGAGAAAGTAGCTAATCAGGCACAAGTATTTTTCAAAATTACTGCCGCATTCAATTTCTCTCTATTAGAACAGGAGTTCTACCTAACAGCAGGTAATTGTGTAAAGGAGTTTCATGAGAGATCACTTATATGGCATGGTATAGATAATGAAACAGTTGGAGAACCAGCTTATTAGAACTTGCTCTTCAGCCTTTAGTTTAAGGCACCAGGTTCAACTAGTCTGACATAATTACAGTTAGTAATCAGGCCACGGTTTGTCACTTTCAATCCTCCCATCTGTGCCAAGGAAGCACTTGTTGGTAAAGTTTTTTTTAAACATATCCTATTGTACATTAAACTTCTGATTTTTTAAGCATTGCTTGTTAATACAACTGCTTTGTAGCCCCCCAAAATGTTGCTGTGCTTCTATTACTAATTACTAATGTTAACTTGGTCACAAGTAAAGTCACCAAGTATGAAAAAAGGAGTTTTAATTTTTAATCGTTAATTCCTGGTAGTTGCATCAGGTGGTGCACTGTATCAATTAACATACACAGAAGCAAGTTACATAGAAAAGAAAGCTACTACATTACATTATGTGAGAATGATTTCAAGAAATGTCACCTAGGCATACAACGAGGAGGGATAAGGAGACGGTGGTTTGAGTTATGTCTTTTGCAACTGCGAATTGAAAACCTGATTTGTAGCATGACTACAAAGGAGGGAGTGGGTAAAGCTGACAGACTACTTCTTGGCAAAAGAAAAGGAGGGTAGAATATAAATAGCTGAGGTGAGGAGCTCATTGCCTGTCCTGAACTTTACACCAGTTAACCAATTACAGATGCTCACAGTTTCTTTAGATTTCTAAAGCTACCAAGAAAAACAGTAGAAATTACTTAACAGTTGTACATGTGCATCTTGGGCTAAATCTATAGCAACACAAATACCAATCACGCACAATGACTTTATTTCTCCTTCATGTGATGTATTTGAACACACAGATTTCCTACAGTGCAACCAGCTGGCATTAGAAACTTAGGTTTCCTTTTTAAGTGTACATATGAAAAGACATATGAGCAAAAAATGTCAGTTTATAATTTTTATTAATACTTTTCAGAGGTAACTGCCAAACAAGAGGATAAACTGACTTCATATGCTACAAATGTGATTCAAAAAGGATGCCTTTGCTCACGACTGGCAGAAACAAATTGAAAAATCAAGTATGAAAAGAACATTAACATTACTAGCTTAGGTATTGACGGTCTCCTGTCAAACACGGGAGGCAGAAATAGAAAACTAAGCCATTTTGTTGATACATGTATCCACAAAAATGCTCTAGCTAAATTATTCATCACATATTTAGTACCACTTAACAGTGGGAAATTCCAATTCATGGTGCTCAATGGTTTAAACGTTTTTATCCCTGCAATTTTAATTCCTTTAAAAGAAAGGCTTGTCATGATGTAATTCTTGCTGCAATCCTAGTATGTGATAACGATGTCACCATTATGGAGCTTTAAAGAGTCTCTGTAGACTACTTTTTTCTGACCAGCCAACAGTATTGCCTGAAATATTGAAACAGCAACATGCTTAGAAGCTAAAGTTCTGTACAATTAGAGAAGCTCCTTCTAATAAGGGATTAACGTGACATTTGTCCTGAGCCAACCTGTTTACAACAAGATGAAGAGGACAAATAAAACCCTAAAATAACTCTCCTAGAAATGCATAATTAACTTCCACAATGCCACTGGACACTCGAGATTTTATTGGTGGGGTGCAAAACCCATTTAAAAATCAAATTGACACAGCCAATTTTCATAGCGGTAAGGAAAATAATGATTTTATAATCTATATGTACACCTTTTAGAGTGTGTCTTTTCAAGATGCTATTAGAGAAGAATGCCTAATATCAAAAGGTACTGGTGCCCCATTTAGAATATGTAGTTGGTTAAGAGAAGAACCAACTCTTGAGCAACAGAAGCAATCAGCCCAGGCAATAACTTTAGAGCAGAAGCATGGAGAGAATAAAAACCCTGTAAGTCCTGCAGACATCCATCACAGAAGTGTTTTTCAAGTGGCATGTAGTTTCAATCAGAAGCATTCCAAAGGCATATGTAATCATACAGATAGTGTGTTTAATAACTTATGTTATCAACTTACAAAAATCTATTAACATAATTTTTATGAGCTCCTGATTTGTTATTCCTGTCCCCTTCACTTCAATTCTTCACCAACTGTCCCCCCAAACAGCATGATGCCCCCTCTCCTGGAAAATACCTTTCATTAAACTGTCACTGATAGCAATTCCTGTTATAGTAAAGATCAAAACATCAGAAATAAATTCTGTGGATTTTCAGATTATGTATCTGCTTTGATTTCATCAGCTCTATGCATTTAGCTCTGGTAAAGTTAGGGATCTGTGAAACAATCTAGTGTATTTTCTTTTGGCAGGTTTTTAATGCATTTGCTCCCATGCCCTCTTGCTTCTCCATCCACGTAATGGGCAATTCATGTGAGCTTCGGAATCCTTGCTTGAAGTACAATGAACAAACTCAAAAGATATACAAAATTAGTTGCTATCAGATTCTTCATTATATCCTTGCCATACTCAAAACTAGTCTGGTGCGCTAACAACATGATTAGGGCTATGTGATTACTTAGATAGAAAATATAACTGTTTTGGAAGATTGCTTTCTTTGTGCTTTTACTGCAACAATAGGTTAAGACTTCTGTGACTGTCATATTTTAAAGACGCCAGAGTATCCTCACAGAGCTGCTGCCTAAATCCTCTATGTTTTTCCTCTAGTTGAAGAAGAGAGTGGACAGAGTAGATTTAGCCCAGTGGAGGTAGGAAACAATCAGCAGACCTTCTAAAAAATAAGGGGTTTTAAGTCTGAAGATGAAATTTGGGGACTTCATGTCACTGGTAGCAACAGGAGACTCTAACCATCAATAGCCTGCATCATATCAATCCTTTTAGGAGTGCTGTATCACTCCTATCTGGGTCATAATAATAGTTGATACAAAACCTCATGAAGTCCTTTGGACAAAAAGTGGACTGGGGGTTGAGGGGGAAGACTGATATGTCCATCAGCCAGCTGTTGACAATGGGACAGGGAGGGAGCGAGCACTTTTGAAATCATCTTTGGCTCTTCCTAAGTAACAAGGACCTGTTACAGACCAGAGAAACAATACAATGTAAAACAGAAGAAATTGGTATATGCAAACAAGCACAGTTCTTAAAACAGGAAGGAGGAAAAGTAACCTTAAGTTTAAAGGGTGATTAGAGATAAAAAGGAAACCAAGAGTGAGACACCACTACTTAATATCTATCACAAACATTTCTAGTGTGCCTAGCACTATAGTATCTAAGCACCAAAGATTCAGGCTATTTGTGCAGTAATTTATATGTCATCTGCAGCAATATGTCTACAAGAAGCAATATCATTGTCAAATTCCTACCTGGCAAATATAAGTTTACCCTTCCCCTCGCTCACCTCGATTTTTTTTTTTTTTTTTAGGTCTGGTGATCATGCAGACATTTAACTGTATTAATAATGTAACTGTAGCTTAGAAATGAACTGCTCAATATGCTGGTAATGCTGATCAAGTTTATTAGCTTGGATGACTAAAACAGTTATTGAACTGTTTCCCAGCACACAACCCTATGGTAAACTGAGGCAGAGTAGAAGATGGATTAGCCAGAAATTTCAAAGTGATTTTATAACGACTGGATTTGTTTACCACTTTTGTCCTGCCCTTACACTCAAAGACAGTAAGGCAATTCAGAACTATAATACAATTCTTGGACTTAAAAGAACATTGTACACAGCAAAAAAGACTTACAAAAAGTATTTTACAATGCAACAAAGATCCAACATAAGATCTGAGGCAAGAGCTAACAGTCATACCTTGGAGTTCAGTTATATTTTTGAAAAGTTTTCTATATGAAATTTTTAAAATTAAATAAGTGCAGTAGATACGTGTCATGGTATACAGTATCCATTGTATTCAGCATGTCTTGCATTCATTACAGCCATATTATTTTAGATTTGTCATCCTGCTGCTACTTTGCCAAACTGTCAAACTAACTGCCCTGTGGCCAGTCTATTTTAGAAGAGACAACAGCCATCCTGTATTTTCTACTGATTAAAGCAAGCTGTGGCCATATATAGCTCTTTAATCCAAATTACATTAAAAAAAAAAAAAAAACCACAGACACTGAGCTGCTACTAAATCTTTCTTTCTCAAGGTTTTAGACAGACTTTGTTTAAGTTCAGTAGAACACAGCTTAATAGTGCCAGCTACTTCAGTGTTAAGTGTCAATTAGCAGCACACAGGCAGATATGTTTAACTGGATTTTTCAGAGTTGCATGTTTTTCATGCTGGAGACCTTCCATCTGGACAATGGATATTTAAACATAATATACAACAATTTGTTTTGACAGGTGTGTGGGGTTTTTTTATTAGTACTCAATGTAAGCTTTATGTTTTCTTAATAATTTTGTAGCTCATAACACTGAATTACTATAACACTGCAGTTATGTAAACTTCTGCTTGACTTCTCAAATGTGTGGTTTTTAATGTAGCTTCTAAACTTCCCTGAAAAATCTGATGCAACCTTAAGGCAGAGCACGATTCTGGAGTTTAAAAGTGTTATTTTTACTAAAGTTCACAATTACTTTAAAGCCTTCAAATTCTCTTTTTTCCTGGGAGGAGACAGTGCTATTGGTCATATTCCTTAAGGTTTCTAACAGCTGATCTCAGATACGAAAGTTGTTTGATGTCTTATAGCCTTTTACTTTTTAAATGCTTTTTTCATATTCAAATGCTGAAGTCTGCCTTATTATGCTTTTTTCTTGAGCAGGCAGAAAAAGAAACTTGACAGTTAGTCGTCCTAATCCTCCTGAAATTCTGCAAGAATCTTTCGCGAAGTAATGTTAATAATATCCATTAAGAGAAGCAGCTCTAGAATTTTGCAGTGTGTTGTAACCCTCAGTCTTGGGAATGATTTAACAAATGTTTATTTGTAACACTACTGCAATACAAAAAGGAATACTCATACAGTTTGTGCCATCCCACCTCTAGTTTAAAAAAAGGGGAGGGGGGTGCTTGCTCAGATTATGCAGAGTCTCTCAGATGATTGTTTCTTTGGATATCCTTGTGCTGAGCTGAAAGAGAATGCACGCTTGTAAATGTTACTCCTTTCAAATATTGAGGATACCTTGTGTCTGGTCATTTTTTGTTATAAAAAATATATACGTAGATAAAGTATCCTGCCTGGGCATGGCTAATCTTCTGTAATGTTTATTCATTAGAATTTATGGTTTGTCTTCTCAGCTTGGGTGCTTGGCTAGAGTTAGAGAGGGAGTCAGTACTCCGAACAGCTCCACCGTCTGACCATATATTGTGAAGCTAAAGAGGGTTTTTAAAAAAAAAAAAAAAAAAGAGCCAGTGGAGCCTCTGTGTTTGAAAATGAGGAGGAATAACCCAGCTATACTGTATCACGATGCACCACATGCCCACTTCCAAGATGGAAAAGTTACATATGTGTAAGTAAATTTTACTTTTGTCACTCTGTTCCAACCCTACAGAATTTACTTTTCTTCTCCACTCCGCCCCACGGACAGCGGAAGATATGGGGCACAATCTCCCTATCTACTGCTCTCCACTGTAGTGCTGCAGTGAGACAGGGAGACATCAGAAGGGGTCAAACAAAACAAGCAGCAGGATAAATAGGCTAAAGCAGTCTCAAATCTCTCCAGACTACTGTACCCCTTTCAGGAGTCTAGTTTGCCTTGCGTACCTACCCCCAAGTTTCTCCTCACTTAAAAAGTGCTTCCTTACAAAATCAGACATAAAAATTCAGAAGTGTGACAGCACACTATTACTGAAAAATTGCTTACTTTCTCATTTTACCATATAATTAAAAAATAAATCAATTGGAATATAAATATTGTACTTACATTTCAGTGTATTGTATATAGAGCAATATAAACAAGTCATTGTCTGTATGAAATTTTAGTTTGTACTGACTTTGGTAATGCTTTTTACGTAGCCTCTTATAAAACCAGGCAAGTATCTAGATGAGTTAATGTACCCTCTGGAAAACTTCTGTGTACCCCCAGGGGTATGCGTACCCGTGGTTAAGAACCACTGGGCTAAAGCACAACCTTGAGACCAGCCTCCACTGATACGAGTTCAGCACTACAAGTGAGAAAAAGTCCAAGTTTCTCCAGTTAAGCAGGGCCTGAAACTCACTACAAAAATTCTGCACCAGTCCAACCCAAGTCAGGAGCATTAGCGAAAGCATTCCCACATACTTCCCCTCGCGGGAAAAAGCTCAAGTGGCACTTGTTTCTCTCTCAGCATCCAGGCCCTAAAAACCTCTCTTTCCCACAGTGACTTGTTTCTCGCTTCTCCGACCCACTGGGGAGGGAATCCCAGCAGCGGTTATTCTCTCTCCCATCACTTTTCTGGGTTAGGGCTAAGCAAGCAAGTTACTTGTGCCTGCCTTCCTATGAGTATAAAGAAGAGAAATCCTACATGTAGGATTCTACCGCTACACTTTAAATTATTGTGGAGAACAAGGATTATAACCAGACTCTAAAGTATCTGCTACTGCATCCAGCCAATGGATAAATTGGCATGCTTTTTGCTTAATTGTTTAGCTAAATGCAATCGGTGTCCGTCCACATTTAAGTTATCATTGTGCTCTGGTGGTCACTTCAACAAAACGAATGGAGCTGTTCACTCTTTAGCTAGGTCTACGAGCTAGGGTTGCAATTCCCTTGCTCGTGTACACATTCACACTAGCTCTCATCAAGCTAGCATAAGTACAAGTAGCAGTGTAGCCACGGTAGCACGGATAGTGGCAGGAGAGGCATGGGTGAGCCACGCTGAGTACAATACCCACATGATTCAGGAGCAAATATGTGTACATGAGCAATGGAATCACACTCCTAGATGCCAGTGTAAATGCCACCTCTCAGAGCCAATCCATATAGCATGTTTTATCACGCACCAACATGCTCATACCCTGCTCCACTTGGACATGTTACACCAACATCCCCTGAAAAAGGCAAAATTTGCTATGTAGATGAACTCTTAGAACTAGAGACATAGATTCATTGAACAGGCCAAGCTGTGTTTAGCACAAGTCTGGGGCCTAAGAGACGTGTCCGTAAGCCACTTTTACAGCTCACCACTCAGTCCTTAAAAGTGAATGTCTATGGCCATAAAAGGTCATTGTAGCAGCCAGACACTTCTTGACCACACTCCTTTTCGCATGGGCACATTTCCTACATAAAGGCCAATGGGAGGTGGCATAGGTGCCCACAGATCCCGCTATAGAAAGGGAATCTCCAAGTAACTAGTTAAGTTGGCTTTAAGTCTTCTTTGTAATGCCAGGGCAGCACAGAGTAAACTTAATGGTAGGCAAATCTGGCCCACTGTTCTAAGCTCTGTCTGGGCAATAGAAAAACACTTCAAGGTTTAAGTGTATCTTTCCAAGTGAGATAACATTTTTTTAAAATGAAAATCTATCTAATTTCTAAAGATTACCCAACTTCTCTTCTCAGAGAAGTGCTTAAACTATCCCTTCAATATTATATTTTCCATTTTTCATATAGGAGTGTCCAATGTTAAGGTCCCTTGCAGTCCTATGATTCTATGTTTTATGGAAGACAGTATACAGCATGTTCTCTTACAAGTTCACATATATACAGATGTCTTATGCAGATGTATACTTTCATCTACAGATCTCTTTTCCAAGTTGTTACACTAGTGAAATCACAACCTAAAAGAAGACCAAATTCCGAATGCTTGGACTTCCAAGCACCAGCTGCTGTGTCCTGGAGTCTTACACTTGAGTTCTGGAGTGCTACACATACTTTCCAATATTAATGTAGTTTTTAATCCAGCCATCTAGCTTCTTGAAAGCCTCTAAAGGACAGGCTTCAATACCATAAAAACATCAGCTTCAGGAACATATAATTATTATGTTTTTGAGATAACAGCTAAAATACTAAGCGTTTGCTCACTATTTAGCAGCACCAGAAGAAGTATCGCCTTTTATATGCCTGCTTCCAAACCATGTCAAGGAAGAGACTGGGGCATATAGGAGCAAAGTTGTGAGGAACTGGTGCCTGGTATCTTCCTGCTTCCTGCATATATGGCACCCGAAGAAAATCTTGCATTAGATTTACCCTGGACTAGAGTAGGGAGAAGACATCTGCATTTTATACCTGGTCCTTAAAGTAGAACTTTCTCCTGTCAAAGCCTATTTAAGTTAGAATAGGAGGATGCTTCCTGTTAGTTAAAAAAAAAAAAAAAAAAGACACCATATGCTGGGCTAATAATTTAGAGATGCAATAGAGCATCGTCAAGTTACTAGGAAATTAAACGCAACAAACTATGTTCACACAGTATTAATGACACACAGTTTATTATTAAAAAGAGTCAGGAAACTTAACTTCTGACTCGAATCCTACAGCACTACAAGTCTGTCACATTCCACAAATAGTTATAGTTCACACCCCAAAGACTTTCCAACATACTTCTCTGGAAATTAACTATTTACATTTGGGAAATAGCTGCAAACACATATCTAAGGTGGCCACTGTGTATTTAATTTAGGCAGGCTGCATATCACTCCCTTCAAGCTGGTAAGTACTCAAGTCCTGCATGTCTTCCTTCTTATTTTTGAGAAGGGGACATCTTCATCCACCCTGTTGAACAGAGAGGTGAAGCAGACTGGGCAGGAGAAAAATCCACAAACTTTTGCTGTTATTATCTAGATTATAGACTTTCATCAGTACTGGGTTTATAGAACAGCAACACAACTGTTTATGTTGCTATCAACCTATCTTTGCAACTGTAAAATAAATTCCAGGTACTTATTTATAGAAAGCAGCAGAAGTTGTGGAGATGGATTCAGGATAAAGAATATGCAAGTGGGGAAAGTAATTCTAATATCAACATAACTCCATTTTTAAAGTTTGCAGTTGATTCTCTGTAACCCTGAGTTAATTTTTGCAAGCTTTTTTCCCCTTTTAGATTTAAAGCCTCTCAGTGATTGATAGGTGCCTTTGCATCCTTTAACAAAAAACAAAAATCTCTTTCACAACGTTTATGGGCATGTATCACAGCTTTAGATAACATTTTCTCATCCTTACGTATGAAAAGTAAGTTTTATACACAGACCCCAATATTATGAATTTTGAGACTATTAACATCCACCATTTTCTCAATAAAAAGTTTGTGGGCAAATAGGAAAATGATTGTGTTGTTTGCTCTTCACTGACATATTTACAGTCTAACTCCTACAAACTGTTGAAGCAGCAATCCCCATGCTTGTCAAACTAAGCCCTGGTCTACACTAGGAGTTGAGGTCGAATTTTGCAGCGTTAAATTGATTTAACCCTGCACCTGTCCACACAACGACGCCCTTTTTTTCGACTTAAAGGGCTCTTAAAATCAATTTCCTTACTCCACCCCTGACAAGGGGATTAGCGCTGAAATCGGCCTTGCTGGGTCGAATTTGGGGTACTGTGGATGCAATTAGACGGTATTGGCCTCCGGAAGCTATCCCAGAGTGCTCCATTGTGATCACTCTGGACAGCACTCTCAACTCAGATGCACTGGCCAGGTAAACAAGAAAAGGCCCGCGAACTTTTGAATTTCAATTTCCTGTTTGGCCAGCGTGGCAAGCTGCAGGTGACCATGCAGAACTCATCAGCAGAGGTGACCATGATGGAGTCCCAGAATCGCAAAAGAGCTCCAGCATGGACCGAACGGGAGGTACGGGATCTGATCACTGTATGGGGAGAGGAATCCGTGCTATCAGAACTCTGTTCCAAAAGACGAAATGCCAAAACATTTCAAAAAATCTCCGAGGCCATGAGGGACAGAGGCTACAGCATGGACGCAACACAGTGCTGCGTGAAACTTAAGCTCAGACAGAAAGCATACCAGAAAACCAGAGAGGCGAACGGCCGCTCCGGGTCCGAGCCCCAAACGTGCCGCTTCTATGATGAGCTGCATGCCATTTTAGGGGGTTCAGCCACCACTACCCCAGTCATGTTGTTTGACTCCTTCAATGGAGATGGAGGCAACACGGCAGCAGGTTTTGGGGACGAGGAAGATGATGATGAGGAGGTTGTAGATAGCTCACAGCAAGCAAGCGGAGAAACCGGTTTTCCCGACAGCCAGGAACTGTTTCTCACCCTGGACCTGGAGCCAGTACCCCCCGAACCCACCCAAGGCTGCCTCCTGGACCCACCAGGCGGAGAAGGGATCTCTGGTGAGTGTACTTTTTAAAATACTATACATGGTTTAAAAGCAAGCACTTTTAATGATTAATTTGCCCTGGCATTCGTGGCTCTCCTGGATATACTCCCAAAGCCTTTGCAAAAGGTTTCTGGGGAGGGCAGTCTTATTCCATCCACCATGGTAGGACACTTTACCACTCCAGGCCAGTAGCACATACTCGGGAATCATTGTAGAACAAAGCATTGCAGTGTATGTTTGCTAGCGTTCAAACAACATCCGTTCTTTATCTCTCTGTGTTATCCTCAGGAGAGTGATATCATTCATGGTCACCTGGTTGAAATAGGGTGCTTTTCTTAAGGGGACATTCAGAGGTGCCCATTCCTGCTGGGCTGTTTGCCTGTGGCTGAACAGAAATGTTCCCCGCTGTTAGCCATGGGGAGGGGAAAGGGGCAGGGGCTAGCCACGTGCTGGGGGGAGGCAAAATGCGACCTTGGAACGAAAGCACATGTGCTATGTATGTAATGTTAACAGCAAGGTTTACCGTGAAAGGGTGTACCCATTGTTCTATAAAATGGGTCTTTTTAAATACCACTGTCCCTTTTTTTTTTCCTCCACCAGCTGCATGCGTTTTAAGGATCACAGGATCTTCTCCTTCCCAGAGGCTAGTGAAGATTAGAAGGCGAAAAAAAACGCACTCGCGATGAAATGTTCTCTGAGCTCATGCTGTCCCTCCCACACTGACAGAGCACAGACGAATGCGTGGAGGCAGACAATGTCAGAGTGCAGGAAAGCACAAAATGACTGGGAGGAGAGGTGGCGGGCTGAAGAGAGTAAGTGACGGGCTGAAGAGAGGGCTGAAGCTGAAAGGTGGCGGCAGCGTGATGAGAGGAGGCAGGATTCAATGCTGAGGCTGCTGGTGGATCAAACTCATATGCTGCAGCGTATGGTTGAGCTGCAGGAAAGGCAGCAGGAGCACAGACTGCCGCTACAGCCCCTGTGTAACCAACCGCCCTCCTCCCCAAGCTCCATAGCCTCCTCACCCAGATGCTCAAGAACACGGTGGGGGGGCATCCGGCCTCCCAGCCACTCCACCCCAGAGGATTGCCCAAGCAACAGAGGGCTGGCATTCAATAAGTTTTAAACTTTTAAAGTGCTGTGTGGCCTTGTCCTTCCCTCCTCCACCACCCCTCCTGGTGCTTCTCTCCTCCATCACCCCTCCCAGGCTAACTTGGTAGTTATCCCCTTATTTGTGTGATGAATTAATAAAGAATGCATGAATGTGAAGCAACAATGACTTTATTGCCTCTGCAAGCAGTGATTGAAGGGAGGAGGGGGAGGGTGGTTAGCTTACAGGGAAGTAGAGTGAACCAAGGGGCAGGGAGTTTCATCCAGGAGAAACAAACAGAACTTTCACACCGTAGCCTGGCCAGTCATGAAACTGGTTTTCAAAACTTCTCTGATGCGCACCACACCCTCCGGTGCTCTTCTAACCGCCCTGGTGTCTGGCTGTGCGTAACCAGCAGCCAGGCGATTTGCCTCAACCTCCCACCCTGCCATAAACGTCTCCCCCTTACTCTCACAGATACTGTGGAGCGCACAGCAAGCAGAAATAACAGTGGGAATATTGGTTTCGCTGAGGTCTAACCGAGTCAATAAACTGCACCAGCGCGCTTTTAAACGTCCAAATGCACATTGTACCACCATTCTGCACTTGCTCAGCCTATAGTTGAACAGCTCCTGACTACTGTCCAGGCTGCCTGTGTATGGCTTCATGAGCCGTGGCATTAAAGGGTAGGCTGGGTCCCCAAGGATAACTATAGGCATTTCAACATCCTCAACGGTTATCTTCTGGTCTAGGAATAAAGTCCCTTCCTGCAGCTTTTGAAACAGAGTTCCTGAAGATGCGAACGTCATGTACCTTTCCCGGCCATCCCACGTTGATGTTTGTGAAATGTCCCTTGTGATCCACCAGTGCTTGCATCACTATTGAAAAGTACCCCTTGCGGTTTATGTACTCGCCAGCTTGGTGCTCCAGTACCAAGATAGGGATATGGGTTCCGTCTATGGCCCCACCACAGTTAGGGAATCCCATTGCAGCAAAGCCATCCACTATGACCTGCACATTTCCCAGGGTCACTACCCTTGATATCAGCAGATCTTTGATTGCGTTGGCTATTTGCATCACAGCAGCCCCCACAGTAGATCTGCCCACTCCAAATCGATTACCGACTGACCGGTAGCTGTCTGGCGTTGCAAGCTTCCATAGGGCTATTGCCACTCACTTCTCAACTGAGAGGGCTGTTCTCATCTTGGTATTCTTGCGCCTCAGGTCAGGGGAAAGCAAGTCACAAAGTTCCATGAAAGTGCCCTTACGCATGCGAAAGTTTCGCAGCCACTGGGAATCATCCCAGACCTGCAACACTATGAGGTCCCACCAGTCTGTGCTTGTTTCCTGAGCCCAGAATCAGCGTTCCACATGAACCTGCCCCATTAGCACCATGATGCCCACATTGGCAGGGTCCGTGCTTTGAGAGAAGTCTGTGTCCATGTCCTCATCGCTCACAGCACCACGCTGACGTCGCCTACTCGCCCGGTATCGCTTTGCCAGGTTCTGGTGCTGCATATACTGCTGGATAATGCGTGTAGTGTTTCATGTGCTCCTAATTGCCAAAGTGATCTGAGCGGGCTCCATGCTTGCCATGGTATGGTGTCTGCACAGAAAAAAGGCACGGAACAATTGTCTGCCGTTGCCCTGACGGAGGGAGGGGCGACTGACAACATGGCTTACAGGGTTGGCTTAAAGGGAATTAAAATCAACAAAGGGGGTGGCTTTGCGAGAAACTGAATGGCCCCCTCAAGGATAGAACTCAAAACCTCAAGGACAGAACTCAAAACTGTGTTTAGCAGGCCGTTGGATTTCACAGAGGGAGGGAGGAGAAAATGAATACAAAACGAATCTGGTCTATTTCTTGTTTTGAGCCACTTCATCTATCTTTATAGATCTTGCTGGCAGCAGACTGTGCAGTACGACTGCTAGCCATCGTTATCTCCTGGGTGCTCGGCGTAAGACGGTGCAATATGACTACTGGCCATCGTCTTCTGCTAGCTGCCGATTAAAAGACAGTGTACTGCCCGTAGGACTGAATCGCCACGAGACAAAACAAGGGAAATAACCTGGCTGAGTCACTCCCATGTTTGCCCAGGTGCCCAGTTAAAAGAGCACCCAGGACTACATCGACGATGGCTACCAGTCATACTGCACTGTCTGCTGCCAAAAGGCAATAAACTGCTGCTGTGTAGCAATGCAGTACCACATCTGCCAACACAAAGGAGACATACGGTGACAGTGAGCTGAGCGGGCTCCATGCTTGCCGTGGTATGGTGTCTGCACAGGTAACTCAAGAAAAAAGGCGCAAAACGATTGTCTGCCCTTGCTTTCTCGGAGGGAGGGAGGGAACGGGGGCCTGACGATATGTACCCAGAACCACCCGCGACAATGTTTTAGCCCCATCAGGCACTGGGATTTCTACCCAGAATTTAAATGTGCGGCGAAGACTGCGGGAACTGTGGGATAGCCACCCACAGTGCAACGCTCCAGAAGTCGACGGTTGCCTCGGTACTGTGGACACACTCCGCTGACTACATGCACTTAGAGCATTTGTGTGGGGACACACACAATCAACTGTATAAAAACGCTTTCTACAAAACTCACTTCTATAAATTCGACCTAATTTTCATAGTGTAGAGATACCCTAAGCAATGGGGTGGGGGTGGAATGAAGAGAATGGAAGACAAAAAGGGCACATTAGACTCTCCTATTAAAAACAAAAACAAAACAAAAAACAAACACTCATATGCATCTAACAACTTTTCAATTGCTTTATTATACAAACATCTTCCCTTCTCCTCCTCCCCCAATTTTGGTCAGACATAGGTCCAGAGAGATTACGCATTGTATTCAGCAAAAACAACGAGTCCTTGTGGCACCTTAGAGACTAACAAATTTATTTTAGTCTAAGGTGCCACAAGGACTCCTCGTTGTTTTTGCTGATAGAGACTAACACGGCTACCACTCTGAAACCTGTCATCGTATTCAGAGATTTCATAGTTTTCCTACTATTGCATTTTCAATGGGCAAAGATTTATTTTTCCACTTCAAGATTTATAGGGCTACCTGGATTTTCTTCAACTTTCACAAGATTCTTTGGTGGAGAACATACATTGAAAACTTCAGATCAACAGAAGCATTTGGAATTGTGTGCCACTGAATGCAGGATTCATCGAATGAAACTGTTTTGCAAACTTTAGCCTTCACTAACAAATAAGTCCAAAAACTCTGAAGTGCATTTTCCTTCTGTATTCCTGAACTCTGAGGCCATGCCTACACTACAAAGTTTGGTTAATGCAAACATATAGCATTTGTCGGCATATAGCCGCTGACTTTTAGATATTGCCTGGACGTGCGCGTACACTGGGCTGCTTGCATTGGCGCTACTGCACGAGTGGTTGGGTTGATGAAAACTGCAGAGCACATAGGGAGGTATCCCAGCGTGCTGCGCAACCCCATATGGCACAAAGTCTTATGGGATATTTTCACATTGCTTTCTGGAAAACCAGCAATTTGCCCAGGGATTCCCACAATACTACTTTCAACATAGCATAGTGCTTGTTCTATCCCATAATTTTTGCATCTTTTTTAAAACTCCCACAGTACTGTATGTTGCTTTTTGGTCTCTGCCATCTCTCTAGCAGAAGCATGGACCTTGCACAGCTCAGCACAATTCTTATAACTGTTGTTAATACAGCAAGTGTAATTCTATTGTACTTGCGTACCTTCAATGAGTATTACTACAACAGCGAGTGCGAGGAGGATGAAGAGGTGATGTTCAACCACAATGACTGGATACTAATGGACATAGTGAATAAAAATAGCATGTTGCTGCTGGCATTCCTGGAATAGCTATCCATGGTGGATTATCACTTCTGGGCCCAAGATACAAGCACCGATAGATGGGATTGCACCCTAGGGATCATAGCAATAGTGAAGACCTTTCAGATGAGAAAGGCCACATTCCTCGATCTGTGTTCTGTGTCCACCTCAGCATTCAGAGCAAGGAAACCAGACGGACAACTGCTTTGGCAGTGGAGAAGCAACTGGCAGTCACACAATGCTGGATTGCTATCGGTCAGAGACTACTCACTTTGGAGTTCAAAAATCCACAGTGGGGAACCATTGTCATCCAAGTGTGCAAGGCCATTAAGCATATCCTACTGCCCACGACTGAGACTTTAGGCAATGTGCAGGAAAGAGTAGATGGATTTTCAGCAATGGGGTGCCCAAACTGGGGCATAAACAGCACACACAGCCTTATTTTGGCACCATCCCACCTTGCTAGCAAGTACATAGATAGGTATTTTTCCATGGTTATGCAAATCCTAGTGAATCAGTGAGGGTACTTCAATGACCATGTGGGCTAGTCAGCAAAAGTACATGATGCTTACATCTTTAAGAACACAGAACTTTTCCAAAAGCTGCAAGCAGAGATACTGTTCTTCCCCAACTGGTGCATTCCCATTGACAAGGCTGAAAGGTTGAAATAGTGATCCAGGGAACCCAGCCTACCCTTTGCTTCCCTGGCTCCTGAAGCTGTACACTCCCCATCTTCACAGCACTAGAGAAAGATTCAACTAGCAGCTGTTGAATGTACACAGCTCAGTTGGCCTGGAGACAATGAATGAGACAGATGTCTTTAGCCTTCTGTAGGACTGCGGACTAGACCCTGAGCTGAGACACTCTGCCCTTGGAGGAGGCTGAGAGGACCTGCTGGGACTGCCGTACACCACTTACGCCAAGGACACTGAGGACCTGCAAGCTACAGAGCCACACCAATGGACTAGGGTAGGAAGTAGCCCAGGGGAACAAGACCTTGGTCAGGTTGTGCTGTTGCAGTATGAGTCAATGTGTTTTAGCAGGATCCTTGCTGACCCAATGGTGGGATCCCCTGCCACTGACAGGGGCCCTGGGCTAGGACCTGGTGAAATAGAGCAGGCTTGGATCCCCTTAACTCCTCCTGTCAACCCCAATCCAAGCCCCTAGACTGTGTGTGCTGTCTGCCTTAGCCAGGAGGTGAGGCTACAGACTGCTTAATTGCCTGCTTTTCTGCCCCACCTGGAAGGCCAGAACCATTGACTGTGTTTGCTGTCTGCCTTAGCCAGAAAGCTAGGCTAACAACTATCTCATTGCTATTGCTCTGTCTTGCCTGGAGGCCCAGAGCCATTGACTGAGAGTAAAAAGAAAAAGAGTACTTGTGGCACCTTAGAGACTAACACATTTATTTGAGGATAAGCTTTCGTGAGCTACAGCTCACTTCATCGGATGCATGCAGTGGAAAATACAGTGGGGAGATTTTATATACGCAGAGAACATGAAACAATGGGTGTTACCATCACTCTTGTTAGAGAACATGAAACAATGGGTGTTACCATACACACTGTAACAAGAGTGATGGTAACACCCATTGTTTCATGTTCTCTGCGTATATAAAATCTCCCCACTGTATTTTCCACTGCATGCATCTGATGAAGTGAGCTGTAGCTCATAAAAGCTTATGCTCTAATAAATTGGTTAGTCTCCAAGGTGCCACAAGTACTCCTTTTCTTTTTGCGGATACAGACTAACATGGCTGCTACTCTGAAACCTGACAGAGTACTGTTCACCCTAGCCAGGAAGCCTGGGTTAGGGACTACAAATTAACTGTTAATTGCCTGACTCAGCAGGTCAGAGTGGCCCCTACATATGCAAAGAAACAGAGAACAGCACATGGTAAAAACATTTTAGCAGCACTTTAAAGGGGTGACATACTTTAAAAACACCAAATAAACAAACATTCACATTTACGTATTAAAAACATACTACGATGTTTCATTCATGTTACAAAACATGTTGTGCATTGTGGTTAATCCTGTGGTAGCACAGTTCACAGCAGCATGCGTAGGGGAAAGTTCCCCTGCAATAGGAGAGAAACAAGGCCACTATTCCCAGAAATGTTTGGGAGAGGATTGCAGAGTACCTCCATGAAAGTTTCAGCAAGGTTGCTGAAGAGGATGAGAGGGACAGCCCTATTCAGGGGAACAAAGCAACTCCAAGTGGTCCCAGCAGCCTAATCCAATGACCCAAAGAATGGAAAAGTGGATGCCATCTTTCTTCCACCTCTATCGAAACTGAGGTCACTGATCTTAAGTAGACTATGTAATTCTGACTATCCTACTATTTTTCTATATTGTGTGTTATAACTGTGTTGGTTCCAGGATATTAGACAAGGTGGGTTAGGTAACATCTTTTATTGGACCACTTTCTCTTGGTGAGAGAAGTTTTTGAGCTTACACACCTTTTGAAAGCTTGTCTCTCTCATCAACAGAAGTTGGTCCAATAAAAGATATTACCTCAACCACCTTGTCATACTAATTTTCTAACATTTTAGAACTTAAGTGAGCAGTTAAACATCAGTGCCTTTGTTTTCTAAACTTGCAGATGGGACAGATACCATTTTCAAATGGGGAAAGGAGGAAGAGGAGATCTTGGGCAATGAAATGTAAAAAATGCTTATAAGGAACAACATAGGTACACATTTATCCAAGCTCCCTTCCCCTTTATAAGAAGGCTCATCTGTGCTTCCCTAGCAGAACTGCCTTGAAATCCTTGTGACTGTTGTGGTATGAGTAAGTAGGCTGAGTACAAGGCAGGCAAGGGGTTGGGGGAGGAGAAAGAGTATGGTTGAATGGCAAAAGTCAAGGGGTTACACTAGATAGGCATACTTCAGAAAATGAAAGTGAAGCCAATAGAAAGGAACATGAAGTATTATCAAAGTTTAAGCTGGAAATCAGGAGGACTGAAAGGAATTAACCACACAGAAAGCTAACTTGGGCACCCTTGTAGATAGTTCCGTTAAAGCTTTTGCTGAAAGTCAGTGGGAATCACAAAAAGTAGTTAATATTGGAATGTTTAAAGATTGGAATAGAAAAATATTAGAAGAAAATGGCACATCCTCACCTGGAATAGCGTTCCATAATCTCAAAAGAAGATACAGAAGACATAGAAGTCCAGAAACAGGAAATAAAGTAATCAGAAGACTGGAGAGGCTGTCTGAAGAGTGTGAAAAAAATTCAGACTATTTAGTTGAGAGGCGGCTATCCAAAGAACAGTATAAACCATAGGAACAGAGTAGGGTACTCAATTAAATTGAAAGGCAATATGTTTAAAACTAATGCAAGAAAGTGCTTGTTTAAAAATACAACTCATAATTGACCTGCCATGAAATATCACTGGAGCAAAGAGCTTAGCAGAAATCAAAAAGTTAGACATTTATTTAGATGAGAACACCTAGTATGACAAAAGATAAAATAAATTCCTCCTTACTTCAGGGCATGAGCTAACCACTGACTGACAGGGAGCCTTAAGTAGTACTGCAAAAAGAAGGGAGAATAACAGAACCAAGGAGACAGAGCGCAAACCACAGCAAGAAGGAAACAAAAATTTGAAGCAAAGGCTAAAAGCAGAGAACTCCAAGGTGAGAATTCAGTGTCTGCCCCCCTGTCACACCAAATCCACCCCTGGTTACAGAACTGTGCTCCAGAACCTCAGTTTTGTGTTTGTTTTGAAGTTGTTTCTAGCCCTCAAAATGTGAGCCAAATGAAAACCAATGCAGCGCTGTCCTGAACCAGGAGATTCCAGCAGCTCCCTCAATGCCTATTCTTATATGTTCATACTTCATGTTTTCACAAAGACAGCATGAACATTAAATTAGTAAACACTCTCTGATGACAGACATAATATTCAGGATTAATAGGGAAGATCCCCACTCCCCTCTTATTTTCCCTGTACCCACTTAGTACTTTTAAAGAGTAAACAGACTAGACTGTAAGTTATAAAAGAGTTGAAAGCTGGTACTACAACTGTTATGGAGTAGCCCTGCCAATTGTTGCATTTATTTATTTCTTGGTTTGCAATGTTACTCTCTGTAGCTCCGAGATGCTCCGAAAACAGGAAAGTCTGTGCAAATTATCATTACTCTGAATAGTCAGTTTCACTAGTCAACAGACCTAAAAACAGGAGAGGAGGAAAGTTACTGCTTATAACAAAACTAGGTGCGTGACTCAGACAGAAGTGGTATTGTTTGCCCACGTCCCTCTCAGCCGCCTACAGAGAATGACAGGGGCAGCGAAACACAGGTAGTGTCAGTTTCATCATCAAGTTTCGTTTCCCCGACTCCCTCCCTCCGGTTCGTGCTCCTGCTTGACAGCGATTCTATAGCGCCGACCCCGGCCACTGACAGAGGCGCCGACCCAGCCGCCGCCTCGTTACCCGCAGCGCCCTACGGAGCCGCCAGAGGAAGCGCCACATCCCCGGGGGGAGAGAGCAGGACTAACGGGGGAGAGGGGAAGCGGCAGCAGGGATGGATAGAGGGAGGCGGACGGGGGAGACCGAGCGTCTTAACAGCCCCTCCGGAGCAGGGGCAGGGCGCGGAGCAGCGCTGCGCTCCCCTGGGGCCGCCAGCTCGCGGCTTCCCCGCCCAGGACTCCCCGGGCCAAAGGGGCCGCCGATGTCCGCGGGCCCGCCCCCGCCTCAGGGCACCTCCTGCCCGCGCTCTCCCCACCTGTTGGCCGCGACCCCGCTACCGGCTCGGCCCCCGCCCTGCCCGCCGGCGGGCAGCACAGGGCAGCGGCTGGGGGCGCGGGGCCGGACCCCGCTCGGGGCGGGGGGCGCGGAGCCCCGGGGAACCCTACTCGCCGGCCGTGTTACCTCCTCGCCAGCGCCCTCCTCCGCTGCGCTGCCCGCGCACGCCATGTTCGCGCTGCCCGCGCACGGGGCCGCCGGCTTCTCTCAACGGCCGGCTGGCGGCGGCGCCTCCCTCCGCGGCCGCTTCACTCCCGCGCCAGGCGCTGCCCGCTGCCCCCTTCCCTGCGGTCGCCGGCGTGGAGTCTGCGGCCACCCTTCGCCGGCCCAGCGAGGAAGAGGGAGCCGCTCCTAGGGCCCTGTCCCGCCCCCTCATTTGCATAGCCAACGCCCGGCAGCCTCCTGTGGCTTGGCCCCTCTCATGCCCTACCTTTGGGACCCGCCTCCTCATTTGCATGCCAAGTCCCTCCCACAGGGGGGACGCTGTTGCTTTGAGTACTTTGCTCCGCGGATGGAGCTTTCCCCCTGCGGCCGCCAGGGCATTCCCCTCCCCCGCCCCGCGCCGGCCTTAGCCGCCAGCACCTGTCCCCGGACGGCCACCCATGTCCCCACTTCAGCAGCCAGCCTGCAAATCACACAGCCCAGCCAGCCGCCACGGGCGAGCGCCTCGCCTCCCCGTGCTGCAGCTCTGTCCCCTGCGGCAACAATTGCAGCCACGCCGCCAGCTCGCCTGATTTTATCACCACGGGTCTGATCCTCGGGGCGGTTTTTTAAGCCTCAGTCTGCAAGATACTGAGGACTGCACGCCAAGTAGCTTTCGTTTTAAAATGAAAATGAAGTTGCTGGCGCTCATGGTTGTAGCCCCCAAACTGTATCCGAAAGGGTCAGAAAGGTCAGGAGAAAAGAAAGATAAGCCAGGGTGAACAAAATCTTCTAGTTT
The DNA here is from genome assembly GCF_015237465.2 of Chelonia mydas. Taxonomy (NCBI): domain Eukaryota; kingdom Metazoa; phylum Chordata; order Testudines; family Cheloniidae; genus Chelonia; species Chelonia mydas. Next base: position 106,648,841 of record NC_051245.2, read on the forward strand.
AAGGCCAATTTTAAAAAGCAGTTCCCTGTGAGGTAAAACAGCAGTTCAAGAAGGGATAACGGTAACATATTGCAATTTGCATACCGATAAAATTAGTTTGCATATTAGTGTATGCAGTGTTGTAGCAGTGTCCCTCCCAGGATACTAGAAAGAAGAACTGGGTGAGGTAAGATCTTTCACTGGACCAACTTCTGCTGGTGAGAGACAAGCTTTCAAGCTTACGCAGAGCTCTTACAACCCAAAGAATTTCTAAAGTCTGCCTTGTTTACTGGTGGAACTTCCCTGTAGACAATTAAAATAGACTAGTCAGTTTCACTCGGTGATCATTCACTTTCAGGCACTTATTCACTAGTCCAATGATAAAATGTTTGGGAAGCTTGTTTAAAATAAATCAGCGACTGCTGCTTCCATTAGAATATGGGGGGCAGAGGAGGAGACAAACTAATGGAAGTATTTTTTACTGGTTCCCTCTTTCCATGGTCCAAAATTCTAATGTTCTTATTCAGACACCAATCTTGCAGTGAACTCTATGGGGCTGTGCACATGTAAGTCTGGTATTGTCAACTCTTGGCAATCATGAGTCTTGGAGTATTTGGTGATTTTCTTATAACCAGGTAATTTCATGAGAATTTCACTCTTTAAAAAAAATTCTAGCTCTCATGATTGCAGAGAAAAGCTTTTAACTCTTACAGTTCAATAACCACAAGGCAAATAAGATTAAGTTGTTCTGAGTTTCATGTTGCTGCCTGACTCATGACTGAATGCTTGCTGTTAACAAAACCATATCTAAAATGGTTCATTAGCAGGACTACTTGGTAGACTCTCCCACAAGGGGCCAAATCTCAAGATGTTTTGAGCATCTGCAACTCCCTGCAGAGCAGACTGCAAGAGCAGACGTCCCTCAACCCTCTGTCAATGGGAACAGAGGATGTATGGAAAAGCCACTCACCACCCAGAAGGCTCAGGTCCTCAGCAGTCAAAAGTAGGCAGGCAGCAACATCCCAGAGAGATGAGATCTGTCTACTCCTAGCCCATCCCAAGCTAGATAAAGCAGAGTTCACAAAAAGTGTTGGGGGAGAAGGGGTAGATAGAGAAGTACAGCCCTAAAATGAGCACTTCCCTGTTGCATGACCCCCTATCCCTGCCAGCTGGGCTTCAAAGAGTTCTGTTACCTTTTGTTTTTATAAGCAGTGGAGAGCGTGGCTGTCATCTTCTCCTTCTCCCTTCCCCATCCCCCAATCCCTTTCAGATTTAACTAATCACAAACGAAAAAATAATCTGATATCTTTTCTTAGATTCAGCTATACACAGGTGTGACAGTATGGATGGATAAGTAAACTGCCAGCTGCTCTTATATAGTCTTCCGCAAGAAAGCTTTTGCATCAAGTTGCCAGTGAAAACCCATTTATACCAGTATAGCTCTCTAGGACAGATCTGAAAAATACAGAGTGCTATTTTACTCTATAGATGCAGTTTGCAGGCCCATACATGCCTTCCAGTTGAGTCAGTGCACACAAACTTTTCAGCACCATGTGCTAATTGATAGGCTTTTCCCAGCTCCACCTAAACTTGTTACACTTCATATGCAGAGTACTTTTTGCCTTTACATTAGTTACTTCTCATAACTAAACAATTTGTATCCCCTTTTTACAGATGGAGTAACCCCCTTACTCAAATGAGAAGAATGGTTACAATCTAAAGGGCCAACAAAACACAGTTAGACACAGAAGGCCCGTAGTTCACCCCTAATGGGGTAAGAATACTATCATGGAGAAAGAAAAGGAAGAAAACTGTAAGGAGGAACTGACTAAGTAATTACTACAAGCAGTATACCAAATCCCACAAGGCCACCTTCCCTCACTTCCCCACCCCCAATGAGTAAGTCCCCCTACAGAAGGGCCAACATAATTACCCCATTTGGAAAAGAAGAGAGGGGTGCAGAAAACAAAAGCATATAGATCCCTTCAAAACCATCGGGTTTCTGCACAAGGAGGATTAAAAGTCTACACATGAGGATGCCTCAACATTACCCAGATCACTCATTGTTTCTTTTCTTCTTAAGAACTTGGCTCCTGCTCTAGCAAGGAGCATCTCTGGCCTAGCATTCTCATCTTTCCTCCTGCCCCACAATTTTTTCTAAGGGAGTATGCACAGTTTGGGGTGCCTGGTATGAGCAGAAACTGGCATTTACTGAGGATAAGCTGAGAGCTCTGGCTGAGCCCTCAATTTCCCCCCCAGGGTTCCCCATCTGAAGATTGGGAGAGTTAGCAACATTTTTCCCCTCAGTCTTTTACACCATCTCCCTTTGGGGAAAAGATCCTTGGCTTTTTATTGGTTCAGAAGCTCTGACTTTTCCCAGCTTCCATGGCCTGCTTTCTGAGGAGGTGGGCTTTCATTGCTTTGATTAGCCTGGGGTTATCCCTAAAGGACAAACAGAACCTGCTGATTATAAAAGCCTCCACTACCTTTTAAATCCTAAGACTAACTCATTCATGTTTCTACATTCACTTGCTTTAGCCTTGTATAATAATTCTGTAATTTTCTCTATTTAATAAATCTTCATATGATTTATTATAGGATTGGTTACAAGCTTTGTCCGTGGTGTGAGATCTAAAGCACAACTGACCTTTTAGGGCTAGGAGTAACCTGAATATTGCTGTGATTCCTTGTCTTAAGGGCCATCTGTCACAGAGACACCCTCACTTGCATAGCAAGATAGACTGGAGAATCCAAGGGGACTGTCTATGACTCTTAAAGCTATTAAAGTGCCTGAGGAGTTTGCACTTGCTGCAGCTAGTTAGTGAAATTTTAGTTCAGGGCACAAATCTCAAATTGGTTGTGAGTTCTGCTTTTTTAAACAGTCTGCCCTGAGGTTGGTACTCACACTCTTGTGCCACTGTTGGGAGTGTCACATCCTGTTATTAATGTGCTGACTAGCATGAGCCTCCTCAGTGTTAGAGTATTATTGCAGCTTCTGAATACAGTATCTAGCATTTTTACCCATACAAACATGCATTCCCAGCTTGTGTGCATGCAAAGTTCTTGTGCAACCTACATTTTGAAAAGTAAATGATTTTGGGTAAGCAACCTGAGTGAACTTGAAAGGGGGCTTCTTTATAGTACCTCAGGTTAGTCACCTCAAGATTGACACACTCCAAGTCCCTAACTGTATTTGAAAACTTAGGCCTACATGTATACAAGGCAGCATCTCCCTCATTCAGTGCAAATGGTGCATTAGAACTACCTTGAAGCAAGATCAGTCATCTTTAGATTAAGACAATACCTAACACTGAACAACAGATCAAATTCTTAATAGGATAGCCAAGTTTTGAAGACATTGCTATTATTAGGTCCAATAAATTGCAAGCTTGCATTAGTCATCACACTGCCCACATGTGCAGATACTTTATCAGGAAATAGCTAACAGGAACCACAGAAAAACTCAATTTAGAACAAGATAGGAAAAAACTCCTGTAAAAATAGTACTCTTAGGGAATCAACAGAAGATCAGCACCTTAAGCTAGACAGAGTAGGGCATCAGTTTCAAAGGGACAAAAATTCTTACATTCCTAGACTTGCCCAATCCCTCAGGGATGTCTTAACAGTCTCTCACATTTACTAGGCTTGTATACAGTGCATACGTCCCTAGCAGAAGAGGAGCGGGGGGTGGAGGGGAAAAGAATCAACCGATCTCTAGATTTTCCCTTGTCTTAGGGATGCTGGCCAGTCTTCCCCATTACCAAGTCCCTTCACCTCCTGGAAGCCCCACTGATTCTCTCTCTTCCAGGAAGATTTTTATTTTCAAATACCTAATACACATCCTCCCAGGCATAACAAGAGAATTATCCCACCACTTATAAGAAGGAAGGAGCAGGCTTACTTTCTTGTTCCTTTGATTCTAGTGGGCAGGCACTGATTTCTAGCAGATGTTAAAGGCAGGAGTCAACCACAGCTCCTGTAGAGCATTAACCCCTTCCCTCCCTGACCCCATGTAGGGTTTATACATCCCAATACACCATATCACTTCCCTCTTCAGTTTCCTCCAAACTTTCACACCAAGCACAACTCTGCAGTCCTCTCTTTCCTCTGCTCTTTGTGCCTAGTCATCCCTTTTGTAGCTTCTCCCCACTCTCACCTCTGTGACTTCTTCCATACTCTCACCTCATGCCTAGTCTTCACTTGTTTTCCAATACTGGAGATGTTTACAAACTCCTCTTTCAAGTCTTGCCTCAAAACAGACTCTTTTCCCTGAAGCATTAGTAAGCCACACAAAGTACTAATATTTATTTAGAAATTAAACACTTCAAAAAACCCAGTACTGCACTAACGTGATAAACCTACCTTCTGCTGAAGTGTACGTTATGTCAGAGTTTTATATTCTCTACTTCGTACTTCATTAATTTAATCACACAAATAATTCCAATGATTTCAGTGGGCCTACTTCCATGAGTCAGTGCTCCTCAATGTGAGTACAGAATCAGGCCCTTTGACTGTAAGAATTTTGGGGAAGGGACAGCCTTCCTCTACATTTTGTAAAAGATTGAGCAGACTGTTGCTGCTCAATAAGTAATTTATGACCAGATATGGAAACTCTTTTTGAATCTGTATGGTGAAACTAGTATGATTTAGCATAGTAAAAATTGCTTGTAAAACTCATTTCAGGACATTTCAGCTGCATTTTCTAATGGTTGCCTGCTGGATAACTTTTAGTGTTATGCTCCTTTGTCCGCTACCTTCCTCTTTCGATAGTCTTCCCAAACATTTCCCATAAACTGGAAACACAAGTGATGTTTTGAAACATGGTAGCATTTGTAAACACCAATTAGGACTTACTTAGACCAAGACAATCTTCATCTGGGATTAACCACAACCAACCAACACCTTCATAAACACCATTGCCTTTGTCTACACTATGTGCTATGTGGTGTTTAAAAATGTGTCAAATAGAACATATTAGCTAACACATTTTAAAATGCTACAGCGGCATAACTATAGTGCCACAGTATGCTGCGGTATCCCTGTAGTGTAGACGCAGATTACAGCAAAGGAAGAGATTTTCCGTTACTGTAGGAATTCCACCTCCCAAGTGACTCTAAGTAGCTTGACAGAAGCATTCTTCCATCGACCTAGCTGTGTCTACACTGGGGGTTAGGTAAGCATAACTACAGTGTTCAGAGTGTGTGGATTTTTCACACTCCTGAGTGTCAAAGCTATGTTAACCTAAGTTTGAGTGTAGACAAGGCCTTATTTTCCCACTGTAAACAAACCCTTATACAAGGCTACCAAACTGGGAAGAATAAAGTGTGAAATTGTATTTCCTCGTTTATTTGCAAAGAGGAGTAATAGGCTGGGGCCAACATAAACAAATTAAAAATTATGTCAAAATTGGCTTCAACTAGAACAAATGATCTTCTGTGAGTTATTTCACTGAGATTTCATTGTTGCTATAATGTATACTTCAATTAAGATCTATTCCATCTGTTTAAAAATGATAGTTTACCTGTGTGGAAAAAAGTGTCCCATACAATTGTTTCATTTCCTTCTTTATGATCATCAATACAATACAAATCAGACTTCAGTCCTAATGGAATGCTATGGGACATTAGTGCCTGCGAAAGTGCAGTAATACTACAGTCAAGCCGTTCTGTGGAGTAAATATTTCTTAATTACATAAAAGTAAAATTACACTGCCCATGCTGCCTTTTGAATTAAGATTTGCAGCTAAGATACTGTCTCAAACACTATGACAAAGATAAGATTAGTACCCCACACACACAATTTGAGGACATGGTTGAGACTCAAACCCACCTCCACGAGGGGCGTACTTCCCAGCACTGTCTACACTGCCACGTTACAGCGCTCAGAGGAGTGTTTTTTCACACCCCTGAGAGAGAAAGTTGCAGCACTGTAAAATGCCAGTGTAGACAAGCCCTAACATTTCAGATTGTCTCATCGCCATTCTGCACAGGAATGAAAGACTACATAAAGCAAAAGGCAGCAGAGAATGAGAACCCCTTTGATTCCCACTAGAAACTAATACTGGCCTTTCTCATGTGATGTTTTTATTAGCTTCATAAAAGGGAGACGTTTATCTGCAAATTCTCTAGTGAGTGGAGTTGACAGGATCTTTAAAACAACATATTTATTTCACTAAATCCTTTTCAGGTATGTTTGTTGCTTGTTTTGTTGTACTGTTTGTACCCAAAGAAAATGAAATAAAGAAAAGGAAAACTAGGCTGACATCACCTGATGGAAATTTTCTGTATAGCACTTCCAAAAAGTAAAAACAATAATAATAAAATGCTTGAGAGGAAGTAGCTATTTCATCTCTGCCTCCTGGTTTTGTTTTGTCCTCTCTCATACAGTATGTTTTGAACAGAGCAATCTGAGAAGATGGATGCACAGTCTCTCCCATCACCAAGGAATGAAAATGCCTGAATGGAAACAAGACAAAAAACAGACCCAAAATTTCACATGAATGAAAAAATGCACCACTTTCCATAATGGAATTACCATTAATCTCTATGGATATAACTTCCATGCCACCAGTTAGGTGGCAATAGCATACAAACGGAGGATTTCTTGCCATAGGTTCTTAATTCATATTTTAGGAAGCCTGTTTCTTTTCATAAGGCTATTATTAATTTTTTAGGTGTTCCAAAATTCTCTGCCCAAATCTTATATATATTGAACATAAGCTTCTTGTAGACAAAGAAAATCCTGCAGAATGGATGTGTGGGAGCATCTCTTACCAGATCATTTTGTTACCATTTTCAAAAGAGGCTCTCTTTGGTGACAGGCCTGATACCATCACATGGCCCTTGTGGGAGAGAGAGTAAAGACTCTGCCACTGGAGAAATATAGCAGTATCTGTGCTCTGCAGCCTCTGACAAGACCCAACAATACAAGACTGCAGCAGGGGAACAGGATATAGCCCAGTGACTTAGATCCAAGGGTATGGAGCCAATCCAATGCATGTTCTCTGTCTGTACAAATGATAACAATGAAAACTCTTGGTGCATGTGTACATTTTCCACTCATTCCAATCTTTCATTTCAACCAGTAGAATTAATGACTCTACTTAAGAATGGCTTGAGCTGTTGTACCAGCCCAGACTCATTTTTACAGCTATAAACAACAATCACTGATAACTTTGCTTAATTACAACCTATTTTAAAATCACCTATTCAAATAATTTTCCATGAGTTTTAAATATATCAAGCCCTTTATTAGCTAGAAAGGTCTGAAAAAACAAGAGACTCAAATACTAATTTATTTAAAAAGACTTAAAGGGCCCGTCGCAGTTCACGGCAACTATACTTGTATTTTCCTTCCATGGTTCAGCGAGGGTGCCTACTATCCGCTTCCATCTCCTCTAAGCTGTTGCCTTTCTGGACAGAGACATGCATTTCTCTCCCTTCTGACTGGGGTATTCCCAGGATAAACAGTTCCCTGCCTTCACTGTGTATTGCTCAGCAAAGATACTCTGCCTAAACAGACCTGCTTGCTTTCTCTTCACTTTCAGAGTCTGATAACAGTGTCACTGTTACAGATTAAAGTTATCACACAGTTCTTTCTAAGGAAGCTGACTTTATTCTTAAGGTAAAAAGCATTAAACATATTAAAAACAATAAAAGAACCCACATGCATCCTAATAACCTTACCAGGCACCACCCCACCCAAGTGGTTTCTTTTGTGGTTACAAGCTTCCACTCAGAACAAGCACACAATCTTACGAGGCCTCAGTAGCCCAAGTCCTTCCCCCATAAGAAGTGGGGTCCTCCCTGGACCAGGATTCCTGTCAATTTGCTGGATCAGGAAGAAGGCCCTGTGTCAGTTAAAAACATCCAAAGTATTTTCTTTGCCTGTTGGTCTCTGGAGAATCCAGTTGGAACTAGTACATGCATATCTCCCCAAGAGGGTGGCTTCAAAGGCTGAAAACAGAGGAGGTTCATAAATGTCCCCCTTCCGTACTAGAGAAGGTACATGCAATGCCACAACGCATACACATTTTACATTTTTAATACACTTTACCACAATGGCATTAACCCTAATTCAATAAGGTTTCACTTAATTCAATAAAGTTCAATGAGAACATAAGAATGACCATACTGGGTCAGACCTATGGTCCAGCTAGCACAGCATTCTGTCTTCTGACAGTGGCTAGTGCCAGATACTTCAGAGGGAATGAACAGAACAGGGCAATTATCAAGTGATCTATTCCCTGCCATCCAGTTCCAGCATCTGGCAGTCAGAGATTTAGGGACACCCAGAACATGGGATTGCATTCCTCACCATCTTGGCTAATAGCCACTGATGGACCTATCCTCCATGAACTTATCAAATTCTTTTTTGAACTAAGTTATACTTTTGATCTTCACAACGACCCCCTGGCAATGAGTTCCACAGATTGACTGTGTATTGTATGAGAAAGTACTTCTTCATGTTTGTTTTAAACCTGCTGCCTAATAACTTCATTGGGTGACCCTGTCATGCTGTCAACCATGAGTGCCAAATTCCAGGCAGACTGTCAAAAAGCAGGGCAGAAACCCCAAACTGGTTGCATGTTCTATAATTAGATTACAGTAACAACTGTGAACTTTCTAAAGCACTAGAATGGACAATCCCTTTGGTCTATCTTTTCACCTAGGCCAGCTGGACTGTGATAGATAGTCACTTTACACCAAAAATCACAACAATATTCAGGTTACTCCCAGCCCCAAAGGACCAGTCATTTATCCCAGCTCAATTATTCTCAGATCTCAAACAAATACAATGCCTGTAGCCAATCCTGTAATAAACTAAGGCTATGTCTACACTACAGCCCTTACAGCAGCACAGCTGTACTTCTGCAGCTGCAACACTGTAAGGTCTCTGTGTAGCTGCTTTATGCCAGGAGAGCTTTCCCGTCAGCATAATTAAACCACCCCCAATGAGTGGCAGTAGTTATGTCGGCAGAAGAGCATCTTCTGCTAACAGCACTGTCCACACCGGCATTTTTGTTGGTGAAACTTATGTTGGTCAGGGTTTTTTCCCACCCCTAATCAACAAAAGTTTTACTAATAAAAGTGCTAGTGTAGACAGTGTAAAGATTTATTAACTAAGAAAAGAAAAGAGAGTTATTTACAAGGAGAAAACAGGAAACATTCATATACAAATGAGTTATAGTCTTAGATTTAAAAAAGTATTATAAGCTTCTATAATAAGCAACTCCATAGGTCTTTTAGGGCTGACCCATGCCAAGCAGCATGAGGATCTCTTGCTTATGTTTAGGAATCTTTGCCCCTCAGAGTCCAGACTAACTAGGAAGGTGCGACAAGTTTCTAATGATATGGAGGAGTGTGATGATATGGTGTATAAGAAATGTATACACCTTTTTTGTTTTCGTAAAGGGAAATCATGCCTCACCAATCTACTAGAATTTATTGAGGGGGTTGACAAGCGTGTGGACCAAGGGGGATCCAGTGGATATAGTGTACTTAGATTTTCAGAAAGCCTTTGACAAGGTCCCTCACCAAAGGCTCTTAAGCAAAATAGGCTGTCATGGAATAAGAGGGAAGGTCCTCTTGTGGATTGGTAACTGGTTAAAAGATAGGAAACAAAGGGTAGGAATAAATGGTCAGTTTTCAGAATGGAGAGAAGTAAATAGTAGTGTCCCTCAGGGGTCTGTACTGGGCCTGGTCCTATTCAACATATTCATAAATGATCTGGAAAAAGGGGTAAACAGTGAGGTGGCAAAATTTGCAGATGATACAAAACTACTCAAGATAGTTAAGTCCCAAACAGACTGCGAAGAGCTACAAAAGGATCTCTCAAAACTGGGTGACTGGGCAACAAAATGGCAGATGAAATTCAATGTTGATAAATGCAAAGTAATGCACATTGGAAAATATAATCCCAACTATACATATAAAATGATGGGGTCTAAATTAGCTGTTACAACTCAAGAAAGAGATCTTGGAGTCATTGTGGATAGTTCTCTGAAAACATCCACTCAATGTGCAGCGGCAGTGAAAAAAGCAAACAGAATGTTGGGAATCATTAAGAAAGGGATAGATAATAGGACAGAAAATATCATATTGCCTCTATATAAATCCATGGTACACCCATATCTTGAATACTGCGTGCAGATGTGGTCACCCCATCTCAAAAAAGATATATTGGAATTGGAAAAGATTCAGAAAAGGGCTACAAAAATGATTAGGGGTATGGAATGGCTTCCGTATGAGGAGAGATTAATAAGATTGTGACTTTTCAGCTTGGAAAAGAGATGACGAAGGGGAGATATGATAGAGGTCTATAAAATCATGACTGGTGTGGAGAAAGTAAATAAGGAAGTGTTATTTACTCCTTCTCATAACACAAGAACTAGGGGTCACCAAATGAAATAGGCAGCAGGTTTAAAATAAACAAAGGAAATATTTCTTCACACAATGCACAGTCAACCTGTGGAACTCCTTGCCAGAGGATGTTGTGAAGGTCAAGACTATAACAGGGTTCAAAAAAGAACTAGATAAGTTCATGGAGGGTAGGTCCATCAATGGCTATTAGCCAGGATGGGAAGGGATGGTATTCCTAGCTTGTTTGCTAGAAGCTGGGAAATGGGTGACAGGGGATGGTTCACTTGATGATTACCTATTCTGTTCATTCCCTCTGGACACCTGGCATTGGCCATTGTCGGAAGACAGGATGCTGGGCTAGATGGACCTTTGGTCTGACCCAGTATGGCTGTTCTTATGTTCTTAAGTGTTTAATGGAACACAGCAGACTTTGTAAAAGGATAGGGCACATAGTCTCTACTGTGATGAGGTGAAGGAAGCCTTGAATGAATGTTGCCTATTAGTACCTTGCAAATCAATCAGTCAGGGATGCCCAGAAATGTTATCCAGCTGACAAACAGGGAAAGCATTTTGGCATCTTATCAAAGTCGCTTCTATGTTAATTTTCTGCTCTCTTTCAAAGTTTTCAATAAAGTATTGTGATAGAAATATTCCACGAGTTCTACATGCCAGAGAGTATTTACATTCTGATTTATCCTAAATAACTTCCATTGTTAATTTTTAAATGGCATTAACTCTCAGGATGAACATCCACAAGCCATTCAGCATCTTGTGATTATTTAGGGCAAATTATTAACAAGACAAGATATTTCACACTCAAAAATATATTAGTTTAGCTACATTAACTGAAGTACCCCTAATATATAGCCTCCAAAGAACTGCACTCTTGGGGAAAATCCGACTGCATCCTGTCCCATCTCTCCCAAATCCATGGGTATTTTAAATACTGTTTACTTTATGTATATGATTTCCTGTGGTCCTTGTGACCATGGTATCTGAGCACTTTACATACTTTCATGCAGTGGTGGGCAACCTGCGGCAAGCGGGCTGCATGCGGCCCATCAGGGTAATCTGATTGCGGGCCGTGAGACATTTTGCTGACATTGACCATCCGCAGGCTCCCAGTGGCCGCGGTTCAAAACCTCTGCGAGCAGAATTATTATTACCCCCATTTTACAGATAGGGAAAGTGAAGCACAGGTTACCAGTAAGGGAATTTGAGCAAGCCACACAAGAAGTCTGTGACAGAGCAAGAAATAAAATCCCAATAATTCTGATGCCTAATCCAATGTCTTGACCATGGATGCATGAAAAACCTGATAAGCAGGAGAACAAGTGCCATGAGAAGAAGCAGGCTGTGGGAAGCTAGTGCAGGGATCCTCCAGGGTTCCTTGTGCACCGAAGAGGAGTAGAATAGATGTGGGACTTGTGGTTCCCATGACTGACCCAATCCACCAACCAATCCCTCTTGCCATGGAGGGTTGTGCAGAATCTATGAAGGTTACTGCACTTCCAAGACTGCAGTAGAAGTTGCAGAGACGCTCTGCTTCTGTAGCTTGAGGAGATGCAGGGATTCCCTCATTCTTGCAACTATCATGGAACTCCCATCCCCCTGTGCCAAGTCTATTTACCCTCGCTTGGTACAGGGACCTGGGTTTGGCCCTGACAGGCTAGGCAGCAGTAAAAGTCTCACAGGAGGATGGCTGAGAAGTAACATTACTGGAAATACTGGGAAAGAATTTGTAGTGCTACTTTCCCAAAACAGGTTTCAGAGTAACAGCCGTGTTAGTCTGTATTCGCAAAAAGAAAAGGAGTACTTGTGGCACCTTAGAGACTAACCAATTTATTGTAGCTCACGAAAGCTCATGCTCAAATAAATTGGTTAGTCTCTAAGGTGCCACAAGTACTCCTTTTCTTTTTTCCCAAAACAGGCATCCTTTCTACCCTCAGAAAGTAAACAATAACATTGACTTTTACAGACTTATTGTATTGCCTTACAAACAGCAAACACTAGTACTAGAACAGTGCAGGGGCACTAGATTTGGTCTGCAGTTTCTATGAACACAGGCGCAGACTTTTCCTTGTCCCTGGGGGGGGTGCTTAACCCCCACGGCAGCCAAGGACCCGCCCCCACTCCACCCCTTCCCCCAAGGCTCCGCCTTCACTCTGCCTCTTCCAGCTCCTGCTCTGCCCCTCCCCTAAGGCCCTGCCCTCACTCCACCCTGCCTTTGCTCCACCTCTTCCTGCCCCCACTCTACCCCCTCCACCTGCTGCTCTCCGTCCTCTCCCAGCTGCCAAACCGCTGTTGGGCGGTGGAGGCAACAACCCCCCCCATCAGCTGATGAGCCATGGCCAGTGAGTGCTGAGCACCCCCTATTTTTTTCCATGGGTGCTCCAGCCCCGGAGCACCCACAGAGTCAACACTTATGTCTATGAATCAAAATCGGGGACTTCAACTGGCAAGAGTTCACAAACCACAAACTGTGCTGTTCTTTGAGTTCTAGTTGCAATTTCAGATTCTTGTGAACAAAAATTCCAAATGAAACTGGCGCTAACCTGTGAAACTTGTCTGTTTTGTATTGAAACAGGTGAACTTCGAGCCCCCTTCCTATGGCACTATCTCTGTGCCCATGTGTCTTGTGAGACCCTTCCATTCCCCCTCAAACACAACTGCTTTCCTCTTCAGACCTTCTAAGACCATCCATGCTGCTTCTATCCCCACCTATCTCCCTGTCAGCTTCAACTATTGTGGTGATGGTGAGACAAAGTAGACCAAGTCTTGTCCCAGTTCACTGAACCTTGACAAGTTTGGGGAAGTTTTGCTGGCATCATGTTTCAAAATGGAAGTTTTCCCACAATCCTAATTGGAACTTAACCAGAAATGCATTAGAAGCTGGCCTGGTCCTAGGTAAATAGAATTAGAACCTTAAAGGTGATTGTATTTGTTCTAAGTATTAGCTAGAATCAATGCCCCAGTTTCTGTTGAGACACTTATAAATTTTTTCTGATGGGTCTGTCTTTAATGGTTTTTTCTTGCACGATCTCTATAACAGTTCTTTCCTATAAATTTTCTACATACACGGATGCTCAACTGGGTCTTTTATTGTCATGGAGACCTAGATCTTGGTAGGAGTAGCCATGACAAATGTGCTTCGCTAATGTATTCCTGTTTTTCTCCCTTTTCATGCCCTCTTTTTTAAAATGATGAATTCCAGTTTCATATTATGCCAAAGAGAATGTCTTATTTTGTTTATTTTATATTAGCTATAAATTCATACAGATTTATGGTCCAGCAAAAATATTATTTATACTCGGAATAAGCTTGCAGGATTTATTTTTCCACAGTTATTAAGGGCTATTTTCTGATAACTTGGAATCGGCTGAGAGAGAGAAATAGAGAGGCACTGATTGCCAATATAGGAACATATCACTTTATACGTCCAAGGAATTCATGATTTTGCTTATTTTTACACTTGCTTTTTGCCTGACTATTCATAGTCTGATAATGTAATCTTGCTGGAGCAACAAAAGGGGGTTTGAATCAACTAATAAATACTGCCTCAGTAGCATATTTTCCACTACAAATAATGCAAAGAAGGGTTTGAAATATTTGCTCAGAGGATACTGCCAAGTTGGTTAAACCTAAAATGTGAGCCACATAGACATTTATACCTAGAGTGAGTTCCCTTAAGGATGCAACTGATTTCTGTTGCTGGAGTGGGAAACAGATAAAATGCTTTGATTTTCAGTACATCTTACAGACTAACACATGTGGGTGAGTTCTTACTGTAAACACAGATGGCTGTGAGACACAATAGGTCACAGTGAAAAGTCAAGCATTTATGTGCTGGTTTCTTATTTCCCACTGAAGCAAGGATTATCCAGGGGAGAAATATATGCTTATAGTCCTTAAAAGAAGACCTTTTGGACTGGACCATTTTAAAAAATAGGTTGAATTTTAGGCCCAGCAAGGCAAATCTTAAGAGTGAGACTATGTCTGATGCCCTTACTCAGGGGCGGTGAGTTGTATAGGCCCGTGGTGTCCTGGCTCCAGCAATGTTCAGGGCCCGGGGGCCCGGCTCCACCAATGTTTGGGGCCGGGTCTCTCCCTCAGCCCCTCCTGCAACCCCCCCGCACCTCCCCCAAGTGTCCCCTGCCCCCACTTGCTGCCCCCGTGCAGCTCCCCCGGCCCCCAGAGCATCCCTGCCTCTCCCCTGCAGCCCCACACTGACTCGGCCCTGCTTGTTCCCGGCCTCAACTGCTGCCGCAGGATCCTAGTGCCCCCCATCCACTAGTGGCAGGGCAGGCTGCCCTGACCCTGCCCTTCTGCCTAGGACCCTTCTCTTTTCCAGCGGGACCCTCCACCAGCACAGGGGGGCCCCCTGCCTTCAGTCACCGCTCCTGCCCCATGCTGGAAAAGGGGCAGCCCCATCCCTCTCCCCCATTGAGGCTACAACGAGGGGCAGCAGCAGGGGAGGAAGAGCACATGTGATGGCAGCCCTCTCTCCCCGACCCCGGCACCCACCACAGGGGAGGCGAGGGGGCTTCCTGGACCTGAGAGGGGCCCATGGAGCATGTGCAGTGACAGTGGTACAAGGTGAGCGTGCTGCCAGGGAGGAGAGGGGCATCCCCCCAGAGCTCACTGCTGCCAGTGGGGAGAGGGCTGGGGGAGTCCTCCTCTCTGGCCCCAGCCCTGGAGCAGCCTGCCTGCACCCCAAGCTCATCCCCAGCCCTGCCCCACCCCAGAGCCCGCAGCTCCAGATAGAGCCCTCACCCCCCCACCCCGCACCCATACCCTCTGCCCTAGTCCTGAGCCCCTCCCACACCCCAAGCCCCTCATCCCTGGCCTCAGCCAGAGCCCTCTTCCCCCCCACACCCTAACCCTCTGCCCCAACCCGTAGCCCCATCCTGCATCATGAACCCTGGACCCCCTCCCCGACCCAAACTCTCTCCCAGAGCCCAACTTCTCACCCCTTTTGCACCCAAACTCCCTCCCAGAGCCTGCACCCCTCTTGCACCCCACTCCCCTGCCCCAGCCCAGGGCCTGCACCCCAGACCTCCTCCCCCCACCCAAACTCCCTCCCAGAGCCTTAGGCAGGTGGGGGGAGGGTTCTAGGCACCACCAAAATTTCAACAAACCTGCCACCCCTGCCCTTACTCACACCATTCATGCTTCCTCGCACAAGGGCTGCAGGATCTGCATCCTTTAAAGCTAGGGTGACCAGATGTCCCGATTTTAAGGGACAGTCCTGATATTCGGGGCTTTATCTTATATCGGCACTTATTATGTGCCACCGCCTGTCCCAATTTTTCACACTTGCTATCTGGTTACTGAATTTAAATCTTGTATTTAAATGAAGAACATTATGATAGAAACAAAAGGCCAGATTTAGTAAATGTGCAAATCTCTGTGGAAGATTTTATGCCTGTGTGGGCCAGCATAAGAGAGGTACCTATGGCAGAAAATAAGGCAGAAAACTACACTACAGCAGCACAAATGGACTCTAGAGGGGAAGGATGGTTGGTGGTTAGGATGCTAGCTTGGGGCTTGAGAGATCTTGGTTTGATTCCCTGCTTGGACTCTGTGCCTCAGTTTCCCCATCTGTAAAATGAGGACAACAAAACTTCCCCACCTCACAGAAGTGTTGTGAGGATAAATATATCAAAGGCTGTGATGTGCTCCATTAGTATGGTGGTGGGGGCATGTAATACCTAAAGCCTTGTCTACACTTGCAAGTTAGAGTGCATTAAATCAGCCCCGGGCGCCCTAACTCCTGAGGTGTCCCCACTGGCAAGGCATGTAGAGCGCCCGGACTCCGCAGCTGGAGCGCCCCTGGTAATCCACCTCTACGGGAAGCATAAAGCTTGCTGTGCCCCCGCTGGAGCACCGCAAACCAGTGTGGACGCCCTGGTCTGTTAATGCGCTCTGATCGACCTCCAGAAGTGTCCCACAATGCCTGTTCTAGCTACTCTGGTCATCACTTTGAACTCTACTGCCCTGCCCTCAGGTGACCAACCGTCAGACCCGCCTTTCAAATTCTCTAGGAATTTTGAAATTCCCTTTCCTGTTTGCTCAGCAAGGCATGGTGTGCTCTCAGCGCATCCAGGGCCGTCCCTAGGCATATGCAGAATACGCAGCTGCATAGGGCACCATGAAATTTGGGGCACCAAATTCCCACAAATTTCATGGTGCCCTAGGCAGCTGCGTGCTGCATACGCAACAGCACCAGCTCAGTGGCCAGCCCTATCCCGCGGCTGGCCCCCCACCACGGGCTGCAAGGGGTAGGGCTGTCCCTAGGTGGGTGTGGGGCCCTGGACAACTCCCTCCACCCCACCTCTTACCCTTCCCCCCTGCTCCGCCCCTGGCCCGCCCCCATTCCACCTCTTCCCCCACAGACCCCGCACTCACCAGCAGTGGCGGGAAGCGGAGCAATCCAACCCCAGCCCGCTCTACTCCGCCAGCTCCCAGCCGCGTTGCTCCACTTCCCGCCACCGGTGAGTGCGGGGAGGTTGGGGAAAGGACACCCCCCACACTCACCAGTGGTGGGAACCAGAGTGACACAGCCCCAGCCCACTCCGCTTCCCTCGCCACCGCCCCAGCTGAATCGTTGGTGGGGGTGGGGAGGTGGGTTGGGGAAAGGACTGCCCCCCCACGGTGGGAAGTTGTGGTCGGAGCGAGGGAAGCAGAGCGGGCTGCTCCGGCCCCCCACTAATCCCCCAGGCCACTCTGGGCCTGTGGGGCCCCCCAAAATGCCCCCCCCCATTTCCTGCCTCCCGGCCCCGCAGGCCTTGAACACAGCCCAGACCCTGGCGGGGCGGGGGGAGGGGGAGAGCAGGGATGGCCCTGAGCTCATCTTTCCAGGTGACCATGCCTCCACCTGCCAGGCGATCCCCAGTATGGAGCAATGGCAAGGTGCTGGACCTCATCAGTGTTTTGGGGGAGGAAGCTGTCCAGTCCTAGCTGCACTCCAGCCATAGGAATTACGATACCTTCAGGTAGATATCAAGGGCCATGATGGAAAGGGGTCATGACCGGGATGCACTGCAGTGCAGGGTTAAAGTGAAGAAGCTGCGGAACGCCTACCACAAAGCCGGTGAGGCAAACCGCCGCTCCGGTGCTGCCCCCGCCACCTGCCGTTTCTACAAAGAGCTGGACGTGATACTTGGAGGCGACCTCACCTCCACTCTGAAGGCCACCATGGACACTTCAGAGGCCGTAGCAGCACAGAGTTCAACAAGGCAGGAGGAGGAAAGCGGGAGTGAGGGTGCTGAGGAAGAGGGGGGCCCAGAGCCAGAGGACGGCCCAGCATCCCTAGATGGATGCAGCCAGGAGCTGTTTTCAAGCCACGAGGAAAGTAGCCAGTCGCAGCGGACAGTGCTTGGTGAAGAATGAACAGCAGAGGAGGTGCCTGGTAAGTGGCTTTTATTTTGGGAAGGTAGTTGTTTGGTGCAGGCTCTTGGGGTGAGGAGAGTTAGGGCTGTGGGCATGCCTAGATGCAGAATAGGGCATTGATGTGCTCTCTCACATCGCAGTAATCTGCCACAGTGATCTCTTCAAAGGTCTCATGCAGAAGCTGGGCAATTTGCTTGCGCAGGTTCCTTTGCAGAGCTACTGTGCTCCTTGTCCGAGTAAGGCTAACATGACCGCACTGTGACGGGCTGGGGGGACCATTGCTGCACACAGGCAAGCGGCATAAGGGCCAGGGCAGAAGTTGTATTGTAGTAGAAGACTTTCCGTTGCTTCCCAGGTCACCCTCAGCAGTGAGATATCTTCCAGGACGAACTCATACTGTGGAAAATGTGAGGATAGTGTTCAGTATAGGGGCTCTCTGCAGCTGTTGGCTCTCCCCAAGGCACAGAACCAACCCCAGAGGACACTATGGCCCTGAAACACTCAGTCCGCCTTGTCCCTGTGCTTACTCACCATTTTGGGGCTCATGTGTGTTATGTGTGCTCGTTTTGGGAGCATCACTTTCTGCTATTGTGTACACTGTACTTGTCTTTAAGTGCGGCCAAATAATTGCTCTGTCAAGTGTGAACAATGCTGCCTCTGTTAAGTGTTGCATTTTGGCTTTACAGATGCAACCTTGAGATCCCAGCCGTTCTTGTTATCAATGGCTGAAAGACTACAAAGAATCAGGAAGCGTACGTGAAGAACCAAAGAGGACAGTCCCTTACTGAAAATCAAAAAGTACAGGAGTGGCGGGAGACTGAAAGGAGGCTGCACCAGCAGAATGCGGATTGCCGGCACCAAAGCACGGAGTGGCTCATAAGCATTATGGAGCGCCAAGTGGACTCAATACAGGCGCTCATAGCACTGCAGATGGAGCAGATCTGCTCCCGCCCCCCCCCCCCCACCGTGAAGCCCTTGTCCCAAAACTCATTCCCTTGTGCCCCCATGTCACCTCCAACCCACTTCCCCCAACATCCGGTTTCTTACTGCCACCAACTGCCTCCAACACCTGTAGCTTCACCACCCAGCCCAGCAAACTACGACCCTTACCCACTGCACTCAACCCCCATCACCATGCATTTTAGCCAGCCTTAAGTGCAACACTCATTGCGCGGCACTCCAGACAGGAAGGCTGAATATGATAACAGGACATACACAAATCTGTGATTGTCCTGTTCCCCACCCTGCCCCCTTCCCTCCTCCCACACAGCACAGCTGTGTCATGCCCTTTCTGCTTCCCCAGCAGTTGTGTTTCTTTTCAATAAATGATTTTTTTGGCTTTGTAAACATTTTTTATTGCATTAAGTAAAAGATACCATAGCCCAGGAAAGCAACAGGCACTGCAAGTCAGTGCATCATACGTAGCAAACACAGATACCTACTAGCATTGGAGCCACTGCACTTAACTCCCGTGCAGGGCACCAAACGTTACAGGTGGCTTTCGGCATCGAATTGCTCCCTCAAGGCATCCCTAATCCTTACAGCCCCACGCTGGGCCCCTCTAACAACCCTGATCTCTGGCTGTTCAAATTCAGCCTCCAGGTGTTGAACCTCCATGGTCCAGGGCTGAGTGAAGCTTTCACCCTTCCCTTCACAAATGTTATGGAGGGTACAGCACGCAGCTATAACTGTGGGGATTCTGTTATCGGCCAGGCCCAGCTTCCCATACAGACAGCGCCAGCGGCCCTTTAAACGGCTAAAAGCACACTCAACAGTCATTCTGCACCGACTCAGCCTGTTGTTGAACCGCTCCTTGCTGCTGTCAAGGCTCCCTGTGTAGGGTTTCATGAGCCATGGCATTAAAGGGTAAGCGGGGTCTCCAAGGATAACAATGGGCATCTTGACTTCCCCTATGGTGATCTTGTGCTCTGGGAAGAAAGTCCTGGCTTGCAGCTTCCTGAACGGACCTGTGTTCCGAAAGATGCGTGCGTCATGCACCTTTCTGGACCAGCCTGCGTTAATGTCCATGAAACGCCCACGGTGATCCACAAGAGCTGGAGAACCATAGAGAAATACCCCTTCTGATTCATGTACTTGGAGGTTAGGTGGTCTGGGTACCAGAATTGGAATATGCATGCCATCTATCGCCCCTCCGCAGTTAGGGAAACCTATTTGTGCAAAGCCAGCCACAATGTCACGCACGTTGCCCAGAGTCATGGTTCTTCTGAGCAGGATGCGATTAATGGCCCTGCAAACTTGCATCAACACGATTCCAGTGGTCAACTTTCCCACTCCACACTGGTTAGCGACTGATCGGTAGCTGTCTAGAGTTGCCAGCTTCCAGATTGCAATAGCCACCTGGTTCTCCACCGGCAGGGCAGCTCTCAATCTCATGTCCTTGCGCCGCAGGGTGGGGGCGAGCTCAGCACACAGTCCCATGAATGTGGCTTTCCTCATCTGAAAGTTCTGCAGCCACTGCTCATCATCCCAGACTTGCATGACGATGTGATCCCACCACTCAGTGCCTGTTTCCTGAGCCCAAAAGCAGCGTTCCACGGTGGTGAGCATGTCCGTGAATGCCACAGGCAATCTCGTGTCATATGCGTTATATGAGTCGACATCATCATCAGACTCCTCACTGTCAGTTTGTAGCTTAAGGAGTAACTTGACTGCAATTCGCGACATGCTGGTGAGACCCATCAGCATGTTCCTCACAAGTTCAGGATCCATTCCCGCAGACCAAAAGGGAAGACAGAGCGCGATATACAAAAAAATGTTGGAAGATGGCGCCAAATGTGGATGGAAGCACAGGGCTTGCTGGGATGCGAAGCAATGCATCACG
Source organism: Chelonia mydas (assembly GCF_015237465.2). Lineage (NCBI taxonomy): Eukaryota > Metazoa > Chordata > Testudines > Cheloniidae > Chelonia > Chelonia mydas. Next base: position 106,669,415 of record NC_051245.2, read on the forward strand.
GGGCGTTGGGACAGGACCCAGAATGCCCCGCACTCTCCCCCCCCACCTCCTTCACACAAGCCACAGCACCAGAATACGAAGAGGTGCTCTGTGGGATAGCTGCCCATAATGCGCCGCTTCCAATGCCACTGCAACTTCTGCAAATGTGGACATGTCACTGCTCTTGCAGCTGACAGTGTGAACACATGGCAGCGCTTTCCCTGCTGCAGTTCCTGAGGGCTGGTTTAACTCAAAGCGCTCTACATCTGCAAGTGTAGCCATCACCTAAGAGAGATAGAAACTACTTATATGGCAGCTGTAAGGGGACAGGAGAGGCTGAAAAGTGGGAGGTCTTAGCAGCAGTGGGTTGAGGCCAGAGAGTAGCTTTAGTTATTCTGTTCCGTGCTGTGGTTCCTGCAGCTGGAACTCCTACTGACCCCTGGTCTATACCACAAACTTATGTCAGTATAACTACGTTGCTCAAGGGTTTGGATTTTCCACACCCGAGTGACGTAGTTATACTGACCCAACCCTTGTCTTAGACAGCGCTCTATCGATGGGAGGGTTTCTCCTGGGAACATAGCTACCGCCTCTCGGGGAGGTGGAGTATCTACGCCAACGGACCCAGCTCTACACTGCTGTATCGTAGGTAGCGTCTTCACTAAGAGCTACAGCAGCACAGCTGCATCGCTGCAGTGCTGTACGTGCAGACAAGCCCTAAATCCCAGCAAAGATTAAAGCTGCCCCACTACCACCCAGGAAAAAAATTGAGACACAGAGATGGAAACAGAACGACGAGTACTTGTGGCACCTTAGAGACTACAAGTACTCCTCGTTCTTTTTGCTGATACAGACTAACATGGCTACCACTCTGAGAGGAAACAACTGCTACTTCCCAAAGAGGTGACACCTCTGTGGATAGCCCACCTAAAAGAGAGGCATCATTTCCCATAGACCAAAGCTGTGTTGTCAGATGATGGGAAGTTAAGGAACAGGGAGACAGCTGGCAATGCAGCAGCTGCTCAATTGTTTCCTCCCCTTCCCTTTCTGAATCTGGGCACTGACTCAGAGGAGGCATTGTTATATAAGGAGCCTTTGGTGACGCAGAACCAGTCAGGGAGCTAACTGCTGTACACAGGGCATGTTGCCATTGGGAACAGCAGGACAGATTCCAGAACGGAAGCAACCAGAGAGCTAGGAAGATCCAGACAGCCTGGGAGTCACAGATGACATTATAATGATTCAGCCAAGGAGTCCAGGATTCTCAGGGCAGAATCAGAGCAGTTCCCTGAGGGCACAAACCCATTTGCCATCAAGGGAACAAATCCATCTGCAGTCCCCCAGAGCCTTACTCTGATTTCTCCAGCACTGAGGATGGGTTTTTAGCAGAACAGCCAGTGACATGAAGACATCTACAAGGAATTCAACCCAGCTGAGATCAGTTTAAAAGAACAATTCTTCATCAGAATTGTATGGTTCTACCATCGTTTCCATTATTTGACTTATTAAGACTCTGTTAGATTTAGTGGGCACGTTAGTGAGGTGTGAAATCCCAACTGTACCCCTCTACGGAAATATAATGACATTTAACACTGCTTAAGTGTTGGGAATTTTTCTCAAGCTTATAAAAGTTAGTCATATATCCTATGAAAGTTAGGATACAAAGGGTACTGTCTAACTATGTGCATCATTTGTGATGACTGTCTCAGCTATGGACCTGATCAATTCTTAATTCTCTGTGTGTGTTTTTTATGAGTATGACCCTTTATTAATATTTAGTGTGAAATACTGTCCACAATAGTGTGTTGTCCAGGGACTCTATAACCTTTTCACTTTAAATAGGGGAAATGAGTAAGCTGTGTCTGTTGTCCTGCCCACTACAGGTATTAGCAAACAAAGGATACATGCAAAATGGCTTGGCTAGTGCAAGGGCGACCCTGGGATGTGTTTTGCACCTCTCTTCACAAGTTTTGATTAATTTGGCCCAAAGTTGGAATTTGTTGAAACACAAATTAAGAAAATGTTGAAAATCAACCAGCTGAAAAACTTCAGACAATAAATGAATTTAATATGTTAGTGATCAAAAGGGTACATGTAGCTGGGTTCAGGGGAGAAATTCTCTACTGGCACGACCAGCACCAGAGTGACCATGCTATGCTTTTATTATTTACTACTACTCCGTTGAATAACAGTGTGACAGAGACCTACCACAAAAATCATAGGATCTACACCATGGTGGCTCATCTGCTCATGGGAGACAATCAGGGTCCAGCCATCCCAGAGGCAGAACAAGGGGTCCGAACCCCAAGAATAAGCAATTCAATCAACTGATTGTATACACAATTATTATACTATACTACTCCCCTGTGATGAGCTGTTTCTATAACAACATCCTACCCTGTTGTCTGAAATGTCCCCCCCCGCCCCATTTTCTTGTCCACTGTCTAGGGTAACTGTGATATTACACCCCATATTCTTCATAGAAATATGGTTATGATATGCATATGGCATATCTAGGATATATTTTATGCAAAATGGCTCATGTAAGGTACCATTGGAAAGGTTATGATTTACTGAATGTGATTATCCAGTTTGTATGCATGTATCATTTCTGTATCTAAAGTTAAGAATATTGACTATGTGTGTGTATTTGCAAGACACCCACCAGACAACCAGCCATCACAGCCTTGATGGGCTGTTAGGAAGAAACAATAAGACTGTGAAGATACTAATCTCTCTCCTTCCCCGAGATGCTTCCTGGGAGATAGCTGTGATACTACCAGATCAGGAGATAAGTTAACCTCATACAAAATATCACCTTGGACACTGCTGGTACTTTTCCTCTGTAGGGGATGGGGATCAAACAAAGGTTTCCTGCCTTAGGAAAATCCTTTTTAAGGCTGGGGAGGGGGTTAATCTGGACTCTCCTCCATTGCATACCCAAGAAGAAAGACTGCTGAAAGTATCTGAAGGGACAAAGGAGCAAACCTGAAGAGAAAGGCCGGGGTGAGTCCAGACTGAGACAGGGGTCCAGTCAGTAAGAAGAAATAACTGGAACTCTGAACCTGCTTAATTCTACAGAACACTCTATAACCTGCTTAATTCAACATTTAGGATGAGAAATTACATTTTGTAACCTGTTTCTTTAGTGAATCAAACTTAGTTTGTATGTTTTGTTTTATTTGCTCAATAATTTGCTTTGTTCTGTTTGCTATCTCTTATAATCACTTAAAATCTGCCTTTTATAATTAATAAATTTGTTTTGTTTATTATTAAACCCAGTTTGTGCAATTTCTAACTGGGGGGGGCAAGAAGTTGTGCATATCTCTCTTCACATTGAGGGAGAGGGCGAATTTTTATGAGATTGCACTGTGCAGATCTTTCTATACAGTGCAAGACAATATTATTTTAGGTTTATTCCCCAAAAGGGGTGTGCACGTGCAGTGCCATCCCTAGTTATTCTGGGGCCCTATGCAGCCCCCCTGTGAGTGGGGGGAAGGCCTCTGCGGGGGGCGGGGGAGAGGGGCTGGTCCCAGGACTCCACGGGGGCAGCTGGTTTAGGGGACAGGGGGGAACCGCCCCCCCAGCACTCACCAGCGGCACGGCTGGGGCTGGGTCGCTGCACTTTCCGCCGCCAGTGAGTGCAGGCCTGGCCTTGCTGCAGTCCTCAGGGGCAGGAAGGGGCAGGGCAGAGCAGGGCAGGGGCTTTGGGGAAGGGGTGGAGTGGGGGCGGGACTGGAACAAAGCAGGGCTGGAAGAGGGAGGGCTGGGGCAGAACAGGGGCTGGGGTCATGGGGAAGAGGCAGGGCAGGGACTGGAGCAGCACGCAGCTCTGCAGGGCACCAGGAAATTTGGCTTACGCCGCTGGGTACTTTACGTATGGGTAGGGATGGCCCTGTGCACGTGAGTACTGTGTGAATCCTCTCACACAGAGCTGACTTCAGTCTGTGTCTGCAGCTTGGTGTGGCCCTACCTGTGTGTGTGTACTGCAAGAGGCCCAAGAGCCGAATTCAGCAAAACAGAGAGGCTGGTGGAGCAGGAGGGGCTCAGTGTAACCTCCGTGCATCAGGTGGCATCCCAAAACGGGGGTCCAACCCGTCACAGTAACAGTCCCTCAAACTGAAAAGGAGTACTTATGGCACCTTAGAGACTAACCAATTTATTTGAGCATGAGCTTTCGTGAGCTACAGCTCACTTCATCGGATGCAAACTGAAATTCTGGAAATTGAAAGGCAGTTTGGCAAAAAGAAAATGGATTAAACATTTGAGTAGGACCTGACTGAATATGTATTAGGGAATCAATACTGAAGGGTGACTAACACCTGGACAACACAGTCTGCCTAATCAGAGCACATCCTTAGTGAAAGGAAATCCTTAATCCATGAATCTCAGAAACAGTTCATACATCCTAACTGGGGGTTCTCACAATGCAACATCAGAGCGAAGTGTGTCCTGTGGCATCCAGCAGCTTCTTTCTACAGGTCACTGCAGAGTGAGGGCAAACATGATCAGCAGCATGGCTTGCGCAAGTACAAACAATAATCATGGTTATCTTTTTTTTTTGTTTTTCCATTTAAATATTCAAGTCTGCATAAATTAGGTGTTGCAATCAGGACTCTGGCAAGTTACCAGTGCAGGCCTTAGTACTATAAGGTTTGCACACACATACTTCAACATATACTTAAGACTGACTAGGACTATCCCACATCTGAAAGAACAAAACAGAAATAAATCAACAATTGGGGCTCTCACTCTTAATTTGACACTTGATTTGGAGATGGTCTGGATTATGCATATTCTCATCTTCTTCTTCTTTCCTTTACTTGTCTTTTTATGTTTTCCTGTTCTTGCTGAAGCTCTTTCTACTGTTTCAATAGCCAGGAGGAGCAAACATAGCAGTGAAACAGGAAGCTATGGAGAAAATTTAACCTCTATCTCCCAAGTATTTGTGATATGAAACTATTTGCTGTACTTCAAGGGAAGGTAGCCTCAATCTGTGTGTATATGGGGCTCAGTACTGGAGAGACAAGGCCAGACCCTCAGCTGGTGTAATCAATATAGCTGGTTTGAAGACTTACATCAACTGACGACCTGGCCCATATGCCTATATTGACTTGTGTGTGCCATCTCCATTTAATTAAAACAGTGTTTTTTCCGGTGGAAGGAAAGAAGAAGCTAATTTAAACACACAATTGCCTATTTTGCATGCCTATGTGATCATCTGTACATGCAAATATAAGATGTGCATGAATAATTTATGCAATCACTTTTGAAAATTGTTCCCATCCTGCTTAGATTTAAGACACTGAACATAATTAGGGCCTTCACATTAAGTCCAATTGGTATCTTGTTCTAGGCCTGTTCCCTATTCCAATATCTTTAGGGAAGGATGACATCTTCACAGGGTACCATTCCCTCTTCTAATCCTCAGGGAGATGCACAGGGCTTTTCTCTTGAGGTCCCCCTCTCCCCTGCCTTCCTTGTCTGTTGCTTACCTTTGGTCTCCTATTACCTTTCTGAGTCTCTTACTATAGTTCTTCTCTTATGTTTCTTCTTTTAACAAGCTGCACAATCTTTTATATCTGCTCATTTTTAGCATTTTCTAGCAGTGTTAAATCTGATAAAGGATTTTTGCAACCCAGCTGCCAAAACAGGCCTTTGGGACAGCTGGTCAGGAGATCAGCCCACTCAGAGTAGCCTCAGAATTGGGCAGCGTGGACAGTTCAGTGCTCCACACCCAGCTGCACCAAGTGCTCATCAGTCACATGACCCTTAGTGTTTTAAGCCACTTTTGCCACAGATTAGAGCCCTGCCTCTGTGACTGCTTGTTATTTATGTAACGGTTCAAAGGGACTTTGCAGTTGTGCAATGAATAGATGTCTGGTTCTAAATTATGATACAGAAGATAAGTGGAAAGCAAGAAGCTATAATTAAATTGAAATGTGCATGCATGTGTGAAAGCACCCACACTTCCTAGGAGCCTTCACCAACTCTCTCTCAGCCAGGAAGCCACTGCTAGTCCTTCCCCAGACCTTGGTTCTGTGATGCTACCCCATAAGAACGGCCATATTGGGTCCAACTAGCTCAGTATCCGGTCTTCCAACAGTGGCCAATGCCAGGTGCCTCAGAGGGAATGAACAGAGCAAGCAATCATCAAGTGATCCATCCCCTGTCCCCCATCACATTACTATCATGATCTAGATAAATGACATACAGATGAGACCAAGTCCAACTCCGCTCACTAGGTGAGATCAATCTGCGAAAGGATTTAAGTCAATCTCTAACTAATAGAAATTAGAAAGAGAGTCCTGTGGGGGACTATCCCACATCTTTCTACTGCCGGGTTTTTTGCTTCTCCCTCTAAAGTGCCTGATGTTGGCCATTGCTGGAGATAGGATACTAGACTGGACAGACAATGGGTCTGGACCAGTATGGCAATTCCTGTTATTTCCTCATTTTTACATATGGGGAACTGAGACTCAAGGAGATAAAGGACCTGATTCGAAGCCCATTGAAGGTCAGGGGAATCCTTCTGCTTACTCAAAGGGTTTTGGATCAGGTCTTATGTGACTTGCTCACAATAACATGGAAAGATGACAATGAATTTGTTCATTCCCCTTACATCTACAGTTCAAATAATCTCAATCCATTTCCTTGGCACTGTTAGTTTGTATTGGGTCTTGTGATTATATAAACAGAGCAATTGTGTATCTAATAGGAAAAATGCAAATCAGAGGCAGTAACAAGACACTCATGTGGCTTGAGCTGTTGCCAGCCAACTCCTCACTTTAACTTTAGATTGAAAATGGTCTTATTCACAGTTCAAAGAAACTATGAGTTACAACATAAATAAAAGGAGTATTTCAGAAAATAATATATTTTGTCCACAGCCAATTAATTAAGCTTGTGATCATGTGGAATGTAACCATGCCAGGATATGCTTTTAAATAACTTTTACACATTTGGTAAATGTAAAATATTGTGACACAAAAAGAAGAGATTACATAAAAAATATGGAAAGCAGTTGGAGAAGACTGGCAAAATCATAACAAAGAAAAATTAGGAAAGCTAAGGGACAAGAGAACAGTGAAAATTATTATACCAACATTCTTGTACACTTAATGATTTGGACTTCTTCCACCTGAGAATCACGAAACACATTACAATAATTAACTAATCCTCAAAACACTCCTGTAGAGTGGGAAAATATCATTATACATAATTTATGGATGAGTAAACTGAGGCACAGAGGAGTTAAGTGACTTTTTCACAGTCACAGAGTAACTAAATCAGTGGTAGAGATGGGAATAAAACACATAGCTCCTGAATAGCTAAGCTGCATACTTTAACCATAAGACTGTTTCCTACTGTTAAAAAATAATCTTGTACACTCTGAAATATTCCTCCTTGCAAATCCCTAACCAAAATATATATTTTAAAACCGCGAGCAATACTGGAATGAACAATAAGACATATTTATCAAACCACGAAGGAAAACTGGATTGCACACATCCATATTCTCACCTGTGACAGATAATATAGGTAATATTCTTCATCTGTGCTATAATTCAAGGTCAAAATAAGTAACCCAATACAGGACATTAAAAACTGTCTTCATTTTATTTAGTGATTTCTGAATATGCTGTGTGAGAACAGAACAGAAAGTGCTATGCTTTGGAAGCATTATCTTTTGGGGAGATGTAAGATAAAGGTCCAGACCACTTGCGGCTATTAAAAATCATATACAACTTTTCACAAGGATCAGTGTTAACCCTAGTATCCTGCCTAAATTATATTTTGGTTACATATTTCCTACTTATTTTCCCCTACAGATTCAAATGGATGTTGTATTGTAACTGCCTGGGCCAAAGAGCCAACAATATAGTTTGTGCAGTGGGAGATCATGAAGAGAACAGAACCACATGTATGTAAGTTGTCACCACTAATACCTCTGTGTACAAATAGTTCTGACAAATAACAAAGGCTTTGTGAAAAAGACTAAGGAAAAATATATAAATAGAATCCAAACAAAATGCAAAATACACTGTTTTTATCAGTACACTGCTGGGCCTTGGGGTTGGATATGACAAGTTCACACAGTTAAACTTAGGAAAGCCATTTAACTTCTCAGTGCCTCAGCTTCCTCCTTCCTTCCTTGCACTGACTTTTAATGAAACTGACATTATCTGATTAAAATATGACTATAGATCATTGTTGCAATCACTATTTATATATTTGCAGAAAATATTGTACAAAGGTTGTCAAGTAAGATGTCTATGAAAAAGTAATGATTTGCCAGTTATGATTATGCTATCTGTATGCATGTATCATTTTTGTATTTAAAGTTATAAGTATTGGCTCTATACCTGGATTTCAAATGTTTGCTTCTTGGGTAACGCCCACGAAGTAATAAGCCAGATAGGCCAAGTAAGATATCTGCAAAGATGTCATAATTTGACAGATATGATAATCTTGTGTATGTTTGTATCAACTTTGTATTATGAGTTATAAATATGTATGTATGTCTGTATTTCAAAGTTGTGCTATGCTTCTGGGTGACACGCCCAGACAGTTTGGCACCAGCACTGCCTAGCCTACTTGATGGCCCATTAAGGGCCATCAGCTATACAACTGAGAGAAGGCAGATACACCTTATGACTCAGAAAGGCATGCTGGGAAATGCCTATGGAGAGAACTCTAAGGCTTCCAAGCCATGTGCTGGGCAGCTTGTGTTTGAAACAAAGGAAGCACAGGCCGCATGGCCAGAGACTATAAAAGGCAGCTGCATCTTCTGCATCTGGTCTTCAATCCTGCTTCTTACCTCTGGAGGAACCTTGCTACAAACTGAAGCTCTGAACAATGGACTGAATGACCCATCCAAGCTGTGGATATACTCCAGAGACTTGACTTAAGCAAGCAGTTTATTCCATCACTGCTACAAGCCTGAGCCAAGAACTTTGCCTTTACTGTATGTAACTGATTCCTTTAACCAATTTTAACTCTCACCTTTCTCTCTCTCTTTCTTTCTCTATAAATAAACCTTTAGATTTTAGTTATTAAGAATTGGCTGTAGCATGTATTTGGGTAAGATCTGAAACATTCATTAACCTGGGAGGTAATGTGTCCAATCCTTTGGGATTGGTAGAACCTTTTCTTTTATATGATGAAATAAGATTTACAAAAATTTTCATCATATTTGATGTGGGTACGTGGATGGAGGCCTGAGGCTGGATCACTTTAAGGGAACTGTGTTGTTTGGACTTCTGAGTAACGAGTAAGGTAATAAAGAAGCTGTTTTATGCTGGCTTGGTGAATCTAAGTATTGGAATATCCACCAGCTTTTGGGGGTTTGGCTACCCCATTCTTTGCAGTTCACCCTAATTGAGTGACCATAGCTTGTCCCCACTAGGACCCCGGTCACAAAAACTTATGAGAATATCAGAAGAGACTGCAACAAAAGACACACTCAGGGTATATGACAGACTTTCCAGAGTACTGATAGAATGGGCGGTGTGTTGCACATATGTGAAAACAGAGAAGGTGCAAACATTTGAGACAGGTGTTTGGGCTAATAAATCTGCTATAAATACCACCATTTGGGCTTTCAACAAAAAAAGAACAAAGTGTGAGACCTGCTGCCATCAGCTTGCATGCACATATCCCTGCCTTGACATGTAAAAGCCAAAAAAAAAAAAAAAAAAAAAAGTTGTTTACACTACAGACTCAGGACTGAGTCAGTGAGCAAAGATGGAGTTGGTTGTTAACTTGCATACGAATAATAATGCTTTGCACTCCTAGAGTACCTTCTACCCTAGAATCTTAAGATGCTTTGTTACAAACATTAACTAATATAGTTTCACAGCACCCCTGTGAGCTATGCAAGTATTATACCATCCCTTCACCAGCTGTAGCATGTCAGTGTGCTGGGGCTGTGTTGTTACTACGATTAACGTTAAAGCAGTACCATGAAATGTGATGAAACGTAATAAATACGTACCTCAGAGGGTTAAATACCAGAGAGGAAGAGGAGTTAGTTAAGTTAAGCACCAAAGTTGACACAAGAACAAATGGATATAAACTGTCCATCAACAAGTTTAGGCTTGAAATTACACAAAGGTTTCTAACCATCAGAGGAGTGAAGTTCTGGAACAGCCGTCCCAGGGGACCAGTGGAGACAAAAAAAACTAACTGGCTTCAAGAATGAACTTGATAAGTTTATGGAGGTGATGGTATGATGAGATTGCTCACAATGGCATATAGCCAATCTGTGACTGCTAGCAGCAAATATCTCCAACGGCCAGAGATGGGACTTTAGATGGGGAGGGCTCTGAGATACTACACAGAATTCTTTCCCAGGTGTCTGGCTGGTGGGTCTTGCCCATGCTCACATCTAATTGGTCACCATTTTTGGGGTCAAGAGGAAATTTTCCCCCCAGGTCAGACTGGCAGAGACTTCTGGGGTTTTTCGCCTTCCTCTGAAGCATGGGGCATGGGTCACTTGGCAGGTTTAAACTAGTGAAATGGTCAATTCTTTGTAACTTGAAGTCTTTAAATCATCATTTGAGGACTTCAGTAACTCAGCCAGGGGATAGGGGTCTATTGCAGGAGTCGGTGGGTGAGGTTCTATGGCCTGCAATGTGCAGGAGGTCAGACTAGATGATCCCTTCTGGCCTTAAAGTCTATGAGTCTATATTTTTGAGGTCTTGTGCATCAACTGTGGAAGGATGGTCTTATAGTTAAGGCACTAGCCTGGAACTGAGGAGTTCAATTCCTATCTCTGCCATAAACATCCTGAGTGTTCTTGGGTCAGTCACTTGGGAGCTGGCTTATCAATGGCTGAGCACCCACAGCTTTCCTTAACTGCAGCTGGAGCTGTGGATGCTCAACAGCTCTGAAAATCAGATCCTTAATCTCTCAGCTTCCCCTCTGGAGAATGGTGCTAAATTTACCAGTGGTGCTAAATCAGATATTTCTTTGGAGGGAGGGGCGTTCCGGCTTCCTCCCCTGCCTGGGATCCCATTCTGGTACCTGGTCCACCTCCAGGGACTCCAGGTCTCCCTCATCTGGAAAGTATTCCCTCTTTCTTACTCACAAAGTGCATAAGCTAGTGCCACCAGCAGTAGAGTTCTCAGATCACAACATCACTTGGTCCAGCTGCCTTGGGTCAAATCTGGGTGGTGTTGAAACCCTGGGTGAGCCAGGTTGCAATGCTACTCACTGAAATTTGGCCTGGTTACACCTCCATCAGTACATTCCCACTGCCTCCCACCACACCTGGTTTTTATTCTTTGCTGTTGATACTGGTATTTTGCAGCTCAGCTACTTCACTGGCTGAGACACAAAGAAACTCCACAATAAAAACAAGGTGGGGAGGGAGACGGCTCCTAACACAGTGTATGACCTCATGGTCTCTTTCTTGGTGGGTTAGCACAAGCAGGCATCAGCCCAACAATGACTGAAGAGGGGACAAAGGCAGCTTCCCAACGGCTGCTGGGGCTGCTGACTCCAAAACACTTTCATTCACTTTCCCGGAGTAGGAAGCACCCTCTCCCCTGACCTTCCTCCCAGTGTTACTTCCTAAGAACTTCCCCTCTGGGAGGAGCTACACTCTTTGGAGCAGTCTATGGACATGCCACGTGCACAGACCCAGTCAGCGCAATAACTTGGTTACAGTTAGGGTACCCGGCAATCCTTTATTACGAGAGACGTGCCATCATCTCTGTACAACAAGATGGAGAGTTGCTGAGTGATACAAAAAGCAGCACAAAACACACCTGGCGAATGTAGGCGAGTACTGCTTATTATTAATAACAACAACAACGATAATAAATAATGATCATACATATGAATGAGAATGCCGGGAGGAGAGGTGGGGTGGGGTACTAAGAAAACAGTCCCTTATTTTTTAAATACAATGTTGGCAACCCTAATTACAATACACTCGACTGAAACAATCCTCAAGGGAGCATTTCAACAGCAAGAACACTGGAGCACTACAGGCTTTAGCCACAGACCTCATGTCTGGAGAGCTCTGTGCCAACAGAGGAACCCCCTTGGTCTGGCAAATTCCTTGATGGCATTTCTCTTCACCTTAGGGTAGAATCCAGCCCACTGAGTTTCATACCTCTTACTGTGTTGGGTCTTTCAGAGAAGACCTTCAAAACCAATATCCTGTTTGCTCTGCATGGATTTTAAAGATCCAGGGAACTTTTTATAAATTTCCTTGGCCAGAATTTCCCCACTCACCACAATATCGTGCTATGTGTTGGTTTTATGCCAGACCACCATCCTCCATCCCAAAGGTGGCTATGTTTCAGCGGTGCTGTGTTTTCAGTATGTAGATTATATTATTATTCATGTAGTGCTGGTGATGTACAATGGGCAATGTGTGTTCAGCAGATAAAAGTGATCTGCATCAAAGAGAGGTTACTACACAATAAAGAACAAAGAGTGAGGTGTGGTTTTTGAAACTGGATGAATGACCCATGAAACATCAGTTTTTTGGGGGGGCGTTTTAACCAGGAGGAGAAAGAGGTAACCTTTAATCAAGAGGCTGTTGCAAGCCTAAAGAGGGGCAAGAGCATGTGAGTGATGCAACGGGAGCAGTCAAAAAGAAATGATGAGCTATGAACACAGCATAGAAAAATAGGAGGTAAAAGATGTAGGTGGGAATAGAATTTTGCAAAGCCTCAACAATGAAGAGAAGCAAGAGAAGAGTCTTCTTCATGTGGCTGATATAAATGTAGAGCAGCAAACATTTAGATGGTTAACCAAGATAATTACGACTGAAGTAGCAGAGTATATTACTGTGATGCCTCCTTCATATTTGTGAATTGGGCACTGAGTTGTTATATGTTCCATAGTCTGTTTTGGGTGACCACTGTCAAGACATTGGAGAGTCTTTAAAATTTTCATTTATGCAGCAAGTATCCACCTCTGCCAGGATTTGTGTGGATACGGTTTAGGGCTGCCCATGAGCTTTGTGGGTGATCGAAGCCAGGGATCTTCTGCGTTGGGTCTTTCACAAGGTGTTTATATTGACTTCTTGTGAACTCCATTCGGCTTTCTAAGCTCTTTGGGGTTGAAGTTGCATTGATGAAGGTTAAATACATGGGTCCAAAAGGGCTTACATGACTTCAAGCAGTGGTAAGGGACGTTTTTAAGGTCCTGGTGGATGGGAAGATGTTCATTTTCCACAATCCTATGGAATTCCCAAATGGTTGCAGCATGGCAGCAAATGGATGTGGGAGCACTGGCAGAACAGGTGTTGGGGTTGACTTGAGGGTTCCAGTGATGCACTGCATTGCAGTGTTCAGTTGGACATCAACAAGTCGAGTATGGCTACTTCTGGTCCATACTGGTACACAGTACTCAGCTATGGAGTACACAAAGACCATCACTGATGTCCATAACACTGATGCTCTCCAGCTTGTGCTTGCCAGTTTCTGGAACAGGTTGACCCTTGCCTTCGTCTTGGCAGCTACCTTCTTCAGATGTTCATGGAAGGTTAGTGTGTGATCCTTCTTCACCCTGAGATAGTTTGGAGTGGGGTCATGTCACACAGTGTTGCTGCAGAAGATCACTTTTAGGGTGCGCTTAGCGTTCCTGTTATCAAGATGGAATGCAGTGATTTTTGTTTTGTGAGGATTTGGTTTGAGCCTCCATTTCTGGAAATATTCCTCCCTGGTGGTTCCTGTTCATGGTGGACTCGATGTTGCTGAAGGTGCTACTTGAGTTGCCAGGGCAAGATCATCCACATATGTAAATTTGTGTGACTTCATTGGCGGCATGTCGCTGGTATAAACACTGAAAAGCATCTGTGTGAGTACTAGCCTTGTGGCAATCCATTGCTGAGGAACTGGGGCAAACTGACTTCATCGCCCAAGTGGACATGTAGCCACCTATTGCTCAGCATCAAAATCACGACTAATGCCATCAACCCGGTGACCAAACATCGATCAACAGTCTACCGGTCTTCAGAATAACAACTCAAGCCACCATAATAGTCCTCTTCATGGCCAATTGAGTGCCAGATAGGTTCTGGAACAAGGATCCCCCAACTTAACAATTGAGGGACTTTCCCGGGCAAAGTCCGAGTATCTTGCAAACATGCTGAAGATGCATAACATTGATGTCCTTACGCACCAAGAAACCCATGTCACCAATCACCAACAGGCTAGCCGCTACCGTATCCATGGTTACAACCTCACGACTAGCCACTATTATCCAAAATATAGCCTGGCCATTTATGTGAAGAACACCATCATAGATTTTGATGTTTTCCCCTGCAACTGAAAAAAGAAGCCACCGACACCATTGCCATCAGGATAGGGGAGCTGCATATTAACATGTATAAAGTCCCTAATTCAAAATGGTCAAGGTCAGCATTCCCAACTGCACCAATCCCAGCCACCACACTATGTGAGGCTATGAAGTAAATGAAGCCGATGCTAAAGACCCCATGGACTGGATGTCCGCAAAAGAGCTGGAATTGTTCTTTCATCCCAAGGAGTGAGCAACTTTCCACTCTGCTTGCTGGCAACGTGATTACAATCTGGACCTCACCATTGTTTCCAAAGACCAAAGCGGGAGTATGCTTCATGCATCCCGCAAAACACTTCCCAACTTCCCCAACAGACAACATAGGTCCATCATCATCCAGGTCAGCATCAAAATCCCTGTGATTCTGTCAAAATGAATCCCACGGTGGAACCTGGCCAGAGTTGACTGGTATTGCTAATAGGGAATCCATCAAAAAAGTGGTGATTCGAATCCCCATGACACCAGAATGTTATCAGATACGTTGACCTCCTTACTGCTGCCGCCAAGAAGAGTATCCCCCAGGGCTTCCAGGAAGCATACACTCCCTGCTGGACAAAAGAGATCCAGGACCTGCACCAGCAGTACAACCAGTCAGGCATCCTACAGATTGTGAAGGCCCTGTTAAGAATCTCTAGATTCAGCCAGATGCCAGCGGTGGATTGAACGCACTGAAGGTCTGAACTTGGGCCTTACTACGACGTCTCCTGGGCCTTACTACGACGTCTCGGAGCTGCTAATCTGTCAGAATACCAAACATTAAAAGTCCAGCCCAACTTCATAGCCTCCAAATCGGGGAGAGCATAAAAGGACCACTCAACAAAAACACCAAGCGAAAGATCCATTGTCAACTACATCGGACAATGACCTCAATCCCTCCACAAGACCCCCTCGCCATCAGTACAGATGAAGCGAAAGACAGTTTAGCCACAATGAAGAAAGGAAAGATGGCCAGCAGAGATGGTATCTCCCTGGAATTTCTTCATCAACTAGGCCCCAGGAGAGTCCAATGGCTGGCAAAACTGTACACCAAAACCATGGAATCCAGATGCATCCCAAAAGCCTGGCTGGAGGCGAGAGTTATTGCCATACTCAAACCAGGCAAGCGCACTGACAACCCAGGAAGTTATAGGCTGATATCACTCCTGTGCACTACCTACAAACTCCTGGAATGTATCATTCTCTGGAGAGTCAGTCCTCTCGTCGAGTCAGTGATCCCCCGAAGAACAAGCTGGATTCCAGACTAAATGCAGTTGTTGCAACCAAGTTTTGGCCCTTGTACACGCATTGAGGCCAGATTCCAGAAGAAATTTAAGACTGGAGCAGTCTTTGTAGACCTATCATCAACCATCAATACAGTCTGGATTAAAGGCCTGATGCGGAAACTTGCAAGATCCTGCCGCAAAACACTTTGCCTGTTATGAAGAGTAGAAGCCAGTGAAGGAATTGAGCACTGCTGTATAGTTTATAAAGGTGGTTTTTTTTCTGTCCTTTTTTAGCCTCTTCCCTTTCCCAAAGCTGCAGGACAAACCTCATTGTGTGTCTCCCGCATTCCATTCCTTGCCCCTTTCACGTAGTAGTCTCTGTATGGACCCGCTTTCCTGACTCCTTTTGGTCATGTACTCTCCTCTTTCAAGCTGCACTCTAAAATATACTCTTTTCAAAAGGCCTCTAGTTCCTAGTCTTTTTCTCACAGAAGTACTTAGAGTGGTTTGGTGTACCATTCTGATGGAAGCTTGGAAGAAACTTCCTCTATAGGCAGATCATTCCATAATTGTCCACTATGGGCTTTCATGCACCTTCCTCTGAAGCATCTGCTATTAGACCATTGATCTCATATGGTAACACCTAGGTTGCGAGGATGAGGGCGGAAGAGGTCAATAGAGAAAAACAGGCATTAGATTTTTTTTTTTTAAATCTTTGCTAGTTTAACTGCTCAGTCATTTGCTATTGTATCTCATCATTGTTTTTTGTCTGCTAGGGCACCAACCCTAAACAGTAGGGGCTGGTCAAAAATGCCAAATATAACATTTTCATTTTGTTCAAAATTTTCATGTAATTTTTCACCAAGATAAAACAAAATTATTCATTGTGCCAATAAATACAGAGAATTTTCAAAGGAAATTAAAGTATTGTGTGAAATTTCCTTTGAAACATTATTTTGGCGAACTCTAGTAAACCCATGCAACTGGGAATAAATTTACCACTGTGAGCGGTCCCATTTGTACAACCTGCTCTGTGGGCTGCAATCCTGCAATATGAGCCTCACAGCTGGACCGTCACACTTGTGTGGTGTCCCACTGAAGTCAGCATGAGAGTCCACCCACACAGATCAGGTTGCAGTTTGAGGATTTTAGATTGTAACCTTTTCTCTCTATAACTCTCTGAAAAGCACCTCACTCACTTTAGAAGCTAGCAAAACACACAGACTAATAATAAGTGTTTTGGGATCAAAGGCGTTTTAATAGAGGGAAGCTAGTATTAAACCTGCAAGTAGTTTTCTTAAAAACTATTCACATATGCAGCGTTGTCTTGACATCCCACATCAGGGCACATGTCTTGACATCCCACATCAGGGCACATCCCCCTGCTAGCATCATTGTGGTTATATGGAGAGCCTGCAATTAGTGCTGTGCTCATCGTTACCGTTTTTATTAGGCAAGCAAAGAACCTTTTAAGAAAGAGACAAATATTAAGTAGTTAAAAAGAAGTTAGTTTCTTACCAGACTAATAGTCACAAAGGTTTCGGCCGGAGAGCTGTGCGCAGCTGGCGGGGGCTGCAGACTGTGCGCTCCAGTGCAAGGACACCACCAGGCTGGGTTTCCAGGACCGGAGCCTTTTAATTGCGGAGAGACAGGAGATTGGGAAACTACAAAGCCCAGAATGCAGCGGGGGCTCAGGCCGCCTGTTTCCCGGTGGCCCCGCCCGGGGGGCCGGGAACATGGCTGGAAGCAGCGGCGAGGCTAGCGGCGCGGTGCCGGAGTACGAGGTGCCCGAGCTGCACACTCGCGTGTTTCACGTGGGTTCCTTCGGCGCGCTCTGGAAGCGGAGCCTGCACGGGCCGGAGCTGGCCGTGCAGGGGGCGGTGGCAGAGGACGGGGCTGCCGCCGTGGCGGAGGAGCTGGGCTGCGGGCTGGAGACTGCGGCAGAGCTCAGGGCTGTGTGCAGGTAACTGCAACCAGAGCATGGCGAGGCGGGGGGGGATCCTGACCGCCCGCAACACGCTCCCTGATGAGGCGGGTCCTTCAGGGGAAGCCGAAGCCTTGGTGCTGCATGCAAAGCAGGAGGCCCTGCGAGAGAGGAAGGGAGGGGGTCTGCGTGCTGCCGCGCTGACCCAGAGCGGTGGGAGGCGTTTGTTCAGCCGCAGCAGGAGCAGCTCACGTCCTTAGGGCAAGTCGTGTCCTTAAAAGCTTTGCTGGCACAGCTGTGTCGGGGTGTGGGGGGTGCGCCTTTGCTTTTATGCACCCCCAACTCCTGTCTCCCGGAGCTGTGCCCTGCAGAAGCTCTAGCGTAGGTGCGGTTATGCTGGCGAAAAAGTTGGCTCGTGGCTCTAACTTACTCTGCCTGGGGGAGCTGGTTTAAGCTAGACTCGGTGGTGCCAGTTGTGTATCCGTTCGGGAGGGCGAGCAGGTATCGGCGACTCCCGCAAACGCTTTCAGGGGTAGACATGGTCTTAAAGTGCTTTTGTCAGGATACAGAGTAGCAGCCGTGTTAGTCTGTAGTCGCAAAAAAGAAAAGGAGTACTTGTGGCACCTTAGAGACTAACCTTTTCTTTTTGTCAGTATAGCTTATGCTAGTTCCCTGAACTAAATAAACTGCGCTGGCAAGAGTGAGTTTTTGTTTTTGTAACAACAACTCTGCCCGCACTAGGGCTCTGTTTGGTATGAAAATGTCATTAAAAAAAACACCTCTAACCAATAGTACAGGAGCGGCAAAAGTTTTAAGTATAGACTTGGCCTTAGTCTGCCTTGCATGCAGGGCTGGCTTTAAGCACAAGCTGACTCTTTGTGGCCCCTGCATAGACTTGCAATGTGGGTGTGAGGGACAGTCTTACTTTCCCACCTCCGTTGTTAAGACTGGTGAGGAGGCATCTTGTAATAAGCTAGTTTAGCGTCACTCCTTGGGGAGCCTCATGCCTGCGTGCAGACCAGTAAATTTTAAGTCTGGGCCCTAGTGTCCAGGGAAAGAGTTGTCTAATGGCCAAAGCAACAGACTTGGAGTGAAAAGTTAATAGATTTTTAAGCCCAGAAAGCACCATTATTATGATTTTGTAATCTATTCTCCTGCATAAGAAAGGTCACAGAATTTCACCCACTCATTCTTGCAGGAAGCCCAACAACCTGTGGTGAGCTAGAGTATATTTTTTAGAAGCGCACCTGAGTTCTGTATCTAGCTCTGTTACTGACTCGATGTGTGGCCTTGGGCAAATTTTGTGCCTCAGTTTCTCTACTTGGCAGAGGAAAAGCTGCTGGAGTGGGGTGGCAAGAACATCTCTTGTTGCAGTTTGAAGACAGGAGATAGTAACAATGAATACAGGGGGAAACTATGGAGTGCTTATCTAAATGTCAGATCCATGCGTCAGGTATAAGTAAGCATTATCTAAGGGCTTGTCTACATTACCCGCTGGATGGAGAGGCAGCAATCGATCCAGCGGGGGTCGATTTATCGCGTCTAGTCTAGATGCAATAAACAGATTGCCAAGCACTCTCCAGTCGACTCTGGTACTCCATCAGGGCAAGAGGTGGAGTTGACAGGAGAGCGTCAGCCATCGACTTACTGTAGTGAAGACACCACGGTAAGTACATCTAAGTATGTCGCCTTCAGCTATGTTATTAACGTAGCTGAAGCTGCATAACTTATATTGATCCTCCCCCAATGTAGACCAGGCCTAAACATTAGAGCTTAGTAAGCCATTGAGGAAGGCAGGCCTGCAAGGATCATTCAGATGCTGCAGGAAGGAGTGTCTCTGATTCAGTAGGTGGGGCTCTTCAATCTTGTCTTCACTGGAAAAACATACCAAAAATTCCTACCATTCTGTCACCAGTTGAACTGAACCGGTGTTTGCGCTGCTGGGCGCTCTAATGTAGACAAGTTTCCAGTGCTAAAATAATTTTTCTACTGTTTTGATTGGACTGGGTTTATTGAAATAGAGAAAAGGAGCTCAGACCACTGGAACCTTGCCTACGTTAGGGCTCCTGCTGGTTTTAATACTGACTTAGCAGAACCAGAGGGAATTCTTTCATAAGTGTAGATACAGCCTCTGGGGTTATGTCTACACAGCAAAGAAAAACCCATGGCTAGCCTGTGCCAGCCAACTCAGGCTTGCGGGGATCGGGCTGATGGGCTATTTCATTGCTGTGTAGACATCTGGACTTGAGCTGGAGCCCAAGCTCTGGGACCCTCCCACTCCATAAGGTCCTTGAGCCTGGGCTCCAGTCTGAGCCTGGAGGTCTTTTCAGCAGTGAAACAGCCCTGCAGCCCAAGCCCCACAAACCTGAGTTGGGTGGCACGGGCGAGTCATAGGGTTTTTTTTGCCGTATAGACATACCCTGTGTCACAGCATTGTGCTAGGTGGCACTGTGCTACTAGAATTGTGATCTTCTGGATAAGGCATACAGTGGAAGTTGCTTGTAGTTAACTTTAACAGAAGTAGGGTATCCCTGGCCAAATTTCAGTTTGCCATATTCTGCCTACCTAACATGCCCTATGTAGTTTCAACTGGACACAGTATTCTTCACTTCCTGTCTTAACTAGATAGTGTGTCTTTGTGCTGTCAAATAGCTTTTGTTTTTCATCCCAGGAGTGGCTGTGCTACGGTTACTGCTAAAAGTAGTTCCTGTTTATATTTTGTCATGTGTTTTGGGATCTGTCAAAATGAAAGGTGCTTGTCTGTATATTCAGTATATATTTCATCGCAAGGAAAATTGATAAATGCTTGCTACTGCTATGACAACTAAAAAAGAAACAGATCATGGCGTTACACTAGATTATCTTAACTCCGACAGCCAAGAATGATGGCTGTGCAAATTTTGACCAGAGTGAGATATTTATGGAGGCTGAGATCACAATGGCCTGTGCATGCAGGAATTGAAGACAAGAATGCTGGGGGTAACGGCAGGACGGCAATCCTTGGGTTGGTGACAAAGACAACGTTATTTGCTCCAGACCATACTTCTCCATACACTCCTATGTGAAATTGTTCATGTAACCTCACCCTGATATGATGATGAACTCTAACGATTGGGTCTTGACAAGCAAGTTAGGTGAGGGATAGAGGCATCTTCTCTGCAGGTTGGGGAGAGGCTGTCAGGAATGGTCAGTAAGGAGACTTGACATCTAGAGATAAGATTTTTATTTTCTTTCTCTACCACTCCAATGTTACAGAACAGCACTCACTTCATGTTGTCTTGTGCAGTGCAGAGAGCTGTGAACTCTAATGCCATCTAGGAGACAGGAGTGGGAGAGAACATGGGGAGGCAGAAGCTGTCTGGGGTAGAGAACAAGTCACCTGACAGCAGCCCATTGGTCTTGTAGCAGAAGGAAGGCAAGTGTGCCATATCCGGGAATGGTCTGGCACTGCTGCAAATTGGCTCCCAAATCTCTAATGTTGTTGTGCTCCTCTCCAAACTAAACAGCCCTAGTTTTCTGAATCTCACCTGATACAGGCCTTCCCAACACCCAAGACTGCCTCTGATTACTTTCAGTTCCTTTCCTTGTATTTTTTCTGTCCCTCTTTCTTTGGGATGAGGTGACAACTTGAATGCATTCTTCAGTCTGTATTAGAGAGAAGCAACAGGCCAAATTCATCCCTCTTGTAACCCTGACTTCACAGGACTTCTACTTGAAGCAGATGCATCCTGGATGTAATCATTTTTGGTTTTATCTACAATTATTGTTCTCGTAAATGAAAGTGATTTCAATTAAAAAGCAAATTTATCCCCCATTACGCTAGTATGTGAGGGAAAGAGGGAGAAATACTTCTCCCTTATCCCCTTTAAATAGCAACAAAAAAGATAATGAAAGCAGCCTGTTTATAATGGGCTGAAGGAACTTTCTAAAAAAGAATTCATAGTTAAAACTTTATAATTTCCATAGTTAAATCCTGTTAAAATACATGACATGGTCAAATGTCTATTTTTGACAATCTACCTTATGAAATTATCTGACATTAAGAAACAATCAAATAATATTTAACTTGGTGCATGTTCTAGCATCCTATGCCTATACTAAATCTCTTAAAAGACCTATTAAAGCAGACAAATTAGGGTATCCAGTTTCCACACATGTCTGGTTTTGATTTGGATATCAATCAAATTTCACTTGCCTACCTACTAATCTTATCAGGTTATATGTGGAACTGATTTTTATAGATCCTTCAGTTTCTCCTGGATTATAAATTAACTCGTATAAAAAGCTATACTTATCCTACAGATGTCATGGGCAATTATTGTTTTGCTTAGATAATCATTGTGGGTTGCTGTTCATGTACTTCGGTGGCTATGTTCCAACCTCTAAGTGTTAAGAAATTAATTTAGAGATTAAATAGTTAATGTTGGTCAAGTGTTTTGAAGATGGAAAGTACTAAGCTTCATTATTCTAGTTCACCTGCTGAATTATTCTTTGTGTAAGTGTACAGCAGGCTTAGACTCAAAGATCAGTGTGGATTTTAGGTAGGTCAGGGGAGGTGTGATTGCAGGTACCTTATTTCACTGCAGCCCCAATTAACCTTCTTGTTTTATTAGGAGGTGTAGGTGTAAGTATTTCCAGGTATGTGTTATAAAGCTGTATTAAGCTAGTATTAATGTCTTAAAGTGTTAGTACTTAGTGTCATTAGTATTAGTGTCTCAAAGGTGATAAAAGTACTGTCTTTAAGAAAAGATATGTAATACAAAGGGTAATGTATTCAATTACAAGGAATAAATCAGATAAAATATTAAAACATGTTCTAAATAACTTAAAAAATTAACAAGCGGAGTTTGCTGCGGTGGTTATCCAATGTAAGTAAGGTCACGGTGAAGGGATGGCTTAGTGGTTGTCTATTTCCAGGGACCACAGGTCCAACTTTGTGCAAGTTTGACTCAGCTTTTTATCCCTGGTATTATTTATACCACTCTAGAATATCTTTCAAGAGGAGAGCAATTGATTTCCTGTCACAGACCTAGTCAAATGCCTCCTCTTGGGCACTTAAACTACTGTGAGTGGATCCAGCCATTGAATCACTGGGTGCTTTAAGACTCCAGCATCTGAACAGACACTACCCCGTCGTAGGGCCCAGACCCTCTGTCTAGCACTCCCCTTTGAGAGCTGGATACCGAATCCCCAGACACCGAACAAAGCTTAAACACGTGCTCTCCCAAAACCCAGAACAAAAGTGTTCTGGGTCCACTCCACAGACTGACTCTTCAAGGGCATGTGGTAGGTGTAACACAAAACACAGAGACAGACTGCACAGGATTCTAAACCACCATTGCTCTGTACTTACCATTGCACAAATACACAGATCTGTACAAAAATAACATACCCTACATCAGTGCTGAGCTGGAGCCAGTTCGCACCGGTTCACGCGATCTGGTTGTTAAATTTTGAACCAGTTTTAGAACCAGTTGTTAAAAATTGTTACGGTTCCCTGAGCTCCTGGCCGGGGAGGCTCCCCCAGCCCCTCCCTCCTCTCGCAGAGCCTCAGCGTGCCGCGCTGCCGGCACCAGTGCTCTGGACCGCCCCTGGGCAGCTCTGCAGCTCCTGCTGCTTTAAGCAGCATCGTAAGGGGGTGGGGCTGTGAGCTCCAGTGGGCTGCGCAGTTTCCATACACGCTGCCCTGAGCAGCATGGTAAGGGGGCCAGGCCGGGGCTGGGAGGAGGGGTTGGATAAGGGGCAGGGAGCGGTGGGAAGGGGCGGAGGTTCGGGGGGGGGCAGTCAGGGAATGGGTGCGGGGGGTGGTTAGGCGCGGGAGTTCCGGCGGGGTCTGTCAGGCAGGGCTGGTGCAACCACTAGGCAGCCACCTAGGGCACCAAGTGGTTTGGGGCGCCAAAAAGCAGTGCCCCCAATTTTTTTTTAAACAGCGGAGCACAAGGCTGCCGCTGCTCCCCGCCTCCCAGCTCCAGAGGGGCCACCCGCAGCACGGCCAGTCCCTCCCCCCGGGGGAGCAGCAGGCGGCAGAGCTCCCCGCTGCCCCCAGGGCTCTCAGCAGCTAGCTGCCACAGAGAGCCCTGGGGTGGTGCGGAGCCCGGCTCGGGCACGGGGGGCCTGCCTGCGCCGCCGCTGAGAGCTCCGGGGGCGGCGGGGAGCCTGGCTCGGCCTACAGCGCGGGGAAAAAGGCGCAGTTTCACTTTGAGTTTCATGCCTTAGCCCTTGAACAAACAAGGAGAGTGCTATATTATACAACATCTCATAGGTGCTTTCTATAGTTTTAAGATCATACATTCTGAACTCGGCAGACTTCATACACAGCAAACAAAACAACAACTAACATCCTTAGCCTAGCAGAGTTTCAGTATTGGAGGACTGGATAGCATGGAGATCCGTAACGGAATATGGAGCCTTTCGCTTCTAAGATACTGACTCAAATCTGATCCATGTTAATAGTGACAGAGAGCCTTTGCTGTAAGACAGCTGTTCATTGGCCTATGTAAAACTTTGTGCCCATCAAAAGAAACGGCCCATAATAATTGTCCTCCTTTGCTGCGTCTACACTAGATCTTTTTTTTAATGTACCCCCTTTTCCCCCACAGCTGTAGTTCCATCAGTGTGGCAATGGTGGGAAAACTGTCAAGTGGCTGTCAGTATTTTAACTACCATGTTGTCTGTCTATGCATGGAGCAGGTCAGTGCACCTGGTGGTTGCATTTCCAGTAGCCACTTTTGGCTAGCACCTGTGGTGGGTGGGAAATTTTTAGGACAGGGTGTATAGACTAGACCAGGGGTCAGCAACCTTTCAGAAGTGGTGTGCCAAGTTTTAATTTTATTCACTTTAATTTAAGGTTTCACGTGCCAGTAATATATTATAATGTTTTTTAGAAGGTCTCTCTCTCTCTCTCTAAGTCTATACGTTATACAAAGAAACTATTCTTGTATTGTAAAATAAACAAGGTTTTCAAAATGTTTAAGAAGCTTCATTTAAAATTAAATTAAAATGTTCATCTTACGCCGCCGGCCCGCTCAGCCCGCTGCTGGTCTGGGGTTCCGTTCACCTAGGCCGGCAGCGGGCTGAGCGGGGCCTGCGGCCGGGACTCCAGCTGGCAAGGGGCCGGCGGCCAGAACCCCGGGCCAGCAGCCAGAACCCCGGGCCGGCAGTGGGCTGAGCGGCTTAGCCCGCTGCCGCTCAGCGGTTCCATCCGCCAGCTCCTGCCAGCCGGGATCCCAGCTGCTGGTCTGGGGTCCCGGCCCTGCCCACATAGCGTGGGTGCCTATCTTCTCCCTGGTTCTGGCCATTCTCTTCCTCTCTCTCTGCACTGAGCTGAGGGTGGGAGTGCACTGAGCACAGGGCTGGGGGTGAAGGAGCAGGCTCGGGGTTGGGGCGTAGGGTCCGGCCAGGAGCTAGAATGAGGGAGGGGGCTCAGGGTTGGGGCAGGAGGTTTGGGTATGGAGCGCTTACCTCGCAGCTCCCATTTAGTGGGTGGGGTGCAGGTGGGCATGGTCGGGGGGGGGGGTGCAGGAGCTCCTGTTTGGTGCTCAGGGTGGGGATGGGGATGTGGGGGTTCAAGAGCCAGGATGTGGGGGGTGCATGGAGTGTGGGGGGGCTGGGTATGTGGGGGGGTGCAAGAGTCAGGGCTGGGGTTGTGGGGGAGGTGAAGGAGTCAAGCCGAGGGCTGGGTGTGTGTGCGGGGCTGCGTACAGGGCTCAGGGCAGGGGCCTTGGGGGGTGTGCGGGGCTGCAGGGCTCAGGGCAGAGGGCTGGGTGTGTGTGTGTGTGGGGAGTCAGGGCAGAGGGCTGGGGGTGTGGGCTGGGGTTATGGGGTGCTCACGGCAGGGGACTGGAGGGGATATGCCCCGCTTCCCCAAGGCCCTGCTCCTGCTTCTTCTCTGCCTCCGTCCACGCTGACTCGCCTCCTCCCCCACCCCCTCCCTCGCAAGGGCTGGCAGGGAGGGAAGGAAGAAGAGGAGGAGGAGGAGGGGCAGGAACCCAGAACACTGCGGGAAGAGGCAGGGGAGCTAGCAGGACCAAGCTTCTGCCCCTTGCCCCCTCCCCCTGTGGGTGGGGAGCGGAGAAGAGCGGGCCGGGCTGGGCCGGGCCGGATTTTTAATGGCACGCTGCTGCCTGCCAGGACTCCAGCGGGCAGCAGTGTGCCATTAAAAATGGGCTCGCGTGCCATAGGTTGCCGACCCCTGAACTAGACCAATTATTGCCAGTTTTTGCAGAGGCACCAAAGATTGAATGGTAATGAAAACTGAATTACTTTTCCCCTCTTAGAGGTGACTGCTTCTAGTCAAGTTTGAGGCATGATAACAGTATAGGAAAACTTGCACTGTGACTACTGTACCTGCTGTATGGGTAGAGAGCTACGTACTCCTTCATGTGTCAACCTGAGCAGTATGAGAATAGTTCCTGAGCATAAAAGGCTCTTATTAACTAAGAGACCATAAAGTGTAATGCTTTTAGCGAATAATAATAATGACAGTGGTGAAGCCACCAGAAAATTCCTACAAGTATCTTGCACCTGCATGTGCTTGAGCACTTAAACATTTTGAAAGGCAACTTCCAGTGATATTTTTATTCAGAAGAGTCTGCATCATCCTTATCTTCACTGCTTATTAGCCTTAGGGTGTGTCTACACTGGCAGAGTTTCTTCACCAGCAGTTACATCGGCTCTCAGAGAGCAATGAAGGGAAACCGCTGTTGTATGTTCACACTGTCAGCTCCCTGTGCAATAGCATGTTCACACTTGTGGCACTTGCATCGGTATTCGGAGCGGTGCACTCTGGGCAGCTATCCCACAGAGTATCTCTTCCTCTTCTGCCACTAAGTGTTGTGGGAAGGCGGAGGGGGTTGCCGGGTATCCTGGGTCCTGTCCAGTGCCGCGTGAGGCATTGTTTTGCATTCCAGCAATCCCTGTGCTTCCGTCCACATCTGGCACCATCTTTCAATGGTTTGTGTACTGCGCGTCGTGCCTCTTCGGTCTGCAGGAATGGATCCTGCACTGTTGACCAATATGCTGCTCGTTCTCACTAACACATCAGGAGTGGCAGTGGAGTTATTCCTTAAACTATAAGGCAAGATGAGGAAAGCCCACTTTCATGGGACTGTGTGATGAGCTCACCGCAGCCCTGCGGTACAAGGACACAAGAATGAGAGCTGCCCCATTGTTGGAGAAGCATTTGGCAATTGCACTGTGGAAGCTGGCTACTCCAGACTGCTACCAATCAGTCGCTAACCAGTTCGGAGCGAGGAAAGTCTGTTGGAGTCATGTTGACGGCAGTGTGCAGGGCCATTAATCGCGTCCTGCTCCGGAAGACTGTGACTTTGGGCAACGTGCATGACGTTGGGGATGGCTTTGCACAAATGGGCTTCCCTAGCTGCAGAGGGGCGATAGATGGCATGCACATTCCAATTCTGGCACCAGACTACCTAGCCACCGAGTACATTAATCAGAAGGGATATTTTTCGATGGTTCTCCAGGTGCTTGTGGATCACTATGGGCATTTCATGGACATTAATGCAGGCTGGTCCAGAAAGGTGCATGAAGCACGCATCTTTTGGAACACTGGCCTGTTCAGGAAGCTGCAAGCAGGGACTTTCTTCCCAGACCAGAAGATCACTGTAGGGGAAGTCGAAATACCCATTGTGATCCTGGGAGACCCTGCCTACCCCTTAATGCCATGGCTTACGAATCCATACATGGGGAACCTTGAAAGCAGCAAGGAGCGGTTCAACAACAGGCTGAGCAAGTGCAGAATGACTGTTGAGTATGCTTTTGGCCATTTAAAGGCCCGCTGGTGCTGCCTATATGGGAGGCTGGACCTTGCCGATGACAATAGTCCTATGGTTTTAGCCATGTGCTGTACGGTCCATAATATTTGTGAAGGGAAGGGTGAAAGCTTCACTCAGAGCTGGACCGCTGAGGCTCAGTGCCTGGAGGCTTAATTTGAACAGTCAGAGATCAGGGTTATTAGAGGGGCGCAGCGCAGGGCCATAAGGATCAGGGATGCCTTTAGGCAGCAATTTGAAGCTGAAAGCCACTAGTATTTGTTGCTATGCTCAGGAGTGCAGTGCTTGTAATGCTAGGAGGTGATTGTGATTGGTGCAGACGATGCACTGTGAAGGTTTAGGAAAATTGCCTGTTGCTTTGCAGGGCTGTCTTTTTTCTTTCAGTTAATAGAATAAAGATTGCTTTCAAACCAAACCAATTCTTTTATTAAAAAACCACAACTGGAGGGGAGAAACAAACAAACAAAAAAAAAACATCAGCACTGCGGGGGATGGTGGAAGGGAGCCTCCCAGGAGGAGGTGGGGTTCTGGGACGATAAAGATTTGTGTATGTCCAGGTATCATATGCAACCTTGTCCTTTGGAGTACAGTGCAGCGAGTACTGTACTTCAGCAGGGCTAAACTGCAGAGGGATGGGTGTTGAGTGCAGTGGGTACTGGGAGTTCGCAGGGACTGGACTGTGACGGGGCAGGTGTGGAATGCAGCGGGTACTGACTGGAGCAAGGATGTTGACAAGAATGTGTTGGTGGTGTGTGGGGGGTGCATGGGAAAGAGTTTTGCGACAGCGGCTGCAGGGGAGGGTGGGTGCGGAGCAGCTCGGTTTGCAGTGCTGGGAGTGCCTGAAGCATGTCCGCTTGGCGCTCCATAACGTTTAAGAGCCGCTCCGTGACTTCGTTCTGGCGTGTCGCATTCTCCTTTCGGTCCCTCTTCTCGCTGTCCCGCCACTCCTTCAGTTCTTGTTTTTCTGCTGCAGAGTGCAGCATGCAGAAGGTCCTCTCTACTTTTTTCGTGGCCACTTCCTAATCCTGAGCAGCTGTTCAGCTGGCAATAACAAAGAGGGAGGGTTGGCTCCCAAGACCATATCTGTGAAGCCAAAATGCAACATATTACAGAAGCACTATTGTTTGCAACACACAGACCACTGTATCAGTGTTTTAAAACACAACCACTATTCAGATACCTGTCACTAACTGGCTGACCCCAGGCAAGCACACGAGACACAAGTCCCCCCAAATGGTGAGTAGCTGCAGGGGCATGCGAATTCAGTGTTTCAGGACAGTACTGGGCATGTGGCTCTTGGGGAAAGCCAGCACTGTGGGGGGGGGGGGGGGGGGGGATTAAAATCATTACTGTCCCCACATTTTCCACAGGCTATATTCATTAATGAAGATATCTCTCTGCTGAGGGTGATCAGAGAATTAAGGGAGGGTCTTCTCCAACAGTGCCACTTCCGCCCTGGCCCTTACAAAGCTCGCCTGTGTGCGGCAATGGTCCCCTCCCCAGTGATGGCAGAGTGGCGCGGGAAAGTTACCCTTAATGGGGCAAAAAACAAAGCAGCTCTGCCAAAGAACGTGTGGCAGCAGATTGCCCAGTGTCTCCATGACAGCTTCCTGGAGATCTCTGAGACAGATTCCCGTGAAGTGAGGGAGTCAATCAACACCCTGTTCCATTGCTATGACTAGGCATGTAGTGGTACGTGCATCACACAGACACAAGCCTGCCTTCTGCAAATCCCTCCGTGCAAGCTCAGCACACAGAAAACAAGACGGCCTTCTGCAACCCTCCTTCCCCCAACAACTTGCTTCAGCGATTCCCAAAATCAGAGCCACTTACCAGGGGCCTCCTCTCCTGTTATCCGCTTTGCCAAGCTCCAACTGCTGTGTCTGGCTAGCCACTTCCGGGGTAAAGAAGTGCTCCTGGCTGCATACATCTCTGAAAACAGAGTGGTCCTCTGCCTCTGGGTCCCTGCCTCGTCCACATCCTCGTCCAAGATTTTCTCCTCTTGGCTTGGTCCAATCTTGACTGGCACGCAAGCCCCTGAAGTATCCTCAGGCCTCTACGCAGTGGAGGTGGTGTCACCACTGAGTATTGCGTCCAGCTCTTTGTAGAACCGGCAGCTCGTGGGTGCAGCACCGGAGCGGCAGATTGCCTCTCGCACCTTGTGGTAGGCCTTCCGCAGTTCCTTCAATTTGGCCATGCACTGCATTGTGTCCTGTTCATGGCCCCTTTCTGTCATGCATCGTGAAATCTGTCCATAGGTATCATAGTTGGTACAGCTGGAGCACAGCTGGGACTGGACAGCCTCCTCTCTCCAAATACTGATGAGGTCCAGCAGCTCGGCATTGCTCCAAGCGGGGGATCGCCTGGTGTGCAGAGCAGCCAGGGGCACCTGGAAAGATGTGCTGAGACCACGGCATGCATTGCGAGCAAACAGGAAGGGGACTTACAAAATTCCCAAGGAATTTAAAGGGTGGTGTTGATGGTTGGTCACCTGAGGGCAGAGTAGTAGACTTCAAACCGATGACCAGAGAGGTGAGAACAGGCATTGTTCCTGGAGGCCAGTTGCAGCGCTGTAATTGACCAAGGTGTCTATGCTGGCACCACAGCGCTGTTGCCCCAGCGCAGAAAGCTGTACACCTCTCGTCAGGGTGGGTTTTTTTTACAGCACTGCAACTGTGCAGTTTTTGTGCACAAAGTGGCTTCCCAGTGTGTACACCTCGGGAGTTTCATCGCAGAAAGCTGCTTTACTACACAAAAACTTGCCAGTGTAGACGAGGCCTTAATCTTGTCCAAATTTTTGCACAGATTTCCTATCTCAAAACAGGGAGGCTTTATCATTTATACTTGGTTCATAATTTAGTAAACTTTTGGAAGACTAACCTGGGGTTCAGGAGAGCTAGGTTCTTTCCAGTATTCTACAGTTGACTCTCAGAGTGGCCTTAACTCAATCACCTGTGTAAATCACTAAGAGATCCTCTGACGAAAGGCACAAAACCAAAGTAATATTTATTTTCACTTCCAATTTCAACAAAAACTTGGAAGGAAAGCAGGAAACTGGTTGATTTGGCTAGGCATGACTCTAAAACAAATACTAAGGAACTACTATGAACTAATAATCCTTTGGACTTCCTTAGACTTTTTCCTCCCAGGAGTTCAAAACACTTCATAAAGAGTAACACATTTACCTTTGCAACATGCCTGTAAGATAGGTAAGTAGTACGTCCCTTAGTTTACAGATTGGGAGGCATAGATTATACAACTTGATTACAGCTTAATTGATTTTTTTATTATGAAAGAAGAATGAAAAAATATGTAACCACTGTTCTTATTTTCAGTATTGACATGTTAAAGTCCCCTGATGATGAAGAAGATCCAGAGATTATTTCTGAGGACAGCAGCCTTGTAACTCTTCGGTATGTTGGATTTTGATGCCCTTATCAGAACCTGGATAAGATAAATTCTTTAATTGCTGTAGTACCACAGTGTGTGTGGTGTTCAGGCAGTGGTGTAACTGCTGGGCAGCTTCTAGTAATACATTAAAGATCTGGAAACCACTTTAGGGGAGCATAGGTTGCACCAACCCACTGCTTTATGTGCTTTATGTCTTACCTATGTCTGGAGCAAAAAAATAGAGATTTTTTTCATGCCATCTGCATTGAAGGATCTCATTCAATAAAGACTATCAGTTATAGTACATGAGATTCTGATATGGCTGCTGAGCTCTAACACCAGATGCTTTTGGACTGACTTTTAGAGATTCTTAGAGTATTAGGCCAGAAAGGACCACCAAATCATCTAGACTGACTTTCTCATATCACAGGTCACCAACACCACCCAGCAATCACATACTAAACCTAACCGCTAAAATTAGACCAAAATATTATAGGCCTCAGGAGGCTAAATTATTGTGTGCCATAGAGAGAGAACAGGGGGGACTGAGATGTGACATTGCCTGAGGACCCTTCAATGGCCTGGAAATTAAGTGAGATATTCCCAGATGATCCTGGCAAGCGATCTGCACGCCACCCTGAAGAGGAAGGCAAAAAACCCTAAGGTCACTGCCAGTCTCACCAGTTAGAGCCTGGGGCCTGGGCTACACTTGGGAGTTGGGGGGTTGAACTAAGATACGCAACTTCCGCTATGCTATTCGTGTAGCTGAAGTCAAAGTATCTTAGTTCGACTTACCTGGCCGTCCTCATGGGGGCGAGTCGACAGTCAACTCCGCCTACTCCGCCTGCCGAGGTGGAATACAGGCATCGATTTGGGGATTGATTTATCGCGTCTAGATGAGATGCGATAAATCGATTCCCAATAGATCGATCACTACCCGTCGGTCCGACTGGTAGTGAAGACATACCCTGAGCGTGTGAGCAAGAACCAGCCAACCAAGCACCAAAGAGAGAGAATCCCCAGTACCACCTCAGAGTACTGGCTTATTCCCTCCAGGGTTCCATCGACAACTGTGGCCACCTCTAATGCTACAGAGACAGACAAACCACACCTATAGTGGGGGTCGAGGGGTAAACAATCCCTTTCTGACTCCTGCAGGTGACCAGCTGAAGCATGAGATTTTATAGATTCATAGATACTAAGGTCAGAAGGGACCATTATGATCATCTAGTCTGACCTCCTGCACAACGCAGGCCACAGAATTTCACACACCCACTCCTGCAAAAAACCTCTCATCTATGTCTGAGCTACTGAAGTCCTCAAATCGTGGTTTAAAGACTTCAAGGAGCAGAGAATTCTCCAGCAAGTGACCCGTGCCCCATGCTACAGAGGACGGCGAAAAACCTCCAGGGCCTCTTCCAATCTGCCCTGGAGGAAAATTCTTTCCCAACCCCAAATATGGTGATCAGCTAAACCCTGAGCATATGGGCAAGATTCACCTGCTAGATACTACAGAAAATTCTTTCCTGGGTAACTCAGATCCCACCCCATCTAACATCCCATCAGGCCTATTTACCATGAATATTTAATTACCAAAATCATGTTATCCCATCATACCATCTCCTCCATAAACTTATCGAGTTAAATCTTAAAGCCAGATAGATCTTTTGCCCCCACTGCTTCCCTTGGAAGGCTATTCCAAAACTTCACTCCTCTGAAGGTTAGAAACCTTTGTCTAATTTCAAGTCTAAACTTCCTGGTGGCCAGTTTATATCCATTTGTTCTTGTGTCCACATTGGTACTGAGCTTAAATAATTCCTCTCCCTCTCCGGTATTTATCCCTCTGATATATTTATAGAGAGCATCTAAGTCACCTCACTCAAGGCAGCGGGTTCCCATTCATAGATCACTAGGAGGGCTAGGTATCTCCTTGCAGCCTGGATTTAGGTGTCTATCCCCAAGAGAGGGACAGGGTTTAGTACACGCCCCTGTCGTCAGCATCGCTCTTCAGCTAGCTTTGGTGGCTCCTTGCCTAGCATGCTGGCTTTTGTGGATTGCATTCGTAGGCACCTGTCTCTTCCCTTTTTATTGTATAGGGAGCCTAGGTACTTAATTTGGCCTTGTGGACCACAGTGGTGGTGGTTTGATTTTCTAGGTTTCTGAAAGTTACGCACTGTGATGCTCAGCATTGCAACGCTGAACTCCCTTCATGGATTCCACCCTGGATTTTAACCTATTTAATATTCTTTGTAAACTTCCATGTACATTAATGGTTTGATATACAAAGATATACATCCATACAGTGTTTGGCTGAAATCTTCTAGAACAATCTAGATGTTGAACTTTCAGTTAGTTCAGTGAGTTTTTCTGAACAGGTGGCATTAGCATGAAGTAAAGTGAGTGATCAAGACATTTATATAGGCTTGCTACACCATGATGTAATCAAAAAGATAGGCTTCTGCCTACATTGGAACATTATTTCTGGAATATTTGACCATGGTCAAATAACAGGTGGTCAACTGACTGGTCAGCTGATGTTATTCAACTGGTCAGTTGACCAGCTGGCCAAGCCTCATCTCTCTGGAAGTGTTCAGTTTATTCCATTTTAAACCAGCATTGCAGTTCCCATGTCATTTTAAAATTTGTGTAGTTACAATAAACAGCAGGCTTTGTAATGCCATTTTGCCTTGTGTCTCTCTCTTGTTGACCCCAACCCTATCAAGAATTAGAAAGAAGGCCCTGGAGAGGCGAGAAGAAACCATAATTGTAGATCGCACTTGCAGACAAGAAACATTTACTTATGAGATGGTAAGACTCCCCCCTCTTCTCCTTCCAGATTCTCAAGACAATCAAACCATGTCAAGAAAACAGCTCACAAGGGCTTCCTTTGCTTTTTGTTCTTGATTTGCTGGTGAAGCCAAGTATATCACCACACTATTGTACTATGAGTTTGCAAACAGTGACTAAGATGACATATGCTCCTATAAGAGGGTAGCCCACACTGCAACACTTTTGGGGAAGGGACTGTCTCTCACTGTGTTTGTAGAGTCCCTAACACAATGGGATTCCAATCTTGGCTGGGGCTTCTAAGCATGAACATAATATTACTGATAACAACATGAATACTGTTCTGTATAGGTGCCCCAATGTGCTGTACAGCCATGTAATATGATCAAGGCATAGGCACTATAGCCATGCCGAGAGCTCAGGAGTCATGGGATGGGGTCACAACCTCATCTTTAATTTAAAACAAAAATATCCACAATCATAAGGGACAGACTTTTTTTTAAAAATGAAAGGTGAAATCCCTAAATTTCTAGCTCCTGGAATCAATTGACTATACAAGAAAAACACCAGACATGATGAGAGTTAGGAATTTCCCTGTGTGGCCCTCCTTATATGCACTTAACACTGCTGCCTCCCCTTGCCTTGTCCTGTGTGTGTGTTTTAACATTGTGTAGTATACATAAGAAACAAATCAAAACCAAATGGGGGGTAAGGAGTTGGCACAGATATTTTCTAGAAAACAGTAGGAGCTACTTAGCAGTCCTGTGAGCCAAGCTCTTTAAAAAGAAGGCACATGTCTGGCAATTGATGCTCTAATACGGCAGTGTCAGTAGTTGCAATGGAATCTATTATTGTAAGTAAAACATACTAGACAGTCTGAGTTTTGCTTACATTAGCAAAAGAGACTCCAGTGATAGAGTCCAATTAGCTTGCACTTCAAGGACTAGCACTTATCTCTGCACGGAGCTACAGCAGCAGCAAGCATCTCTGCTCTTAAAGCTGAAGAGCACTTTGTGGTGGCCAGATTGCAGTGAAATCCTTTTTCAGCCAGAAGTCTGTTTTTGTTTGGGGCAACGTTCCCCAACTGTTAGAAAAGGGAGAAATTACCTCCCTTACTCTGTTTGACAGCTGGGGGTTCATCTTAAGGAAAGAGCATAACAAAAATGCTTTCAGCTCATATCCAGAATATGCTAGTTTGTACTATAGGAGGATGAGAGGCATGGTAGTGCTGGCTTCTTGGCTTGGATTTGCTTGACATTTGGGTTGAGTAAAGTAAATGTACATCATTAGCAAGAGTCTCTCTTGTTTTCGCTCACTTCTCCCATGTTTAGTTTCTGATCCATTGTACAGTTTGCAACAGAATGCACTCAGACATGTGTATTAACATTTTCTCTTCCTAGGAGTCTCATGCAATTGGAAAGAGGCCAAAAGATCCAGCAGATCTAATTGAGGAAGGAGAACTTTTCCTAACTCTGAACATCTTCTATCCTGTCATATTTCAGAAGGTTGGTATTAAAAATTCTCTGGGTCAGATTCTGATGCTTTTTCCCACCTTGAATAGTTCTCACTCCACAAGCAGTCTCACTGAAATCACTGAGCGTTCTTATTTATCAGTTAACCTGTAGGTGCTACTACAATTTATCCAAATTGCGGGTCCACTGTGTGAGATACTGTGTAAGCGTACCATAAATCACACTCAAAGGCTGCTAGAGACTGGCTTTCTGTGATTCTAGGTGGTAGTTGTAAAAGTTTCAGTCTTTTTTTAATGGTTCAGTAGTAAATTCATAGTTTTACTGTAGATCAGAATGTGTAGCATGTAGAACTAAGGTGAGCTCTGTGGGGCTGGCCAACAGTTGTACTCAAGTTGCCTTGTAGGGTTGCCAACTTTGGTTGGACATATTCCTGGAGATTTCATCACATGACTTAATCTTTCATTCCTAGTTATTTGCAGCCATGAAAAACTTTGAGTCTGTTCTTCAAATTAGTTCCTTTGCTCTAAAAACTGGCTGCAGCTTTACAGGGGCTGTGGAAAGCTGATGTCAGCCTTTTATGGGGAGGAGTTAGGCCTTGTGCTGCTAATGACTCCAATTAGTCATTCTGTAGCGGTGCTGGTGGTAAAGGCATTCTGGCCCTGTTGTGAACTGAAGGCTGCTCACTGTTTCTTTTGTAGCATAAAGATCACAAACCTTATCAGACAGTGCTTGTGTTGGGGAGTCAAAAACTCACTGAGCTCAGAGACTCCATTTCCTGTGTCAGCGACCTTCAGATGGGTGGTGAGTTCAGCAGCCACCCTGACCAGGCACCAGAGCACATTAGCAAGGTACAGTCATCTAATGTAAAGGGGATGAGTGTGTATGTGTTTGTGCTTTGTTCCCCCCCCCCCCCCCACAGTAAAATGTAATGGTGAAGTTAGATTACATACTTCTGTTAGTATCCAGATATCATGGTGGGAGGCCAAATTTAATACCAAGATACATCTGTAATGTGAGAGAGATTTACTGACCTTTGCAGAATGCTTTTTGAGATACATGGATAGAAGATGTGCTAGTATAACTTTCAGAATGCTTTGAAGATAAAAAATGAGTGTTTATCTATTATTAGGGCCTATGAAATGCCTCACATGTTTCTGAGCACTAGAACATAACCATTACAGCTAAAGTTATTTGCCAGAAGTCACCAGATGCCTGTCAGAGTGAGACATGAGCTCTTCTGTTTTCCTTGGCAATTAAAATATGGAAAAATCTTTTGCACACTCTGCACTTATTGTGACTTCTTAAAATTACTGTTAAACTTTGTAAACACATGCATGTACATACGAAGTATATATACTAATTGTATTTTATATCTATGCACAATTACACATATAACATATATGTAAAACTTTCCTAAATTACAACAAAATTATTTGAAGAGCTACATTCTTAAAATATGTTTCTATATAGAGTCCGGCTAACATCCCAAAGCAGCCTTCAGCTTTCTTTACAGAATTTTACTTTTGTAAATTAAAAAGTTATTAATCTGAGAATGAATAGATCAGTGCTTAAAGTTTTTTGAATGGGGATAAAAGACTACCTTTCTCTGTCCCCATTTAAATGACTATTTAAAAAATAACCCCAGGTTCTCCAAAAAGTAATCTATAATTTACTGTGGGATGCTCCTAAGGGGAAATTGGCATCTGCCTTAGTTATGCAGTGGTTCCCGCTGTTCCTTAATTTTATATATATAACATCTCTATAGAGAGAGAGACCTTGTGCAGGCTCTTCACTGACTTTCAGCTATATATTTGTGAGGTTAATCTATTTCCTTTTGTGTACCTTTCTATTGTTTTAAGTTCCCAAACCCATAATAAAAAAAATGCTTTATGGTATGACTGCATTTTCTATTCATATAAATACTACTTGCTGCTAATTTTAGCCTGTCCACGTGTACAGCTCTCCATGTATTGTAAAGCGCAGCTGATTAACAGAATAACACATGGTTATTTTGCCAGATAGTTTTTTCCTCTTTTTTTATTCCTTCCTAGTTGATATGAATAGAGTTTAGCAAAGGAGCTCACTCTTTTATATAAGAGTTAATCTACACAGCGTTGTCACAGAACTTGTGTAAATAGTGGATACTCATTAGCTAGCTTCAATAATTTCTAGAGATGCAGAATTCTGTGAGCCCTGTTAATGCTGATATGAATGGCATAAAACATTAATTATCCTCTGTGAGAAAATGTGTGGTACAAATGGCCTGTCTCTGACAAATTGTGTAATTAAGAGAGCATTTTGTGGGATGCTGGATCTCTTCAGAGCACCCAAAAGGGGGATGATTTGACCTTCCAAATCAGCACGTCTGTCTTGTTTATGGAAGTGTGAGTAGTCACTATTGCCACATGGCTACCTTTTAATGTATGTGTTTTGTCTGCAGGATTGCAGTAGAGTTGATGACTTGTCATCCTGGGGAACAGCAGGCCTTGTGGCACAGCCTGCTCTGACCTTGCTAGTTTTCAGCACCTGGAGAGTTGTGCCTAAATTCTGTAAATGATGCTCATGGGTTTTTAGAAATCTGTGAGTAGCAGAATGGGGAAATAATAAGAAAAGAAACTTTATCTACTGTATGATCTATCAGCATGATCAGTTTGCCGTCAACAGAGTAACTCTGCCCTCAATTTTAGTTCTGTATTGTTTGCAAAAAATCACACACTGTAGCCAGTGACTATGCAACAAGCCATATTTTGACATCAATATTTAAGCTGAACTCCCCAGTGAAACCAATGGGGAGCTCTGCTTAAACACTGACAGAATGATACAGCCAAATATAATGTACATCCATAAAGAGTACCACAAATAAGCTTAATTTTGCAAGGTTTCTGTTGTTTAATCTATTGTTTTGTAGTACAGTACTAACTTTGTGTCTCTCTCTCTCTGTCCAAGGATCTCTACAAATCTGCTTTCTTTTATTTTGAAGGCGTTTTTTACAATGATAGAAGGCACTCAGAGTGCAGAGATCTGAGCAGGTATAGTATGCATAGTCCCTTAGTGGGAGGAGACCCTTAGAGAAGAGAAATTTGACTGATTCTGCTGCTGCTATGTGATGTTTCTAGGAACAGGAACTTTTAATGCCTATGTGGAGCTAAAATAATTCCCCAGTTAGTACATTTTGAAGCTTATCCTCCTTGCCTGCCCTATTCTTTATACTCACCTTTTCTCTCCTTCTTGGAAAACCCCCTAATTTTTCTCCCCTTCCATAGCCATCCCCAGCACTGAACTGATCTTCCTGAAGATCTAAAACTGCTTCCTCTGTATGAGCTGGGTCCATTTATTTGTTGGGAATGAGTTCTATGAAGGGGAAAGGATTGGCAGCTGCAGTTTTGCCTGGACTAGACTTTAAAATGCCCTGACTATTTACAAAGGGCTTGTCTACACAGTGCCGTAAGGTGTTCTACAGGGGTGTGAATTGTAGCGCGGGCTACCTGCCCCATGTAGACCCTGCCAGTGCAAACTAAAAGGTGTGCATTGATGTAATCCCATTTCAAACAGGACTATGTCAGTGCGCACTAGGTAAGTTTTAGTTTATGCCAATGTGGTCTATGTGGGGCAATCAGAGTGCTCTGTATTTCATGCCCATGTAGAGACTACTATGGTGCCATGTAGACAAACCCAAAGAATGCTAAAGGGTGCCTCAAAAAAGAAAAAAAAAGAAAAGGGGAAATTGGCAGCTTGGCCACAAATTAAAAATGTGCTGTTTTTGTGAATCCAGCAACCCCTAGTCTCTTCCTCCCATTACTGAGCATACATTGAATACTTTCTACACAAGTGCTTCCTGGAGTTGGCAGAGAGAAGTTATGTGATCAGCCCTGAGAAAGGAGAGGGGTCGAGCTGTGGTGGCTGGGATGGGAGGTGTCTTTGAAACCATTTCAAACTTGGTTCAATTTTGAAAACTTACTGAATTAACCCGTCAATACCTGTTTATATGAAGGCCCTATGGCCTTTGTCGGGAGCGGCACTATTATGGTGGTCAGTATAGAAAACCCTCACAGCTGGATTTGGTTCCTTACTGTGCCACAGACTTGCTGTGCAATGTTGGGCAAGACGTATAATCTCTGTGCCTCACTTCTCTGCTCACAAAATGAGGAGGGTCAAACTTTCCTAGCTCAGAGAAGTGTGAATAAATGCTACTTGTGGTAGTGGAACACCTCATAGCGATGAGCATGTTCTAGAAAATCCAATAAATGTGAGCTGAGCTCAGAAATAACCATGCAAAAGGTGATTGGGGCTTGGCATGCTACACATCACATGACTTCCATGCATGTCCAGGAAAGTCCTCAGCTTTACTTGGATTTCTTTAGAAAAACGATTGGCATTGGATTCTGGGCAGTCTCAAGGCACAGTGTATAACTCTGTGGAAACGTGGTGTTCAGCAAATCCCGACACACATATATAAGAAATGTTGGTAACTTTTTTTTTTTGTAATCAGTGCCCTGATGAAGAGTTTGACTCACCTAAAATACTAGGTGCATAGCTAACTTTCATACGTTTTCAGCTTCTAATATAGCAATCCTAACTATGGTCTGTCCATGAAATTTCAGAACAATTATTGAGTGGTCAGAATCTCATGACCGAGGCTATGGGAACCTTCAGTCTGCTAAAATGGAGGACTACACATTTAATGACTTGTCCATCAAAGTTGGTTTTCCATACCTCTTCTGTCACCAAGGAGATTGTGAGCATATCATTATCATCACAGACATAAGGTAAATTATTACCAGTTGGGAATGCTCATGCAGTTACTATAAGTGCTTTGCTTTCGCTCTTGATGTCAGAGAGTGCTTGATAAACACTAATATCAACACTACTTCAGAAAGCTGAAGTAGAATAATTTCTACAGTATAATAGTGTAATTTTTATGCAGAATTGGCTTAGTAAAAAGGTTTTATTCTGTATGCACCTAATCCTCTGCAGCAAGGAAGGAGACAGACAGACAGAAGGGAAATGATAGACCATCATGTAGTAAAACAGCCATAAAACTAATACTGGATTGGCCCAGGTCCTGCACTCCTTTGCCTTTTGTTAACAGCCTGCTCCTGCAAGATACTCAGTGTCTCCCATGATTTGGTGAGCATTCCTGTTGTCCTCAGTAGGAAGGCTCAATGTATGGCAGGCAGGAATACTCCTTCAGTTCTCCCACTTAGAGGAAGCCAAAAAGCTTTTGTTCCCATAAGCCTGCTATACCTAGGGTTTGCACTGAGCGTCTCTTAGGTGGCGCTTGACATCTCCAGGATAGGGCATTACATGTCTAATGGAGATCAGCTTTACCACTGACCCATACTAGTGAGTCTGTGATATGATGCGACTAGTATTCATGTCTTAAGATTCAGAATTGTGGCACACAGACATAAATGTGACTTTCCCTGGTCTGCACTGGCCTCTAAATTGTGGACAGCATTGTCCTCTAACCTGCCTGTCCGTGACGGTGTTCAGACACAATAAAATGATGCAATGTAGCCAAGCCCTTATTCTGTTCCTCTCTGTGCAAGGCTTGTTCATCAGGATGACTGCCTGGATAGGACCCTGTATCCCTTGCAAATCAAGAAGCATTGGTTATGGACTAGAAAATGCTTTGTATGCAAAATGTATACAGCCAGGTAAGTGGCCAGTGCTATTTGGTTAGCGTGGTTTCTTCATCCATCTATGACTTCTGTTAACAGAAATCTTTCTAGGTGTCTTTTTTTTTTTTTTTTAAATCAACATCCTCTGTCCTTGTACTCCAGGTGTTTGTGTCCATATAGAACTAATTCAAATTATTAGCAAGGCACAAAACACTTTTTTTTGTTATACACAAATCCTCAATTACTGTCTCATTTTCTGAAGAATGTCCCTGTCGTGCCCATCCTACAGACTATTGAACGATAGGGGAATCTCTTGTAGGATAACCAAAAGAGAGTGGAAAAGAGGGTAGTAAACTTCTGGACAGCTCTCTTATGTTTGACACTTAGAATATGAGCACAGAACCCAGATGTATTTATTTTAAGGTTTTTATAGAGCAAAATGCTAGATTAAAACAATGATTATAACAAGACAAAATCAGAGTCTCTTTTTCAGGAGTCCATGTGTTGTATCTGTTTTAAAAAACAGTGTCTGCATTAAAGTATAGATAGTAGAGGAATAGGAGTAAAGCTAACACCCTGATTTTACTATACAGCTTTAAGTATTTCAATGCAATAATTTTAAAGGTTAAAAAGACGAAAAAATGTAGCTTCTCTTCCTCAGCAGTTTAGTGAGTCGTGTTCCCCCCCCCCCCCCCTTGTCTCTTTAGGCTGTGTATGCAGAAAAATACATCTGTGGCCATTTGTGCTAATCCACACACAGGCTTTGCTAGCTGTTTGTTCTAATTAGAAAGAACTTCGAGCAAACCCTCTGTCCCCTGCAATATTTTACATCCCATTCATCTGGTCTTAGGAAAAGCCCATCCTCAGACACGGTAGAAATATCTGTATCAGGAAAGTAAACCAGTCCCAAAGGCTAGATATGACACCCTGGTGTTTCATCGCGTTTTGGCTAGGTCACTTCAAAACCAAGTTTTGGCTGGTTGCTCTAAGTGACTGTTCATGCCCCTTATCCCAGTCTGATACCTGGACTGTGCTCCTTTATCTTCAGTATTTTGTCGCTGGATCACTCAAAGATAATCAGGCAGAATGCTGTTGGGACAGCCCATCTTGGCGTTCTTAGCAAGTCCCCTGGATGCCATCAGACGTGGCCATAATCCATCTCAGGAGTCTGACAACAAGGGCAGGTGGAGCCAAAGGATCAATGTCGGGGAAAGACAGGGTGGGGAATGCATTACCAGAGGTGATGTTCTCTAACTGCATTATATTAAAACCAGGATTAAGCGGGGAGATGCTGAGCCCCAGCTGGCCAGAACAGCTTTGGCTGGACATCTCTGCATGTTCTAATCTGTGTTGGATGGCATCTTCAGTCACTGGTTTTTTAATGAGTAGCAAAGGCCTTGTCTACAATGCAAGTATTTGCACCAGTGTAGCTATGTAGCTGTAGTTCACTAGTGCAAACCCCCTAGTGTAGATGTGCTGCACGGGTGCAAATAGTGACTGGTAACAGTACAGCTTACCTTTCTCTTTTGCAAGTCATTTCTTGCATTAGTGCAGCCCATCTACACTCCGGGTTTCTACTATGTTTATGTAATACCTCAGTGCACTGGGTGTGGGTGTGTCTTTGATCTGTGACAGGTTCTCTAAGTGCTACCATATAATTATTTCGCTGCACGTCCACCGTTCCCCATCTTGACATCTGTATTGATGATAACTTCACCTCTGTTGAGAGGTATAGAGCAGCACCCTCCCTATTTAACCCAGTCTCCCCTGCCTCATTCAAGCCTATGATTGAAAGGAAAATATTGTGCGTCCGTATGTGTAGATGCACATGTGTAAACAAAATTTCACAAGTGACCAAACTGCATCAAAAACAATGCAAGCTCTTAAATTAATATATAATTAAAACTGCCACTCGTCAGCTAATTGACAACAGTAAGTAAGAGAACTTAGATTAAAAATTCAATTCTAACGACCGTGAGGAAAAGCACTAGACTTTGGATGGCAGTGTTCAGTGTCAATCCCAATTATCTCAACCTCGGTTTCTAACAAAGTGTGTCTCCCCATTCAGTTGATTCCCAATTCTCTGAACAGGTTTGGTTGTTGCTCAAGCAGTTTGCATAATTGGGGAAGCTATTGTACATCTACATTCCTCCCCCTCCCCAGGCAAATAGTTTTAATTTGTATTAAGTTGCCAGGCAATGAACGGGAGCTTCATACTGTATTTTAATTTGAGTACCCAAAAGTTTGCTAAGAGCTTCACAGAACAAGTAAGGACACAGCCCATGCTAGATGCTGCTGCTGCAGCAGCAAGTTTGTGGACGTGATTAAAGGAATGTGGTTCTTGGCAAACAGGTTTGGGAAGGAGCTGCCTCTGCAGGGAAATGGAGTAAGATGGCAAGGATAAGACTCACCACAGTGGGTTATGGTATCTTTCATATTTCACTGCATGTACAGGTGTTGAATGTAACGAATCTAAGAATAAGATTTTGATGGGGGTGTGTCCTAGACACATTAAATGTGTCAGTCTAAAGTGAAACACCTGTGTTTTAAAACCTGCAGGTGGGTGACTAATGAGGACAGTCTCGCTCCAGAGGACCCCTGTTTCTTCTGTGACGTTTGTTTTCGAATGCTCCATTATGATGCAGAAGGCAATAAACTGGGAGAGTTCCTTGCTTACCCTTACGTTGACCCAGGGACTTTCAACTAAGGCTTCAACGAGAATGAATTCAGTGAACTGGAACCGTGAATCTGCTGCGGTGGCGGTTGGGTGGTTCTGAACAGATGTAGTCTGAAATACTGCTGGGGTTTGGGATAGGCCATCATTCCTTTGTTCAGAAGGGGGGTTCCTGTGCACATCAGTTTTTTGAATCTTGTTGGTAATCCAGAAAGGGAGCATGTACTTTTACACAGTGGATTAGTGTGGAGGAAACAGCCTCAGCCACGCTTCGTTTTAACTATAAAAATGTAAAAAAGTACTGCTTACTTTTTTTTTTTAAAGTGCCTGTAGTACATTAAATGTGGAACTATAGACTTCTAGGCAGAGAGACTTACACTTATAAATCTGGGTGTCCAAAGCTAGGGTCCTGAATAAAAGAAATCTGATCTTTAAAAGCTGAGCACCTATGGCTTCCATTAACTTCAGAGGATACTCCATTTGACTTGTAGGCACCCTGGTTTGAAAATTCTGGCCATAGTCTCCTCTGAACAAGGGCAGATGACTTTCATTAACTCTGATGGCAGTAATCCAAACCAATCAAGAGGAGAGAATACATCCTAAGAAACCAGTCACAGAGTGCTAGTTTATTTCCAGGTCTCTTGCTTCAAGCAATGACTGCTTGTTCATCTCAACATATTTTCCTTTCTTCTTTCTCTCTCTGAAGGAATAGGCATTTGTGAAGAGTAAAATATGTTGCATTTAGCAATGCACAGTGCCCTACATTTCAAATGAATTTCATGTTTATTTCAATTCCTATGCTCCTGAGTTTATCATTTAAAGTTCGTAATGGGCATTATTGGTTGCAAGTGCATTTTTGCTATTTTAATATTACTTGACTTCTCTATATTGAAACTTAATAAAGTCCTATAGTCTAATTAAAATGTGACCTGTCAGCCAACTTTATTTTGCTCATGCAGTATTACGTAAGTAAGAGTACCTCTGCTTGCCAAGATATATTTCAGTCTTCCAGGGAGCCTAGATGTAGAGTTTTTTTTGTTTCTTAGTAATCT
This sequence comes from Chelonia mydas, assembly GCF_015237465.2. Classification (NCBI taxonomy): domain Eukaryota; kingdom Metazoa; phylum Chordata; order Testudines; family Cheloniidae; genus Chelonia; species Chelonia mydas. The sequence goes on from NC_051245.2 coordinate 106,713,629, forward strand.
GAAATTCTGGGAAGTTGAACAGACCTCTGCTGTTTGGTAAGAGTAATAGCATGAATTGCTCTTCTCTTGTAAATTTCAAAAGTCCATCAGCTTTCAAAAAAAAAAAAATCTGCTTTGCTCAGCATGGAATTGCCTTCACCCTGTGTATATATGAAAAAGGTTTGTCAGAAGGGATTCTGTATTATTCAGGTTTTTATATGCCTCAGTCCTGCCAACACTTGCACATATGCTTAACTTCACTATTGTGTGTAATCCCACTGACTTAAAAAATTAAGTATCTGTGTAAGTGTTGGCAGAGGATTGGGGGTCACACTGTGTCCATCACTTTTGTATCTGAATGCCTTCCTGTGGCACGTTAAGCATTGTGACTAGGATCAGTCAGTGGTGCTCTCTCCCTTCCTCTACTGTGAGAAGAATTATGTGAGGTTTATTTTTATTTTACTCTTATATCTGCTGTGCTGTATGTCCTTTGAAAATAAGGTCAAAGAAGTGCACCTTCCACTTGGGATGGAAGGTGGGGAGATTTGTGGTAGATCTCAGTGTCTAAGTGCAAGTGTGTGGCACATTTAGTGGTGATTGATCCACCAAACTCAAACCGTCATTATCTTAGACTGGGTATTAGTGGGGGAGAAGCCAGTTAGGTGAAAGCAAGACTACAGGAAACATTTCACCAGTATTCCAGCTCTGCAATTCATCCAATTTTTTTCCTTAAAAGGTCTTAATAGAGGCAGAGCTATCTCATGGCTGGTATCTAGAATGTGGATGGGTGTGAGTAAAAAACGCATTTAAAACATGCATGCTCTTGAGCCCTGCCTAGTGTTCTGTCTCTTTTCACAGTAGGCTAGTTTGTGCTGCTGTAAAGGTTTTTCTAAAAATTCCCTTTGGAATGCAACTTTTATTGCAACTTTCATGTTTCCTTCAAAGAGTAGCATTCCAGTGATGCTTAGCCCCTCTTCTTTGGTTGCCTTCTATTAACATATGGGCTTTCCAGTCCTCTTTAGCACTGCAACTGTGATTAGATAGATAACTGGTGTAATTTCTAAAGCTACTGTTTTGTTGTGTGGTAGCTTATCTGAATTCTAAGAGGCCAATCAGTACAAGTTTTCTTACTAGAAAGAATAGAAGAGAAATTCTGAGATGAGGAAACCAAAAATTTAAGTTTGATCTATAGTTTTAATAATAAAACTCTTTTCTATCCTGTTTGCTCTAAATAACCTGACTAATTTACCACTTCACCCTCTCACCTCTGCAAGGCAAAGTCTCAGACAAACTTATCTTAAAATGACTGGTTTATATAGGTTTAAAAAAAACAACAAAAACAACTTGCTAGAGCCAGTCCTCTATTTATCTGATAATGCTCAGAGACACAAGTTACAGCTCTGGTTGTGAGAATTCGCTATATTTATGTATTTTTCGCAGGGGAGATAGAGGAGTGCTACTTATGTTGTATGTGTTGTACTTTGGCCCTATCACATGTCAAATGAAGTGACTTGAATGCTACATTGAGTAAAAAGATCACAAGAAATTATAGTTTGAAAAATCCTTTAATTCCTTGAGTCCCAGGAGCTGTCACAGGACAGCTGTGTCTGGTTTTTGGTTTAGTGTTCTCCTCTGAATGAGCCCTCTGAGTCAAACCCAGTAACGGCCCCAGCTGTCCATTTATAATTAAATTTGTAAGATACCGACTGGGTTTTTGTGTTTTGGCTACTTGTTTAATGATGTTAGCATTTAAATGATCACAACTTCAACGTCTATTTCACACCCCATGAAGATAAATGAGAACAGATCATACCTTTTTATATTTTCTGGCTTGCTCTGCTTTTCTTGATGAGTGACTGACGTTCTGAGAGGGAGTGAAGCTGACTTGTGGCTGTAGTGTAGATGTAGCCTTACAGCAGCACTGCTGTAGCACGGTAGTGTAGACGCTTGCTGCAGTGCTGAAAGGGGTTTTTCCATCACTGTGGTAAATCCACCCCCTCAAGAGGCGGGAGCTAGGTTGACAGAAGAATTCTTCCATCGACCTAGCTGCACCTGCAGTGGGGTTACTGTAGATGTACGAGTTGTGAAATTTTTGTAGCCCTGAGTGAAGTAGCTAGGTCAACCTAAGTTGTACATGTAGACCAGGCCTTAGTACCTAGTCTATGTACCTAGTGTTTTTAACGAATACTTTGTTTCTTATGAATACCTATTATATGAAAAAATGTCACACGGTTGGCACTAATTGCACTAGGGGCAGGAAATGCAGAATTAACCTCAATTGTGTCCTCTTGGCACCTAAGCATTACAATAGGGCTTTTATTACTTGATAACATACGTCCAGTGATGCATATAAGCATCTAAAGCTTCCCATCAAAGTACTGACAAGTTCTTAAAGCCTATATTGTTATAGATGCAGGCTTGTGACTTTTTTGGATGGTTGTATTAACTGAAGCCCTGGGTCCTCAGAAAATAAACGCAAGAATTGAAAGCAGGGCTCTTGCCCAACATTGAAAAGCACTAGCGCCATGTGAGCACGCAAGAAATGCACGGGTCTCTGATCCAAAAGACTTACGGACTAAAGAGAGTAGGTGAGCAAAGCCTGGAACTGGAAAAAGAGGCACAGAGACTTGCTCAGGGTCACACAGCAAGTCAGCTGAATAGCTGTGTAGAGAATTCAGCTCTCCTGAGTCCCATTCCAAAGCCCAATCCACTGGACTGCAGCATTAATTTTTTTATATATTTTTTTTAAAATTATTTTTTAAATCTCCACCTGATACCAGTAGCTGTTGCCATGACAGAGATGTAAAAACTAGGCATTGTCAGGGTGGCATGCATCTAGACACACAGCCTCACTCCTACTCAATATCTAAAATTAGACCAAATTGGGCCTCTTCAAAACAATAGTCATCTGCTTTCAAGCATCAGTCACTGCCCCTGATATTACATGTAGCTGTGACTCCTGCATCGTGTGCATCTTAAATCACCTTCCACATATCTGTGCCTCGGTTTAGGTTTGTTAGAGTTTTAGAACATAAGCTATGAACAAGTATGAGCTCTGCGTGTAGGTGACAAAGGACAACTTCAGGGCTTGTGGTTGAGCAATGGCCGTCCTACCTAAAGCATTCAGAGTCTGGAGAGCCAGTTACTCTAGGAGATCCCCTTGCCTCCTCTCAGGAATAGAGAGCGTGCATGTACAAGAGAGCTCTTGCAACTAGTTCTGCCTGGGATCAACCAGGGCAGTGGCTCTCAACCTTTCCAGACTACTGTACCCCTTTCAGAAATCTGATTTGTCTTGCATATCCCCAAGTTTCACCCCACTTAAAAGTTACTTGCTGACAAAATCAGACATAAAAATAGTGTCGGCCACACTATTACTGAAAAACTGCTTACTGTCTCATTTTTACCGTATAATTATAAAATCAATTGGAATACAAATATTGTACTTACATTTCAGTGGACCTGGACACCTTTGGGGGAAGAGACCCCTCGTTGTGACCTGCAAAAGACCTGCTCAGGCAGTCTGCCAGAGTATTTTGAACTCCCAGAAGGAGTTACATTTCAGTGTATAATATACAGAGCAGTATAAACAAGTCATTGTCTGGATGAAATTTTAGTTTGTACTGACTTTGCTAGTGCTTTTTATGTAGCCTGTTGTAAAACTAGGCAAATATCTAGATGAGTTGATGAACCCCCTGAAAGACCTCTGCCTACCCCCCACAGGTACACATACCCCTGGTTGAGACCCACTAGAAATTCATCAGGGATGCTTTTTTTAGCCTCTGAAGTTTTTTTTTTTAAAAAAAAATCCACTAACATCATTCTTGTTGCTAGATCTCATGAATAAATCTCTAAATAGGTAAAACTTGTCTTACCTCTAACAAAGCAGTCAAATGGGAATACAATCTTGACCGTCTGCTGCCAAGCAGAATCCATTTGTATGTAATGGAAATTGCAGACCAGAGATTGTGACATTTGCTAATGGTAATGTTCCCAAGTGGGCTTAGTGGCCACTAGAATGCCTTGGAGCAGGATCAGAGAGGATTTCTTGTCCTCAGAGACATGACCCATGCTCATCTTTCTATTATAGACCAGCTATGACCATCTCGCACGGGCCTGTCCAACTGTCCCCTATGTCCCATGCTGCTGGTTTCTGAGGGAGAAGGAGGTGCACACTGAAAGAGCAGAAAGAATAAGACGAGAGCTGGGAGTGGATCCTTGCCAAGAGGCTGGTTGCTATGTTGGCAGAAGCCTGTGAGAAGCACGAGGCTTTTCATGTCTTAGAAGAGGGGTGAAGCCCTCTGCTTCTCAGTGGCCCAGGGAAGGGCAAATGGGTCTGGTGAAAAAATAGATTTAAGGCACCCGCTTCTTGGCACATACAAACTTGCCGTCTCAGTCCTACTGTGCATCAGACTTCAGTTCCTGCAGGGAAATGCATGTGCTATGAAAATGGGGCACTGAGCCCAGGTATGGTACTGATACAGTGACAGAGATTGCTAAAAAGTATTTAGAATGATCTTCACCTTTTATCCATGTACTCCAGTTTTCTTTAAGGAAAAGAATATTTTGTGCTGATACATCATGTTTCACCCTGAGCTTCTCAAGCACTTCACAAGCATGAATTAATTAAAACCTGCACATTGATGCAGATAAGTTCTAAAGGAGCAAACTAATGACCAAAGCAGCTGACCTCATTGGCCAGGTAGCAAAACCTAGCTACAGAATCCAGTTATCTTAAATCTCAGTTCCTAGCTTTGAGTGTTGTGAGGAAGAGGAAGTGGTTAATCTGTTAAACACGAATAATATTTATTTCTAAACCAAGTATTTTCAACCTTGCCAAATGTTTGGGCATTTACCACCCCATAATATTTAGCACTTTGCCAGCACAATGGTGAGGTAGACCTTTGTTTCTCACTTTGAGGGAAAGCTGGAAACCTAGTACACCTTAGTTCCTCCTTGATTTTACTACTGGTGTACAATCCTACAGTAAAAATTGACTTGAACAGAGAAACATTGCTTTCTAATCCTGCTCAGGCACTTGAGTTTACATCACAACAGCACCATTTTGCTTTACAAAACATCTAGTTATATTGCCCAATTGCATGAACCCTAGTAAACCTGTGATTTGAAAAGTAAAGCTGTAACTAAACTTATTCTGTATTCAATTTCACAAGTATAATTTGTGAGAAATCAAGAGTTGTTCTCACCTCTGTTAGAAGAGTTTGGCATCCTGACAGTGCCTTGATTATCTAACCTCCATTTCATGAAAAGGATTTGGAAATAGTTTGTTCCTGGGAGAATAATAGAAGGTTGATGTCTTTCACCCAATTCCCCTGAGTTCCCGGAATGCATTTTCAAATCTCCCACAAGACGCTTCTGGAGGGAGTTGTTCTTGGGAAAAAATGGTTACTTAACTTTCCATAACTGTTGTTCTTTGAGATCTCTTGCAAATGTACATTCTATTGTACGTGTGTGCACACACCTCATACACAGTTGGAGATTTTCCCCTCAGCAGTACCTGTCAGGGTAGTGTGATTGGTCTCAATAGAGGACCATGCTGCCTCCGACCCTTGTCTGTTCCTTTCTAAGAAAGACTTCTGGAAGGAGGGTAGGTTGTGGAATGGGAATGTGCAACACCTCTCGCAGAATGACAGTTATGGAAAGGGAGGTAACTGCTGTTCTCCTTTGAATGATTGCACATGTCCATTCCATTGTAAGTGACTCACAAGCACTTTGAACTGGAGGGGGTTCAGCGTCTACTTATACAGTGATTGTAAAACCACCTGTCGAAATCTGGCAGCATCTCTAGATTGATGAGAGATGGCATAGTGAGAGGCAAAGATACGGACCGATGATCATGTCGCCGTCTTACAAATCTCCAAGATGTACACATGAGCCGGAAAAGCTCAAAAGCTGCCCGCGACCTAGCTGAGTGAGCTACAACTTTACTTGGAGGAGCAATATCAGCCAATCAGTAGCATAAATGAATATAGCTGGAAATCCAAGCAGAGATCCTCTGAGTGGCTACTGGGTGGCCCTTTAGTCTGTCTGAAACTGCAATGAAGAGCTGAAACAGAAACCTGAATGGCCTAGTCTGATCCATCTCTTCCAACATTTAGAGTGTGGAGTTTTTCCTCCCATGTACTCAAATGAGGCTTTGGAAAGAAAGTTGGTAAGTAAATTTCTCTATTAATATGAAAATCAGAATCCACTTTAGTCAGGAATTTTGGGTGAGGTCCAAGGAAAACCTTCTCTCTAAAGAAAATTTTATAGAGAGGCTCTGATACTAAAGCTCTTATCTCCCCTACTGTCCTGACTGAAGTTATAACTACCAAGAGAGTCACTCTTATAGATAGGTGTAATAGAACAAGTTGCTAGCAGCTCACAGGAGGAACCCATCAACTTTACGAGAACTAAATTTAAACTCCACTGTGGAACTGGGCTGTGAACTGAGAGTATAATCAGTGCAAACCCTTTAGAAATAAGATTTGGAAAAACAGACTGGTTATCCATGGGAGGGTGGAATAGTTGCCTGGTGGACTTGGATGAAACTAAGAGCTAACTCTTGTTGTTTCAGAAACAAACTATAGTCCAAAGTATGGTAAACTGGAGGTTGAACTGGGGTGACACCTTTGTGTAGACCCAACAGAGAATCTATTCCATTTTGCAAGGTAAGTAGACCTAGTTCAAGGCTGGCTTCCTGCTACTCAGCAGAACTTTCTGCACTCCCTTAGAGCAATCTCATTCTGAGTTTGTCAACCATGGCGCATCGACACTGTCAGGTGCAGGGCCTGAAGGCTGGGATGAAGGAGGTGGCGTAGTCCTGGGAGATCACATCTCTCAGGAGCAACAGTGGAGGTTTGACTAGTAGAGTCAAAAACCAATATTGACTGGGCCATGCTGCGGGTACTAGAGTAAGGTGAGAGGAATTTTGCTTGACTTTGGACAAGACTTGGGGTAGGAGCAGAACTGGAGGGAAGGCATACAACAGGCCTTTTGACCAGGGTAGGAGGAAAGCATCTGTCAGTGAACCCAGGCTGTGACTTGCTCAAGAACAAAACGTGACATTTTGTTTGCTCTTATTGCAAAGAGGTCTACTCAGGAAGTTCCCCACTGCTGGAAAATGGACCTGGACATATTTGGGGGAAGAGACCGCTCATGGTGACCTGAAAAAGACCTGCTCAGGTAGTCTGCCAGAGTGTTTTGAACTCCCAGAAGGAAGCAGCTTTCAGGACAGAACTGGCAACGCAAAATTTCCAAAGGATCGCCTCCTGGCATAACTTCATCAATTGAGCCCTCCTTGTTTGTCTACATAGAACATGGCTACTGTGTTGTCTGTGAACAACAAGAAATTCCACCCCAATATATTGAAGGAACATCAGGCAGGCTAACAGATGGCCTGAACCTCCCTGATATTTATGTGGAGGCTTAGATTCTGTGGAGACCAAAGCCCCTGAGTCTGAAGAGGACCTAAGTGAGCTCCCCAACCTAGATTCAATGCATCTGTGACTGCAGTGTGTCTCTGCTGTGGAGGGTCAAAGGGAACTCCCATGCATACATTCACTGGTTTTATCCACTAGTCCAGGGGGACGAGACCTGAGCAGGTTTTTGAACCACTATGTCCATATGATGATGGGTCAGTGAACAAACAGACAAACCAACTCTACAGTTCTCTGAGGTGCAGTCTGGCATGCTGCACCATGTAAGCGTATGCCTCATGTGACCTAGAAGTTTGAGGTAGAACCATAGTGACAAGATGCACTATTAGGTCTAGAGCAGTGACCTGCCTTGTTTGTAATCTCTGCTCCCAGTAGGAAAGCCCTGACCTTTGTAGAGTCCGGGACAGCCCAATGAATTCTGTTCTTTGAACCGGAGTCAGGATAGATTTCTTTGTATTGAGTAGGAGACTCATTGCATCAAAAATGGACTGAATAGTCATTACGCTGGAGAATAACTGGGACCTGGATTGGCCTCTTACTAGCTAGTTATCTAGGTAATGGAATACGTGGACTCCCAACCTTCGCAGGAATGCTGCAATTAGTCATGCATCTTGTAAATACGCAAGGGGCTGCCGACAGTCTGAAAGGCTGTACTTCAAATTGGGAGTAGGATCCATGAACCATGAAATTTTCTGATGAATCGCTATATGAAAATAAGTATCCTTTAAGTCAAGAGCCAAATACCAGTCTCCAGTAGCTAAGGAAGGGATAATAGATGCTGGAATAGAATTTTGTTTTCTTTAGAAACTTATTTAGCTGCTTTAAATCTAAAATAGGCCTGAAACCCCACCTTTGCCTTCAGGATTAGGAAGAAATGGGAGTAAAATCCCTTCTGTCTGAATGACACAGGGACTTCGTGTATGGCCCCCACGAGAAGGAGAGACTACATCTCATGAAAAGGCACACTTGTGAAAGTGGCCTGTGAAGAGAGACTAGAAAGGTGGATGGAAAGGGGGAATAGAAATAAATTGAAGGGTGTATCACTGTTCGACTGTGATTATCACCCACTGATCCATAGTGATGTAGGTCCAAGCACTCAGGAAGCGGGATAGACAGTTGGTCAAAATTGGGCTGGATAAAAATAGTACTCTGGGAAGTGGTAAACTGCTCTCAACCAACAGGTCAAAATGATTGTTTAGAAGACCCAGTTTTCCTAGAAGAACTGGCAGGTGCAGAAGAAGGGGGGGAAATGGAGGGTGCCTCTTGTAACTTCTCTCTCTCTCTTTTTGCACAGGTCCTTGGTATGTGGCAAGAAGGGATGAAACCGCTGGGACTGCTGTGGGTGAAACTTTTTTTTTTTTTTAACCAGTGTATAAATCGCTAGAGATTTAAGGGTCTCTAAATTCTTAAGTCTATAAAGCCTCTCACCCATTTTATCAGAAAAGAGCAAGAGGCCTTCAAATGGGAGGTCTTCAGTGGTCTGTTGCATCTCATGAATGAGGCCAAGATGAATGCCGCATAGTGAGAGCAGAAGCTATAGCTTGAGCAACAGTCTGCCCCATCCAGGCTCGCTTGCAATGCTGTTTTGATAACTAATTTGCCCTCCTCCTCCATCGCAATGAACTTCTGCTTTGTCTCATCTGGAAGTTTCTTTGAAATATGAACAGGATATTATCCCACAGGCTAAAATCGTAATGAGGCACGAGAGCCTGCTGGTTCATGATCCTAAACTGTAAACTTTCAATGGAATTAAGCTTTCTGCTGATCTGGTCTTTTTCTTTCAGAGTTGAGGCCTGTCTCTCTTTTTTGTTAGCACCAGCAACTGCCAGGGTGCCTGGAGGAACATGCACAGAAGTGCTCAAATCCAGGTGAAGGGACATAGTATCTTCTCTCCACCCTTTTTAGCAGTGGGGAACAGGGAGGACAAAGTCTGCCATAACATCTTGACTGGTTCCAGGATGGCCTCATTAATAGGAAGAGCTACCTTAGAGGGTCCTGCACAGGCTAAAATGTCCATGAGCCTGTGTCCTTTCTTGCACATCTTCTGGTTGGATATCTAGGGCTACAGCCACCCTCCTCAACCAGTCTTGATGAGCTCTGAAATTATCAGAAGGGGGCAACATAGACTCAGTCACTACTGCTTCAGAAGGAGACGAAGAAGAGAAGGCTGTGGGTTGTTCAGGCGGTCCCTCTCCAGTCCTCCACAGGAGAGTCCTCAGCCCGCTGCTTCCCCTGCATGGTACTGATGCCTGCACTAGGGAGGGAAAGCAGTAACCCTGCTGCAGATGCTCCTGGCACCTAGCAGATGTAGAAGGGCGGAATGGGAGCGGAGAGGCTCTAGAATGTGGAGGGAAGCCACAAGGGGTCTAGAAGGGCCACTGATGTGGTGGTAGGATCCAGATATGCAGGCCATAGATCCTTAGAGAGCCGAGACATAGTGAACAGGTACCCCACTGGGGTTACTAGATATGCACAGTACAAGACGCATTTGGTCTGATGAGTCCTCAGACCACAGGGAAGCTGACCCTGTCAGTACCAGGAAGACTGGCTTTGAGTCTGGAGATGGGGGTACTGCCAAGATTATCGCTGGCTTCCTTCTGGAGAGAACCCAACAGAGAGGTTCAGCAACTCTAGAAGTCACCAGTACCAAATGGTACTCTGGAGCTGGGACTGTAGGAGCATGCTCTTCTAATCTCAGTACCAGGTGAGATTCCTGAACACTGAGGGAAGCAGGCACCAATAGGTTAAGCAACTTTGTGGCTGCCTCGAAAGACTTGGGTGTAGACAGCACCAGAAAGGGCTCTTGAGTCTCCCATAATAAAAGGTGCACTGGCCTTTCAGAAACTGGTCTGAACAGCTCCTTCCTGGGCTCCAGAGTCAGCAATCCCTCCTGATTTACGGACTGCCTCTTTGAGCTTACCTCCGCTCAGTGCCTTCACCGTAGATTTCAAAGGCACCTTTAGCCAATCTTTGGAAGACTTATGTAGCCTCTTCTTAGGTACCACCACTGAGAATCTGCCTCTTGACTCAGTCGGATCGGGGGAGCACTCCTAACAGATGTGGACATACACAGATTCCATAAGCAGGTACTTGAGTGTGGCAGCCCTGTCCTTTTTTTTTTTTTTTTTTTTGATTGGGGTTTGAACCTTGTACAGATGTGACACTGGTCACTCACATGCACCTCTCCCAGACACTTAAGGCAGCTGACGTGTGGGTTGCTCACTGGCATTGATTTGTTACATGAGTGACAGGCCTTGAAGCCTGGAGGAGACGGCATTAGTCTGGTACCCAACTGGGAACTGGTAATGCCCCTCTAGAAAAATATTCTAAATTTATTCTTATATCTAACTACGTACGAATACAATAGACTGAAAACTAATACTCTAGGTACTATGGTACAATGTACACTAAAATAGGGAAGACTAGCAAATGAAAGGATCGCAGCTCCAACAACAGTCACTGGCAGTAGGAAGGGGCAGTGTGGCCCTTTATACCTGTGTGCAGTGGTGCGAGGTACCAGAAGGCACTCACACTGCCCCCATGGGTACCATGGAGGGGAAAATCCGACAACTGTGCACAAGATATGCACACACCTACAGTGAAAGGGACATGTGCAGTTGCTTGAAGCTGAACTGTGGGATCAGTACCCAGAACACAGTGCAGTATAGAGCAGGTATAGGGACACATTACAAAATCCCATGGGTAGACTGAAAAATATGTTTTCTTCAAAAAAATTTTCCTGAGCAATACAACACACTTTCTGACCAGCTCTAAGCATGTGGATGATGTACAAATCCCAGTGTAAAGCCACCATCTGCATGTATACAGTGAGTAAGGTTTTTTTTTGTTTGCAGATTTAGCTGCACAGCCATGCCTCTGTCCCATCAACATTTGACTGTTTTAATGCACTCTACACAAGACTACATTTTGAGATCACATAGAAACTGAATGTGGTGACAGTTTGCTAATGGCGCATCTGCACATGGAGTGATTCCAGAATAGCTGCTCCTGACGAACTCCATGTGTTGATTCTCTTACTCCAGAGTGCCTTATTCTGAATTAGTTTAATCCACTTTGGGAAAAAAACAAGTGGAAATAATAGCTTAGGAGAACCATGACTGTCTTTCATGTCCATGAAAGACAGATTAGAATGCAGTACAAGATGACTGACGAGGGAAGGATTTATACCTTCCCAGACTCTAGCCCTGTCATTCAAGCAAAAGAAAATGTGAGAGAATCATAGGACTAGAAGGGATCTCAAGAGATTATCTAGTTCACTCTCTTACACTCACAGCAGGACTAAGTATTAGCTAGATCATCCCTGACAGGTGTTTGTCTAACCTGCTCTTAAAAATCTCCAGTGATGGAGATTCTTCAACCTCCTTAGGCAATTTATTCTGGTGCTTAACCACCCTGACAGGAAGTTTTTCCTAATGTCCAACCTAAACCGTCCTTGCTGCAATTTAAGTCCATTGCTTCTTGTTCTGTCCTCAGAGAACAATTTTTTCCCCTCCTCCTTGTAACAACCTTTTATGTACTTGAACTTAAACAACTTGTATAACTAAACTCTTACGGGTCTCTAATAAAGTACAGAATCCCAAATTTTCATATGTACACAATAGATTTTAGGTTGCAAAGAAGCCATTTGCAGCTCCCATGTTGGGGTTGATTGAAAGCTTGCTGCATGCTGTAGTTTAGTGTTACTCTACCCAGCTGCCTGTGACCCCAAAGAGCCAGAATTTAAGCCAGGGATTGCTGGAGCACAGTGATGGTCCAGACACTGCCACTATGCTCTCTATTCTGAGGGCCAGGTGGACAATGGCACAGGAGCTCGACCAACGGTCCACACTGGTATCTGCGTGGAGTCCCTGTCGATTGGTTCAGAAACAAGTGAACTCCTAACCATCTCCCTTAATGCATTTGGCCAACTGTACAGTGTATATATTTCATATGAGGAAAATCTGTTTTAAATTCTGACCTTACCTTATTCTGGATTAATTTTGATGTGTAGACAGTTGAGCGTTATATTGGGAGCAGCAGTGGCTACTGTTGAATTTGGAGGTGGAATTCAAGGTGGTGTTTTTAATATCCTGTAAGGAAGACATTTTATTTTGCTACACCTAGTACATAATTTTATATTTTAATTCTATTAAAAGTTAAGTATACAAAGATCAATGTTCAATTCTGTAAATTGAGGGATTGTTTAGTTTCTTAATCACTCAGTGCGACCAGTATGGATGCAAATTGTGTTTTCTATATATTTCTGGTTAAGGGACAAAAACTGCTCATGCACAGGAGCTAAATCTATGGATGTACTAAAATTTAGTGCTTAAGAGCAAGTTACACTGAGTGGGTCCATGGTCCAATTATGCAGCTTAATCTGCAGGACTGGGGCCTTTGAGTGTAGGTTTCTCAAGGCAAGGCTATAACCTCTATTGTAAAGGGTCATGCACAGCAATGGCACTATATCATTAATAAAAATGTGAAGCATAATAGACATGGTGTTATCCACCTGCACAACAGAAATGCTAAATTTAAACTCTAATACTTAAGGCTAAATATTAGTTTGGCTATATAGTACCTACATCCAGGTTTAAATGGAAAGACCCAACTACACTATGAAAACAGTAGAGTCTAGGGACCCACTTACATTTATCATGAGACACAACTTAATTGTGTTGTATCAGGGTCAGGTAACTGGGCTAAAGATTTACAACCCTGCCTGTACCCACTGCAAATTTTAACTGTCTCCTGACTTGATGGCTAGTCCTTTTATGGTACTAAGTATTTTCTAAAAGTTGAGATGGGGCATTCAGGAATCCTCTCTACTTTACTTGTTCTAAACTCCTGATTAGGAAAATAGTGGAGACCTTCCCTAGATATTATATATAGCTATCCCTGTTTTGGTTGAAGGGGATTAGGGGACCTAGGGAAAGACACTGCATATGTATTATTTTTGGTGCTAGGTTGTTTTATTACTTAGTCTTCATGAATACTGTTAGAGCATAAAAATGATAAGGAAAACTACTAATGCAAAAGTTAAATTTTTATGTGTAATAGATATGTGTGACAATACAGACATAGATATCTCCATCAATACACATACAGCTATCCACTTAAAATAAACATTGAGCTATCCAGGGACTCAATTTTAGTTCACGTTAATTCAGATAATGTATAGGGAGTTTTTTCCTTAAACATGTAGGAAAATAAACAAATCCTTGCATCTATAGTTTTGACACTGTGCAATTGAGAAATTTAAAAAATGGAGCCTAAGTTTATAGAACTGTATGTTAACTAATTTGTAACAGAATTAATATTAAGTGCTAATTTAGAAAAATGTCTCACTTACAAGATGCAATAAAACCGATTGATTCTTAAACTTTCCATCTACACCCTACAGCCAGCTAAGAAAAAAACTGCAATGCTCTTGGTCTTCACATTAATACACCCTACACTGCTACTGTTATGAAGAATGACAAGAAATTTGTTCCAAAAAGCTAAGTTTAGTACAAGCACTGAAAAATTGTTCATTTCCATTTGACTCTCCACAATACACGACTTATTCTGTTGGTTAAGCTGTCTTCACAGGCACATGGTACTCTATATATTTTGTTAGGTAAGCAAGCAGTTGGCCATGAGGATTTATTTTTGATAAGTGTAATGCAAGTTTTTTGCCAGACCAATGAGAGAGTTCACCTGGACATTGCTATTGACCTGCACTAAATAAAATGCCCTGCTACAGAGATGCCCAACTAGAACGTATATTAAATGATCTTAAACTTTTTCTTCATGGCAGTGTGTTAGTATCATTTCTATAGTGTTGCATTTGAAGCCTAGCTGAAGGATCATGTTCAAGTTGTGGGTTGTTGTAGAAGGGACACATGGTTCTAGCAATGTACAATGCACACACGACAAGAAAAATAAATCATGCCTCAACAGGTTTAACTACTAGTTTTGCCCAAAGCCCCCAGGTCATTCTAAGCTGCTGAAATGATTTAGCAAACAAAATATTTTTAGTCAGCAAAGTCTTGTCAAGAAATAACATAACAAGGAAGTAAGTTAGTTTACATAAGACTCCCATTCCAATGAACCTCAGGGGCTCAACTATGTAAGGCATTCTCCCCTCCCCTCCCCCCCCCAATCAGTCACTCTTTTAGCCCTTCTCCTGAGCACCTGTGCAAGTAGAGGCAGAGACTGAGCAAGAGTTATAACCAGGCAGATTTACCACTTTCATTTCAGGATCTGATCAGCAGCTGATTTTTAGTTCTTTGCAGAATGCAAGAAAATAGTCCCTAAGGGGCCAACACCTTATAAGAACCTTTTACTTGAGGGTACATATACATTAGAGCTGGAAAGTATAAATTCCATCTTGAGGAGACATACCTATGCTAGTGCTGATCAAGGTAGCACACTAAAAAGGGAAGTGTAGCTGTGGTGGTGTGAAGGGAGGGACTAGCCACCCCCCCAGTACAATCCAGTCCAAGACCATAAATACATACTTAGGGAGGAGAGGAGGGATAGCTGCTCCCTACCATCATGGCTACATTTCTATTTTTAGCATGCTAGCTTGATTAGAATTAGCATGGCTGTGTCTCATGCCTGAATTTACACATTCCAGCTTCAATGTAGACATACCAGGCCCTGATCCTTGCTTGGGGGGAAAAAGGAGAATGGTTAGTTTGAAATTAGATCATTTTGGTGCTTGATTTCTGCATAGAAATGCTCTAACTGCAGAGCAGATCTGCCCTTTCTGGAAGACCCTCCTATTCTAAATAATTCTGAAGATGGGCTGTGTTATTTTAGATCAATATGAATGCTAAAACTCTTATCTGGGACACTTTCCTATTGCTCCTCTATTGATATGGTAAATAAAGTGGTGTTTAGTATTTAAATTGTATCTTTCCCCTCTAACAATGGATGTATATGTAGTTGCTTTTTCTTAGAGTGGAAGGTTTTGTGATGATGTAACAAAAGATGCTGTTGTAATAGATACAGATAATGGGCAAGAGGGGTAAGGCCACTGTCTTAAATCTCAAATATGATTTTGCATTTGTGATTTCTTTTCCCTACATACAGACTAAGCTGTACTGAGACTAACAGTGTAGAATATCAGTGCAACAGTATGATTTGATATTGCATTGCTCCTGCAATTGTTAGAAAATATTTTCATACAATATCCACAGTCAAATTAATTTAAGGGGTTGGTAAAAGACTCATGAAGAGTCAGGGAACATGGAATTAATCTCATCAAATTCAGTGATGAGACCAGTGCATCTGGATACAGAAACTCAAAACACCAATGATAGCTGTAGCATCTGCCTAACTGGATCAGTATGTATGTATATGTACACAGTTATACAAATACCTTTGATTAGATTCACTCAAGTTTGAAATGTTAGTGTCAATAATGCAATCACTATGCTATTAAAAATGAATACTATAAGAAAACAATTCTGTACAACAAACTTCCTAAATGTTATTTGCCCCAGCATCTGTTGTTTTTATTTTGGGGGGGGCTGGCCAAGTAAAAATTCCCTTCACCTGAACACCATAGTGGATGGCAGGCAAGTTCTGCCCCTGCTGGTAAACTTTCACAGTTTTGCAAAGACTGTTTCACAACAGTAAACAATTTTAACTTTCCAATACTAGAAACAACCTTCTGATAAAGTACTAATGGAACAGAATATCAATACTTCCCTTTTCTCTTAGTGATTTTGATGATAGGGCACTACCCGCTGCCTTCACACCTACATTTGTCTATCTAGCAGCATTTGATATGGAAAAACATGACTGAATATTGGGTAAAAACACTGCAATATATGAAGTAACTGGACACTATATACAGAACAAATCCCTGACACCTGAACAGTTTCAGCCTCCCACAGATTATATATAATTATCAATCTGATGGGACACTGGC
The DNA here is from genome assembly GCF_015237465.2 of Chelonia mydas. Lineage (NCBI taxonomy): Eukaryota > Metazoa > Chordata > Testudines > Cheloniidae > Chelonia > Chelonia mydas. Next base: position 106,729,967 of record NC_051245.2, read on the forward strand.
AGGTGTAATGCTGAGCTTGGATTTCTAAATTCAACATCCTATCTGTCAAAGGAATGCTACATTCATTTTCTTAAATTCAGTCTCAAAGATACATTCAAGTTCTGCAGAACTTTGAAAATCTCAACTGTCTAGGTCTATCTCCTGAAATAAGTTTTAAAATAAGACACAGGTAAGGTACGTTAATCTTTGTATTTCATGAAAAAAGGAGAGAAAAGGGGATATTTTCAAGGACACAAAGGAGAGTTCAACAGGAGTTGGGTGCTTTGTCCCCTTTGTGGCTTTGAACGTCTTCCTTATAGTGTTTCCTTGATGTAAGGAAACTTAGGTCTTGTAGCCCAAACTAATTCCAAGACAAACTCTTGGATCAATCTTCTTTCTTGTTCCTTTAGATTTTCAAAATTAGACCTGGGGTTGGCAATGATACCTCTGAACCATATGAACAGGTGTTAATTTAAGCAACTCCCAACACAAAAAAAATATGCACAGTCACTTGCTTCTGTATCCATTTAAATTCTTTACTTTTTATAAATTGTTCAAGACTATCTTTACTGATCTATGTGCATCAACAGGTACAATAGAAATATCAGGTCATTTTTTTTCCTAGTATGACATCTATAATACCAAAAGCATACCACAGAAGGTCACATAGCATTATATATTGGCACCATGAGGTTGCAAGAACAAAACTAAACTTTTGTTTAAAAAAATGAGTGATTGAGTATACTTATACATTAACATTTTAATTGCTATAAAAATGCTTTCAACTCCTACAAAACACAATGAAAAGACAAATCTGACAAACATCAGAGTTTTGAAAACTATGCACAAACAGGTCAGTATTTTAGGAAGAGAATAGGTTTATACAAATGAAGCAGTCTAGCAGTTTTAAAAAGTTGTTTATACTTTTTCCTGCTATTAACTAGACATTAACATACAGCAGTCAGATAAAAATATACTACAGCTCTAACTCCTGTGACATACAAGCATTTTTTCAGTTTCCTAAATGGACTTTCTTTTCACATTTGAACTGTGTATAGCCTGTATAATACTGGACAAAACTACCAGCAAGAATGTTTAAATACTTTTAAAACCAAGGTTAAAGGGGACTTTTATTCCACAAAATTTTAAACATTAAAATACTATGCTTATAAAATTATTTAAAACTTTCAGCAGTCTGCATTTGAAATCCAAAACTTAAACAATCCTCTTATTTATACTTTAAAAAAAATTCCAGTGGCATCATTTATTTTCAGAGGAAGAGTCCTTTGATGTTTTTTCAAGCTCTCTTTCTTCATCAGATGTTCTAGAGAAATAATAAAGCAGAAAGAGGTTAATACTCCCCTCACACCAAACGTGAATTCCCCATGCAATAAGTAAAGATTACTAGACCCAGAGTAGTTTTATAGACTAAAAGCCTCAATGTTATTCACCCTTCCCAGCTAGTCATGCTCATTTAGTAACTAATCCTCTTTGAACAATTTGCTAATAGACCTTGAGACTTCTCTCGTGAACACGTTAAAGTAATGTGATGCATCATAAATTACTAGTTGTAACTTAATATTGTTCCAGTGCACTAATTATTCAACATGTGTCCAGATTTTTTACAAGATATTTTAGTTAAATGATAAGCATGCCTATTAAGTCAAACAGAAAGGAGGGGGAGGGGGGAAAAGGGTCCTTCTTAACCTGTCCCTATTGAACATATCTGGGAAAGATGTAACTCTCCACTGTTTTCTCAAGCTATTATAATACATCTTCAGAAGTTATGAAAACACAGATTTTTCTAGCTAGCAGATGGGTTAAAGATGCATCTGTGATTACTTTGTGCAGTAGTACAGAACTGTTTACATGAGCACTATTGTCCATTAGACTGCAGTGTAAATTTAGAAAAAAGTTTATGGACTGTTTGCTCAGATAGATAACCTTAGGGTGTTTTGTATAAAAGAATGAGGAAATAAACATATGAATATAGTAAACCAGGTGAATAGAAACAGATTAGTAAAGGAGATTAATGTAAAATGTTAAGTCATATGGTGCATAACACAATTCATTCAGCTGTATTATTGTGAAAAACAACTGACAGTAAGAAAATTTCACTTCACAGCTGGAAACGCAGCCTATTTGGTTGACAAGATTGTATTGCATAAGTTTAAGGCTGGTTTTAAGACATCTAACCTGGGAATGTCAGTTTTATCATGGAAAAGAATCAAGTTTGTAGTCTAAGGGCTTCTCTACACAAGAAAGTTGTGCCAATTTAACAAAAGTTGTGAATTTAAGAACTGATTTAGTCTAATTCTAATCCTAATCCTAAACTGATGCAAATGGATGTGTAGACTCTTATTTTGGTTTAAACCAGGCTTATTTCAGTTTAGTATAAATTGTTTGGGAACAGGTTTAAAGCAAAATCAAAATAAGTTGTTCCAGTTGCTCTTATTTCTTACAAGTATCCACACATGGGTTTGCATTGGTTTAACTAAATCAGCTAAAAATTAGAAATTGTATCTTCTTAACTTGAATGTGTGTAGATAAGGCAAAGATCTCCCTCTGCTAACCACAGTTTACAAAGTTTCAGCCAACACTCCCAGGATAACCAGTTTCATTCCTCTTCTCTACTCCTTACTTTTATTTCTTTCATCAATGGGAATGCAGGTGTGTGCTGAAATAGTCATTCCACTCTTAAGGGAATCTTCCCATGTATTACAGAGAGATACAGAAAACATGAGAACCATGTGAAACTCAAATGCCAAGAGCTAAGAATCTACATTCGAGAAAGTTAGCTTATTTTTACAAGCAGATACTTGCTTTCTCTCGTTTGAGTTTTAAAAGGGACATTAGTGAAATATTAAAACTGCACCAACAAGTTTAAGTGCAAATGCCAAATAGCAAGGATAAGAAACTGTTACTTACCTGAAGGTAACTGTGGTTCTTCCACATGTGTTGGACATATATATTCCACTGTTGGTACACAGGTGCCCAATGAACTCAAGTTCAGATTCTTCTGGCCAGCAGTGTCCATTGGAGGGTGGGGCCTCCAAAGTATCCTTATTTCTTCAAAGGCATAAAGGGCAGGGCCAACCACCCCTTAGTTCCTTCACCAATACCAAAGCCAGGTGTTAGACTCCGAAGTAGCAGGGAAGGGAGGCCAGTCATGGAATATATATGGAAAATACATCTCAAAGAACCACAGTTACTGCAAGGTTAGTAACAGTTTTTTCTTCTTCTTCGAGTGTTTGTGCATACGTATTCTACTGTTGGTGGCACTTAAACAGTGACCTAGCTTACAGGAGGAGGGTGCTAGGAGTCTACCTTAATAGTTGTAGGACAGACCTATCAAAATTAGCTTCAGATATTGATGCTTCCACTATGGTGAAACGCTGGGGCAAACATGTCCACTCAACCCCAAGTAGGTGCCCTACATATCTCCAGCATGGAAAATTTCTCAAAAAAGCAAAATAGAATGAGCTGGGTCTACACTGGTCAATTCATAGCATATTTTAAGAAAAGGAGAAACTCAATCTGTTGAAATTGCCTGGTCTTTCACCCTGTCTCTATAGGCTGTGGACAGTCTCAGTACATTCTAATTGACTTGGTTATATCTATGAAGAAAGAGCACCTGTAGAACATTTAGGGTGTGAAGCTTAGCCTTGCCTTTGTCTGAAAGTAGTTTTAGGAAAAAGTACATATGGGTGTATAACCCAATTTAAAAGAAATGCAGAGATTACTTTCAGTAAAATCTTAAGACACCATGTCTTAAATGAGAAGACCTACATGGAGGCCCTGCCACTAGCACTCGCATTTCTCCTATCTTTCTAGTCGATGTCATTACCACTAGCAAGGCTGTTCTGATGGAACGATGAAATAGGAACATGCAGTTAAATAGCTAGAAAGGTGGGCCATTAACCCTGTCAATACAAATATTTAGATCCCAAGAAGATGGAGGTTCTTTAATTGGGAGATATACTTTTACAAGGCCTTTTAGGAATCTGGCCATAAGTGTGAAGGTATGTAGTACCCCTAAATTTGAGGTAGTGGGAATTGCCCACCTGATGTCTCAGATACCTTCTATGGCAAAGGTGAATTGCTATATGGAAAATATGGTCTTGGAAGTAGAGAGCTGTGTGTCAGTCATGTGGATCTAAGGTTGGGACTAATGATACTGGAGTCACCATCTGAACTTCAGCTTGCAAATGAAAGTGTTCAGCTGTCTCAAGTCCAGAACAGGATTACAGCACCCCCCTTCTTTTTTGGAAACAGAAAATAAGTGAAACCCCTTTCCCCTATGATCTTGGGGAACTACTCTACTGCTCTGAGATTCAGAAGTGATTCCATCTCCTGATGTAGCATACTTTCAGGAGAGGGGATGGAGATCTGGAACTGAATGCATTAGACCATCTCCACAATTTCCAGGACGTTGTGATCCGTAATGGTGGTGCTCCAGATCCTCCCCAAAATTTAAAAACATGATTCCCAAATGGAGAGGATACAATAGGAGGATTCTACAGAATTTTTACATTGCTCCCATCAAGAAATCATATCTGCTTCCTTGAGGACAATGAGGGCTGATAAGCAACAGGGTGGTGAATAAAGTTGACTTCTGTCTAGGGAATTTTTGGCACTTCTTAAGTAGATCAGGTTGCCTGTATTCGGTGTAAAAATATTGACTTTGCTGTGCTTGAGGCTTGAGATACTTACCCTTGGTCTACCTTCCTGCACCAAAGAATCTCAACATAGCATGGGAGTTCTTCAGAGAGCGTAAGGCCTCAGTTGTTTTAGCACTGAAAAGCTCACATCTCTCAAGAAGATCCGCAGTTGTAATTTGTTCTTTAGAAATCCCTGGTGACTGGAGTCATGACGACTTCCTCATATCAACTGAGATAATTTCCAGATCTGTGGCTGTATCTGCAGCATCAAGGGCTGCTTGGAAGAATGTATGCACCTTTGCCTATCAGCAACAAACTCCTCCAAGTTGTGTTGAGGAAGTTTGTCTGCAAAAGCAGATATGCAGTCCCAATTAAAATAATCATATTTCACCAGCATGACCTGGTAAATTGGAAATTCTAATTTGGAGATGATGTAGAATAGTTTTTACATCCAAGTAAATCTATTTTTTTTGAGGGGGGGGAGGGGTTCTTGTCTTTTGATTGGCTCTGTCCTGATCTCTCATACACCGTAGTAAATCACTTAAGACCTGGGTGTGGAACAAATATAAAAAGAAGTCTTGAAACCCTCTGAAGGCACTTGGTAGTGACATTCTGCTCTCTTTGATGTTGCAGGCATCTGCCAGAGCAACTTAGCCAGCTCTAAAACCGTTTAATTGAGGAGCATTTCAAGAATTACTAGTACGGAGAGTCACAGGATGTCCAGGAACTTGTGTGGTTTTTTTTACTGGACCACCTCAGCTGGAATTGTCAGTGTGTCAGCCATTCTGTGTAACAAGTTGTGGAATATGTTGTAACCATCTGGGGTTGAGGTAAAGGAACCACCTCATCCAGGGATGACGAATGAGCTGGAACAGGATGGTCCTCTGCTTGTGACTACTAATCAGAGCTGTAACTAGTCTGTTCAGCAGGCTGTAAGGCTCTCAAGTGAGGTGAAGGGGGATCTAGCCCTAGAGTCGGATGCAGACACTGGCGTTCCAGCATGATAGATTCCCCAGAGAGTCCAATAAGGATATCAGGGAGTACTATTTCTTCTACAGCTTCTAGGTTTACGGTAATAAGACAGCTCTTGACTCTCTCTTTATCAAGTGTATACTGGCCTGAATACCTAGACCCCATGGAATTAGCCAGTGAAACTTCCCTTCGAGCCTGAAGAGAATGAATAGTCCTCCTAAGGAGAAGCAACTGTACCAGCTAGGGTACAGGCAGCACCCGCAGACTCTGCTCTGGTCAGTATTGCTGACACACTCAATAGTGGTGTAGGAGCAGCAGTCAAAACCAGAGAGACACCCTCATGACTGCTAATAGTGGGGAGCCCAGTACTGAAGAAACATGTACAGGCCTTTGGTACCAAATACACTGGTACAAGGCAGACAACTACATGTCAGAACCAAGGTAGACGGTACTGTAGACATCAGTACTAGAGGCTTCATCCTAAGAGGTCAGTACTAGGTATTTTATGCAGTACCGAGGAAGCTGGTCAAAGGCACAGTGACCAGTGCCTGACTGGGTGCCAGAGACACCTTTTTTAGGCCTCATGCTACCCTTTTTGTCTGAGGCTTGAGAGGGGGATCTGGTGAAGGATCCCTAAATCTCCTCTTTCTGTGAAGTTGGTGCTCCTTCTTCCCCCTGGCCTTGGAGATTTTGCCAAGCATCTTTAGAAACACAAACTTCAGCTCCACGCATAGAGGAGCCATCAGGAGAATTTTTAGATGACAAGTGCTCAAAAGTTTCTGACTCAGGCATCCCAGACTCTGATGAGGGATGCCTTAACTTCACTCAAAGGAACAATTTCAAACAAGACTATCTCCCCAGCTCTCTGGGTTCTTTTAGAAAAACATTTACAGATGACATCGTTCTGTAAAGTGCCCCTTATCCAGACTCAACAAGCATCTGGTATGCCATAATTGAGAGGCATTACAACCCCACACAAAAGGCAATTTTTAAAGCCTGGAGATTTGCATTCAGTCATAGTGCCCAATTCCCAGTATTAGTGCTAACTCTTAGGCAAAAAAAACAAACAAGTGAGTCTTCTTCTGAAGAAAGAAAAACTAACAAAACTTCTAGCACTAGTCCTAAAGCCAAACTAATGACCAAGCACCTTATTCTCTACAACTATTTACATAAGAAGAAGCTGCATAGGAAGCAAAGGTTCCCCGCCTCTATAAATTTAAACTTATAGCCGCAGGCAATGAAATGGAAATGAGGAGCACAAGACACTCAGGTCACAGGCACGGCCCCCAACATGAGTCACCAAAAGAATATGAACTCAAGTGCGCTGGGCACATTCACCACTAGCAGAACATAGTATATGGACAAGCACACGAAGGAGGAGGTTTTAGCAAACAACTGATTTAAAGTTTCTTTCATCTTTTAAAACCCCATAATATAGCCAGTCTACTCCCTGCACACAAGGTACTGCTGTCCCAGCACACAACATACTGCTGCCATCCTTGTCTATATGGCACCACATTGACAGACAATGTTGTGGAGGAGGTTTGGAGTGATATGTATTAATTATTTTCCACCTACGTGATTTTACAAAGCTTTCCTTTTAAATATTTAGACCATTAAGGAACACAAACAAGCAGAAAACAGCTTGATCAGAACACAACAGCTGAACCTCTCAAAACATTTAATAAATCTGCTCCCCTTCACCACAATATTTTGAGATTTCATAGTAAAACAGTTTGAATAAACTGATTGTATTTTGAGAATTTTATAATTAAAATTCGCAATTTAACATGTTTATTAATCAGTGGATGTTACATGAATTACAGATATTTTGTAAAAAAGTTTGATGGTAGAAATACAGCAGTTTCGCATCATTTTCTATGTCATATTTTCCCCTTAACCTGGGCTGCCTTTGCTTCCAAATTTAAAACAGTTTCCACCTGTGGTTGTATTAGACAGTCTGAAATCTGGTAAATCAGGACTGTTTATTGCAGTGTCATTTTCACACCTGAAACGGTCTGTCCTCTACCATTACTTTTTGTAAAATCAGCCCCTGACCTTCTAGAGTAAGAAATATCAAAATAAGAGTCTGAAGCATTTATTTTTATCCTACAGTTTTTTCCTCACTTTTAGTTTGAACGTTGAGACAAATATTGACTTGGCATTGTTTTTCCCTACAATCCTTAGGAAAAACCTTGTAAAATATCAGTCAAGTACCCAAAACATGACTAAAGTAGTAACTTAACAATATTGCTAAGTTTTATTACTCATTTTTTAAAAGCCTTCTAAAACAGAGGAACAAGTATAATTCATTGTTACAAAGATTAAAACTACCCTCACTTTTTCTTAGTGCCACCTTCATGCTTGTCTCTTTTTTCTTCAGTGCTGTCTCCATTATGGTGTGACTGGTTACTGTCTTGAGCATCAGGCCCTCCATTCAGTATCTTTGAACCTTTGAAATTACAAAGCAAAAAAGACTCCACAATGTCGGCATAGTGCATTAAGTAGGCAAAAAGCAAAACTAAGTTACCACAGGATCCTTTTGTGGCGAGTATCAACTTCCGTGTTGTGCAAGTTTGTCACACTTAGTCCTGAAACTTTAAACTGAAATAGTATCTAAAAAGCAAAAGCTGGTATTGTGACATGTTTCATTAGGTTTTGGCCTATTTTATATACCCAATTCAGCCTCATAACTTCCTTGAATATTTAAATAAAAACCGCAAGCATTCCCCATTTTATAAAGAATACCTAAAATATCATAAACATTAAGTATTGTGACAAATTGCTGGCACTACTTTGAGTCTCACGCTCTCTCTTCTTGGGGAGGTTTCAGGGCACTGTTTCTTGCCCCTGAACTGGGGTATTAACTGCCCCACTAGTGTCCTAGAGCAGGGGAGTGGAGAGGGAGGGACCCGGGCCCACCCTCTACTCCGGGTCCCAGCATAGGGCCCTAGGGATAGCGGTAAACCGCTTGAACTAGCCGTTCCTTCCCCTGGGCTACTTCCCTCTCCTGCCCTTCAGCTTGTGGGGCTTCCTGCCCTCCCTCTGCACAAACCAGGTGTCCCTTTACCTAGGGTCTTGGTCTTCTTAGCCCACCGCAGCACTTCTCCAAACTCTCCTCTGCTTCCCTCCAAACTGCTCTCTGCTCCAACATCAATCCACTCTGCTTCAACTCCTCCAAACTGCTCTCTGCTCCAACACCAATCCACTCTGCTTCAACTCCTTTCCTTGTCTGATTGAAGCAGGGGGGTTTTATCAGGTGACTGGCTTCAGGTGCTCTAACTGGCTTCAGGTGCTTTAATTAATCTATAGCAAACTTTCTTCCCTCTACAGGGAATAAGGCTCCGTTCTAACACTCTCCTGCTGCCCTCTGGCAATGCTGTATCACAGTATAAAAATTATTGCTAAAAACTACTGCTTTCATGGTAATCTTTGTTCTTGTCCTTCACAACACACATTCCCAAACAAAAACTCAAGGAGGTTTGGAAAAGTCTCTAAGTTCAGAAGTAATAGATTTACAAAAGTTATGTTGGAAATATCAAGAGACCAATGTGAAGAGAACAATCTTATTGGTTTTGGCCAGACTGGAGATACCAAGGACAACTATTTTTACTATGGAATTGCAGTAGGCTCCCTCTCCACTTGAAAGGGAGGACAGTTTCTACAGGAGGGACAGGTATGTGGAGAGGCTGCAGTGAGGAAGAAGAGTATGACGCTGATTTACTGATGAAATTTCAAATATTATTAAATTGTGTCAGCCTGAGAATCCTCTAAATAGTCTGTTGCTCCAGTATTTTGCTGGAAATTATGAGAAAGCAGAAATAAAAAGGTAAGCATGATAAAGAAACCAAGTACTGCTTTAGTGTTCATTATTAGGATTGGTGGCCTAAACAGTGAGAATGTTAAGTACCAACCGTGACTGGGCCAAGTGGTATTGAAAGTACCTACTAATGAGAAAGATGGACATCTGTTCCAAAAGTTTTGCCGCAATTTGACTAAGTGGACAGTATCAACCTAGTTGGTATTACTGAACTGTGGGGTGGGGAGAAACGGGACGGACGACAACACGACACAAATGACCCTATGACACACCCTGGAAGCCGCCTTTTTGAATAAATTCCTGATATCAGCTTGCTTACTTGTCTTCTTCCTCTTTTGCATAAAAGTAGAATGTAGAATGTGCAGTCCTCCTGGGCAGTATGTTAGTCCCAGTTATTAGACTGAAGATTTGTATTGGGAGATGTCAGTAATGCTGGTTAATAGAGCTTTCCAGTTGATAAAGTGCCGAACAACACAGCTTTTACTGTATTGTACACAATAGTTTCCTAATCAAAAAAGTGTTGAATCCGACATGGGGGAATTCTGTATTAGATCTTATTTTGAGGGATAAAAAAGAATTGATCACACAACTAAAAATTAGTGGTGGCTTAGGTACAAGTTATCATGACTTGATCGTACTTTTTTGCGTGTGCCCAGAATAAAGTCCAAACCAGTAGTAAACATAACTGGTGCTTTAAAATGGCCAATGGCCCAAAGCTGAAAACAATTATGAGCCAAATCAGTTGGGAGAAAGAATTTAAATGGTAAAATGTGAATAATAACTGGGAACTGCTGAAGAACATTTACTACATGCTCAAAAAGCAACAATCCCAATATCAAGAAGGAAGTTTAAAAACAACATGGCTTAAGAGAGAAAGTGAAAGCAAATTTTCACACACCCACTCACCTACCCCCTGCTCCACATGGAAGAAAGGGGAAGTTAATAGTATGGAATATAAATCAGAAGTTAGATATTTATTTTCCACAATTCCTATCTATGCCCAGCAAATTTAAAGAAAATAAGGAATATCTGAAATATATTAGGAACAAAACGAATTCTAACAATAACATTGGCCCATTACTAGATGGAACTGGCAGAATTATCCATAACAATGCAGAAAAAGTAGAAGCGTGCAATAAATATTACTGTTCTGTATTTGGGAAAGAGCCAGATGATGTAATCATATCATCATGATGATGAAATACTTTCCATTTCACTAGTAACTTAGAACATTAAACAAGCTATTAAAGCTAGACATTTTTAATTCAGCAGGTCCAGATACCTGCATCCAAGAGTTTTGAAAGTGCTGGCTGCTGGTAGATTTTCACTAAGTATTGGAATACCAGGGAAGTTCCAGAGGACTGGAAGAAATCTACTGAGCCAAAATTTAAAAAGGGTAAATGGGATGACCTGGCTAATTATAGATCTGTCAGCAATCCTGGGCTAATGGATTAATATGGGACTTGATTAATAAAGAAGGGAAAATATTAATTAATGCCAGTCAACATGGGTTTATGGAAAATAGAAACTATTTCCATGTACCAGTTGACTGTCTAGGGTAATGTAGTTAAGCTGTCCAGGGGGAAGTTTGAGGACACCACCACATACCTGTTTGCTCTTTTTCTTTTTCCATTTTCTTGTTTTGTCCTTTCTTCCACTGTTCTTTGGTTTTATTTGCTTCCTCATGCTGTTTTTGCTCAGCAAGTGATTTATTCAGCACTTGTGAGAGGACAGAATCTCCTTCCCCAACCAGAAACATGGTCTTGAACTTGTTGTACAGCATAGTGGATTTCTCCATGATAACCTGGCTAACTTTGAACTTCCGTATCTGAAGATACATGCGTAAGATGTAACATACTTGTGCACATCCTATATTTAAATATTGTTTAAACAAATATTTGCTCATCCTTCATATTAAACTAAGTGCAATTAAAATGCTTAACCCACTAACTATAATCAGACTTCTAAAGAAACAAAACAGGAACTTTCACAAGGTCCAATGAATTGAATCCGCTTAAATGATAACTCAAAAGGACAGACAATACATTATACTTTTAGGATAAAGATGCAATATATTATGCTGCTTAGGATGAAGTTGCAAACCTTACTTTCTTTAGTGTCAAGATCATCTCTGTGTGCTTTTGAGCTTGTTGCATTGTGACCTGAAGCGAAGAAAGCTCATCTAGGGCCTCAATACATCTATTCACATCCTGTTAAACAAGAAGCCAATTTCAAGTGTCAACTTGAACTTAACTTTAGCTTTTTATTTTTTGTTTAAAATGTATAAGCCTTGGTTTCTGATATTACTTATCCGCAGTACTAGAATATATATACACAGAATATTAGTTACTAAGTCTTATCAGTAGATTGGAATTTATAACAATGTACATAAATGCAAACTCCTTAACTTTGTATACTCAAAAAAAAAAATGTACAAATGAGAAAATTAATGTTTGACACAAACTAAATTCCAAACTTTTCCCACCAAAGAGTACTTCACACGTTCACAGTACAAGAACGTATAGTAAAGTCTAACTCAAACTTAACCACTTGTTTCAACACAAAGCAGTTCGTGTCTCAAATAGAACTTTTTAGGAAAAAAAGTTAGATGTATCTTGGTACTATGAAAGTACTAAAAACAAAACTTCACCCTATACTTTCTGTTGCTTCCATGAATGTAATACTTCAATGCTTAAGTATGAAAATTTTGACCTAAAGTTTCTCCCCAAGTTCAGCTTGTACTAAAGCTTCCCTGCAGGATCCCTGTGTCAGCCCTTTGCTTCCTTTTCCTCAGAGAGACACTCCAACATTTTATATCTGGGTTAGAACTAACAAGATCCATCTGCCAGCATAAGTCATTGATAATATTCTGCATCTTAATGCAGACTTTTAGCACCTGTGCTGAGGGTCAAGAGTCTATTACGGGCTGCTCCATGCTATGGAGAAGGGATTCACCTCCCAGGTGAGTGTCCAAACCTATTAGGGCTATAGGATAGTCTTGGGTGGGTCTTTCTCAATCTCTCTCTGTTGAAGCCACTCCACTTTGTATGAATTACTTGAATAGTCAATGGAGGAAGGGAGAGAAAGAAGAATGGATTTATAGCCTGTTGGTTAGGGCACTCAGACAAGAGGAACACCCAAGTTCATGTCCCTGCTCCAATGAACTATATGATCAAACAGCTTCAACAGACTGAGAAAGAGCCCACGGGATAGGGCACTCTCCTGCAATGTGGGTGACCACTGCATTCTCTAGCCATTTTGTGACTAGCACCTAAGCTCCCCCCAAAAAATAGTGCGTGCCAAAAGTATTCAGCAAATTCACATCAAAACTGAAAATAGTTTTGGTCAGTCGAAACTGCATTTTTTGGCAAATAAGCTATCTATCCAAAAACTTCTGTCCAGCTCTAGCTGGGAGGGAAAAAGTCAGGACTATTGTCTCTGCACAATATACTATATTTCCCCATGTTTGCTTAACGATAAACATGATCAGTTAGATTATTATTATTCTACAATCAACTTTCCTTGTCCTGATAAGAACATTGCCACAAAAAAAAGGTTAAGAAAAAAGCCAGTTCAAGTTTAACTCAATAATAAAAAGTCTCTGAAAATGTTGAATGTTTTTTATTGATTTGGAGTCAAGTCAATCATCTGCAGAATAAACCAAAGACTTAGATTTTCTAGAACTGGACATATTTTTTTATAAACCTAGTATCAGTGGAAGTATTTTAATTATTTTTATCTCAGTTTCAATTAAAAATAGTTACTTACCTTCTTGTAACTGTTGTTCTTCGAGATGTGTTGCATATGTCCATTACAACTGTAGACCATGTGCGTGTCCAGTGTACTTGTGCTGTGGAGTTTTCCTAACAGTACCATGGGTGCAGCTTGGCCCACCTCCTGGCTTCTCCTGCACAGAATGCGGGCGCAGCTGCTCTGCCCTTCCTTCAGTTCCTTTGCAAGGAAGCCAATGATAGACTCCATCAGGGAAGAAGGGCAGATCATGTAATGGACATATGCAATGTATCTTGAACAGTTATGAGAAGGTGTGTAACCATTTTTCTTCGAGTGCTTGCATATGTCTGTTACACTGTAGGTGACTCCCAAGCTGGTAACCCCAGGTTATGGGGTTTGAAGTCTCATCAGAAGATGGACCACAGAACCGCTTTTCCTACATTTGCATCCTCCCATGATGCAGTGGGCAACTGTATGTCTGGTTAACGTATGAATGGAAGACCACATCAGTGCCTTCCATACGTCCACAATAGGGACGTGTGCCACAAATTTTGCTGAGACTGAAAGCACTCTGGCTGAGCATGCTGTCAGCTTGTCTAGAGGTGCTACACCTTTGGCAGTATAATACATAGCAATGAGGCTGCTGATCCATTTTGAGAGTCTCTGTGTTGTTACTGATTTGCTCTGCAAATGAAACAAAAAGCTGTGAAGAAATCTAAAAGGCTCTGTCTTGTTCAGATAAAAATCTGAAGCTCAACAAACATCTAGGGTGTGGAGCGCCTTCGCTTGTCCTTATCAGCATGCAGTCTGGCTTAAGCTGAACCTTTTTTTTGTAAAAAAAACTGCGTAAGGCAGATCTGTGACTACCGCATTCAGCTCTCTCGCTTGCCTAGTGAGGATGAGGGCCAATAAGAAAGCCACTTTCACTGGAACGCATATAAATGAGCATGACACTAAAGGCTTGAAAGGAGGATCCATTAGAGCCAACACTACTAAATTCAAATCTCAAGTTAGTGCAGATCCCTGACAGACTGAAAATCTAGTTAGGCCTTTCAGGAACGTGGTCATGATAGCGTGAATGAAAACTGTCTTACCAATAATCTAAAGATAACATGTTGAGATGATGGCACTCTAATGGAGCTGGGCAACACATGTTACTCCTTAAGATACAAGAGGTAGTCTAGGATTGAGTGTATCTTTGCCTAAATAGGCAGCACATTACCTGAGGCCAGCCAGCTGAAGAACATTTCCACTTATTCAGGTACGCAACTCTTGTGGAAGGTTTCCTGTGATGAAGGAGGACATTCTGAACTGCTGCTGACAGAGACCCTCCTGTGCATTTAACCACTGATTACCATGCTGTGAGGTACAGCATCTGAGGATATGGGTAAAGTACCTAGCCATGGTTCTGTGCGATGAGGTCTCTGGTTATTGGTAACAGCCAGGGCTCTCAAGTGGAAAGCCTTTGAAGGCTGGAATACAATGGTTGCCCCAGGCTTGGCCAGGCTGGAACTTTTAAGTATTAGTCTGCCATGATCTTGTTTTAGCTTGAGAATGACCCTCGGAATCAGGGGGAATTAGTGGATATGGATATAACAGGTCCTTCTCCCATGGGAATAGAAATGTGTCTGAAGTTGACCTGGGGCTATGGCCCACATTGTAACAGAATTGGGGAAAGAGACGGACTGATGAAAGACCCTCTACGTGGAATACTGAAGATAGAATGGTTGAGTTGAGAGACCATTCATGGTCTAAACTGAAGGACTGGTGTAGGTGTTCTGCCAAGCTGTTCTGAACCCCTGGCAAGTAAGATGCCTTCAGAATGATCAAGCTCCGAATGCAGATATTCCGCAACTTGACAGCTTCCTGACAGACGCTGTCTGACCTGATCGTTTGTTTACATAAAACACTGCTGTGGTGCTGTCGGTTAGACCTTGGGTAAGTTTTTCCCCTGAATATGAGGCAGGAACTACTGACATGCACAAAAAAACATTTGCAATTCGAGAATGTTTATATATAACCTGGGCCTTGTGGGCAGCCCGCAATCCTTGGGCCTAAAGATTGCCCAGAAGTGTTCCCCAGACCATGGCTGAAGCATCCATTATCAGAGTCATAGAGGGGAAAGGTGGAGCAAAGGAAACTCCCCTCCAGATTTTGTCTTGACTTACCCACCACTTCAGAGATGACAAAACCCCATCCAGGATGCACATACACTTGTCCAAGTGGTGAATATGAGGGAAATATACTGATCTGAGCCATGCATGTAGCACTCTGAGGTGCAGACTGGTGTGAGGGATCATATTGGGTATGTCTTCACTGCAATTAAGAACCTGCAGCTGGCTCAGACTAAGGGGCTGTTAAATTGCAGTGTAGACGTTTGGGCTCAGAAAGAAAAGGTTCCCTAGAACTTTCTGGCAGTTGGTTCGCAAACTATGTCTCCCCCAGTTGGAATACTTTTACCTTGACAACAATGCCTGGAGACTGGCAATGTAGAGCTGTAAATTCACCATAGAATAAATCTTTCTACCAAAAAGGTCAAGATTATCGGCATCACCTTCTTTAGGGGAAGCTTTAGCCCAGCCTTGATGACCCCTTTCATTCACCACAGCCACTACTAGTGAGTTTGGCATAGGGTGTAAATAAAACTGCTCAAAACCCTGGGACAGAACCTGATATTTATGTTTCATTCATTTGGCCACAGGTGGGATGGAAGAAGGGATTTGATGCCATGTTTTACAGAACAGTGTAACAGCATCATTTATAGGCAGGGGTACCTTTCGCACAAGGGTGCGATGTAGAATGTCAACTCCTACATTAATTCCATCTGAATGCCAAGAGAAACTGCCATTCTCCTAAGGTGATTTAGACCTATGTCATGAATGCAGTGCCGGAGGCAGCATGGATGTCTTCCTAGCCGCAGTAACATGCGCCATGGAGGAGCTGTTACCGGTACTGATGAGGTTGAAGAGGGTGGCACCTGGCTTGTAGCCAATGAGTACAAAATAGAGAGTCCTGATGCAGACAACATCAGCACTGACACTGGCCGACAGTCCTCACCCTAACGTAACGGCAACAGTGGTAATGACAAATGTAAGTCCCTTGCTTTGCCATAAGCCTTATACATTGTTGGTACTGACATGGGGGGTTGTCCCGCTGTGATCAGAGAAGTCTGATCTGTCTCAGACAAAGAAACAGCCCATTTCAATGGCCCAGGGAGGACACCAGAGTCAATGGTTCAAGTCCCGCTGTATGAGCCGGTACCAGGGAGCAGAGAGTGCACTCTGCCATCTGTACTGGACCAGCCTTCTCTGAAGGAATTCCAATTCCTGATCTTTGAGGAACCTGATGCCAACTTATTTTTGTTTCTGAGGCAGGAAACACTCAAGTCCTCAGCCTAGAGGAAGACAAGTCCCAGTGATGGGGACCTCATGTGGCCCCTATGTATAGACACATCTGGGGGAGTGCTCTGGGAAGGAATCGTGGAACAGCTTCCCTTGGGGTTTCTAGGTGGTTTTGATGCCAGGCTAAGTGCCACCTCCATTAGGATGTAATGAAAGAATTATTTCCTCAGCGTTTTCATCTTGGTCTTGAAACTGCAACAAATGGTGCACCTATCTCTCAAGCAGATTTTGCCTAAGCACTTGATATAGTGTTAATGAGGGTCTCTGTTAGACATGGGCTTCCAACAACCTGAGCAAAGTGCCAAGATCTGGGGATCTTGGCATAGGCTTACCCAGCACTGGGTGAGGCCTGAAGACATGGTGGACTGAAAAAATTCAAACTAAAACAAAATTAGAATAAAGAAAAATCAAATGATGGGAAAAAGCCAAAAAGAGTAACATTAGATAAGTGACCAAGCAGCAGTAAGTTTGTTCACTGGGAACAAGATGGTCCAACCACTGTCCATGGACCGTAAGAATGAACTGAAGGAGGGGCAGGGCAGCTATGCCCTTCCTGCCCTTGTATGGAGCACAAGGAGCTAAGAAGTGGGTGGGGCCACCCCTACATGTACCACTAAGGAAAACGCTCCAGCATCAGTGTGTGGGACATGCAGACACCTCCAGTGTAATGGACATATGCAAGCACTTGAAGCAGCACCATTTATTTGGATTTCATGGTTGCTAATTCTTGAGATATTTTCACAAATCTTGTGATTTAAGACTATTTTTACTTGTCTCTTGCAAAAAAAATTCTGGCAGCCCAGGATTTCTGATTGAGCTGAAATTCATGCCGCATTTGTGGCTTTGAGCACTAGATACCAGTGTTGGCAGACTGAGCTGCAAATGCTGTACTGCAACTCAGACTGCCACTAGCAGAGGCCACTGCAGTGGTCACTGCGGAGTCAGCTTCTCCAGACTGCAAGTCAGTGGTGGGCAACCTGCGGCCTGTCAGGGTAATCCGCTGGTGGGCCGCCAGACAGTTTGTTTACATTTGCACGGCCACCCGCAGCTCCCAGTGGCCACAGTTCGCCCTCCGTGGCCAATGGGAGCTGTGGAAAGCAGCAACCAGCATGTCCCTGCAGCCCGCGCCACTTCCCGCAGCTCCCATTGGCTGGGAATGGCGAAACTCGGCCACTGGGAGCTGCAGGTGGTCATGCAAATGTAAACAAACTGTCTGGCGGCTCACTAGTGGATTACCCTGACAGGCCACAGGTTGCCCATTGCTGCAGATTGTTCACGTGGAGCAGACAGATCAATGAGGAGCAGGCACTGGGCCAGAGGCAACACCAGCTCTCCTACCCTTTCCCTTAATTCCCCAGATAGTGCTATGAGGAGCAATGAGGAAAGGGCAGAGAAGAAAGGACCCCAAACCAACGTGCCCACTCTCTAGCTCAACTGCACTCTTTCCTCTCCCCTCTGCCCCCGTTGCTGGAATATATAGTGACAACAGAAGGCGCACAGACAGTGTCTAGTGAGAAGGCAGTGGGGAAGCAACCTTCCGCATCAGTCACAAGAAGTCAAAGGAAGTTACACAAAGGGACAGATTTTGGAAGGAAAGAAATGGGACAGAAGAAATCAAAGTCTAATGTGGCTGACAAAAATCACTGGTTCAAATATATATAAAGGATGAATGAAGAGCACCTGCACCTGTGAAGATAGCACGGCAGGAGAGGGAGGTAGTGGAGAGACCATGAGGAAAGCTGAGAATGCAATGGATGGACTGCTTCAAGAAAGAGAGTAAGCAGTGGACCTTAGTGCCACTTTGGACAGATCAAGATACATTCTTGCATGAGAACCCAACCTTAGGTGATAGGATAAAAGGATGTAGTAATAATTAATATACATTTTTTTTATGGTTTTCACCCACCTCCCCGTCTCATAATTTATGAACTTGCAAGTTGGTGACAGTAGGATTTAAACATCCCCTTGCATTCTGTGCAACCCAAAATTTCACAGCATTATCCTGTACAACTTCACAGTGCACCAGTTCCAGAAAGTGGACTAGAAGTGGACAGATAACAGAAAAATGTGAAAACAGGCTAGGTTTCTTTGTTCAAGGTAAGTGAAGAGCATATTTTAAGAATTTAGATAAAATATTGAAAAGTAAGTTAGAATTTTAGAATTCAGTTTGAAAAATCTATTAGTATTAATCTTAAAGTCAAAGTTTCTTTATTTAAGATGCAAGTTTATCTGATGGCATACCTTTAAATGCAACAATCTGTGTAATCTTTCAGAGCATTCCAAAACATTTTAGCTGACTGCACTGTACATATACACCTGTTATTAACACAACATACTTACAAGATTGTCAATTTTGAGCGAATTTTTAATTTCTGCATGTATCCTTTGAAGCCGAGAATCCATTGATGTTTCTAAAGATCAAAAATAATTATATTTGAATGATGTAGTGACTATCAAATCTATTAATGCAGGATATCTTTCAGAACAAGATTTCTACAAACATGAATTGCTGATTGAATGAAGAAAAAAATGTATGTATGGATAAGCAGCCATATCAGCTAACCATAAAGTACTCTATTTTGATCAAAACCATTAGTGTATCGGGTGGTTACACATTACAACAATTTTCCATACCTATGTCCAATTGTCAACTTTGAAATACAATATATTTGTTAAACCAGGCAAAACAAGTCCGGATAATAAGATATAAGTATTTGAACAGCCTTTAAATAAGGTGCCTGGGACCCCACAGAGTGGAGGAAAAGAGATGGCCAGACCCTTCTCCTGCAAGAATCGGTGCTTCTAGGAACTCGGGAGTAACCTGTCACCTAAAATAGTAGCTCAAATTTGTCAAATAAGACGGCTGGCAAGCCATGACAAGTTTATTAGTGATAAAATGAAACGAAGGGGTTGGTTCTTTTACTAATTCATACATGCTGAACTATCATCCATACTTTCTTCAGTTAGTAAGTGGTGTGTGTTTGGAACAGACAAATGGAAAATTTGTTCTCTCTCACTTTTCTAGGACTCCCATCTCCCCCAATTCATAGATTCCCAGGCCAGAAGTGGCCACTGTGATCATCTGATCTTCTATATACACAGGCCACAGAACTTCCAAAAAATAATTTCTAGAGTCTAGATTTTAGAAGAAGAACTAATTATGATTTTAAAAAATTGCTAGTGATGGAGAATTCAATACTACCCTTGGTGAGTTGTTACAACAGTTCATTACTCTCACCATTAAAAATTTACACCTTATTTCCAGTCTGAATTGTCTAGCTTCAACTTCCAGACATTGGATCATGTTATACCTTTCTCTGCTAGACTGAAGAGCCCATTATTAAGTATTTGTTCCCCATGTAGGTACTTATAAACTAATAAAGGTACCCCTTAACCTTCTCTTTGTTAAGCTAAATAGATTGAGCCCCTTGAGTCTATCACAATAAGGCATGTTTTCCAATCCTTTAATCATTCTTGTGGCTCTTCTCCAAACCCTCTTCAATTTATCAACATCCTTCTTAAATTGTGGACATCAGAACTTGACCTACTATTCCAACAGCAGTCACACCAGTGCCAAACACAGAAGTAAAGTAACTCTTCTACTTTTATTTAAGATTCATGTTTATGCATCCGAGGGTCGCATCAGCCCTTTTGGCCACCGCACTGCATTTTGAGCTCCTGTTCAGCTGATTATCCACCATGACCCCCAAATCTTTTTCAGAGTCACCGCTTCCCAGGAGAGAGTCCCCCTTCCTGTAAGTATGTTCTACATTCTTTGGTCTTATATGTATATATTTATATTCAGACACATTTGGACAAAACAGCTTCCTATAAAATACTAGAGGAATCTCAGATTTGTCTTAGTCTCTGCAACATCTCCACGCTCAAACCAGTACTTCCAAAGTGGTCTTGAAACACATTTTTGTTAAAAGAAGACCTTTAAACAGTAAAGCCTCACTCATCTGTATTAAGGGATCCTGAAGGGGTTACTGTATGGCACTGAAAGGCTTCTCAGGGGGTGGAGGTGTAGAAGAGTACAAGTGCAGGGGACCAATTCCAGAAAGGAAATAAAGTGACTAGTTTTCCATTATGGATTCTGAGCCCTTCTCTAATCTTGGACAAATCAGGAGGTAGCAAATATTAAAGAATTTTACTAAGGTGGGAGGGGAGATATTTGGACTAGCCCCCAATAATTTCTTTTCTATGAAGACAGCCAACTTTGCTGAGCCCCGAGGAATGAAAAGGAATGACTTTCCCTTGCAAAGGTATCCCTAGAGGAGTCTGGGTCAGTTTACAAGCATGTGGAGGCCCCAGTAAGCTGTCAAGAGCCAACCCCTTCCCTTGGCAGGACAAATGTCTGTGACTAGTTGTGATAGGACTCCTGAGTGTGTCGTCTTAAAGACTGAAACACCTTGTCAACTGCTCTACTATGATGGGGCAGAAGAGAAAAAACAAATGGAGCACAGGAACTTCCTGAGTAGTCCTGTTCAGGGTGCAGAGAATCAGACAGTTCTCCCAAGAGATGGGTAACTCCCTGTTACTCACATAAACAGCTTTAAAAATTGAATGACAATGGATAAATCGGGAGTACTGGAGAGTGGCTTTGTTTGCACTGCTGAAGGTAGAGAAGCACATGGGAGGTAGCAAAAGACTTGGAACAAAAATGCACTGCCTAAAGTACTTGCAAGAAGCAGAGACTCAGCCCAAAAATCTTGGATTGTTTTGGTCCAGAAACCCCTCACTAATGAAGTTTCAGTTTATAGATATGTTTTATTTAAAATTAAAGAGACTAAAAATATTCTGTATAGCTTCATTAAACTAACCTCGCTTCTTCTCCATCTTCTTTACTTCTGGTTTCTTGTTTTCCTCTTTACTCTGCCTATTAAAAATGTTAAACATTTTACAACGTTTGTCTTCTTTTAAAATCTGTAATTTCAACTTTTTTAAATGAGATCTGCTATTTCATGACTAAGGCAGTAACTCAAAACTTAGCACAAAAAAAGGACAAACACTGATCTGCAATAATGAAGTAGATTATGATTAATTTAACAACAGCACGGATAGCAGAATCTCCCAGATTAACAAATTGGTTTCAATAGCAATTGGCATTTACACATAGCAAACGATTAAAGGAAGGATAAACAAATTAATCAAGTCACAAGGAATCGTACAGATTTATAAATTTTATTCTCTGTGCTTCTGTCGCATGTGAAAGTTAAAAAGAAAAATGCACAGTATGAAAGATTCACACAACAGAATATTTTATGACTTCAAGAACACTTTAATGGCTCACATCAGACTTTAAAAGTGGCATTTGGTTCTACCTCAGCTACACACAGTAATACAGGTGGGGGATTCTAACAGTTTCCTACCATATGGCACCTTCCCCCCCTGCAAAAAAAAAAAACAAAAAAAAACAAAACCCCACACAAACCCTGCCCCCCCCAACCCCAAACAGTCAGCAGTGGAGGAGAGAAATCTACAGAAAACCTTAAGTGCCCTAATACAAATGGCCATATTATGTATTAATCACATTGAAACACCTTAATAAGCACAGAAGTGTAAAGAATTTAACCCCACCCCACCCCCCCAACCCTCTTTACAGTATTTTTACAAATCTCAAGGCTCTTTCCCTTAGGATGAGTGAAAATACAATACAATAAAATGAAAACAAGGATTTAAAGGAAAAAGCTTCAGGATAATGGCATGGCCACCCTCCAGTCACAAGAGGAGGACAGAAGACATTACAAAGTCTCAGTGTCTTATTTTGGAACAAAATAGAAGTTTTGAACTCTCAACTACATGGTTCAGGAACCACTATAAATCCTTTTTTATCAAGTCTTTAGACCAGTGGTGAGCAACCTGCGGCCCATGGGCCGCACGTGGCCTGTCAGGGTAACCCGCTGGCGGGCCACGAGACAGTTTGTTTACATTGACCGTCCACAGGCACGGCCACCTGCAGCTCCGAGTGGCCAAATTTCGCCACTTCCAGCCAATGGGAGCTGCGGGAAGCGGAAACCAGCATGTCCCTGCGGCCTGGGCTGCTTCCCGCAGCTCCCACTGGCCAGGCAAGGCGAACCGCGGCCACTGGAAGCTGCGGGCAGCCGTGCCTGTGGACGGTCAACGTAAACAAACTGTCTTGCAGCCTGCCAGTGGATTACCCTGACAGGCTGAGTGCAGCCCATGGGCCGCAGGTTGCCCACCACTGCTTTAGACTATATTATAGTTGGTACTACTTCTACATATATACAAAGTCTTATTTTACATTTGGCAAATCCTAACATGCAGTGGGACCACATTTTCTGCAATGCATTTTTAGTATATTTTTGATGCAGCTGACACAACAGATATCAAAAACTGACCAAAAAAATCCATTTAAAAATAACATCAGTCCTTAAGCATATCCTGGATATTCCTCTCATTCTAACCAATTACAGGTTCACAGATTTACAGGAACACAAAACAAATTTCATAGAGCATCTTTCATGACACTGGCAGCCCAGAACAAAATACAGTTTTAAATATAAAGGAATAATACAGAGGCATAATAGAACAAATTTAAGATGTATAAGCAAGACTGTTCCATCTGTTTAGACTATTAGGTCTGTGAGGAATAACAGACTTCCTTCTGTATCAATGTGCAGGCAGAAGGTACTGCAGAAGTAAAGAGCACATTTTAAATTATTTTTGGTTCTAGGTTTAGTGTTAACATTAGTCACTAGCTATAATAAAGGCCTGCATATTCCGTGACATATGTATCCCAAGGCTGAAGCAAATGCTCTCCTCCTACCTATAATAATTTAAATGCAACCGTTTCTAGCTCTTCAGAAGCATAAAAGGAAACTTGAAAGATATTTAAAATGAGTTTATTTCATTAATATTAAAATGAATAACCAAATCAATACATTACAATTTGTTGCAGAATTAAAAGTGTAGCACAGAATCAAGCATTAACAATACATTCAGACTAGTTGTTGAGGAATGGTAGGGGCAGAGTTTAGTATCTTTGGGAGCTGGAGATGCTTGCAATTTGGCAGCTAGCAAAAGGGAACGAATTTAGGCTGCCAAGAAAGGGTGGTTGAGGAGGACAGAAAGATAGAGTTTGGGTTCTTGTTACTAGGCATGGAAAGGTTAGAGGGGAACTGGTATGTGTTAGACTTTGTCATTATGTGGAAAGGGAGGGACGGTTTTCTCATGTCGTTTTCTCCCAGAGTTTTGTTACCTTGTTCTCCCTTTCTTCCTCCCTCCCACCAACTGTGGGGATGGGGACATCATGATCTCCTGGTGATTCCTTCTTCACCCATTCCTGGAATTGCTCTCCAGAACAGGACAGAGATTTCTTCCCAGTGTGCCCCCCCCCCAACCCCCAAGTTTCTGGCAGCATCTTCTCTCCATGCTGATGCTTGGTTCTTTTGTGATAGTTTCTCTTCTGAGTGCAGATTGCTCTTGAAATCACTCAACTGGCTTTGCAGAGCCAGAGTAGCATAAGCCAGAACCTTTTCCTTGTTCTGTCTGACGGTGTGGGCTCCAGCTGCCAGACAGAGAAGGAAATGTTTTCCAGGGAACCCTATGCATTCCATAACCTGATCAGAATTCCACAGCCATGGATTTAATGAGCCCTAGCACTCTTTCAGCCTCATATATTCAAGATTTAAGACATGGTACATGGATCAGACTTAAGTTCTCTTTCTTCATAAAGGTAAGCTTGAATACAGGAAGCATTCATAGTCACGATAATTCTAGACAGAACCTGCTGACTCTACCCTGATATTGGGAAGGCTAAGATATTGCAAGATTGACAATACTTTTTATATTCTCTGAAGTCCAATTTTCTCCCACCGTCCCCCAAATTATATTGATCCCTTATATTAATTTATAGTAACATATCCTCAATTTACATAGAAGTTAGAAAAAAATATCACTAGAAAAAGGGAAACCACCACCAGATATTTCAGACTGATCGCTAAAGGAATTTTTCTTCAGATTTTTTCTCTTCATGTTATCCTCAGCCACTACTATCAGCTTGCACAACCACTATATATTAAAGAATATACTCACGGCTCAGATTCCATCGGCTCTTCTTGCTTGCGTTTTCTTTCTCCAACATCTCGCTCATGTTGGCCTTTTAGCATATTCCTCCTATGAGCACCCTGAAAGTTTCTTCCTCCTTTTTTCTTCTGTTCCATTTAACAGAGTTTAGAGATTAGGTGGGAAGAGAGGAATACTTAGATTACTACAAATCAAAAAAAATGTCAGCAGTTAAAATTTCAGAACTACATCACTACATCTGGTGCTCATTTTCTTCTCTCAGATGGAGCAAATCATCTGTTATCCCACATACAGGAAAAAAAAAAAAAAGAGCCACAAAATCCATACAAGGAATCGAGTCTGAAAGGATCAGAGCATTCTAGCTTTTTTTCCTTTCAAAATAAATCTCACAATACCCTTCGTATGCTCTCAAAAAGCAATTATAGAAAAATCCCCATGCGTTCAAGGTTCTATTATACTTGCCTAAATGGAATTTTTTCATATTAAAAGATGCTACTTGCCCAAGGGTAGATTTAAATTAAAGCCACTTAAAAAAACTAGTTAATACCAAGGATTACTGAAATGGCCTTTTGGAACAGAGTTCTGCAACTTCTCATTCCATACCATGTCTCTGTATGGGAGTCAGAACACTCAACTGCAACTGTTAATGCCCAGGATTGAAGACCTGGAATTAGCTTCAGGGCATATCTTCACTAAACCATTGTTTTTAGTGGATG
This sequence comes from Chelonia mydas, assembly GCF_015237465.2. Classification (NCBI taxonomy): domain Eukaryota; kingdom Metazoa; phylum Chordata; order Testudines; family Cheloniidae; genus Chelonia; species Chelonia mydas. Next base: position 106,755,297 of record NC_051245.2, read on the forward strand.
TTTCCCCCAGTTTAGAAGATTAAATAAATCAATAGCCAAGATATAAACTAATCAAAGAAACATATACCTTACCTTATCACCTTCCTGCTCTTCTCCATCCTCTTCAGAATCAGAAGCTGATGTAGAACCCACTTTAGTGGCACTTTTCCTTTTTGGTTCAGTCTCTCTTTTTCCTTCCTTTTTCTCAATATCTTTCCTTGGTTTGTCTTCTTCCTTCTGATTCTCCTCATCTTTTTTCAGCTGTTTTTTTGGTTGTTTTTCTTCTGGTACTTTTTTCTTGGTCTTATCCTCCTCATGAACACTAAAATGTAATAAAAATTAGTTGTCTTTTAGTCAGAGTCCATGCTTAGGCTTTGTAATCCTTATCTATACTGAGTGTTAAATGGAGCCAAGTACTCTCAATAGCCAAAGGAGAAATGAATGTTTACATAAATGGCTTTATTAGAAAGAGTGCTTCATCACTTCATAGTTCATCTTTACAAAAAAATATGTCAATTCCCACTTTCTAAAGGATATCTTCATAATCAAAAGGGTTTGGGTTTATCCCGTTTCTGAATTTACAGAGACAAATAATAGTAATGTTCAGTACTTGGGCCCAGCAAACACTTATGCATGTGCTTAATAGTACGCATACATGTAGACCTACTGAAGTTAGTGCAAGGAGTCAGTGAGACTATTCATGTGCATAAAGTTAAACATGTGCTTAAGTATTTGTAAGTTCAGGGCTCAGGAGATGTAAACTCCCTCTTCTCAATTTAACTGACTTAGACCCCAATCCTGCAAACCCTTGCTCCCATGATTAGCTTTAAACATGCAAGCAGTACCAATTACTTCAATGGACTGGCTTACATACTTAATGCTAAAAGAAAAGGAGTACTTGTGGCACCTTAGAGACGAACAAATTTATTTGGGCATAAGCTTTCGTGAGCTACAGCTCACTTCATCGAATGCAATGCTAAGCACATGTATGTTTGCAGTAAATGCTAACTTTTTAATCAATTACACCAAGACATTTATTTAAGGCACATATCTAATGTAGATGCACATATGTCCTATAAACCTTCTAAAGACAGCTACGTAAGTTTAGAATATACAAATAGTTGACTATTCTTTCAATTATTAGGATGGTTAAGAGCTAGCATGACCCTAATATAGGGTGAAAGGGACGTGTACATAGCACTATCACATTTCAAACAGCACTTAGATTCCATGGTGTTCACTTGTGCGATTCTGGGGGTTTTATTACAAACCTTAATAAAGCAGCTGTAAAAGGCTAGTACAGGTTTTTTGCATGATCCTCCCTGTTTCTTCATCACAAAAATGAATATCTGGTATTAAGATATAAATGTACAGACAAACTTAACAGAAAATAAGGCTCTTTGAAGAAATTTTTCAAATTAGGGAGAAAAAGAGCTTTCTGTCATGCCTGAGTCTGAGCTACCTTGTCATTCTTACAGCTGATTTAAGTCTTTAGTAACTGCTTCATCTACCAAAGCAAGAAACCACCTATACCAAGTACCCCACGGAAAACAGTGCTCAGGCACTCAGTGACACAGTTATGCTAGTTTATTGAAAACAGCCATTTGATTTACAACATGTAAAGAGATTATATATTAAAATCCAACTCACATGTCACTTTCTGAAGGACAAGGTGGTTTCACCAATTTGGGTCGTCCTCTTGGTTTTGGAACCTTAGCTTCTGTAGCTAATGTTCACAGAAAGATCAGGTTAGTCTACAGCTTCTACCTGTTTCTTATTTAAAATAGACTATTCTCATAGCACCATCAACTGATAAAACAACAGCAGAGGGCTAGATATTGAATGGGATTGATATGCTGACCTGTGGCCTTTTCAGAGATTAGGTTAATAAATGAAATGGGTGTGGTGGTCTCATCCTGCAGTACAGAAGATGATTTTCCTCATTATAGGCTATCAGTAGGGCTAACTACTATAGAACCATCAGGATGTTGTTAACAACAAATAAGGTGGGTTCGTAAAGTAATACGGGAGGCTTACAACATGTACTTGTTATGCATGGCTATTGCCAGAGCCGTCAGTCATACATTTAATGCGAATATCAATTCACAATGTGTGTGACTATAATTATACAGCTGTAGATATGTCTTGTGCAATTGTGGAGACTTTGGCACTCACATATGTTTAAGTTACAGAGGATGAATTTTTATAATAGCAAAGTAGTGCAAAATGTCTGTATTATGGAATTTTCAAAACTTCACTTGGGAGACTATTTCATACTGTACCGATCACTGTCAGGAAACTCCATTATCCACCCAGAGCTATACAGCGCACAGTTTTCTTAATTTCACCATATATTTATAATATGCTAAATAATTTCTCTACCTCCTTGGCACTTCTATCCTAAGTAGTGTAAGATGAAAATATTGTGCACAGTACCACTTTAGATTAAATCTGCAGGAGATGCTAGCCTGCTACCCCCACTGAGCATGTTGCTAGGAAATGTACAGCATTGCTAAACAATACATGCACATGACACACTAATGCCAGGGTATGCTGTGTTGCATATTGCCTAGAGATATGTTCCCCAAAGAAGGCCAGAAGGGTGTATTTAATTCCATCTGGCTTTTATATTCACTCCTTTTATTGCTTACATTCTGTGTATAAATGTAACAGATAATATCTCCTCTTATATGGGTGTTTTAAACATTTTACAATCCATTTTAAGTTGCTAAAATTGTATGTTTTGCCAGGAGAGACTGTGCGGATGACTTAAAAAAATTAATTCAAAGTCAAATATAACTTCCTAGCTTCCATGCCAAAAAAACTCTAAGATCAGTTAAGCTATGGTTGCATTTAAAAAAAAAAAAACGAAACAAAACTTATTTACATCTGCTGGCGTTATGAAAACATGAGTATCAGAAGCAACTTATCTGTTGTCCACACTACAGGCTAATATGATTTACATAATTGCTCAAAAAACTATTTTCTCATGCAGTAGTATTAAACTGTGAATTTTAAAGAGCTTTTACTTACAAGTATATTTACACAGTACTTATGACCTTTCACAAATTAAAAACTACAGTACATTACATCTTGCTATTTTCAAAAACAGAGCAGAATTGTTAGCAATATTTTTCATATTACATACATTTCATATATAGTTCTGTTCTCCCTTTCACTTGTTTACCAACTTTTCACAATATTCACTGCTTTTAATCTTCCTCAAAAAAAATCCCTCCAGTCCCTCAATTGTTTTCTTACTCTTCTCTGAGCTCCCTACAGGTTTTCTTGTGTTCAGGTGTCCAGAAATGAATGCTTTATTCCAGGAACATTCTTATCAAAGCTGCACAAAGAAATTACCACCTATATAATGAAAAGATAAAGCTTGTCTGTGAAGGAGACAGAGCTTTCTCAAGGGCTTGCCCAACACCACAGAATGAACTCCCATAGGAACAAAGGACCATCACAAATTTCAACAACTTCTGATCTTAGTACAAGGCACATTTGCTTGACTTTGCTTTCCCTAACATATAGCAATCTGTGTGTGTGCGCGCATTATAAAAAAAATTCAAAATAAAAACCAAACACTACATTTCATCTACTTCTCCTTTGGGAGAGAAAATGAGAGACCACATTCATGACAGATAATTAGTCATGCTGCTTAATTCACTACTCAAAGATGCTCAGACACTATGATTATGAGTGTGCTATAACAACCTATACAGAACAGAATTACACATGCAGCGCTCTACTATGTCTGAGATGCTTTTGCACATCACTCTTCCTTATCTCCTAACCTTTATTTTTGATTCCCCATCTTTGGTTTGTTTCAGTTTTGTCTCTGAAAACCTTTACTATAAATATAAATGTATCTTTACTGATGGCAACTGACAAGTCCTAAGTATTCATTCATACTGTTTTTTGTATTTTTTTTCAGTTTGGTAATTTATAACATTTCAGATATAATGGAAGTGTTCCTTTTTCCAAGCATAATAAAGCCTGGTGAACTTTAATGAAAGGTAAAATACATCTAGCAACCACAAATATACATGCTCTGATTAATAGCTCAGTGGTTTGAGCATTGGCCCGCTAAACCCAGGGTTGTGAGTTCAATCCTCGAGGGGGCCATTTAGGGATCTGGGGCAAAAATTGGGGATTGGTCCTGCACGGAGCAGGGGGTTGGACTAGATGACCTCCTGAGGTCCCTTCCAACCCTGATATTCTGTGAATAGGCATATTAAAGAATCTGCAGTAATAATATTAGAAACATTTGCTTGCTGTCCTGTATAATAATACCTATCTCTTATATAGCATTTTTCATAAGTAGCTATTAAAGCACTTCACAATCTTTAGTATATTTATCCTCAGAGTGGCGCATGATATGAAACAATTGTACTATTCCACTGATGGCAAATCATTCCAGGTAGATATTTAGTTTGTTACATGTCTTCTTCTGGAGTCATAGACACACTAGATCCTGCTCCAAGTGGCACCTCAGTATACCTTATGCTAGTATTCTCATAACTGAACACAGATCCCCAATCTTTTATTTTTTTTAACTAGCCCATAAGTATGCTTTTGCAACAGGTTTTTAAAGTATCAGGTTTATAATCTTCGTGATAACATATAAATCTTTGTAGCGCTATGCCACATGGCAATAACTAGCTCTTACCATGTACTCTATAGACAACCAGGGTTCTGCAATAGTTATGACATCAACAGCATGGTGAGGGTGATATTTGTATCACAATATAATAAAAATATTAATTCAGAGGACATGTCAGAAAGTCTAATAGTTGAAACTCTTACATGCTGACCACGTCACAGTTTGATATTTGGGACATTCAGCACACAACCCTACAACTAAGCTGTTTTATACTTTGAGGTCACCTTTAGCATTAGGCTACGTCTACATTACCACCTATGTTGTTCAGTGGCGTGAATATTTCAACCTCTTCCCCCTGCCCCAAGTAACATAAATTACGCTGGCATAAGCGGTAGTGTGCACAGTGCTATGTCGAATGGAGAGCTTCTCCCGCCAACACAGCTCATCACTCTGCTCTTTGGGGGTGGATTACTTATGTCAACGGGAGAGCACTCTCCTTTGAGCGTAGAGTGGATACATGAGAGATCTTACAGCTGTACCAGTGCAGCTGCACTGCTGTATGCTCTAGTGTAGACATAGCCTTAGAGAGCAAATGCGTTGTAATACTTGGTGTCTACAGAAGTAAATTCTTTCATTCTCCATTAAAAAAAATTAAATGAGAAAAAAAATTAAGTCAGACTCATGGTGAAGTTACCTGCTGGTCTTCCTCTTTTAGGGCTTACTTTAGGAGCCACAACTACTGCAGTTGTTGCTGCTGCCACTGTTGTAGCTGTTGCCACTGCTACTGCTGCCTCCTCAGATTCTGCTTGTTTTTCAGACTGTTTTAAAGGATACAATTCATATAATTAAAAATGATAATCTCCCTTCACCCCTGTTCTTCCAACTATGTCTCAGGGCTTGTTTATACTTATGGCTAAATTGACACCGCTGCGATCGATGCAGGGGTGTCCATTTAGCGGGTCTGGTGAAGACAAGCTAAGTCAATAGCTGAACACTCTCCGGTCGAGGGCTCTGCTCCCCCTCCCCAAGAAGCAGAAGGTAAGCTGACACAGCACAGTGTAAACACCGCTGTAAATCGACCTAAGTTACGTAAATGAAGTCAACATAACTTACATAACTGAAGTAGCTAACCTACATCAACTTACAGCTTCCGTGTAGACCAGCCCTCGTTTCTGTGCAGACATAATATATACACGCCACTCAAAGAAGCTACAAATGCAGAAACTGTTAATGTTATTTCAACTATGACACACATGCACAAACTGGGTATCATCTGAAAACACTTATAATAAGTTTTAACAATTGAGGCTACACTTAAAATAGTTACCAGACCACGCAACAACCATTTTCAGATTTAAACAAAAGCTACACATGTATGCACACACACAGAACATTAGCCACTGTATCACACATGCTCAGATAATTTCAGAGCAATTGAACTGTTCTGGAAAAAGAAACTAGACTCAATCTGTAAAAATTAAGTCTTTGAAAGATTATTTACAATATACATTCTTTTACTGTTAAAGACTGCTTTTGGAACTCAGAAGAAAAAATTATGGGTAGGTATCTGAACTTTACCTCTTATTCTTCTCTGAAGTGGGTACCCAGTGCTCTGTGATCCATTACAACTCTAATTAATTCTCCCTTATCTTCCCTCCACAGACACTTCCTTTTAAAAAAATAACTTCTCTCTAGTTGCACAATATAGTAACAATGGGTGGAGCTTCTCAGAGAACTAAATGCCTCCCTAGTTCCCCAACTAACAGCCCAAATTGAGAAGATAATCTATAAATTTGGATTAATAAACATCAATGTATCCTGCCTTGATATGGTGAATCTATCTATTTATTAATTATATAAAACAAATGAAAATAAAGATTTATGGCAAAGGAAGATCCTAATATAAGGGAAACCCAGGATTTCTCCATCTCTCTCTGCACAAATGCCCCATAAAGGTGAAAAATACAAAGGGAATACCCCCTCCAGCTGGAACTTAATGCAAGTTAGGATGCCCTGGATGGAGTCTCAGGGAGCACAAGGAGTCCATTTCAGAGGAAGAAAGTTACAGATAGGTAGGTAGATATTACTTTTCTCCTTTGTGGAAACCTGGTGCTCTATAATCCATTTACAGCTAGGATGTAATCAGTTGTAAAACAAATCTCCACAAACAGGAAGGAAACTTAAAATAGCAAGAAAACAGAACCAAGAGGAAGAACAACCTCAAATAAGAGTTGTTTGTTCGTTCTGAAGGCCACATGCCTGACTAAGTGAGCCCTCACAGAAGGAAGGAAATCTCTGATGAACAATTTATAGAGCTGACAAATTCCTCAATGTATCCATCTGGAAATAGTGGATAGGGACGCACTGTATCCCTTCTTAGGTCAACCACCTAATCTTAATATTGTACCTGATTTTCTTCAAAGATTAGTTTTGTGTAAAAAGATGGTCAGTCATGACTACATCTAAGTTTACAACCTATCTCCTTGCGTGGAAGGGCTTAAAATACAAGGAAGACAAACACCACAACACAACACCAGAATAGCAGGTCACCTAATGAAACTAATAGGCAGCAGGTTTAAAAAAACGTAAGGAAGTACTTCTTCACACAATGCACAACGTGTGGAACTTGTTGCCAGGGGATGTTGTGAAAGCCAGAAGCATAACTGGGTTTTAAAAAGAATTTGATACATTCATGGAGGATAGGTCCATTAATTACTATTAGCCAAGATGGTCAGGGATGCAACCTTATGCTCTGGGTGTCCATAAACAACTGACCTCCAGAAGCTAGCACTGGATGATAGGGGATGGGTAACTCAATAATTGCCTTGTTCTGTTCATTCCTCACTATCAGAAGACATTGGGCTAGATGGACTATTGGTCTGACTCAGTTTAGCCATTCTTATGTTTAAATAAAGTGGTTCAAATTTAAACCATAATTTTGGGAGACAGAAAATTTTGGAGAAGGCCTAAGAATCACATCTGGAAAAAGTTGCATGTAAGGATTCCAGATGAATAAGGCCTTCAAATTTATTAACGCTCCTCACTGATGTAACTACTAATAGAAAAACATTTTAACAGGAAATATGGGGAAGACTCCACCATATATTTAAAAAAACAAGTTCAGCGATTATTTGAAACATCAAATAATGCAAATAGACTCCAGATGTTATCTCTGAAGAGATGCAGGTTTAAAGGATTAGGAAGTGTGAGGCTAGAAGTGGAAGGAATATACCACAAAGCTGCTAAACAGTGAGACTTGGACTTTCAGGAAGGTAGGACTCATATCCAATCAAGAGCCCTGTCTAGAAGAAACTCCAGGTTATATAGCTCTGGTTGTCAGAAACAACTGGATTTTTGTTCTTTCAAATGCATCAAGAGTACCAAGTTCTCAGAATGGATTTATGGACAGTTTCAAAATATGAGTAATAAGTCTATTCATGCTCTAGAAAGCAAAATATCCCAGGTTCCAGGCCAAGTGCCTCAGGTGCTGTAGGTCTGGGAATTTGAGGGGCTCCTGGACTAGAAGTTCCCCCGAGACCAAGAGGTTCAAGAATGCTCAAAAGACAGCTGCAGGAATCAGAGACACTCTCCGTGTTTAGACCACTTCATTTCTGTTAACTACTTTTGGACTCAATGATTTAGTTTTTATTCTTATGAGTCCAATCACCATGTGTTTAATCATTGGATACAAAGGCTGATTTTCTGCTTAAACATAAAGCATCTAATGATTAAAACCACTTATGTTGCAAGCTCCTTACATAAGGGACTACACTTAATGAGGGCTTAGAAAGCACCCAGTAGACACTACTGAAAACATACAGTAAGTAATCTACAAAACTTCCCGCTCCAGTAGCAAGAGAGCTTCCCTTACTTTATTCAGGATTTTTAACTTTACTTTTTTGTTCCGGCCTGAAGTGTCAGTATGCCACAGAGATCCAATTGTTGCTTTTCAAGTAAACAGCAGCTAAATCCAGAGGGAGTCTTAAGAAGAGAAAGTCAGAACCACCTTCTTAAGGGTTTGTAATTCTAGGAAGTTGCTGTGATTAACTTCATGGGACAACCATTTGCCTGACCTAAATGGGGCCTATCTGAGTTTTTTCAGGTGATACAGAAGATAATCTGCTTCCTGATTCTGGAAAGTTCATTACTAAAAAGGAAAATTTGGAGAGAAGTGCATCCCCACCATAGAAAAGTTTCTACTTCTGGTCACAGTCATACAAAGTGAATGGAACCACTAGAGCAGTCCCCATCAGAAAAAGAAATTGTGAAATCTTTCCCTGGGCAACTAGAACCATGAATGTCTAATAGAATACCCAGAGGGAGAACACATCCTGTGGAGGTACTAAGGAGCTCCTCTGAAAATAGATGAGGCAGCTGTGGAACTCGAGCAGTGGGAAGTATCTTTACATATTGACAGGTTATATCTCAGATGGGTATCAACAAATCACCTGTTGTAGGTGGGTCTTCAGAGCTACCAGAAGAGTTGTGAGAAAATGAGGATCATGAGAGAAGCAAACAGTACTACCAGGAACTGGTAATGCAATGTTGTAAAATGTATGTAGCATTGGCGGTCCAGGCAAACTGGTGCATGGAGATGGGTAGGACAATGAAAATTCTGAGGAAAATTGTTTGAGACATCTCTGTATCAGAAAAGCCTGGACTCCATGAAGAAATGGGCCTTGCACACTGTTCATCAGCCTAGACAGAACCAGCACTGGCACAAACTAGTCTGTTCTCTTTCATACCAAGAAGACTCTTGAATGAAGATCTAAAAAAGAATTTCTCAGGAAAAAGGAGCAATGTTTTCTGGTGAACTAAGACTGGCAATGCTATCCTTCAGTGCTTTTCTTTTTTTAAACTGGTTCAGAGGAAGCACGGGTGACAGGATGGAAGATGATAGGGGAACTTGAAAACTTATGAAAAGACCCTCATGCTTTTGTGAGCCCATCTGTCTGATGTGAGGTTTTTTAGGTTGATTTGGAAGGCTTAAACTTTGGAAGAAAGCTCTCTGTTCTCAGTCCTCCTTTTTTCTGTCTTCCTCTTTTGGAGGGCTTCTCTGGTCACAATACACAAAGGCATATTACTGAAGACAAACTAACAACCTCAGAAATGACAGAGCATCCTTCAATCTACTGGGCTACATAGCGTCACAGATGTAAAGACACTGCTGCTACAGTTTTTTGCTCCTGACCCAGTTTGCGATCTGCCCCTTTGAAGAGACAGGAGAGTGCCTTTTAAAAACACTGGTAGAGACAAGGAATAATAAGGAGCAGAGGAAAACAGAGCTAGTCATAAGCACTCATGACTGAAGCTCCCTGCTTGTGCAGTAATGCTCTTTCAGGTTTAAGCCCTTATTTAAGTAGTTTTACAGCTGTACCACAAAATCGCGCACTCAAAGACTGTCTATATTGCAGATAGAACGTGTTCTCAACTTGGATTAGCTAACATGAGTCAGATAACTTGGATTAAAATAGCAAAGATGACACAAACTACGTTAAAAGCCAAGTTGTTAACAGCTCAAGTTAAAGCCGGAGTTAAAAGCAGAGTTGCCATGTCTTCACTGCTATTATAACCTGAGTTAAGACTATACTTTTTTTTTTTTTGGCGCGCATTGGAGAAATACCCTAAGAAGAGACACTCGCACAGACAACCTTAATTATGCGATATAACTTTTGAGGGCCTGACTTAATACAACCTTAAATATACTTTTAAAAAGTCGGGAATGTAATTTCCCAGGTTTGTTTTTTTCAGGAAAAACAACAAATTCCATTTTGTGTAACAGCAACAGAAGTTTTATAATAGACAGTATTATACAACTAGTGTTATACTCTACCTGTATAAAGAATAAAAAAATAGAGCATTTGCAGAAATAAGTGAAAATATTATTTTCATTACTGTAACCCTTCACTGTCTAAAGTTAGATGGTAAGGAAATTGACAGTGTGTTGTGTGAAACGCCTACCACATTTTTGGCACTGTAAACATTTTTACCTTCCTGTTCTTGGTTACTCCACACATGCAATAGAGCCGAACTTCTAAAAATCAAATTGGACACAGCTTACACCAGGGGTGGCCAACCTGTGGCTCCGGAGCCGCATGTGGCTCTTCAGAGGTTAATATGTGGCTCCTTGCACAGGCGCTGACTCCAGAGCTGGAGCTACAGATGCTAACTTTCCAATGTGCCGGGGGATGCTCACTGCTCAACCTCTTGCCCTGCCCCAGGCCATGCCCCCAACTCTACCCCTTCCCCAAGGCCCCTGCCCTTTCCCCTGAGCATGCCATGCCCTCAATCCTCAGCCTCCCGCCTCGTCTCCTGCACATGTGAAACAGCTGACTGCGGCATGCAGAAGGCATGGGGAGGGAGGCGCTGAGGGCTCGGGGGGTGTGGGGGGGGAAGCAGGCAGGGAAGGTACTGATGGGGGGCTGCTGACATATTACTGTGGCTTTTTGGCAACGTACATTGGTAAATTCTGGCTCCTTCCCAGGCTTAGGTTGGCCACCCCTGACTTATACTATGCAGAATTAAAGCACAAAACTGCTCAACAACCTGTTTTGAACAGTGAAGTTCAAAATCCCCAATTTACAAAGACTGTAAACATGTCAACAAGCACCTAGTACAAAGAACAGATACTCTTTTATGGAATAACTTAACAAATCTTTAAAAGCATGACAGATCAGTTGATTTGTGAAAGAGAGCAGAGAAATGGCACCTACTTACATGAAGCTATTAAGTATTAGCATCAGAACAATCTTTGGTGAAACAGAGATGAAGAAAACAGTAAAATAGGGGAGGAGATTTCAGAGAAATTAGTGGCATTCCATCACGTACGAACAAAAATTGTGAGGCTCAAGTTTTCAACCAGATTGTCGAACCCTTCCTTTTACTGGTGACTGCTCACTGCTCATTGACTTTATCTGGACTATCTGTACAAATAAGTGCTCACCAATATGAATTCAAATGACAAAAAACGATATTAATGCATTAACACAGAGTTAAAGTTGCTTCGTGGTATGTTGTCCCCTTGTAGAACATTGAGTTGAGTAAAACTCATACTTCTGAAAACCAGGAAATGCAGTTAAGGTTGCCCATGCAAACTGAACTCTGTCCTCTTTCAGTAATGCCCAATTAACACACATACTGATATTCTGCAGCTGCTGAAATGTACAAGCTCTTCCCCACCTTTTACAATCCATTCACTCTCACTCATAGGATTCCATCTTTCCACTTCACATTATTAAAGGACAAAAAAAAAAAAAAAGGAAAAGGTTGCCCATGCCCTCTTTAAGCAATGCCTAATATGCACATACTCATGTAAGATCAGGAGGTTCCAGATCCTAGCATACACTCACACACTTAGCCAACTCCCCAGAAAGAATACCATGTGTACAATTTAAGACCTAATTCACAGACTTTTACAACTCCCTTAACACTTATAGGATACCATCTCAACCTACACTTTCACTTAACCATCTTTAAAACATTAGAATTCTTCCACATTCCACCTAATTGTTGACAATATCCTTTGCAATAAAAGCCTTACGCCCTGCTACTGACATAACCTACACAGTTCTGCACAGAAATAATGCCTAATGCATCTTGAAGGTACACATGCACCTCTTCCTTTTCCTCCCACAAGACTAAAAACATCAGTGGCAGTGTGTTCATCAAGGAAAACAGCATCAACACAATCCCTCCAACTACCCACGCAAGCATAAAGTGGCTGCACAGACACCCTCTCATTTATTTTCTCTTTGTTGGCAAGTGTGCTCTGTAATTCTTCCAGGGCAAGCAAATATGTGAACACGTTCTTCAATACTGTTCACAATTTGGGTTCCCCAAAGACTTAGTTGATCAGTTTTTATCAAAGGTAGTGCATGGCACCCACTGAGAGCATTTAGACATTTTGATTGTTAGCTTTACGCAAAAAAAAGGCCCACTAGAAACTTTCTGAAAAATGGCTGGCACCTCTGGACTTGCATCTCCACAATTCCTGGCTCAAATGACCCCAAATTTGGGTTGCTAACCCTAATCCAGAAGTCATGACACAACCTTAACCACAGTAGCACTGCCATGCCACTATAATAAAGATGCCACAATGTAGCAAAAGATTAGTCAGTCTCATCTCTCTTGCTTTCTCTGATCTATGTCAATTTCACGGAGATAATCATATTGAAGACATTTCCTAATTCTAAAACACTTGAATTTGGTACACTGTTTTTGTGTAAAGTTCCAATGAAAGTGGGCTTTTCTGGACTATGGCATTTTACTGGCATTTTCATTGTATTCAAAAGGGATTTATTAAGTGAATGAATTGTTGATATATTGCAGCGCAGTTCTGAATTTATTCAAAAATCAAATGAAGATTAATTGTGATTGGAATATAATTTGTTACTGAAAAAAATGTGAGAATCAAATAGGAAAGCCACCATCACAAAATGATTGATAAGGTAAAGAAAGTAAGTATATTGTTACCTTTCTTTTTCTCCCTCTTCTAGCAACTTTAGGAACAGGTACATCATTAGCTTTCACCACACCCTGAAAAAGTAATACTTAGAACGTTAACAAAACATAAGAGTTAGTTTAAGTTATTATGATGCTTGAAGGACAATTTTATCATAGCTTTTAATATATATTTTAGCAAAAGACTATGCACACATGAAGGTATCTGTTATCAAGTATCAATATTGGGCAATTGAAGTTTCTTTCTAAAACTTTAGTAGAGGATTAAGAATCAGTGACACACTTCTTCAAAGAGACAGATAAAGGTATAATAGCTTGTTCTGGACTTTAGTAAATTGCAAATTAAATACTAATTACTATTTTGTTTAATACGTATAGCCATATTTTATTGAACTTATCAAGTCACATCTAGTATATGTAATTTCTAATGAGTTTGTTTCCCAATGTGTATTAAGTGAGATATATACACTTGCTTAATTAACTTTATCCAATTTGTATAGGTGGCTTGATATTTACTCTAATAATTAAGGGCCAAAGTTTGCGCTCAGATACACGTTCTGAACTCCCAGTGACTCCAAATCAGTTATATAAACATTTAAGCAGAACTTGACCTTATATTTTAAGCCACTCCCGAGACATGGTCAGATGATTGTTAGTGACTGGAACAGATTTAGAATATTTGCATTTAGACTTATCAATATATCTTTGTAGTACAGTATTAAATTGTTGAGTTTCTTCAGAATTTAGTATTCTCAAACTGTGGTACACATACTACTGCACTTGTTAAGCCAAAAACTTAAAAAAAAAGTCTCAGTTTTAAACGAACAGTCATCACATTATCTGCAGGGAGTCAGAAAATGACCAAGGAACAAAATACAATCTCCTAGCCACTTTCAGCCATAATGGTGAATAACATTTGGCTGACGATGCCAGCACTGTAGTTTTATTTAGCAATGTGTTGCGTCACACAGCTTGTCACTGTATTCATTTAGTATACAGCTGGCTGGCTTTCTGATATGCCTAGCTTTCAGCTTGTGCTGAGCTGCACAAGTGAGGTGAATATGCAAGGTTTCATACCACACCACCAGAGCTCATTTCTTCTGAAAAGACACACACAATTCACAGTAGCTGCAAAACCTGCAGCCACAAGGAGCCCAGTAGGGGGATCCACTGTGCAGTTTGCCCACAACTGCAGCCATCCACAGGCCAGAGCTGCTGAGTAAAAAGAAGCCTCCTGGGGCTAAAGCTGCCTGATGATCAGGAAAAACCCTGCACTTCCAGTCAAGACCCCTTACCGCTGCCACGGCCCTCTGAACCCCCTCCTGCCCTTTGACACACATGCACCTCTCACATTTCCTCCAAGAGCTACTCAAAACGTTTTGTATTTTTCTTGATTTAAATTTTGTAAAAAAAAAAAAAAAAAAAAAAAAAAAAATTGTAAACAAATAAAAAAGCAAAGTGAACTTCAGCTCGTGTTCAATAATAATCCAGATAAGAATGAGCAGGAACTCTGAATTTAAATTTAACAGGTTAAAAAAATCAAGTTACTGAATATATTTCAGCAGTACATCAAAATATATCAAGACCTCATTTATGACATGTTTGTTCCTTGTAATCTGAGTGTCACAAAAGACAAATAATAATGGCTGCTTCATTGTGTTTCTTTTTGATGTATTCACTAAAAACGTGAGATGTTTAAAAAGGATGCCATAATTAGAGCTGGCCAGGAACTTTTCAATTAAGTGGTTTTTTTGGAAAATATAGATTTGTCCAAACAGAAATTTCGAAAGCAGTTTATGTTTTGATGAAAGTTTTGCTAGGAAGATTTCTCAGACCCCATATGAAATTTCTGGTCAAATCAAGGGAGAGAGAGGCCTCAAAACAGCTGACAGCCTAGTGGACTGCAGGAGAACCAGGTTCAAATCCCAAATCAGAAGGAGCGGGAACTTCAACGTGGATGTCCCACATCCCAGGTGAGTGCCCTAGCCATCTGACTGCTGGCTATTCTGAAGTGATATATGTGTGAGTCTCTCTCTCTCTCTCTGTTTTTTTCATGAAGTATTTCAAGAGGTCTTGGTTTCCTTCTGTACTGAAACAAAACTAAACGTTAAAACCTCAATTTTTTGTAAAATGGAATTCCTATTTTCAAAGCAGCCCTAGTTCCAAATGAATATTTTAGTTTCCTTATTCATTTATTTTACTATAGACTCTGGAAATATTTAAGCCTGTATTAGGGCCTAAAATAAATGTGTATGAAGAAGGAAAAATTTGCATGTAGTATTTCAAACATCTGCTTTAGGCAGAAAGAAAAACATCCCACATACTTCACTACTGGGTTTTTCTGAAGGGACATCTTCTTCCTTTGCAGCATCCATCTCTTTTTCTTCTGTTTCAACTTCAGTGGGTAAATTATCCTGTTTAGCAGATAACTAAATAGAAAAACCAAAGTCGCTAAATTTCACAATTTATATTAACTGAGATCTAAAAGAACCCGAAAGGAGATGAACTGCAACAGACTCATTGCTATCAAATTGCTTTCCACCTTTAGTTGAAATAATTTAATAACTAGATCAGTTTAATCTGTATATAACAGTCTTCCATTTTTGAAGCATACCCGAAAGCTGTTTGTTAACATTGCTCTCCATCATTCCTTACAGAGGCAGTGGGGAAGGAAGGGAGCGTGGAATGGGGAAAGGCATGTGAGAGAGAGGGGGAGTAGTGTGAAAGGGGGATGAGATGGGGAAGAAAAAGGAACAGGGGAATCATGGGGGGAAGTAGGAGCCAGGCATGCAGCATCCTCTTGGCAGCAGCTGGGGCTCCCCCGTTAAGCGGGCTCCCCTGTTAAGCAGGCCCATCAAACCCTCACTCTGACAAGCCCTACCCTGAGACCCCTGCCAAACCGAGCCCCATCTCCCCACACCCAGATACCCCCCCCACCCTAACCACCTTCACCTGGATCCCCTGCAGAGTCCCATTGCCCCTGCCCCCAGACCCCTCCCCAATGAGCACCTGTGCATCCAGATCTCCCACTGAGCCACCCACACCCAGATTGACCCACACAGAAACCTCTCACCCCACACCTGGATCCCCCACACTCAGATCCTCCACACTTGCATCCTGCTGGACTGAGCCTGCCCACCCACACCTGGTGCAGAGGGGCAGATCCAGCCCTTGCACTGTGTCAGGGTCAGGTGC
The DNA here is from genome assembly GCF_015237465.2 of Chelonia mydas. Taxonomy (NCBI): domain Eukaryota; kingdom Metazoa; phylum Chordata; order Testudines; family Cheloniidae; genus Chelonia; species Chelonia mydas. Next base: position 106,771,537 of record NC_051245.2, read on the forward strand.
AGCCTCACTGCTGAGTCCCTGTACTGGGGAAGATGGGGGCTTCAGGGTGATCTCCCACCTCAATGCAGCCAGTAGCCTGTACTCCCCACTGCCATGCTGGACCCACATTTATTTATTGACAAATAAAATTTGCAGAATTTTAAAATATTGTGCACATAATTTTAATCTTTTTGGCGCATAACTCCCTCAGGGGTATGGATCTGAAAGTGGCCAGCATCAGATGCCTCAGAGGGAAGTGTAAAAATCCCATAGTATGCAGATGTAGGTTAATCTACCACCGACTTTAAGGCCAGGCCTACATTACCACTTATGTCAGCAAAACTTGTGTCGTTCAGGGGTATGAAAAAACCCCCACCCCAGTGACATACGTTTTGCCAGCATAAACGGTAGTGTGCACAGCGCTATGTCGGTGGGAGAGCTTCTCCTGCAGACATAACTGCCGCCACCCATTGGAGGTCGTTTAGTTATGTCGATGGGAGAGCTCTCTCCCATTGGCACAGAGCAGCTACACGAGAGATCTTACAGTGGAGCAGCTGCATTGGTAAAGCTGTGCCACTGTAAGGTCTCTAATGTAGACATAACCTACCTCTCATCTTGAGATAACAGAGACAGGCTTAAGCCCTGAAGTATGAGATTTAGTATCTATATCCTTTCCAAAATTCGTTTTAGCATTAACCATAAGAACTCTGGATATTTCTGTTATCTACCTAAATGTCCAATATCTTTTTGAATCTAAGTTTTTGACCTCAATGACAGCCTGTGGTAATACGCGCGTTAATCAACATACTTGTGTGTGGAAAAACTATTTCCTTTCATCAGTTGTGAATTTCCCACCTTTTAATTTAACTCAATTATCCTTTGTTCTTGTGTTATGTGACAGGAAGAACAAGCTCCTGATTTACCTTCTCTATTCTGTTGTATACTTTTATCATGTTCCATTTTATTCACGACCCTTTTCTAAAGTATGAAATCCCAATCCCAATCTTTTCAATCCCTCTTCATATTAGAGATTTCCATGCGTCTAATTGTTCCTGCCCTCCTCTGAGCCGCCTCTAATTCTGCCATATTTTTGAGATGTGGTGACTGGTACTGCACACAGTATGTTTCAGCTTTACACTGAGCAGAGTTCTTCACTGAACAATCCACAATAATGTTCAGGTTCCTTTCCTGAGTTAATACAGCTAAATTTAGAACCTTGTAAGGTGAAAGAGTAGTTTAAGATTTTGCCTCCAGCATGCAACACTACTATGCATTTACTGACACTGAACCTCATTTACCTCCACGTTGCCCAGTCATCCAACTTAAAATTTAGGTCTTTTCAGAGTGCCTCACAGTCCTCTCTGGTCTTTCTAACCTAAGTAACTCAATTACCTCCAAATGTTGCTACCTCACTAATCACCCCCCATTTCCATATTAACAATAATATATTAACCACCACTAGACTTGGAATGTAACTGTGAAAAAAGCAGGTATTAAATTTTTTCCCATGATGAAAGCTGACCAGTCCTATTGCTTTCTATCCAATTTTTGATCCATAATACTTTGCTTCTGACCCCCATGACCACTTAATTTCTTTAGTAGTGGCTTGCCAAGGGCCTTTTGAAAGTCTAAAATTATGTCAACCAACTCCTATATCCATTATTTTACTGATTCATTCAACTTATTCTAAACAGATTAGCAAGAGAATTTTCCTTTGTAGAAACCATGCTGTTAGACCCTATAATATCATGATCTTCCACATGTTTTATTATTCTAGTTTTAATTATCATTTCCAGCAATTTGCCAGATACAGGTATACAATTTACTTCTCTATAATTTCCACTTCTCTGTAATTCCTCAGCTCACCACCAAAGCTTTTTTTAAAAATAGAGTTACAGCATTTAATACCCTTAAAATCCTTCAAAAATGCAATAGGAGATTGCATATTTAAGCTCTTTTAGAACTCCTGAATATATAGTCTGGGCCTCGTGATTTATGATTAATTTATTCCAGCATCTCTGACACTGCAATCTGATAGCATGCTATCATTATTACTAGAAAGAAGCAGGTAACTTCACTACATAGGATGTTGGAAGACAAAAGGAAATAATTTAGCTTCTCAGTAATGTCTCGGTTTTTCTTAATTGCTCCCTTTAAATCCAGAGATTCAGCAGATCACTGCTTCCTTTTGCAGGCTTTGTGCACAAATATATTGGAAGCAGAATTACTATTCTTATGAATGTAAATCGGGTACCTACATTGATGTATATGGCCCTAACTATGTAGGTCTGGCCCACAGACCACAATTAAAATTTGGAGCCAGATTCTTTTCTAAGTGCATCAAGATCACTCCTATCTGAGGCACATTTGCTAGGTCTTCAACATAAAGGATTTCTACAGTTGCAACTAAACAGTGAAATACATAGGGGTGCTTCTGTGTATTTTTTTTTTTAAACAAACAATACTGCTTTTCTCAGACAGCCTGTCTATCCTTTGTTTAATTAGAATTAAGAAGGTGAAATTAAGATTTCAAAATCATTAAAATTACATCTTTAAATTTAGTCATTTCCAGGAATTAAAAATAATGCAGTTGTTACATCAACTATTCCTGCCTAATTTTGTGGTTTTACAATCACTCACCCCACCCTCTCATTTTTTTATTTTATTTTTTTAAAAGGTAACCTCTCCCTTTCTTCCACATGAAACATTCACACAAACAAAGGAGACCAAACTTGACTATACAGGAGTGTGATGGGGTGCCTACTCCACAAGGCCTGGAGGAGTTAAAGTGGCTAGGCTGGCTAATTAACTGCCCAGGCTACTCCTGAGGAAGGAGCAGGCCACTAACTGGAAATGAGCTTAGCTGGGCAGGAACAGGAAGGGCCCAGGAGTTGTGAGCAGCAGGACACTGCAAGGCAGCAGTCTACAATCACTCCCTATGAGGAGGGAGCTTGGGCTAGCAAACTCAGAAAGAGGGGGAAACCAGATAGGTCGGAAGAAGCCCAGAAAAACAGCAGCAAGGGGTAGGACCATACAGACCATGGCTGCTTGTTATTGGCTGGAACCCAGTGTAGAGGGCATGCCTGGGGTCCCCTGCCAGCCACTGGGAAGTGGCGCAGTGTGTTGGAGAGATCAGCAGACAGCTGGTTTGAACTCCCCAGAAGGGGAGGAATTTAATGACACGGGCGGAGGGCCAAGGCACAAACAGGAAGCTACAGCTCTTTGAGTGACAGGGGGTTGTAGTGTAAAAGAAACAATGGGTAGACACACCGCCAGAGGAGAGTGGTGCCTGGCAAGAGCTAATCCCCAGAGCTGCCAGGAGGAGACGCCATGTGCGGTGAGTGGATCCCGTGACAAGGGGATACAACAAAACAGACTACACAAGTGATATCAAATCCACAAAGTAAATGAAGTAGAAAACACTAATAGTTTTCCTCCTCAATCTTAGACAATATTTATAGCAGCAATTAAAAAAATAGAGATTTCAGAAAGAAGTGTTTTCAAAAGTGAAGTGTATCCCTCTAAAAATCTAGTCAGTCAACTTGCGTCATTTATACTCTTATCCTTACATGCCAAAAATGAAGCCTCATCTATACTAGAAACTATACTATATTACTGAGAGTAACACATTGATACAAAGTAAATTGATATAAGAAAGGGTTTAGTCAGTCTATACTCACCCACATTAGGGGTTTGCATTGGTTTAACTAGACAAACTTTTTAAACAAACAGACATAGGTCTTGACAATCATTTCTCCTTCCACTTATCTGATATGTATTTCCAATATCTGACTTGTTTAAGTGTATATTATTATTTTTAAAAAGTTAAGTCCTTGTAGTTGTCAGAAATTGTTTCAAATTTATATATAACGGCTTGATAATAAGAATTACATAAGGACAAATGTCAGTGTTCATGCCTGAAAACAGTAGACAGACACAACACCTATGCACTGTTCATTTAAACTAAATAGGTAAGATTTCCAATACAGATACCAAACAGTTAATTTACATAGTCACTTACTTTGGGAACTGTAGACTTTCTCCTTTTGGTTCCTACTTTTTCTTCACTTCCCTCAGTAGGCTCTTGACAGCTTTCTTCAACAGTCTCTTTATCGGCGTTGTTAACAGTTGGATGCGACTTTAAGACAAAAACATTACCACATTTATGAAGTCAAATAATTTACTGAAGTAATGAATAATAATGACATTAAAGTTGCACGGTTGGGTTTAAAATTAAAAATCAAATTTTCTTTACCTGTATTATAAGTGATTTTTTTTTAATTTAGTTTTTTCCACTATAGCTGATTTTAAAATTTCTCTCAGCTGAGACAATGAAAATAACATTCAAATTTAACTTTCACAGTTCCCATGCACTAGCAATAAATTGTGTTTAGACAACAAGCATTGCAAGGGAAGATTTATTTAAAAAGTTTCCATTGAAATTTGATTAAAGACTGGAAAAGTTTTGAGCCACATACAGCTGAGTAATATCCTTAGCACACCAGAACTCAATTCCACCATAGTGTAACATTTCCTATCCCCTGCTGAACACAAGGCATACTCCAGAAGCATTTCCTTGCACATCCCTATACGTGTGATTGTGCCATTTAGTAATCCTCAACCGACGCAAGAAACTGACAACCATTATTTAAAACTTCTTGGGCTATATGAAGGGGCATTAGATAAAAGTTTGTAGTTTGGCTACAACCTGATCCACTTCTAAGACTGGCTATCAATAGTAGATGAATTATAAGCTAACGGTTATTTTCAGGAAAAGCATATGGATCAAAAATATTCTTTGATGCAATGAAGGTGGAAAGGATAGCACTAGAACTATGGAAATAAACAGAGAAGTGAAAATCACGTACCTTTAATTCTGCTTCTCTATAGATAATATTGTGCATAAGTCTCACTCCTAGGACTTATATCCTCTGTACGAGGGTAGAATGCCCCTCTTAATTTTTTTCCCTCTTGAGGGAAGTGGTTTTGGATTAGAGCCCAAAGCCTCCATACTAGCAGCTGGAAGCTATCCCCAGCAAAGTATAAATGCTGCCCTCTGAACATTCAAGCCAGTTCCTTCAGTTGCAGCAGAGTAACAAAACTCTGCTATAGTTAAGGTTAAGACTGGCTTTCTGCTTAAAACTCAGCTCCGTGCTCTAAAATCCTATGGTTGCTTAGATTGCCTTGAAATTTACTATGCCTCAAAGGAGGTGTGGGATTGATCAAACCAGGGCTCAGACCACTGCACCATGGTCTCAAATGCTCGAAGTTACCCCCAACAGAATTTGTGGTCCTTTGAGGGAAACCAAGTTACAATGATATTTCAAAAAAGAGTTTCTCTCTCCACTTTAGGTGCTTGTGAAGACTCAGGGGCCTGTTTGTAGGATCAATAGATTAATCGAGCACATTCAGACAAAGGCTAACTATCTGGAAAATTACGCTTTTAATCACAGGACCTGGGAGGCTCTGAGGGAATAGCATAATCCTTGAATCCAAATACCACCCCATGCACACAGCTCAAATCCAGCCTAATGCAGAAATCTGAAGTAAAAAAGCAGGCATAGTGCTCCAATCTACCTCTAGCAAAGGGGATTTTAAAGGTGGAGGGAGAGGGATGTGATTTGAGTACAGCAGAATAGTCAGAAAACCTTGAACCTATTGTTTGAAAATACACTACACAAGAAAATTCTCACTGGGGAGGGTGATGAGCAGTGAAAAGTAGGTGTGAATAGGAGGAGAGGGTTTGGGGGAGGTCATGGTGATTAGAGGGAAGGTGAGAGACACTGGGAAGAGGGATATGGGAGTGAATGACAGGAGGACTGGGGGAGAACAGGGGCAAGGGAGCCTGTCAGCTCGACATTCCCCTTGTGTGTGTGCACCACAACCTGAGGCCCCTACTCATCTATGGTGGTCTGCCCTCCCTCATGTGAGCCAGGTTCTGGAGGTAGCTTTTCTGTGGGTGTCTGAGCCATGCTCCTTAATCCCTTCCTGTGATCCAGGGGTAACTGCCGACGTAGGGGAGTGAGAGCCCTGCTAACTGCCCACATAGGGGAGTGAGAGCCCTGCTCCCTGCCTTCACTGTGTGCCTGCCAGGATCTGGGGGTCCCTGCCCATCTATGGGAGTCTGATACCCACATCCCTGTCCCCCTCTCATGACAGCCAGGTGGCAGAGCTTGCCTTTGATGGTGTCTGAGCCCCTCTCCCTACCCCCATGTGAGCTGTAGAAGCCTACCCTATCCCCACTGCTGAAACTGAGGTGAGGAGCTGAGAATGGGTGTTTGACACACATCAGAAACTTTCCAGCACTGGGGTGTGGGGAAGGGAACATTCACTGACTCTTGATGCAGTTCAAAAACTTCTCCGAGCTATTATTTCATGCTGTATTCATCTCCAGTGGGTATTCTCTTTCATCTGAGAACGTATCATTGAAATTAATGAGCCAATTAAAACCTCTCTGAGACTTCAGGTTTTAAAGTTTGAAACCTACTCTGGCAGAAATCTGAGAATGAACTGTAAACTACAGGGAAAAATCTACTTCCTCACAGTTTGTTTGTGGTTTGTTTTTTAAATGAGTACAGAAAAATATTCTGAAAGTGCTGAAACTTTTTGAAAAGAAAATAAATTACATGAGTGGTCACTGGGAGGCAAGGAGTTATTGGAGTACAGTATTAGGTGGTAATAAGGGAAAAAGGGGTTTGGTCTGCAGCAAGGGATGAGGGATAAATGGGAATAGGTGTAGGGGAAGGAAGAAGATACGAGGGATTGGGAAATATAAGGGCTAGTTGGGGATTTATGAATGGAAAGGCCTGTCACCCCTGAATTCTCCCCTTCTATGTATGTGCTAGGATCTAGTGGAGCCCTGTCCTTTGCAGGGATCTGATCCTTCTCCCCCTCTTGATGCAGCAGTTCTCCAGGGGTCTGAGTGCTGTTTCAGGGGCTTGGCCAAGCAAGGCCGATCAGAGTCCCGAAGGGCTGGAGCCCCTGTGCCCCGGCAGAAGATGCCCTGTTGGGCTGAAGCCCAGCACTCCCCAGCCCTATGGGACGAAAGCCCTGAGCCACCTCCCCCTCCCCACCTCAAGGGGCAGAAGCCTCGAGCTCCCTTGCTCATCGGGCTCCCAAGGCTCTTTCCCAGCTCTGCAGGGCAGAAGCTCTCTCTCCTCCGCACAGCTGAAGCATGTTGGGGGGGCCTCTGAAAGATAAAGGTTGAGACCTCGTCTTGGTGTGTTTGAGCCCTTCTCTGCCATGAGCCTGAATGGGGGGGGAGGAAGGGGGAGACGCAAAAATTTAAACATCTAAAAATCCAGAAAAAAAATTAAGATACACATCACCTCAAAGTGGGGACTGCCCCGGGGGGGTGGGGTGGGGGGGTGGGGAGAGCTTGGAGTGGACCCAGTGGACTTGGGGCATGGCTAGGAAAGCCTGGCTGAAGCAAGGGCAGGAGTCCCAGCTCGAGGTGAGTAGTAGGAATGAAAAGGTCCATCTGAATATGCAGGCTGGGCTACATAACCAAGGTAGCATGCAGCCCTCCAATAAGCCGTGGCCTGTGATGTGTACGCAGAAGCAGAAAGAAGGGAGCAAAATCTTACACCATTTCTACAGTGCCAATTAATGGCTTAATACAGGGGTTCTCAAACCGGGGGTTGTGAGGTTTGTATGTGGGGGTCGTGAGCTGTCAGCCTCCACCCCAAACCCTGCTTCGCCTCCAGCATTTATAATAGTGTTAAATATATATATAAAAAAATTGTTTTTAATTTATAAGGAGGGGGTGCATTCAGAGGCTTGCTGTGTGAAAGGGGTCACCAATACAAAAGTTTGAGAACCACTGGCTTAAATGGGATGGGAAGGGGAGTGAGGAGCTGGAAAAGGGCAAATATAGTGACCGGCTATAAAAAAGGAAATAAGGACAACCCAGGGAATTACAGTCCAGTCAGCTTAACATCTGTTAATGGAGCAAATAATTAAGCAGTCAATTTGCAAACATCCAGAAGATAATAAGGTGATAAGTAACAGTCAGCATGGATTTGTCAAGAACCAATCATGTCAAACTAACCTGATAGCTTTCTTTGACAGGGTAAAAAGAAAAGGAGTACTTGTGGCACCTTAGAGACTAACCAATTTATTTGAGCATAAGCTTTCGCGAGCTACAGCTCACTTCATCGGATGCATACTGTGGAAAGTGTAGAAGATCTTTTTGTACACACAAAGCATGAAAAAATACCTCCCCCCGCCCCCCCACTCTCCTGCTGGTAATAGCTTATCTAAAGTGATCACTCTCCTTACAATGTGTATGATAACCTGGATTTGTGCTGGAAATGGCCCAACTTGATTATCATACACATTGTAAGGAGAGTGATCACTTTAGATAAGCTATTACCAGCAGGAGAGTGGGGGGAGGGGGGAGGTATTTTTTCATGCTTTGTGTGTACAAAAAGATCTTCTACACTTTCCACAGTATGCATCCGATGAAGTGAGCTGTAGCTCGCGAAAGCTTATACTCAAACAAATTGGTTAGTCTCTAAGGTGCCACACGTACTCCTTTTCTTTTTGCGAATACAGACTAACACAGCTGTTACTCTGAAATTTGACAGGGTAACAAGCCTTGTTGGGGGGGGGGGGGAAGGGGGAGAAGCGGTAGACGTGGTATATCTTGACTTTAGTAAAGCTTTTGACACTGACTCGCATGACGTTCTGATAAACAAACTAGGAAAATGCAACCTAGATGGAGTCACTATAAGGTGGGTGCATAACTGGTTGGAAAACCATTCCCAGAGAGTAGTTCTCAGTGGTTCACAGTCATGCTGGAAGGACATAACAAGTGGGGTCCCGCAGGGATTACTTCTGGGTCTGGTTCTGTTCAATAACTTCATCAATGATTTAGATAATGGCATAGAGAGTACACTTATAAAGTTTGCAAATGATACCAAGCTGGGAGAGGCTGCAAGTGATTTGGAGGATAAGATTAAAATTCAAAATGATTTGGACAAACTAGAGAAATGGCCTGAAGTAAACAGGATGAAATTCACTAAGGACAAATGCAAAGTACTCCACTTAGGAAGGAACAATCAGTTGCACACATACAAAATAAGAAATGACTGCCTTGGAAGGAGTACTGGGGAAAGGGATTTGGGGGTCATAGTGGACCACAAGCTAAATATGAGTCAACAGTGTAAAGCTGTTGCAAAAAAACAAAAAAAACAAACATCCATCCATCCATCATTCTAGGATGCTTTAGCAGGAGTGTTGTAAGCAAGACACGAGAAGTAATTCTTCCGCTCTAATCTGCACAGATTAGGCCTCAACAGGAATACTGTGCCCAGTTGTGGGCACCACATTTCAGGAAAGATGTGGACAAATTGGAGAGAGTCCAGAGAAGAGTAACAAAAATTATTAAAGGTCTAGAAAACATGATCTATGAGGGAAGATTGAAAAAATTGGGTTTGTAAAGCCTGGAAAAGAGAACACTGAGAGGGGACACAATAACAGTTTTCATGTACATAAAAGGTCGTTACAAGGAGGAGGGAGAAAAATTGTTTTTCTTAACCTGAGAACAGGACAAGAAGCAATGGGCTTAAATTGCAGCAAGGGAGGTTTAAGTTGGACATTATGAAAAACTTCCTGCCAGGGTGGTCAAGCACTGGAATAAATTGCCTAGGGAGGTTGTGGAATCTCCATCATTGGAGATTTTTAAGAGCACATTAGACAAACATCAGGAATGATCAAGATAATACTTAGTCCTGCCAGGAGTGCAGGGGACTGGACTAGATGATCTCTCAAGGTCCCTTCCAGTCCTACAATTCAAAGAAATGTTGGCAAGGGAGCTACACGTTACAGGGAATGGTGGGGCAGAGGGTAGAAAAGGAATCTTCTCATATGCTTAAAGTTCCTGTAACAACTGTTTAGTAAAATTGTCAAGGTTTTGGGCCATAAACCATGGATGAGATTTCTCACTTGCCCTGTCAGCAACTACATACTGCAAATATTTTAAAGCATGACTATTCTATTCCACTATAACAAAATATACATTGAGAGAGGAGCACTGAGGAATCGCATAGCAACCGTGTGGCCTACTAAAAAGAATACTGGACTGAGACTATTCCTAGCTATACCATTGGCCTGCTGAGTGACTGCAAGCAAGCCACTTCACTCTCTGTGCCTCAGTTTGCTATCTGTAAAATGGGGATAATGCAAAACTTTTTGAGATCTACTAATGAAAAGCACTATACAAAAGCTAGATTTTTTGATCATTACCTAGCCATGGGAGCACAACAGTTACAAACTTAGCTGAGAACCACAATTGCCTAAATGACCACTAAACATTTCAACTAAATATTTATAAACTAAAATATTTTTCTGTTTTAAAAAAACCTAGGAAATTATGAGGCAAAAAACTTGATTAATGCAGAATTACAGTTCCCTAGTGATAGTTTGTGCCCTTCCAGAGCATCAAGTACAGCAAAATTCAAACCTCTGAAAAGCAGGAAATACAGAGATCAAATAAAGGTCCATACAACATACATTCTTGCACTCTGCCTTTTTACTATAATGGACAGGAATTACTTCACTTGCTCTACACTCAAACACCGAGTCCACTCCCTTGACAGAATACCACATTTGTAAAATTTAACAATTTCATACCTTTTTACGGCCCCTTCACACTTGCCCACAGGATGCTACCTAACCCTATACTTTCTCCTATTCATCATTAAATCCACATATCACTACTGACAATACCCATGGCAAGAAGATCCCAGTGCCCTGCTACTGACACAATCTACACAATTCTGTCTTGAAATGATGGAGACTGGAATCTCAAGGTGCATATCTCTCTTTCCTTTGATAAACACATGGGGAGAATCCAGTGCAGATCTCCTCCTATCACAATCACAGCTTTTTCAAGCTATTCCAAGTTATTCCACCACCATTCAGCACAGTTAAACTTATCAGTGAAAACAGCTGGAATGCATGCTGCTCCAGTGGCTACTGGGGGACAGAATTAAGGTTCCACAGGCGTTCACCTTAACTCTATTTCCTTGTTTTAAGAAGTCTGAGTTTTGCTGAACTTGATATTCTGGAAGGGTAAGAAGCTATCGCCTGGCAACTTGAACTCTGCATTAAGTTTTCTGCCGTTTAGTACAGCACAAAGTGAAGCTTCCAAGGGAAAAAAAGCTAATCAAGGGGGAAAAAAAATGTACCTCAGGGAAAAGGACAGAGACCTCTCTGAACAACAAACAAATTCAGCTATCATCTCTGTGACGACAACTCACAGATCAGCCTTGTTACTCTGTACTCAACTTTCCAAACTAAAATCTCAGTCTTTCGGATATCTCTTTCTGGATGTCTGTCATCTTAAGCTCACCATGACCAAAGCAGAGTACTTAATACCCCTGTCCCCCATGCCTAACCCTTTCCCACACCTTGTTAGTAAGAGTGGACACCATGACAACCAACAACCTCCCTGTCTTAGACCTGTAACCTGGGTGTCATTTTTGACTTGGCCCTCTAGATCCTCACATCCAGGCCATATCTAAAACTTGCTGATTTTTCCTGGTTAACGTCTTTTAAGATCCTTCCTCTCCATCCATACAGTTAAAACTCTCATTCACTCCCTCATCTCCTCACATCTTGACTACTGCAATATCATCTCTAGCCTTGACAAATGCAGTCTTACCCCACTTCAGAATCATTCTCCTGGCTGGTCATTTTGACCATATCACCTCTCTTTGCATCTCTCCACTGGCTCCCCATTATCTCAAATACAAACTACGTGCGTCTTCATTTTGAGGTCCTTCACTGCCTATCCGCACCCTGAATATCATCGCTCATAAGCTATCAAGAGCTCACCACCCACCTCTGTTTCCAGCCTTCAACACCCACTTGTAAAATTTTCAAACAAGCACTTTCATGCTTTCTCCTGTCTCTCTCCTAAAGCATGGGAAGGGCACTACATAAACATCAGCAAAGCCACTTAATAATTCCCTTTCAATTCCCTCCCTAAAATTCTCTTCTGCCAAGATGCCTACAAAAAAACCCTTAACATTAGGCAGTTGGTGTGCTGAAACCACTGACTTCCAGCTTTGTACTCCCCCATCAGTATGTATCTATTGTCAATTATCTCAGATTGTAGATGTTTGTATTATGTGCTTGTAGCAGAATGGGGCCCTAGTCCTTAACTGCTCTCCTAGGTGCTACCACAACACAAATGAAAATAAAAAATGAATTCTGCATGGGTAAATGGCCAAATGAGGATCCAATCAGATGATCTCATCAGAGAATCAGGATTACAGGGTAACAGCTTTTTCTTTACTAAAGATACCATCTGCACAGGATTTTCACTCTTGTAGAGTAATCTAGAGCAGCGATGCTCAAACTGTGGGTTGTGACCCCAAAGTGGGACGCAATCCCATTTTAATGGGGTCACCAGGGCAGGCTTTAGACTCGCTAGGGCCCAAGTCCGGGGCTGAAACTAAAGCCTGAGGGCTTCAGCCTTGAGCAGCTGGACTCAGGCTTTGGCTTCAGGCCCAGGTGATGGGGCTCGGGCTTTGGCTTCAGCCCCGCATGGGGTCCTGTAGTAATTTTTGTTATCAAAAAGGGATCGCAGTGCAATTAATTTTAAGAACTGCTGAGCTAGAGGAACATCCTCAAAAGGGATAACTGCTGCAATGTGATGCAACTAAGCCAATACCAAGTGTTAGCAGAGAAGCATATATAAACAGATCCAAGGTACCTCTGTAGGCTCATCGTGCACAGCATGTCATCCAGCTGAATGAGCCCAGAACCAGAGAAACAACAACATGCAGAAACTGATCAACAAACAATGAGCACATCCTGAAGTTAAAAAACCACTCTTTTTGTAGAGTGAAAGAATCCAGTCTCCTCCATCTTGCAAATGAGTTCTGGAGTATGGAGAGATCAACAAAGAATTCCCTCCTGGAGGCTGAATCCGAGCAAGAGTGCTTTGTGAAAATGTGAAGGACAACATGGTTGCTTTGTAAATGTCTACAATGGAAATGTGAAATCAACACAAGACTGCAAAATCTGCAGGAAGGAATACACAGCAGGAGGCTCTCCAGTTTATGAAAATATATCAAAATAGTCCCTTGATCTATCAGAAGTTGCAAAGAGACACACAGTATTCTTTATATAGGGGACAAGCTGGCAGTGTGTTTCGTCTAAGGAAAAAAGGATCACAGCCAGGCCTGGCTGAAAGATGCTGGAAGTTCTGTGGGATGAACTTTGCTTTATAAGACATGAAATTATTAAAGTTTAAGTACTAGAATGCATATTATGATTTTATTGTATATGTAACCATTTGTTCCCTATATTTCTATTTACTATCATTTGAATCTCCCCTCTTTTTTAAAAAATAAAACAAAAACAACTTTTGTTTTTACTATATCAAACACATATAAGTGCTGTGTATTAAATGGAGCAGTGATCATTAGCAGAGGCTAATCTAGTAAGCTGGAGTGTACAACTTCTTTGGGAACAGTGGATCTGTGAATATTGGGAGTGTCCAATGGAACAGGGGCTGGACGCTCAAGTAGATGCTCAGAGGCTGGAGTGTTACTATTGCTAGCCTGCAGAAGGAGAGCTGAGCCTGCGCAGACCGAGGGAAGTGCTTGTGTTTCATTAATAGTGGAGTCAGGGACTGCCCCATGTCAGGCACAGACAAGGCTTTTTCACATTAAGGGGAGGTGGTAGTGAGGTGCCTCACAACCTGGGTACCTCCAGGAAGCATCACAATATCCCATGTTAAAAAGAGTTTTTCAATTACCTAATTTTGTGGGAGTGGGAAGGAGTGATTTAAGGGTATCTAGTCCCATGTAATACGGACGGCAAAGGCCTACAAAGATAGTGGTTGGCCTTGGACCAGTTCATGAAAGCTAAAACAGCTATTAAAACGTACCCTGATGCACTAAGTCTTTAAGACATATGCAGGAAGATGCATATAGCAGGTTTCGTACAGGGCAAGTAAAGGAGTCCATATGTCCCGACTACACTAAACTTCAGGTCTTTCCATTTGGAATTGTAGGCCTTTCAGGAAGGTTTTCTGAGATGCTAAGCAGGTGGAACATTTTCTCAAAGTCACCACACCTCTGGTCAGGAGACAATGTCAGGAAGAGTTCCTGGTTTGGCACTATCAAAGGCCAGACTCCCAACCTATCTTCAGTCATGTTCTTCTTCCTTGCCAGACATATAGAATCAAGAGATGTCTTGTGGGGCAGAGCCCACTCCCACATGTGTAGGGCTTCCTGATGTAGGAAGTGGCAAGCTGGTGCTTCCCTGCTTGCTTGTTTGAAAATTGTTTCACAATAGTACCTAAGGGTTCCAATTATGGCTCAGGCTTCATTGTCCTAGGCACTGTCCACACAAACAGAAGATGGTGCCTGCTCCTCACAGCTTACAAGTGATATACTTGGATATAAACTAACCCTGCATCGGCTTCCAATCCCAGCCTTGTCACAATTTGGACAGCAGAAGTTTGTACAGGAGGCCAAGAGATGAGGAATCTCTGATACATACAAGGGACTATATCAGTAGGCTTATGTGGTTGCTTTTGGAAGACAGAGGCAGGGATAAGTGGGAGATGCCACATTGCTCCCAGCCACTGGAGCAGGAGGACAACACAAGATAATAAGGTAAAGGAAAATTTGTGCCAAGAGATCACTTGTTGAAATGTTAAGATAATATCTGTAGAGCAAAAGTGCTTGGACCTACAAACTGACTTATGTAAATGGAAAGAAGGGCAGTAAGCTAAGTTTCTATCAGATCACTGAAGATACCATGAAGCATAATTCTTAAAAATTAATAAATTTAAAAGCTGAGACCTGCAACATTACCCTGATAACAATCACTAGAAAACTTGTGAAAACAATGATTTTTATAATACCCATGAAACCATTACCAAGACTTCTTCTAAAGTTTACCATAGTAAACAGAAATCACTGATCACACCGAAAAATTTCCTCACTCCTACCTATTACTGAAAACCTTAAGACCAATTCTAAACTATAACATTACTGTCAGTCTGACCTGCAATTGAATGAAACTGAGCCAGAACTTACCCCATCTATGTCATCTGAGCTATCAGTCTACTTTTTCACAACAGCAGGACAACGCAAGGTATTTGACCAGATTAGATTAGATTAGAACATCAATAATGCTTACAAGTTTGTAAGCAATACATACAAAGATCACTTACCTGTTGATGAGAGAATTTTACTTTGGGGTTGTTGTCAATTTCCCATAATCCTTCATTAAAGCCTTTTCTTTTATTTGGTTTACCGTATTTATCTTTATTTTCAGAATATGGGAATATGTCCTTTGGTCCCAAAAATGCCCTGTAAGAAGTGAAAAAGGAAAAATTAACAGGTACATTTTTCTACTCCAACAATTCATTTTAAATTCTTAATACTGCCATATATGAGAGAGAGGGAGAAGGAGACGCGATTGTTTGAAACCAAACTCAGTACTTAAGCATCTGAAGTGATGGAAGAAGTAAGGAAGTAAAGAATAAGAAAGAAAAAAAAAAAAGGAAATAAAGGGAAGAGTCCTTAAATCTTGAAAATGTCTTGAGATAGTACAGGACATTATAGTTTCCTTAGCCTGAAGCCATCTTGCAACAAGAAGTTTCTGCTGTAAAAAAAATGTAATTAAAGACTCATGATATATAAGATACACATACTGCTTTCAGTGTATTCTGTTGTAGTTGTCTTAATTATATTACACAGACAGTCCATATATAATTTCCACTGTCTGTGTGCATTTTGCACTAGTATAACCCTCTTTCAGTACATACAGGCAAAGAAAGAGATTTTAATTTGTGCTAACTTAAAATGCGTAAAGTATGTTCTCAACACCTCTGCCTTTAGTGCATAATACATCTGCAGAACAGGAAGCTTATCTAGGAAAATCAAAATGAAAAACCAGGTTGCAAGATCATTATACTTTTAAGAAGGATGAAAAGCTTTTTTACTTTTAAATGATAGTAGCTCAGACAAGTCAGAGTATGGGGCTATAAAAAGATACAAGTTAACTGATGTACTCATATTCCGTCCAGTCAGTAAACTTTTCTACTATGTCCAGAAATACTTACTCAGATTTTACCAGAACCAATAGTGATTTCCTTAGTCAGCAGCTGAATGTTGAACTGCTTCTTTCCAGCAAAAAAATTAAAGTGAGACCAAAACAAAATCAGTATTTCCTCACTATCTACCTCCCAGTATTTGTTGTTTTAAAATATTTTTTCAGTCATGTAGCTTTTTGTCATCTCTAAGAACTGGCCCCCTCGGAGTTAACCAGCAAATACAAAGGGCATTAGAAGTGGCCTCTTCAGAGGTAGACATCAAATATAAAGGGCATTATTAGTGCTTCAGATGCACAACTACATCTCCTTTTCCTTTTAGCACCTTTCCCGTTACATCAAAATCACAGTATCTACAGTGTTCCTTTTTCTACGCAGTACCTGGGAGAACAAGATTTAAAAATAAATACTCAATACTAGTTTTCACTTGACATTGCAGAACACTAAGACACAGTAAACGTCTCCTTGTATTCCTATGTTTCCATGTTAGAATTTCATCGTGCCAATGCATTTGTTGATAATTGCACAATTTGAGAACTCAGTGGTATTTTCTCATGTTCAAACCTGTGCCTGCAATCAGCTCAGCTCAAAGTATAAGCCCAAGACCAAATCACTTAAAAAAAAAAAAAGAGGTATCGCCTTGTTTTATGAAACAGTGGTTCATGCCAAGGTTCAATACGTAAATTCCAATAAGCTCCACTTTCTCTCTTTTCCACCATCTATAACAAGATCTCTTTGACATGGATGTCCTATTCATGTAGGTAACAAAAGGAGAAGAGTTACAGATCATTTAGGAGACTTTTACATTCATAGATTCCAAAGCCAGAAGGGACAACTGTGATCATCTAGTCTGACTGCTTGTTCAACACAGACCATAGAACTTCAAAGTAATTCCTACAGCATATCTTTTAGAATATCCAATCTTGATTTAAAAATTGGAAGTGATGGAGAATCCAACATGATCCTTGTAAATTGTTCCAATGGTTAATTATTCTGTTAAAAATTTACACCTTATTTCCAACCTGAATTTGTCTAGTTTCAACTTCTAGCCATTGGATCATTATACCTTTCTCTGGTAGACTGAAGAGCCATTATTAAATATTTTCCCCAATGTAGATACTTATAGATTAATCAAGTCACCCCTTAACGATCTCTTTATTAAACCAAAGTAGATACAGTCAAGGAGCTCAATCACGATAAGGCACATTTTCTAATCCTTTAAATTATTCTCATAGCTTTTCTCTGAATCCCTCCAATTTATCAGCATCCTCTTTGAATCGTGCGCACCAGAACTGGACACAGTATTCCAACCGTGGGCACATCAAAATTACAGGTGAGTCGCATCATACGCGCATTTAACTTATGCGAATTCAACTACACACGCTCAGCAAAAAAAAGAAAAGTAACAAGATACCTGTAAATAGTGCAGGCTATTCTGCCCACCATTCCACTCAATGAGTGTATGCCCTGGAGTGAGCGTGAGATGGGAGACGTAAATCTGCTGTTCCCTCAGTCGGTCTCAGTTCCCGCGTGCCTCTCGTAGTGTGAGCATCTCGCCGCGCTGAGTGTGATTCTAGTGTTTAAAGATACTGTACGTATTTTTCATACATAGTCCCTAAACGCAAGCCAGCTACTTCATCTGGTGCTCAACCGAAGAAACAGTGATCTGTTCCAATGCTGGAGGAAAAACTGGCTGTGTTGGACTTATTGAGAGACGGTATGTCAGTCTCCAAAATGGGGCGTAAATATGGCTGCAACGAATCTAGCATCCGTGCCATCAAGATTCAAGAGAGAGAAATTCGTCAAGCCGTGGCATCAAGTGCTCCAGTAACTGCTAAGGTGACGAGCCAGGTGCGTGATACGACTTTAGTGCAGACTGAAAAGGCATTAAACTTATGGCTGGAAGACATGATCCGCAAACGTGTACTTATCTATGGCTACACGTTGCGAGAAAAGGCTCTTAGTCTCCATGCGCTGTTCAAACCTCCTGCTGAAGAGGGACAGCCTCCTGATGAGAAGGAATTCAAAGCCAGCCAAGGTGGGCTTAACAGTTTTAGGAACCCCTTTAACCTCAAAAACATGCAGACTACTGGTGAAGCTGCATCTGCCAATGAAAAGGCAGCAAAAGCCTACCCCGAACAATTAAAGAAAATCATAGAAGAAAAGGGCGATCTTCCGGAACAAGTTTTTAATGCTGAAGAGACTGGGCTCTTCTGGAAAAAAATGCCCAACCGCACTTACACTTTGAAATCAGAAAGACAAGCCCCTGGCTTCAAAGCAGCTAAAGACCGTGTGACTGTGTTGTTTTGTGGCAATGCAGCTGCGTATTTAATAAAGCCGGGCTTGCTCTACAGGACTGCAAATCCCCGTGCTCTAAAAGGCAAGAACAAAAATCTCCTGCCTGTGTTCTGGCAATCAAATAAAAAGGTTTGGGTGATGGCAGCATTATTTCTGGATTGGTTCCACAAGTTTTTCATTCCGGAGGTCAAATGGTACCTTGAAGAGAAAGGACTTGACTTTGCAGCGTTGCTGATCGTAGACAATGCTCCTGGCCACCCTGTGGCACTCCAGTTTGCACATAATGACATTGAAGTCATCTTTCTCCCCCCCCAATACCACCTCCATCCTCTCAACCAAGGCAGTTTCAAGGCCATGTACACGAGGCTTACGTTCTCACGGATATGTAGTACTATAGATGGTGATCCCAATCTTAATGTGATGGAGTGTTGGAAGTCCTTCAACATTGCCAATTGTATCACTTATATTAAACAGGCAATGGATGCAATCAAGCCTGAAACAGTCAATGCATGTTGGTGAGACCTATGGGAAGAATGTGTGAATGATTTTAAGGGTTTCCTGACCACTAACAAAGAAGTGAGACGCATTGTTCAGGTAGCCGGCCAAGTGGGTGGTGACGGCTTCGTCGACATCCTTGAGGAAGAAACTGAAGAATTAATTGAGAGCCATAGAGAAACATTCACTAACGAAGAGTTAGAGGAACTCATAAAATTGTCTACAGAAGACGAAGATGATAACGACGAACAGGAAGAGCCAGCAAGTTGGAATCTTCATAAATTTGCTGAAGTGTTCCAAGCAGCGAAACACCTGAATTATTTAATTTCTGAATATGCTCCCTCTATGGAACAAAGCCTCAAAACCACACGTAGTATTACGGACGATTGGAGACCATATCAAGAAATGTTTGAGCAGCTCAAGAGACAACAGCGACAGTTGTTGATCACCATGTTTTTCAAGGAAAAACAACCAGCAGCAGATAAGCCTACGCAATCAACTTCTCGAGTTGAACCAGAGTCAACCACTTCATCTACAACTCGTTCTCCATCACCCAAGCTCTCCATCGCCTCCGTCTCCCAGATCGACATCCTGTAAAAGCCCTGACGACCCCCTGTAAATACCCCCCTGTAATTAAAAATACAGTACTGTAAAATCATATTTTGCCTATGTACTCTTTATTATATACTCTACATTACTGTATACATTATACATATTACTGTACAGGGTTGTATACACAAAACCATGTACAGTATACTGTACTTTATGGGCAATTTAAGGGATTTTCAAGGGTAATTTTGACTATACGCGATTTTCGCCTTACGTGCTGACTTTAGAACCTAACCTCTACGTAAGATGCAACTCCACTGTATATATTTCCTACTCCAACAGTACATATGCGGTCCACAAAAAGTTTCAAGTGTTAATTTTATGGAATTTCTTAAAGTCAGAAACTTTTGTCTATGACTAATCTCTCACACACGCACACACACCCCCAATCTGGTTTTTTGGACTAATACAACAAAAAAAATATTAACAAATTTCCACCAGCAGAGATGGACAAAACAAAAACTAAGAATATCAATATGTTTCTTATTATTTTGCTTCTAAAGGTACTACATTGGATTGCTATTGGGAAGGAATCCAAAAATGAGAAGATTAACAACAATCACTTCCCATTCACCGCAAACCAGGAGACACTCAAACCTAGAGTTGCATGAAATTTATCATGCAAATTCATACTAATGGTTAGTAAACTGCAAACCACTACTATGTTACATAAAAGTTAGGAAATAATTGTTTGAGGTTTTTTTCTGGTTTTGTGTGGTGGTTCTTCCCCAATCCTGGGGAGAGAGAAATGCACAAGAGCGCTTTGGAGCCAGGAAACCATCACTCCTTATGCATTCCAGAAAGATTGTTTTGCATGACGAAGCTAATGCTTGATGGCCTAGAAAGCAGGGGACTCGAACTTCAAAGCAGTGGACTGCCTTCAGTTTTATAAAATGTAGAGCAATATATTACATTAGTGCAGTCCTGTGAAAACTCTGAAGGTGTATCTTGTGGAGTTCTTCATAGGCACAGGGGTCAGCATGCTGCAGAATCAAGGCCAAAGTGTATAAAATTATTTAATTGAAAATGTACAGAAAATTGTTAGCTACAACTATTATATGATGAACCACTGATTTTCCACCTACTGCTGTATAGATTACATAGCTCAAGTCAAACAAAAATTAGATATGCCCCATAATTAGTATACTCCCATACTGGTGGGTCTACTCTTTCTGATGGTTATTCGATGCCCTCTGCACTTGCCGCTAATGAAATGTTCAGGAGTAGAAATGAAAAACTCTGGGTTAGGAATAAAGGTTAGAAGGAGAGAAATGCTGGGGAGTGGGGAAACATATTGCACATTGCAACACTGTAAGGTATGAGAGTCTATGAGAAATCTGTAATAATGTAACAGTGAATTTACCACACTACCAAACATAGGGTTGACCGTATTTTAATTTTGTAGCAGTAACTTTTTAAAAAAGCACCTAAGTTAGGAGCCTAAATCATATTTGAAAATGTAACTTGAGCTTTTGAAAATTTTGCCCAAGATCTTTCCATGTTATTTATGTGGGCTCATGTAGATTTCTTACTGCTCTACATGCCCCTAAAAATCAATATGCAGGTGCATTCTGGAATACTAATAAAAAGCAGCAAGTGGTGGAATCAAGAATGGCATTTAATCAGTGAGGGAAGGAACAAACAGGTGGTATTCTTATTCATATTGCTGTAGTGCCAAAACAAACCAAAAAAGGTTGAGCTCCATTGTATAGAACTTAGCTCACACACATAGGAAGACCTGGTCCCTTCCCTGAAGAGCTTTTAATCAAATTTAAGACAAGATACAATAAGTGTAAACAAACCTGATCCTGCAGAGATCTGTGAGGGAGGATAGGATAGTGATAGGAATTGGACAACATGAACCAAATGCGCACACAACAGTTCTTTTTTTTTAAAATTAGTATAAAGTGGAAACCTAGTCAGTGGGAATTGCTGCCATTTTTGTTTATGTAGATCCTATAATTTAATAACTACAACTTTCTTTTCTTTTCTTTGAGAACAAAATAAAGGACGATGCTTAAGGCCAAAATTAGTACTATAGTTCAGCGGTTCTCAAACTTTGGGTCGGGATCCCAAAGTGGGTCACAACCCCACTTTAATGGGGACACCGGGGCTGGCCTGGCTTAAACTTGCTGGGACCCAGGGCCAAAGCCCATGGGCTTCAGCCGTGGGCGACAGGACTCAGGTTACAGGTCCCCTGCTTGGGGCTGAAGCCCTTGGACTTTGACTTTGGCCCTCCCGCCTGGGGAGGCAGGGCTTGCGCGGGCTCAAGCTTCAGTTACCCCTCCTGGTGTCCTGTAGTTATTTTTGTTTTCAGAAGGGGGGTCACATTGCAATGAAGTTTGAGAACCCTGCTATAGTTAAAACAAAACAGAATAGGGGGCAGTCTAGTCATAATAACCCTTTGTTTTTATTGACTAGGAAAAGAGCTCCCTGACATCTCATGGAATGGTTACAGTCGAGAGCTCCCCTCAGTATTTCATGGTAGATGTGAAGACCAAGCAGCCTTCTTTTAAGCTGCCTATCTTTCTGATAAAGTTTAGGTGAGGAAAAGTTTGCCTATTTCTGAATATCATTTGTGAATGCCTCCCATACAGGTAGGCTGTGAAATTACTTTTAAGATATTCTGCAATGAAAATGACGTGCTCTTTAGTCTAAAAAACTTACGTCTCATGTGTTCCAAAAAAGAAAATAGGCATTTTATTTGTAGGAGGTTTCACTGCTCCATCAGGAACTTCATCCACCTAAGGGAAAAAAATTACATTATGATAATTAAAATATTTAGTAACAACCAAAAACAATGTGGGGGGACATTTTAAAATGTCATTAAATCTGAAAAATACAATCAGGTGGTCCACGCTTTTACATCACGCTTTTATCCAAAGCGCTTTACAATAGTTAGCTAATGCTACAAACAACATTTGGAAAGATCATTAAGTGGTCCGCTGAGACACTTAGGAATTTTCAAGTGGTCCGCAAAAAAAAAAAGTTTGAGAACCACTGCCTTATATAACAAAAAAAAGTCCAATAAAGGTCAATATACCTCAAAACTAATGTTTGCTTAAAAAAAAAAGTACTGGTTAGAAGCAGTATTGGCTCCCTTAGACACGGTATCTGCTCCTCCAACTGCCACCTCTTCCACAACCACAGCAATGCTTCTCACCCTGTCGAACTGATGACTTGCACTAGCACAACACACTACATTTAAGAAATAGATAGGACACTAAAATATTTTACAATTCTTAATCCAGTACTGCATTAATATAAATTATACACTAATCTTTCATCTGTAATCTCAAAACCACCAATTGAAGTACATCAGTCTCCGAAACTTCCAACACTTTAAAGGCTTCTATTAAGGCTGGTGGAGAAAGCAGACTGGCTTACTGTTCAAAAGTGAACAGAATACTTACTGGTACTGTTGCTCCTGCAGGTTTCAGAGCAGAACGCATACCTTCACAGCAATGTTTTATCAAATAAGGCCCCAGGTATTTGGGAAGAGTACTTTGTGTTGTCCACACCCTTGAATACTCCCACAGCTTGTTACACTACCATACTATAGTCTTCATTACTAACGTCTAACTTGAGGGTCACCTACTTAATACAATGCAGTGCCACTTGATCACACTAAAATGGTAAAAAAATGGAATACTTTGTTTTATCTGTAAATATTTGCACTCTTTCCACCCCCCAAAAAATGCTATGTAGAAAAAGTTTTAGGTGACTGAATGTGACGCTGCAGGAAGTTCACTGAGAAATTTTTGCTGCTTCAACACCCGCTTTCAGTAAACTATATTTAAAAATTGGTGTATCACAGAAAATCTCCCATTGGACTTTGGCAAAAAGTCACAGAAAGCTAGAGAAACCGATGAGAGCTGATGAAAATGCTGCCATTTCAGTGTGTATGTTACAAGCAGAGAGGCTTAAAAAACAAAGAGTAAAACACAGTGCGTGGGTTACTTCCAGCAGCACCACCAGGCCGGCCCCTGCACGAGGGAAACCTGCTCATGTCCTATACATCTACAGATACGCACCCCTTAAGATGGGAAACAAAAACTGCACCACCCAAAGAGACAGCCTGCTATGAACGAACGTTCATCTGCCATGGAGCGATGGACTGGACTGAGGATGGAGGGACAGGCAGGGAAATGCAGCAGGAGAAAGCGCAGGTGAGCGGAGGAGGCGGCAGCAATGGGGGGGGGGGGGGGGACGGCGGCGGAGGGGGGGCTTACCCTGGCTGGCCAATGGGGGTAACCTTTCATCTTGGCAAAGATCAAGTCTCCGGGTTTGAAATCTCGGCTCATGTTTTCGGACAAATGTGGCGGCTGTGGCTGAGGCGAACGGCACGGGCGCTCCCCGCCGGCTGAGATCCCGCTGCAGAGGTGGACACGGCGAGTCAAGGGAGCTCTGCCTCCCCTCAGGGCAGTCCCGCTGCCCGGCTGGGGTGCTTAGAGGGACCTGCCTGCCAAACCACCCCACTCCCCACCACCGCCCGGCTGCCCCCTCCCCGGGGCGCTCAGAGCCCCCTCCCTTCCAATGCGCGCAGCGCCCCCCCCCCCCGCCCCGCCCGTGCGCGCAGCCCACCTTCCCAAGCGCGCATTCCCCCCCCCCGGCTCCCTTCCCATGCATGCCCCCCCCGCCCTCGCGCGCAGGCCCCTTCCCCTGCGCAGCGCCCCCTCCCCGACTTCGCCTCCCCGCTCCCGTCCGCGCAGCCCTCCCCTCGACACCCCGCCACCGGCTGCCCCAGGCCAGCGCTGCTCCCCCGCCCGTCCCAGTCCCCGCGCGCGCGGCAGAAAATCCGCCTCCATCTCACCAGCCGCTCGGGGGGGGGGCGCGAAACGGCCGCTCCCGCCCTCTTACCTGGCGCGGCCCCGCAGCCCGCTTCCTCCAGCCTACTGCGACCGCCGCGCTGCCTCCCGCTACCCCGGCCCACACCAACTGACACGGGCAGGAGGGGACGCGGAGTCCTCAATCTCGGGATGGGAGAGAAACGACAGAATTGGTTCAACCCTACCCGTGTGAGAGGAGAGACAGGGGAAGCGCGAGCCCAACCACCCCTCTTGGGAACGGACCCCGACAAGCGAGGCAGCGGGGGCTGGGAGACGCTAACGCACCTACCGCCCCCTCCCCGCGGCCGAGAAATGGTGCGCTCCTCCCGCGGCGGCGGCGGCTGCTGCTGCTGCTAGTAGGTAGGGAGGCGGAGCTTGGGGGGGGGGGGGTATGGTGCTGCTGCAGCTCACCCACTGACTGGAGGAAGGGCGGGGGGGCGGCCTGACGGGGATGTGGGGTCTCTGCTGCTGCTCCCTGGGGAGAGTGGTCTGGTCCCTGATGTACAGGGAGCGGCTGGCACAGGTGGGCAGCAGGCCTCAGGCTCTGCAATGTTCGCCCTGAAAACTGCCCTCGTGCAGATCCTGTACCGTGGCTGAGCACCTCTTATGTAAGAAGACGCAGCCTTAGCACACGAAGAGAATGACAAAAACGACAGGAGATCAAGGGCCGCTGATAGGAGCCAGGGCCCTCTCTTGGGATATCTCATAGCAGAGCCCCTCTTTCCCAATCAAGTCATTTATGCCATTTAAATCATAAACTATTTAAAGTAGCTCAGGTACTAAGCAATCAATTTGCACACAAGCAGATTTTATTTTAGGAATGACTGGCACACAGTAGGGAACATAAAGATGCCTACCACATGCTGCAGATAAACTCAGAACCAGCTGTGATTATAATCTGTTACTATAACAGGCTGTCAATCGCAGTGAACTCAGACAATTAACTCAAAAGTAATCGTGATAAAAAAATCACAATCACAGTTTTATTCGCACTGTTAAACAATAGAATACCAATTGAACTTTATTAAATATTTTTGGATGTTTTTCTACATTTTAAAATATATTGATTTCAATTGCAACACAGAATACAAAGTCTACACTGGTCACATTATCTTACTATTTTTATTACAAATATTTGCACTGTAAAAATAAAAGAAATAGTAATTTTCAGTTCACCTCATACAAGTACAGCAGCGCAATCTCTTTATTGACAAAGTGTAACTTACCAATGTCGATTTTTTTTGTTACATAACTTCACTCAAAAACAAAACAATGCAAAACGTTAGAGCCTACAACTCCACTCAGTCCTACTTCTTGTTCAGCCAATCACTAAGACAAACAAGTTTTGTCTACATTTATGGGAGATAATGCTGCCCACTTCTTATTTACAGTATCACCAGACAGAGAGAACAGGCGTTCGCATGGGACTTTTGTAGCTGGCATTACAAGGTATTTACATGCCAGATATGCTAAACATTTATATGTCCCTTCATACTTCAGCCACTATTCCAGAGGACACGGTTCCATGCTGATGATGCTCGTTAAAAAAAGTAATGTGTTAGTTAAATTTGTGACTGAACTCCTTGGGGGAGAATTGTGTGTCTCTGGCTCTGTTTTACTCGCAGTCTGCCATATATTTAATGTTATAGTAGTCTCAGATCATGACTCAGCACATGTTGTTCGAACACTTTCACTGCAGATTTGACAAAATGCAAAGGTTTCGACCCAAGGGTTAAGAATCTGAAGTGTCTTCCAAAATTTGGGAGGGACGAAGTGTGGAGCATGCTTTCAGAAGTCTTAAAAGAGTAACACTCCAATGCGGAAACTACAGAACGCGAACCACCAAAAAGGAAAATCAACCTTCTGTTGGTGGCATCTGACTCCCAGGATGAAAATGAACATACATCGGTCCGCACGTCTTTGGATTGTTATCGAGCAGAACTTGTCATTGGAATGGACACGTCCTCTGGAATGGTGGTTGAAGCATGAAAGGACATATGAATTTGTAGCGCATCTGGCACGTAAATATCTTGTGACACCAGGTACAACAGTGCCATGTGAATGCCTGTTCTCACTTTCAGGTGACAAGAAGTGGGCAGCATTATTTCCCGCACATGTAAACAAACTTGTTTGTCTGAGCTATTTGGCTGAACAAAAAATAGGACTGAGTGGACTTGTAGGATCTAGTTTTACATTGTTTTGTTTTTGAATGCAGTTACATTTTTTGTGTGCATAATTCTACATTTGTAAGTTCAACTTTCATGATAAAGAGATTGCACTACAGTACTGGTATTAGGTGAATTGAAAAATACTATTTCTTTTGTTTTTTACAGTGCAAATATTTGTAATAAAAATAAATATAAAGTGAGCACTGTACACTTTGTATTTTGTGTTGTAATTGAAATCAATATATTTGACAATGTAGAAAACATCCAAAAATATTTAAGTAAATGGTATTCCATTATTGTTTAACAGTGCGATTAATCACATGATTAATTGCAATTAATTTTTTAATCACTTGACAGCGCTAAATATAACATTTAGGAGACAGGCGTGAGGGCATTTAATTATGCTTGGACATTTGGCAGTTACAATTCTGGGCCTGATTTTCAACAGGTCCTTAAGTGAGCAAGTATGTAGACTTCTAGATGTGCTTGCTAACACCTTAGATTCTCATGCACATAGCTAGGAAGATAATGTGGAAGTTACATCCGTTAGGTCCAGACCTTTCAGTGCTTCCTACTCTTTTCACAGCATGTCTCTCTACTCCATTATCTAATAATCAAGATCAGTTTGTTCAGGAGCCACATTATATGCATTGTCTGGTAGGAGCCATGTGAAATGCTATATCAGAACAAAGTAATGTTCTCCTAGTCCAGTGTTGCATCTCACAGTGACTGATACCAGGTGCTCCAGAGAAAAGTGCAAAATCTACATAGTTTAAACAAACAAAGGTGGAAGAATTAAGGTGTCATATTCAATCTTGACTTTGGAATTACTTGATACTTGAATGTTTAACTCTTCAGCCTTAACATTCACATAATAAGACAATGCACTTTTATAGCACTCAAAGTGCTACGCCTGGGGGAATTCTGCACCACTGCACGTGTGCAGAATTCATGTCCCCTGCAGATTTCTTTGCTTCCCTGCAGAAAAATGACTTTCTGACAGGGAAGCAAAGGGAAGCTGCAAGAGCAGTTACGCACCACTCCCTAGCTGTGCAGGTACATCGTTTCAGGCACCCACAACAGCTGGCAGAGAGGTAAATCACCACAGGCTTGCGACACCCCAGCCAGTGGCTCCTACCCTGAGCCGGGATCAGCTGCTAGTCCTGGCTGGGCTGAAGGAAGGAGAGGACAGGACTTCCTCTTCCCCAGCAAGGAGTGGCTGGGACTGTGTCAGACCCACTCCCAGAAACCTCCCCCAGCTGCAGGAAGCTCAGCATCCTCCCCTGCTTCCTGCCCCTATACCTCATCAGCTGCAGGGGGAGGGGTCATTGTATGGGGAGGTGCTCCCCCATCCACCCAACCCCCGTGCATCTAGAGCTCCTATACCCAGACACTCTGGCCAAGCCTCAGCCCGTACACCCAGAACCCACCTAGCTAGGGGTGAAAGTAACTTAAAGGATTTACCGGTACACCGGAGTCCTGAGCGGGGGCGTGGCCTCAATCGGAAAAGGCAGGGTCTTTAAATCAAGATTTAAAGGCCCCGGGGCTCCTGCTGTGGCTGGGAGCCCCAGGGCTCCGTCAGCGGGGCTCAGGAGGTGATTTAAAGGGCCTGAGGCTCTGGCTGCTGCAGGGAGCTCTGGGCCCTTTAAATCGCCAGCCTGGGGAAGCCCCAGGCCCTTTAAATTGCCAGCCTGGGGAAGCTGGCACACCGGCTCTTGCTGGTACTCTGTACCGGACCGGACCGGCTTACTTACACCTCTGCACCTAGCCTTCCATACCCGAACCCCACCCCACTGAACTACAACCCCTGCATCTGGAGCCCTCTGCACCCAGACCCCCTGCCTCTAGACCCCCATCCCTGCACACAGACCACCCCGCACTGAACTCCCTGCACTCAAACCCCCACCCTGATGAGCCCCACCCCCACGCACCACAATGAGCCCCCACATCCAGACCCACACACCACTGACCCCAAACTAGCTTCACCCAGACCCCAACCCCACCAAGCCCCACTCCCCCAGCACCCAGACCCCCCTGCTGAGCGCCAACCATTTTCACCTGGAAGCCCCTGCAGAGTCCCATTGCCCCTGCACCTGGAACCCCCCCGAACGAGCCTCTGTGCATCCAGATCCCCGCCGCACCTAGACCCACCACTGAGATGCCTGCACCCAGATTGTCCCACACAGAATCTTCTCACACCACGCCTGGATCCCTCCACACTTGGATCCTGCCTGGTTGAACCTGCCTGCCCGCCTCATACCGGTGCGCCTGGAACAGAGGGGCAGAGTCCCAGGGTGATTTAAAGGGCCAGGGACTCCTGGCCGCCACTACCACAGTGGAGCCCCGGGCCTTAAAATCTCCATCTGAACCCTGGGGTAGCAGCGGCAGCTGGAAGCCCCTGGGGCTCCGTTGGCAATTTAAAGGGCCCAGGGCTCCGCTGCAGTAGTGGCGGCCGGAGCGCCGAGCCCTTTAAATTGCCCCTGAGTCCCGGGGCTCCCAGCCGCCTCTGCAGCTGGTTGCTCTGGGGGTGATTTAAAGGGCCCGGGGCTCCCAGCTGCCGCTACCACAGCCGGAGCCCTGGGGCCTTTAAATCTTGATTTAAAGGGCATGGGTATTTAAAGGCCCCGCCTCTTCTGGTTGAGGCCACGCCCCCTGCTCAGGACTCCGGTGTACCAGTAAATCCTTTAAGTTACTTTCACCCCTGGAAAACACCCTCGATCGTCATACACACAAAAGAACATTAAGGTTGCAAAATCAAGCACTGAAAAGCTAGGAAATGTCAGAATTTAAGGTTGCCTGTGAAACCTTAATTTGGCCTTTTTGAACATATAACTTAATATAGTCTCCTTGCTGGGCCAGCCAGTCCAATTCCTGCCCCTCCCAAGTCCCAGCTTTCCTCTCCCCACTACAAGCCTCCCAATTCCAGTCACCCATGTCCCAGATTCCTTATCCCAATCTAATCCCCTACCTCCAACTTTCATCTCCTCTGGAATTTTGAATCAGGCAGTTTCCTCCTCTATGCTGCCTAGGCCCAGCTGTGGAGGCATTGACAGCGCAGGAGAGAAAGGATCCCTGTTCTCAGTTCTGGTGCCCAGATCCAGCCGGGTCCACAGCAGCCCAGAACTACAATTGCAGGAAAGTCCTTCTCTCATACAACACCATTTTCTGGGATTTTTAACTCTTAGACTCTAGGAAGTCTTTACTGAGCATGTGCAAACTGCAAGATACATAGGCTTATAATATGGCCAAATTTGGATGGATTTTCCCGGAGACAGCAAAAGGCACATCCCTGATGCAAAGGCTATCTCTCTGCCAAATTTCAAGTCCCTTCTCCAAACATGGGGGTAGTAGTGGCCCCTAAACAACAAATATCACCAAAGTTTTTTAACATGGACAAAACAGTGTATTTTCATAGCCCATTCTTTCAAAATGGCTGACCTGTTTGGCTGAAATAATAATAATAATAATTAATAAAAAATAATAATTCAGCCAGAGGCAAACACCCAAATTGTTAAAATGTGACAAACCTATAAGCAATTGGAAACAGAGTCTTATAATTGGAGGTGTCAGGCCATCATAGTTGGAGGAGTTATCAGCCCTGCCTATAATATTCAATTCTGTTATACCATTCTTAGGTTTTATTTTTGTGCTTTGGGTCATTCCCACCAAACATGGATAAAGGTACTTTTTATTCCTCTCTCCCCAACACTAATTCAAGCTATTGTCATAGATTTTTTTTAAAGGAAGTAACACAAAATCACATATGAAAGATTATGCTGTCGTACACTATGTAAGGGTTCAATATTCATGGGGAATTTCCTTGGCTAAACCTTTTTTCTACTTAATCATGTAACTACATTTGTCTTCCATATCTGATTTAATAAGTTCACTTTTTAGTTTTGACATCATGTTTTTGGGGTCCCTAGAAAAGCGGTTCTCAACTCGCGGCCTGCATGCAGCCCAATTAGCACACAGCTGGGGTCCAGCTCAGCTGTGTGCTAAAGGTTCCAGGCTCCCGGCTGCCCTGACACATGGTGGGCTCCGGACTGCTGGCAGCTCCACGCAGCAGGGTCCGGGCTACTGCCCCACCCCACCCAACAGGCTCGGGGTTCAGGCTGCTGGCTGGCCTTCGCACGGTGGGGTCCAGGGTTGCAGTGGGGTTGGGGGACAGGGTCCTGGCTGACCCGCAGCCCTGCCTCCCGCCGGGCTCTTCGCTCCTGGCCCCACTCTGTGCACGGGTCTCTGGTGGAGGGTGCTGGGCACAGGGGTTTGTGGGGGAGTTTACGTGGGGGGCACTGTGGTTCTCAACCTGCATATGCAGTCCACAATGATAAATAGGCTGACAACCACTGCTCTAGAGAACATTACCGCTTTCTCAGTCTTTGGAAGTAGTCTTTTGAAATCTGTCATCTCTTAGAAACTTGAATTATAGGACTTATTCTCTACAACTTTGCACCTTGTGTAGTTGTTCATAGCTGTACAAATTTAGCACAGAGTGGATATTTCTGACTAAAAAACTGACTAGACATATTTCAGTTGCAGGCAAAGTGTCTTCAAAAGGGGTCAAAAGCCGAGTTATTTTAAAAGTGAAAACATCAAATATTTCTTGGCATCTGAAAGGGTTAAAGAATTTGTTTTTGTCTGTGAAGGAGCTCACAATTTAGTTGTTAATTAAAGTTGGTAAGCCATTCAAAATGAGTTCAGCTATTATGTCTAGAGTATCATATTTATGCTTTCTTAGGTAAATAAAATAAAAAGGGACACAAACACGTTACAACATTATTCTAATATAGCCAGAGTTAACAGTTCCATATACTATACTGAGCCAAATAGATGTATATATCCCACAAGGCAATTATCATATTTTAAACTCCTATGTGCACTATAAAAAACTCTTTAAAGAGCACATGCCCTAAAAGAAAATTAATATTGCAATTCAGCATTCATTATAAACTTATTTTCATTTGATTCTGTCTTTCTCAAAGAAATCTCTGTTTGGGCTGAAGCGTTCCTTGAACCAGCACAGCAAGCTCCTGCAAAGGGCTTTTCTACAGGAGAATGTCCCCCGCCATAATTATACAGGTGTACTAAATTGAAAGAGCTATTCTCGATATCTTGAGGGGTGGAATGTTATGGGAACCGTCTATCCTTTGAAGTCAGGAGAGCATAAAGTGTCTCCCAGTATCCTGTGTTCACAACTGGCTACTGCATGGGGTTAAGCTGGTGTGTTAGATGTAAGGCTAAAATTTTGACACGGATATTTTTAGTAAAAGTCAAGGACAGGTCACAGGCAAAAAAGGAAATGTCACCGGAAGCCGTGATCTGTCCCTGTTACTAAACATATACCTGACAAAATGGGGATCTGCGGATCTCCACACCACCTGAAGCCCCTAGGAGCCCCTAAGAGCCACCTGCTGCCTCTGGGGGCTCCAGGGTACCCCCCCCCCCGCCATCTGCAGATCCAGGGGGCCCTTGCTGCTCATCGGGGCCGGGAGCAGTGGAGTGCCGCCGCCTCCCATGTCGGCTGGGAGCTGCGGGGTACCCGCGTCAGCAGTGGCTGGGAGCTGTGGGCCATGGCCGAGGGCTTGGGGATTCCCCCACTGCAGCCAGCAGCCGGGGGCTCTGGAGTTTCCACGCTCAGGGCTTGGACGTCCTCTGCCAGGCAGGGCCTCAGGGATTCCCCTGTCACTGGTGGCTGGAGGCTCGGGGATTCCCCTGCCATGGTGGCTGGGAGGTTCCAGGGCTCAGGGTAGGGTGACCAGATAGCAAGTGTGAAAAATCGGGACAGACTGTGGGGGGATAATGGGCGCCTATATCGGAAAAAGCCCTGAATATCAGGACTGTCCCTATAAAATTGGGACATCTGGTCACCCTAGCTCGGGGTGCTCTGCTGGCAGGGGCTCGGGGATTTCCCCATCACCCGTGGCAGCAGGGGGCTCGGGAGTTCCGCAGCTGCCGCCAGCAGCTGGGGGCTCGGGGTTTCCCTTGTCCTTGGCTGGGGCACAGGGGTCCTCTGCCAGCAGGGGCTTCGGGATTCCCCTGTCGCAGCCAGGGTTTGGGGGTCCTCTTCTGGCAGGGGTTCGGGGATTCCCCTGCCGCCACCAGTAGCTAGAGGGGGGCTCGGGGATTCCCCCACCAGCAGCTAGGGGGTTCTGCAGTTTAGGGCTTGGGGGTTCCTCCACCGCCCACAACATCCTGGAGCTGCGGGGTACATTGCCCCCAAAGCAGCTCCGGGTGCCGGCAACGGGGGGACCCCGCAGCTCCCTGCCCCCGCTGGCAGTCCCGACCACCGCACACTGAAGTCATGGATTCCATGACTTCTGTGACCTCACTGACTAAACTGTAGCCTTAGTTATATGTGAGCACAGTACAACAGCGTTCTCCAGACATCTTATCCAAGGGTGCTGGAAATTTTTCCATAATGGGCGTGCTGATATTGTATTTGGTGTGTGCTATTACTACTTCAGTTGGGGGTGCCTCAGCACCCCTAATTCCACCACC
The DNA here is from genome assembly GCF_015237465.2 of Chelonia mydas. Classification (NCBI taxonomy): domain Eukaryota; kingdom Metazoa; phylum Chordata; order Testudines; family Cheloniidae; genus Chelonia; species Chelonia mydas. Next base: position 106,804,500 of record NC_051245.2, read on the forward strand.
ACTGAACTTATCTGCTTCTGCATCATGTCAATATCCTTTCCTGTATTGTCCTTTCTTTGTCCAATGGCTTCACTCTCTCCCTTGACAATAGCTCAGCATTTTCCCTTCCTCCTCTCTCTCATTCTTCTCCTACAACTCGACTCCCTCCTTTGCCATGTGCTGAGACTAATGCACGAAGCCAGCAAACATCTACTCCTTGTCCTCTTGCTGCCCCGTCTCGCTAAGCGAGCGGGAACTACAGGACTCAGCGCGGGAGAAGAATTCACCCCCTCCCAGCCGGGCCACCCTCCCTTATATTCTCCCTAACTGCACCCAGTGCGCATGCCCTCTTTCCAGCTCTTATTTCCCCAGGCCCTCAATAGGTGCCTTACTGCGCATGCGTACTTCTCTCCAGTCGGGCCGAATCCAACGCCGTTCGTTCTGTTTCCGGCCATTGGGAGCGTGATGTGTCACAATGCTCTGTCCTTCCAATCGGAAGCACCGCTCTGGGGCAGGGAGGTGGGACCAGGTCGCCGCGGTGTTGTTACCGGAAGTGGCCGTTGTAAATTTCTCCGTGAGCGGAGGGAGGGGCGGCGTGGGTTTTTGGGTCCCCTCTGGGTCCTAACGCCCAGGGGGTCACTAGTCCAGATTCTGCTCTCACTGCCTGCCGGCCTGGTGCTGCCAGCCGCTGCTCGGGGCCAGGGCTACCCCGCGGAGGTGGGAGGGAGACTGGGGAGGGGCTGGGTGATGGAGCTGGGTCGGGAGGCAGATGGGGCAGGAAGAGAAGGGGGCTGATGGGAGAGGTGGGGCTGAGGGGCCGGGAGCTTATGGGGGAAGGGGGGTGCAAGGGACTAATGGGGCCAGATGGAGCAGGGGGCGAGGACATATGTGGCAGCAGAGGGGAGCATCATTATTATCTATGAACATGCAATTTCTTTTTAATTTCTTTGTGGCTGGGGATCCTGCTCCCCAGAGCCTCTTTTTCTCACCAAAAACATGTAGGATTTGGTAACATTTTAGACGTAGACAGCACCTCTCATCCTGAGTAATTCCAGAGCGGTTTACTAGTTGTAAACATATTGCCCTGTTTAAATGCAGCCATTTCTGGGGTGGGAGGCAACAAGTTGGTGCATAGTGCAGTGAAGGAAGCAGAAAATAGGAGTGGGTGAACTTGTCTTTTCAGGGAGTTGTGGTTTGGGATTCTAATGCTTTGACTACTGAGCACTAAAGTGGAGATTTCTCTGGAGGGAGGGCAGTTTGTAATTGGATTATAAACAAAATCAGTAAAATGCTGGATGTGTATTACTTCAGAACTTGTTTTCCTAAAATGTTACTATACACAATAGAAAACAAAATAGCTAGTAGAACAAAGAGCTGCTTCTTGTGGTGGGTTTTGTATACACAACAAATATTCTTTAAAAAAATCATGGTAATTCTTAGAATGTTCGCTGCATATTTGTAGAGCACTGACGTTCTCATTTTGTATGATTTTGTATCCTAGTGCTTGCTGATCAGGCTATCTGAGGCTCAGAAAATGACAAGGCAGAGCTGACCTACAGGTGTGACATTGATATGCTCTTGCTCAAGTATACACAGAAGTAGGAAGAGAGCTTCATTCATTTATATGTATGTTTGGTTAAAAAAATTGGGTAGCTCTGATTTTTATTATGTTGTACGTAGATATTGATGATGTGGCATTTTGAACAATTTCTAAAACCCAAAAGATCTTTAGTCATTTTCCTTTATTTAAAGGGATGCTGTTAACATCGTATCAAAAAATTCCTTACCTTTGGCACTTACCTTTGGATTATTAACAGATCAATTTAAATAATATTTCAGTAAGATATGTAACTGCAGTGAAAGGATAACCAGCCTCCCTTATAGATTTCATTGCAAATTATGATTTGCAATAATAAAAGTCTATCGATAGTTTTGGCACAATCTGCTGATTGGATGTTCGTTTGCAATTTAAATATACTATTAACGCCTATTCCAATCTTATAAGGCTGCAATCCTGCAAAGATTTGAGCACATGCTTAACTTTATGCACTGCAAATAGTCTCACTGATTTCAGAAAAGTTAAGTATATGCATAAGTCTTTGCAGGATCGGGACCTAGTACTGTATACAGATTGTAAATCACAAGAAAAATTAATCATAGATGTATATTAACTTATTAAATTGAACTTTTTTGTTGCTGTTGCTACGTGAACATGTTTTTTACTGGAATCCCATGAGATTCCAACAGTTCATGCTGCCATCAATTAAATACCATATTTGTTTGTTTATTTTATTTTTGCTGTGTGGTAGTAAACCAGTCAGTTATTTAAATAAATTAAAGAATACTGCATATTCAAAACTAGTAGCTTTCTACTGAAACATACTTTATGCTTCCTCTTTACTTCATTTCAAACTAAGTTCAGAAACATTTTCTCACTGCCTCATCTGGACAATGTGAATGGGACAAAATGTGTTAGAACCAAACTTAAGTCTGCCTGAGGTTCTGGCTTGAACTAGCATGTTGCCTAAGCCCTAGTTCAATAGTTGTTTGGTGATGGTATATGACTCTATGCTTGAGAAAAAGCAGTTCTGGTTGGGAGCCATTTAGTACTATTATTATTTATTATGTGTATTACTGTAGGGCCTAGGACCAGGGTTCCCTCTAATTTTTTATGTCCATGTGCAGAATGAATTTTATTATGTGCACCAATATGGAGGTGATGTGTGGTGGGGGTGGGGCTGAGGAGTTTGGAGTGTGGAAGGGGGCTCAGGGCTGGGGCAGAGGGTTGAAGTGTGGAGGTTGAGGGCTCTGGTTGGGGGTGTGAGCTCTGGGGTGGGGCTAGGGATGAGGGGTTTGGGGTGCAGCCTGCCTTGGGGCTGCAGCAGGGAGAGGGAACACCCCCCAGCCCTCTCTTGCAGCAGCAGCTCGGGGTCGGGGGGAGAGGTGCCTCTCCCCAGCCGTGGCGGGGAGGGGCTGGGCTGGGTGAGGGGGCTGGGGCAGTGCTTCCCCAGCTGCGGCAGCTCCGGCTGGGCTGGGCTGGGCCTGGTCAGAGGAGGGGCGCCTCTCCCCTGCCACAGCAGCTCTGGCTGGGCTGGCTTGGGATGGGGCAGGGGTGTCTCTCCCTAGCTGCGGCAGCTCCGGTGGGGCCGGACTGCGAGAGGGATGCCTCTCCCCGCCTCCGTGACCCTTGATAGCTTACTGTGTGTCCGTGCAGCTTAGAGGGAACTTGGCCTAGGACCCTTTAGTGGTAGGTGCTGTACAAACCCAGAACAAAAAGATGGTTCCTGCCCCCAAAGGGCATACAAACTAATTGTAAGACAAGAGACAACAGATGAATATAGACAGATGGGGGAGTACAAGTAAACAATGAGACAATATTGGTCAGCATCATATGCAGTCATCTCAGGACACCAGCAGTCTAACTGTTGTAAAAATTTTGTGTTGGCATCCTTGCCAAGGAGAGTTTTGAGGAGGAATTTGAAAGTGGATAATGAGGTTGATAATATGGACGTTTATGGGGAACTCATTTTTGGGCGGTATGGGACAATGCACAAAGGTCTTTGTTTGAAAATATAATAAGTGGGCTATGGAGGCTAGCCTCATTGGCCAATCAGAGGCAGGAGTTGACAGCTTGAGAGCAAATAAGAGAGGATAAGTAGGATGGGAATTGATTATGAGCTGTCTTGTAAGTGAACACAAGCATCTTATGTTTGATTTGATAAAGATGTGGGAGCTAGTGGAGGAAGTGAAAGAGAAGGGTGACATGGTCAAAGTGACAGGCTAGGAAAATAATCTTAGCAGTAGCATTCTGAATGGATATGAGTGGAACAAGATTGTATTTGACAAAGCCAAAGTGAAGGATGTTGCAGTAATTGAGATGTGAGATGATGAGAGCTTGGATGAGAGTTTGAGCTGTGGAGATGTTTACAAAAGTCGGTATCTTACTGGAGCAGAAATAATTTGCAAGATTTAGACATAGCCTGGATATGAGGACCTAGAGAGAGGTCAAAACCAAAGATGATGCCCAGGTTACAGGCCTGAATGACAGGCAGGATGGTGGTAGAGAGTGATAGATAAAAGATGCAGTGGCAGGTATTGGAGTGGGAGGGGGAAGATTAGGAGTCACGTTTAGTACTACTATTTCTGAGTTCCCTAAGTAGTTCAGGATGGTAGCTTTGACTTCAGAGTTGGTTGAACATCCTGATTCAGGGCCCAAGAAGCAGTTTGTGCCTCTGATGTTGTAAAAGATGCTAACTAGGCAATTTAAGAGGACTTATTCCACTGAGCAGTCATGACCACCCATTTGAAGGTGACCAAATGATTAGCCTGATGTCTATCTTGAATGGAAAAGAAACAGTACTTGATAGCAACCTGGGCAGTATTCCTGGGTCAACAAACCCCTGAACTGTGTTTGCAAGGAGCAGATGGAGGCAGGAAACCCATCCTCCATGCACTGGCCAGTGTTGTTGGCTGGATGTGGGGTGTTGTCTAAAAAGGTGATTTAGTATATGCCCTTTTCCTCCCTGAAGCAATATAAAGGGAACGCTGCAGGGAATGTGCCTCTTTATATCAGGGCTGTGTCTTAAGGGCTAGTTTGCACTTTAATAAGGGCCTAGTTTCTCGAACACTTATTACTGCTTACTATGAGAAGCAATCCCGTTGACTTCACTGGGACTACTTCTGTTATTTAGCATTACGCTTGGTAATATATTTTTGAAGGATTGAACACTAACACAACTTTACAAGGTTCAGAGTAAGTGACTCAATGACCTTGTCTATACTGCAGTTGCTAATGTAACACATTTTGTGTTTTAACAACTGTCTAGCAACTATATCATAGTGTGTTATAGTTTTAAAAACATGTATTACATATTTAGCTATTTTTTCAGGTGGGATGGAAGGATGGCTTTAATCTGTAGGAGGAGCCTCCTTGTCAATAAAAACAAGGAGTCCGGTGGCACCTTAAAGACTAACCGATGTATTTGAGCATAAGCTCTCGTGGGTAAAACCCCCACTTCTTCAGATGCATGGAGTGAAAATTACAGATGCAGGCATTATTGTACTGACACATGAAGAGAAGGGAGTTGCCTCACAAGTGGAGAACCCGTGTTGACAGGGCCAATTCAATCAGGGTGGATGTGGTCCACTCCCAATAATTGATGAGGAGGTGTCAATTCCAGGAGAGGGATAGTTGCTTTTGTAGTGAGCCAGCCACTCCCAGTTCATATTCAAGCCCAAATTAATGGTGTTAAATTTGCAAATGAATTTTAGTTCTGCACTTTCTCTTTGAAGTCTGCTTCTAAAGTTTTTTTGTTCAAGTATGGCTAATTTTAAATCTGTTATAGAATGTCCAGGAAGATTGAAGTGTTCTCCTAGTGGCTTTTGTATGTTACCATTCCCGATGTCTGATTTGTGTCCATTTATTCTTTTACGTAGAGACTGTGCAGTTTGGCCAACGTACATGGCAGAGGGGCATTGCTGGCACATGATGGCATATATCACATTAGTAGATATGCAGGTGAATGAGTCCCTGATGATGTGGCTGATGTGGTTGGATCCTCTGATGGTGTCACTAGAGTAGATATGGGGACAGAGTAGACAATGAGGTTTGTTACAGGGATTGGTTCCTAGGTTAGTTTTTCTGTGGTGTGGTATGTAGTTGCTGTTGAGTATTTGCTTCAGGTTGGGGGGCTGGCTTATTACAAAAGCAATTTTCCCTCTCCTGGAATTGACACTTCCTCATCAGTTATTGGGAGTGGACTACATCCACCCTGATTGAACTGGCCCTGTCAACTCTGGTTCTCCACTTGTGAGGTAACTCCCTTCTCTTCATGTGCCTGCATCTGTAATTTTCACTACATGCATCTGAAGAAGTTTTTACGCACAAAACCTTATGCCCAAATAAATCTGGTAGTTTTTAAGGTGCCACCGGACTCCTTGTTGTTTTTGTGGATACAGACTAACACGGCTACCCCCGCTTCTTGTCAGTGACAGTTGTACACCAGTTACGTATTTGAGTTTTAAATGCAAGTACATGCTTAGAAATTTTTGTGGGCACAACTTATGAATCACAAATAAATAAACTAATATAGCTTGAAATGTTTGATAAAGCAACTGGAGCCAAATGAATAAAGGAAAAGCCAATTTCTGTTCTCATTTCCTTTAGATTTACACCCAAGTAATTACAATGAATTTAACTTAGTTACTTTAGATTGGCCTTAAATTATTATTAATCAATATAATAAAGAATGAATAAGTAAAGGTAATAGGATTTTTTTTCGGGGGGGAGGAGTAGATTCTGTTTTCTGGAGACAAACTGCAGAATGTGATTGAATTAAAAATAAAGATAAGAAAACATGTACAGTTTTTAAAAAGTTTCAGAAATAGTATAACAAAATTGGACTATTTAGTCACTTTATTAGAGCTGAAGACTTCTGCGTTAGGTCAGATGGAAATAGATTATGGCAGACACGTGGCTGCAACATTTAGATGTAAAGATGGCTTGCAGGCTAGGTCATAGGCATGGGAGTCCATCTAACATGGCATGTAGAAGCAAATCTTCACGGTTAATTAATCTTTTTGCTGAATCTAGCCTGTGCTGACCATTTTATCTCAGGCTGTCTTGTAATGATTTGCCAAGAGAACTATAAATGAATTTATTCTTCAACCTGAAATAAGTGTTGGCTTTTTCGGATTGGTTGATGATATTTTAATACTTGTTTTCTAAATATGCTTGATGTATTAAGTGTTTCTAATGTTGCTATACTGTATATGAGAGAATAAACATGGATTTCTTCTATGCACAATTTTTGCTAAAGGAGTCTTCATATTAATCAAATTTATGTGTGATGCTATAATCCATGATAATTTATAGTGATTAATGACCTCAGCACAATAATCGGTAGAAAATTTCAGGTTTCTATTATCCTCCAGTAGTTGCAGGAGGACTTGCTAGTTAAGGGCCACTGTTGCACAGTGAAGTCCCAAATATTGACCTACCCTTAAAATTGTTCTGTTATGGGGCCTATTGTCTGTATTGTGACTTTACAAACAAAAACACCCAAAACCCACAGATGAATGCGTCATCAGGGAAATGGAGGGATACAACCTACAAAGAGACAATTTTGTGTGTTTCACTCTCCTTCTATTGTAAATTTAGAATCAAATATTCTCCTCAAAAACATGCATTTTCAGCTCCAGTGTTTAGGGTTAAGGGCCTGATCCTACAAATGCTTGCTAGGAGGTGTAGTTCTTTCTGCTGTCTCCGATTGGCTTCAGTGGAGCTATGTCCGATAGTAAGTGTTAACATGTCTGAGCCTAAAGCTTACATTGTTTGTTTAATAAATATTTGAGAGTAAATACAATTGATTCCTTCTGTTACAATGAGAAATAAACTGCCCTTTTTATGTTGTTATAGGTTTTAATGTATGCATATGATGCAAAGAGGAGAGTAATCTTTGAAGTGTCTCAGTTTCTGTAAAAGAATATAATTGAAGATTATGTTCTTTATCCAGACACTATAGATTAAATAGTTGGAGATTCGTCATCATGAATTCTACCCCTCCAATCAGTTACACGATTCCTGAAATCAAACGGTGAGCTTCCGTTCCTTATTTTAAAATCCAGTAACTTATATTGTCTTTTTGTGAGAATTTTTCATTGTTTTGGAGGTTTGACAGTAGGTCATTCTAAGAAAACAAAACTTAATCAATACATATAATTTGTGTTAATCTGATACAACTTGTTTGACAACAGCTAGGCCAGAGGGCATGAATGATATCTCCAATTAAGTGCAAGAAATCCTTGGAAAGCACAGAAGGTATTTAAAAAGAAAAAAGGCAGTAAGGCAGAAGGGGTAATCAAATACAGTTAGGAGCATTTTGCACTGAGTTACAGAAGTCTTTCCTTTGCCAGACAAGATGGCATTTGGTTACACTTTCTATAACTTGTTCAGTTGTAAGACTCGTCCTAGATACTTGGGGACTGGGAAGAATCTGTCAGGGAGATTTCAGAGTAACAGCCGTGTTAGTCTGTATTCGCAAAAAGAAAAGGAGTACTTGTGGCACCTTAGAGACTAACCAATGTATTTGAGCATAAGCTTTCATGAGCTACAGCTCACTTCATTGGATGCATACTGTGGAACGTGTAGAAGAAAAAATACCTCCTCCCACTGGGGAGGTATTTTTTCATGCTTTGTGTGTATAAAAAGATCTTCTACACTTTCCACAGTATGCATCCGATGAAGTGAGCTGTAGCTCACGAAAGCTTATGCTCAAATACATTGGTTAGTCTCTAAGGTGCCACAAGTACTCCTTTTCTTTTTGTCAGGGAGATTGTGTATTAAACTGAAACTTTGACTGTCTTTCTTGAAACCTTGAGGCATGTCCCATGGGACTGACGGTCCTCAAATTCAGAAAAGAAATTCTGTCAGCGTCCTTGCCGTGGACTGTCATGCAGGGGAGAGAATCAAATTGTTGGCATAAAAGCCCTTTGTGTTGAAAAATTAGGGTAGGGTATATCTGTCGTTTTGTCGTTTGTACCTAGACAAACTTTGGACCTAATTTTCAGAAGTAATGAGCACCACCTCTGAAAATTTCTGCCTTTAGTTTATAGTTAAGTAAATTATGTAGATTGGCCTCTGTAAACCAAATAGTTTAGTGGTTTCTCAAGTATTTCCAGTTGGTTTATTAGAACAAGTGGTATGCATAATCATGTTTTTTTTTAATGCACACCATGGAAGGGAGAGAGGAAGGATACATTTGCAGACTTATGGTCATAGATATGGCCCTTATCATTCACATCAATGTTTTTGTTTTGTTGAGTATACAATGTCTTGAAAAAATAGCACCATTAGCGAGAACCTTGATTCATTCTAATAATATTGATCCTAAGTAATATTGTTGCCATTTAAATCATCATGCTACAGGACTCCTAACTGCTTTGGCAGTGGTAGCAGGGATGTGATAGACCCTTTTTCTTTGAAACATGATCTTTTAGGATAGATATGCAGAATCCCCTTTTGGCTATAAGAGTTTAGAAAAATCCCATAGCTAATTAACAAGTGGAAGAAAAATCAGTCTCTTAGTTGCGACACAGATATAATTACACTACTTTTTGTCAGGTGTGAAGAAAAACCCCTAAGACAACTTTTACAATATTGTAACTAATATGATTGCAGTACACAACTGAACTTTAAAGTCAACTTATTGATTTGCTGAGTTGCCCATGTTAAATTTTCATTACTCTGCAACATAGTATTCAATAGCTATTTCATTTGCTCTTGTTTTTCTTAAAGAATTTTAGAGAAAGTGTGAAGGATGGCATTTTGTATATGATTTTGGTAAAAGCATATTTTCTAAATATGATTATCCATCAGGAATATTAAATAATGCAAGAACACTTTGAACAAAGCTGTACAATCATCTCACAATTACTTTTATGATAATAGAAACAAAGAGCTTCTTTGTTCTTATAAAAATCCATTTGTGTGCATGTGTGTATTCGTTCAGCCTTACCACTTACATTTGCTTTAGTTATCTCCTCTAGTTATCATTGTCATTGCTTTAGTTAGAATCCTCTGTTCATCATATATATGTATGTATATAGAATAGCTACCACACGGTGCATGGAACGTGTAAAATATCAGCAAGTCTTGTGTGTTGGAACTCTGCCATTGTTCTTGTGATTTATTGCATATCTGAGGCATATGCTCTTCTGTATCTACACAACTTCTCCTGTTACTCTATTTTAAAAAAATCCATTTTAGTGTTAATAGGTTGTTTGACTTCTTTATTACACTTTGAGTATAAGTACGCAATCTAAAATGTCTAATTTAAATTACATTAATTTTAATTCATTTTATAATATTAGAAGTTGCTATCCTAATGCCTTAGTTGTTTTGCTGAAACCCTCTGCTTTGAAGTGAAGGCAGCTCAGCCTAAAGCCATTCTGAAGGGGCAAAAGCTATTAATATTTTTGCTAATGTTTTGATTTTCATGGCAATCAACCTAAATTTCACTATGGAAGAGCTCATTGTTGGATTGTCATTTCAGAGGCAACGTAGCAAATACTGTAAATAAAAATTCAGTATATTTGCTTTATGCTGCTGTTTTGGTTTTTATAGTACTTCCAAAACTTTATTCCATAGCTATAATGTCCAAACATGAAATATACAACTTTGCCACACTGGTCTGACTCTGTGGGATTTTTTTGTTTTTATTTTTTGCTCTTTGTATGTTTAGGCCCCAATTCATCAAGACACTTAACCATGTAATTAAGTCTTTTGCTGAATCCGAGCCTGGCAGTGTAGATATGTTGACTGTTCTAGACAACCTCTTCTTCATCTGCTGCTGGCTGGTGGGAGGTTTGGGGGAAAATGGCTTTTCCAAAAGCTGATGGCATAAGCCTTTTTGATGACTTCAAAGTTGTAAAATAATACTGAGTTTTTTTTAATTTATTTTTTTTAGCGTGCTCTCCCTGTAGGCAGCTCTACAGTACCTCCCCGGTAGAAAACTAAAACTAAAAACTGAAACATTATTAATGTCATAAAAATGTAGAAGCCTTGACAGGCAGCGTCCCAAATCCCAAACTGGCATAAACTGGTTTGCTCCATTTAATCTGGACTATACTATGAAAACATAAACTTAAATATATAATACAGGAAAACTTTTCTATTCTACATAGACATCTTGGGGTTCGATTATGTGGCTACCATGGTATCAGAACTTCATGTAACCTCTGGATCTAAAAGCAGGAACTTTGACGGCTTAGGCTAAAGCAAGTTTCTTAAACTCAAAGGCTGTAGCCCGTTCAACATCTATTCATGGACTAGCCATTAGAGCGAGCAGAGAGCCACACTGTAAATGTGAATTCAGTTAATTTTTCTCTCTCTCCATTCTTGCCAGGAGAGCTCCCTTCCTCTGAAGGCGAGAGAGGAATAGCTTCACTACTTTTCTTCTTCCCCTTACAAATGTCTTGGCTACTCATTCCCCTCCACTCTTCATCATCTCAGGGCACTTTACACTCCTCACACCAGTATGTAGTGTACATACACTGCATGGCCCCCTAGCATGGGTATAAGTAGCAGTATAGAGAGCAAGGCACTGCTTAGGTGAGTAAAGACACTCCAGAAACTTAGGCTATGTACCCTACGCTGCTCTCTGTACACCCAAGCAGGGCCTCCTCTGTCTACACTGCTATCTTAGCCTTTCCCTGCTGCAGGGAGAGACTGCAGCACCAGGGAAAGTCTGCAAGACACATACCCTACATGTTGCTGCTGCCATGAGGGCGCAGTGTAGATATATCTTCAGAAGTACAGGGTGCGTCGCGTCCTGTATGTGCAATGATTACTTCACTTTGAAACAGTATACATGGCTAATAATGCAGCCTGATGTTCCTGCTACTAACAGCCATGTCTCAATGCTTCATTTGGATTCTATACCCACCTGTGGCATCTTGCCACTGGATTATAAAGTCTTCGGGGGCAGGAATGAATGATTCCCTGATACAGATTGGGGCCTCTAGCCCTGTTGTAATATAATTAATGACTCTTCGTACACACACACCAGTGATTCCACTGACCCCTCGTGGTAGAGTGAGTCTCTACAGCATCCCCTTGTTGCACTATTGAGCGTGCCTCACGTTCCCCTTTCCCAGGGAAACTCTCCCAACAGTTCTCTCTCTCTTGGCACCTCCCAGCAAGGTGCTAGTTATAAACTTAGAGAGTAGTCTCAAATGCAACATAAAAAGGGCCTTCTGCCCTCTGGTTCAGCTTTCATTTCTTTCCTGCTCTCCTACAGAGCTCTAACTCATAAGGCTTTTTCCATCAGGGGGTGTCTCCCTTCTCCCAGGAGCCAGCATTTCTCCTCCAAGCTCTCTACCTGAGAGTTATCCTTCTCTAGGGCCTATCTTTCCCACCAGTAGTCTTGCAGCCCTTTGTAGAAATCCCGTGATCCAAATCCAGCTGGGCCTAATAATTAAACAAGACCATCTGGTCCCCTTCACATCAGGATCAACTAGGGAGGAGATTTGGGAGGGGGAAGGTGATCCATCACAGGTGAGTCTGAACCTGACTTGCCTTAAAGGGCCAGCCAGCCTTTGACACCCTTTCTGTAAGACTTCTGCTGGATTCACATCCATGTCAGTATTTTCTACAAAATCATTCTCTTCATCTTCAGAGCTCTTAGAGCCATGCTCTTAGCTAACTTGTTTCCCACTTATACCATACTTTTCTATCTTCCTCCATTTTCTGGTCTCCTCCCAGTCCAACACTCCCTCTTTTTCTTAGTTGGAAGCTGATCCCTTGTGCTGCTGCCCGAGAGAGATGGTCTGCCTCTCTACCATCTCTGATTTTCCCCATCCATTTTAGAAACATCAAAAGCCCAACTTTTCTATGCTGCCTACAACCATCAAGGTTTTGTAGTCTTCCTCCCAGTAGCTCTTACTAATTCTAGCCCTTCATACCCTCCTTACCTCTATTTGATTTTCCTCCACACTTCTAGCTTCTTATTGTAATGGCTGTGAAATGTGAGATACTTGTGTATAATACATTATATTTTAAGTTAACATAAGAATGGCCATACTGGGTCAGACCAAAGGTCCATCCAGCCCAGTATCCTGTCTACCAACAGTGGCCAATGCCAGGTGCCCCAGAGGGAGTGAACCTAACAGGTAATGATCTAGTGATCTCTCTCCTGCCATCCATCTCCACCCTCTGACAAACAGAGGCTAGGGATAGCATTCCTTACCCACCCTGGCTAATAGCCATTAATGGACTTAACCTCCATGAATTTATCCAGTTCTCTTTTAAACCCTGTTATAGTCCTAGCCTTCACAACCTCCTCAGGCAAGGAGTTCCACAGGTTGACTGTGCGCTGAGTGAAGAAGAACTTCCTTTTATTTGTTTTTAACCTGCTACCCATTCATTTCATTTGGTGGCCCCTAGTTCTTATATTATGGGAACAAGTAAATAACTTTTCCTTATTCACTTTCTCCATACCACTCATGATTTTATATACCTCTATCATATCCCCCCTTAGTCTTCTCTTTTCCAAGCTGAAAAGTCCTAGCCTCTTTCATCTCTCCTTACATGGGACCGGTTCCAAACCCCTAATCATTTTAGTTGTCCTTTTCTGAACCTTTTCTAATGCCAGTACATCTTTTTTGAGATGAGAGGACCACATCTGTATGCAGTATTCAAGATGTGGGCGTACCATGCATTTATATAAGGGCAATAAGATATTCTCCATCTTTTATAATTAAATCATTAAAAAAAGGATAGAGAATAAGTTATTTCATTTTTAGCTACATTATGAATTTCTTGTCACTGTGCTTTTGCCTCTTAACTAATTTTTACCTCCTCCTCTCTGTTGATTCCTTTGGGTATAGCTCCCATAGTAACACTATATAGCTGTTGTGATTCTGTTGCACTGAATCCAGGTGCAGTTTTGCAAATGTTCATTATCTCCCATATTTATTAAGTACATTTCACCCTGAGGAATAATTATCTGTGACACAAACAATTGGCCTGCTTTCATATGAAAACAATGGACACTGTGATATGAAAGTAGCCACAGTATAAATATAGATCTTAAAATATATATGGGACACCATCAAGACAATGAGTTGCTTAAAATAATAGATTTTTGCCTAAATTACTAGTAACACCTTGAAACAACTAAAGTTGACAACATTTTAAAAAACAAACTTAGTGTTTACCTATTATGCTGGTTATGTTTTTCATGTTCTCAGATTGGACAACAACATTAGATCAGTAAATATCTCTTTCTGGTTCTCATTCCTTGGAAACTGTAGTAGTGTTTGGTAAACAGGATAATGTTTATTTTTATATTTAAAACTACAGCAGTTTTTGGTGATACTTTTAATACTTCGTTTAGGCCAAAATATACAAAACATCAGTGTTGCTACTTGTATGGAAAATCATGCAAACTTTCGTAGGTTACTTAGGGTTGCCAAGTTCCTAATCGTACAAAGCCGAACACCCCTTCACCGCCCCTTCTCCAAGGCCCCATCCCTGCTCGCTCCATCCCCCCGCCATCACTTACTTTTCGCCACCCCCACTCAATTTCACCGGGCTGGGGTTGGGGTGCAGGAGGGGGGTGAGGGCTCCGTCTGGGGGTGCAGGCTCTGGGGTGGGGCCGTGGATGAGGGGTTAGGGGTGCGGGAGAGGGCTCCAGACTGGGGCAGGGTGTTGGTGTGTGGGGGAGGTATGGGCTCTGGGCTGGGAGTGTGGGCTCCAGGAGGGGCCAGAAATGAGGGGTTCAGGGTGTGGGAGATGGCTCCAGGCTGAGGCGGAGGGTGGGAGGGGGTGGGCTCTGGCTGGGGGTGTGGGCTTCGGGGTGGGGCTGAGGAGTTTGGGGTGCAGGAGGGGGTTCTGGGCTGGGGCAGGGGGTTGGGATGTGGGGGCGGGTGAGGGTTTCGACTAGGGGTGTGGGCTCGGTTTGGGCTGGGGATGAGGGGTTTGGAGTACAAGAGGGGACTCAGAGCTGGGGTTGGGGTGTTGGGGGGTGTGGGCTCCAGCAGGGAGTTTGGGTGCAGGACGAGACTCTGGGCTGGGGCAGGGGGTGGGGGTGCAGGGTCCCAGCAGCACTTATCGTGGCTCCCAGAAGCGGCCACCAGGTCCTTGCGGCTCCTAGGTACATGGGCAGCCAGGGAGGTGCCGCCTGCTGCCCTCACGCCTGCAGGTGCTGCCCCCACAGCTCCCATTGGTTGCAGTTCGTGGCCAATGGGAGCTGCGGAGCCGGCACTCAGGCAGGGGCAGCACGCGGAGCCTCCCTGGCCGCCTATGCACCTAGAGGCTGCAAGGACCTGGCTGCCACTTCTAGGAGCCACATGGAACCAGGGAAGGCAGGGAGGCTGCCTTATCCCCGGGCCTCTGTTGCGCTGCTGACTAGACTTTTAACAGTTTGGTCGGCGGTGGCAACTGGAGGCACCAGGGTCCCTTTTCGATTGGGCGTTCTGGTAAAAAATCGGACACCTGGCAACCCTAAAGTCACTTTGGGGGAAACAATTTTTTTTCGTACGTGCTATGGCCTTATTTCCATTTAAAGTGTATTTTATTTGTCTTGGTTGTTTTGTCTTTTTTGTGGGAGCAGTTAACTATAGACAAGACAGTGTCTATATACAAAAGCCATACTTATTTAACTGTCAGTTTTAAACTGATTTAAAAGTTAAAATCAGTGTCTAGATTGCCACATGAGGAAATTGTACAGATTTAATGGAACGAGTTTCTAAACCAGTTTAGTTAAAATCCATTTCTAAACTGATTTTAGTTAAATTGGTACAGTGTGTAGATAAAGCCTTAGTCACTAAGCTCTTGATCCTGCTGTGTGCTTAATGTTCTTCATTTCCACAGAAGTAACAGGGAGTTGAGAGTATGCACAATGTACCAAGATTGCACCTTAAACCTGTATCTTTTTTGTGGGAATGCAAGTATGCAAAATACCCCTCCCTGCCCTTTAAAGGAAGAGCCACAGAAGGGAATGATGGTTGCAAATGTGTGGTGTAGTATGATGTAACCAACATTTTGTAGTTGGTGATATAGTATTGTATGGTAAACAAAAAAATAAGTTTGAATCTCAGTGAGACAAAATAATGGAGATCTGCTGGACATCTTTTTAAATGGTAGGGTTTATGTCTTTGCAGTGTCCTAACATTTAATCAAATCAGTAACAATGAAGATTGATATAATCAGGGAAGCAATGATAGTTAAAATATACTTCTGTTTTGCAGCCTACACTGTATCCAGAGTGAGATGAGGCTACTGCAAAATAGTAGTCAGTCAGAGCTGGATGTTACTGAAGATCTGAGAAGGAAACTTCATCAAGCCAAAAAAGAAAAACTGGACATAACCACTAAACATAACCAAGATGTAAGTTTTTAATACTAGAAAAAAATCAATATTTAAAATACTCTAAGCACTACAGCCTGTACTTTAGAGACTTCATGGACTTGTCCCTTGGCTTTTTTTTTTTTTTTTTTTTTAAAAACATTACATAGCAGAGCCCACTTCCTGCCTCTTGAACATTTGATCCTGATTCTGCATGTGCTGACATGGAGCCTCACCGATTTCAGAGGGTGTGTGTGTGTGTGTGTGTGTGTGTGTGTGTGTTCAGGGGCTTACACACATAGAGTTTATTGCAGTACTGACATGTAAGTGAGGAAATCTTATTTCACTAGTAAGGGATCACTCCTTTCTCCTCCTCAGTCTCCCTTGCTGTGTGGTATTGTGATCTTTTTGTGCTTTGCTGGTAGTGCAAGCAAAGTGAATTGTGGAGACCTGATGGAGCGTGATGCTGAAACATATGAGGTTTGAGCCATGCACCCAGAAAACATGTACACCTAAAGCAGGGTGATGCTGATTGGTGTGGAAAGCCTGAAACCTATCAGCTTGCTCCCAGTGCCAGCCCTCTGTTTCAAGTTTAAATGGTCCGATTATCTACTGTAGATGAGGCTTTGGCCAGATCAGTGCAACCTGGTGAAATTAGAAGCACCTGGGCAACAAAATATTCACAATGGAATGAAATGCTGACTACCTGAATTGTTGTTTTGTATGAAAATGCATCCTGAAGAAAACCCTTACTGGAATCAGAGGAAATTGTTATTTACCTATATCCACCAACCCTGTATGGAATGTCTCACTTTATTTAATAACAGCTCTGACAACAGCTGTTATGGTTAGTAATAAGTGGCATCAAATGAAGTGTCACTTTCCCGGTAGAGGATTGCTGCCTCCATTAATAATTCAATGACTGGGATTGCCTAATAGTGTACATGATTACAAGATACAACTCAGGTCAGTCATCTTAATGAGCTATTTTTTATTTTACAGGCCATTAGGATTTGAATGCAGGTTATGTTTTTAATCCATCTGGAAGTCAATTGTAACTTGTAAATTAAGTTGGTGCAAAAACCAAAACCTCCAAATTGGGCACACCTTAAAATGCTTGCAACTGCTCAGCTTGTGTAATTTTGAAATTCCACATAACTAATATTTTAATAATAAAATGTATAGAAGAATATTATGTTTGTCAACTCACTTGCATGTGTTGTTTAATGAATATTTCTTTTTAGACTGATTTCACTTTTATCGTATCTTAAAGTCTTATGCTTGAAAAATGTTTTACAATCTAAGTATTGAAATAAAGGAACAGAGAAATCAAGAGAAGATTTAAAAAAAATCTATTAAAGTGAACTTGAACATCAAGCTTAGCACTATAAAGCATGTATATTAAAATAAGCTTGACAGTGAGTATAGAAGCAGTGGTAATCAACTTTGGACCCGTCTACACTAAAAGCATTTTCTAAGTGTCCCACTATTGCTGTCACTTAGTTCAGCCCCCAAAATGGTTGGAATGTAGGGAATCCCAGTAAACCTGTTAGCAGCTGCCAGTGGTCTGTCGGTTGACTAGCCTTGCTCAGAAGTTTGTGGTACTTTTTTGAAAACCTTGGTGATGGCTAGCAACCCATCTATTTTGGGACTTCCAATGTTGCTAATGCTAGTATAGGTGAAGTGGTGTTAGGAATGGTGGGAAATATTTGCGAAATTTCTCCAGTGTTCACAAGTATATCCCCTGCCTCCCAAACTTTTTTTTTTTTTTTTTACAAAATATCTCAGTATGAAAGGAATTCCAAGGAAGTTGTATGGGCAGTTACAGTGATGAACTGTTTAAGGTGTAGGTCACAATGACTAGGAAGCTCCCAAAGGCCTAAGACCTTCTTACCTCAGAGACTGCTCCTTTCCGTGTGATGTACTGCAATAGTTGTAGGATTGCCAAGTGTCCGGTTTTCGACTGAAACGCCTGGGGCCGGGTCGATAGCACAGCCTGCTATGACTCTGTGCGGCTCATGGAAGCAACGGCATGTCCCCCCTCCAACTCCTATGTGCAGGGGCAGCCAGGGGGCTCTGGACGCTGCCCCCACCCCAAGCGCCAGCTCTGCAGCTCTGAGAACCGTGGTCAATGGGAGCTGCAGGGGCAGCGCCTGTGGACGGGGTAGCGCACAGAGCTGCCTGGCCACGCCTCCACATAGGAGGCGGAGGGGGGACATGCCACTGCTTCCAGGAGTTGCTTGAGGTAAGCGCTGCCTGGAGCCTGCACCCCTGACCCCCTCCCACGCCCCTGCCCCAGACCTGATTCCCCTCCTATCCTCCAAACACCTCAGTCCCAGCACGGAGCACCCTCCTGCACCCCAAACCCCTCATCCCCTGCCCCACCCCAGAGCCCTCACTCACGCCTCCCTCCCGTGCCCCAACCTCCTGCCCCAGCCCAGAGCCGCCTCTGCATGCTGAATACCTCAGCCCCAGCCTGGAGCCCTCTCCTACAACCCAAATCCCTCATCCCTGGCCATGCCCCTGCCCCAGAGCCCTCACCCCCTCCCGCATCCCAACCCCCTGACCCAGCCTGGTAAAAATGAGCAAGTGCATGAGGGTGGGGAGAGCAAGTGACAGAGGAAGGGGGGATGGAGTGAGTGAGGGGTGGGGCCTCAGAAAGGGCAAGGCAAGCGTATTCGATTCTGTGTGAGTAGAAAGTTGGCAACCCTACATAGTTGCTGGAACCTTTTTGTTGTAAAAGAGAGGGAGCTGCTGATGGCATTTTCCAGGAGGGCCCTTGGACTCCAGAATTTGCCCCTGCCCTCCCCCAGTCTGAAATTGATTACTTTCTTGGCACCCCGCAAAACGATTAGTTTGATAGGATTTGGTGGGTGGCACGGGGGAAGGGAAGGGTTAATGTACATTCCTATGTGAGTTGGAGGCCAAAGGATTTTCTGAAGTGTTTCCCTGTGGCCCCCCCCTTTTTTTCCATTTGTCATCTGACTGAGTTAAATTGTTTCCATTTGATTATTTAATGTTGTTGATCAAGTTAATTATATATTAGTATTTATGCTGCTGGGTGGTTATTATTAGTCTGATTATTGTCCGCATACTCATTTAACAAACTGAAAAAAATGCTGATGCAAAAGCTCTAGTAAATACACCTACAAACTGCCACTTGGATGCAATGTCTACCTCATTTGCAGCCATTTATTTAAAGGGAGGAGAGAACAATATTATAAAATTACAGATTTTCAGATACTCTGCATGATTTTTAGAAAATGAACAAAGGAATGTTAGTATTTATATTTGCTTTACAAAAAGTTATTGGATGAGTTCATTTTTAAAACAAATAAATAAAACCCCTTGATTGTGATGTCCGGACTAGTATCCATTGACGTTCATTGCCATATCTTAGGGTATGTTTACACAGTAATTGAAGGTGTGATGGCATACCCGCACGAGCATTAATCTAGTACAGCTAAAACTAGCTGTGAAGACATTACATCACATGTTTCAGTATGGCCTAGCAACACAGGTTTGTATCCAGGACCCTTGGGGAGCTTATACAGCCCGTTCTGTCAGATCGTCATTGACATATTTAGCTGTACTAGATTGATTTCAGTATTGGTTTACTCTTTAATCTCACCTCCAACCTCAGTGTTTACAATACCCTTGGGGCCCAGCCCTGCACCAGTGAAGCCAAGGAGTGTTTTTGTCTTTGACTTAAATGGAAATAAAATCTAGAAACTTAAAATCTTCTGGCCATAAACTCTGATTCTAGAAGGGACCAGCAGATCATCTAGTGTGACCTGTAGATCACAGGCCACCAACACCATCCACACAATAAACCCAACAATGGAAATTAGCCCAAAATACTACAGCCCACAGGAGACTAGACTGTTATTTGCTACAGGGAGCGAATAGGAGGGAGAAAGGTGTACCAATGCCTGAGGATCCAGCAATGGCAGGGAATTGATTAAGTGAGAGATTCCCAGATAGTTCTGGCAAGTGACCTGCACCCACATGCTGCAAAGAAAGACGAGCCCTCCTTTTACCCCTCCTCCCCATGGTCACTACCAATCTGATCTGGGGGGAAAAAAATCCCTCTCTTTATTAGTGTTTCTTTGAAAAGTTAATACATAATTATAGTTAATGATAGATACATTAATAGTTTCTTAAACTAATTCCTCTTCTAGCTGTCCAACTATGAAAGCCAGATTGCCAGGTTGCGATCTGAAGTTGAGAAAGGAGAGGCCATTCGACAAAGTCTGGAATATGAACTTGTCATTGCCAGAAAAGATGCTGGTCTTGAAAGATACTCTGCAGAGGAAAAGCTATGTGAAGCTAGCACTCGATTTCAGCAGCTGCAAGGTATGTTTCAAAAACATCAAACACCCAACAGCAACTAAGTTTTAGTCCAGAGCCTCTGTATTATGAATCAAGTAGACAAAGGATGTAGTGACTTAATTTGGTTTTCTAGTCATCCCTAGGTTGGGTTGGTTTTAGCTCTACCTCATATTTCCAGCCTCCTCTCCAACTCCCTTTGTGAAACTATCCTGGATAGCCCATTGCCAAATTAAAACAAAAATACTACACCTCCCATCTCCTCTCCTTCAGCTCTCCATTCCCCACTCACGAACAACTCTTCTCTTGGTCTATCCTTTATATCAGAGTCAAATTCCAAATATCGTCCTTGTTGTTCAGGTACATATCCTTGGTGGTATTTGACTCCTTTGTTCTTTTCTCCCCACATCTATGTTGTTACTATATCTTGTATATTTTATATAACTTGTAGTTCTTCCTTTTTTCTCCATTTCTATTGTAGAAACCTTTGCCTATGCCTGGTCACTTCTCATCTGGTCATTTCTCTGGTCTACTTTCATAGAAGAGTTAGAAATGAGATATAACTGCTTCTCTTTCTTCCCTGCAACTCTAATAATGTGTTACAGTTCTGGTAAAGTTCCTCCAGGTAAACAACTTGAAGAGTGTTTAAGTCCCACCATGTTAAGCCTGTGTGTTGTAAGCTTCCTGAGCCTGAATAGGCTCCAGACTGGTTTCAGAGTGGCCTATAGCATACTTCCTGAGCACAGATTGTCACCCCTTCACGGAAGTGGGACCTTACAGTGCACCTGCCCTAATCTCTCAGGACTAGTGCTGACTCCTCCATGGGCCACCCAGTGCCTTAAGCACTCCCAGAGCTCCAATTTTGTGGGCACCATAGGTTACAGTTTACTTCTCCAATGACACCTAATAATAGTTGAAGCGCACAACAGAGACATCGTAAGAGATTCCAGAACTAATCATTCTTTACTTTAGATAGCACGGAATATATACATATCTACACAAAACAATAAAATGCCTTTTTGTATTTCCCTGCCTCAGTTTCCTCACCACTTTTGAGATGTTGTTTGGGATTAGGTCAGTCTTTTAAGGAGTCTAGGATCCTCTCTCTCCCTTTCCCACCTGCACATAGCTTCTCTTCTGGAATACGGAGTCTAGACTAGCCGTCGTCAGCATCATTATCTCCTTCTTCCCCCACTTTGAAACGGCTGATAGGAGATTTTTTTATTACCTCCTGTCCCCTTTGTCAGGTGACCCATTGATCAGCTTCATCAGATGACCATAGTCTCCCAGCAAGTGATCCATTCCTTAGTTACCAGCCCACCTGGAGTTCAGACTTGAAAAAATGGTTTGCTCTGGGCAATAACCATTTTAACGGGGTGCATTCACCACTCTAGCACCTCCTGCTGGCTGTCTTGGGAATTAACTCTGCGTGTTAGCACACCCTCTTCAGGTAGTGCCTCACCACCCTCACTCCTGTTCTAGGACCCACATCTCTCCAAGGATCGCGGCATCCTCTTCAGCAACACAATCCTCCGGCTGTGCCACACGCTGTGCTTCCCCCCCGATTTCGGGGGACCTGCAGTCCGCTGTTCAGCCACTTTCCTTAGTGGCTACTGCATCAAATTGTCTGGCCACCTCCTTGTGGCCCCAGCATCCTCTTTGCCCTTACCTCAGGGTCTCCACTTGCAAACCCCAGCAACTAGCTAGGAGCTGTCTCTTGCTTCCCCAGTCCCTGCTCTGTCCAGGGGGCTGGCAGTTCTCTCAGCCCTCCAGAGACACAGTCCTTCCTCCTTGGGCTTCCAGCAGAGAACTGCCTTTCTCTGTCCTGCAGCTCCCTTTTTATATGGGCCTGCTTGGCCCTGATTGGGCGCTCCCTTCAGCCCTTCTCTGATTGGCTGCCTCCTGCGCAGCCTCCCTAGGGCTCTGTTAACCCCTTAGAGCCCAGTGTGGGGCAGATGCCCCATCACAGCCATCTTTTTGCCTAAGAGTGCTCTATTTCGGGGGTTCTCAACCTTTCTCTGTCTTAGGCCCCTGCAACATGCTTTAAAAACTCCATGGCCCACCTGTGCCACAACAACTGCTTTTCTGCATATAAAAGCCAGGGGCAACGTTAGAGGGTAGCAAATAGGGCAGTTGCTCAGGGCCCCACGTCACAGGGGGCCCCCCCAAGGCTACATTGTTCAGGCTTCAGCTTCAACCCCGAGTGATGGGGTTCAGGGCCCTGGGCTTCAGACCCATGCAGTGGGGCTTCAGCTTTCCACCCTGAGCCCCAGTGAGTCTAATGCTGGCCCTGCTTGGCAGACCCCCTGAAGCCCGCTCACGGCCCTCCAGGGGGCTCAGACCCCTGGCCGAGAACCACTGCTCTATTTGAATGGATCATCATCAAGACTTAGCTCCATTTTTAGCCTGGTGTAACCAACCCTTGGAATTTCATCCAAAGATGGAGGTAAAAAACAGCAGAGAAAGCACAGACTAGCCGTACCATCAATATGGAGTTTGTAATTTGATATAGATATACACAGAGTTCATAATATCAAACATCCTCTGTATATAGATTTCCCAAAGCATCACATAAGACTGCCCTCTTTGGATCTTTCTTCTGACTTCTGCAAGAAGTTTAAGCTGCTTTTGCTCAACTGTCTGCCTCTCAGCCATCATGTTCAACTTCTTTTTCTCCCATTCTTTATTCTCCTTCCATGCAACATTCCTTACATTACAGTCACATGCAAAATTTAAAAAAAACCTGGGGTTTGTGCTCTTTTTCTTTACTTGTCATGTGTGAAAGAGGACTTGAGAATGGTGTGTGGGTGTTGTTTTTAATGAAGCTTTTTTTCTACTTGTCTTTTATATGGCCTAATATACTCTGAAAGACTGAGTGGATAATTGGTAGGTTTGTGATTGAAAAGGGAAGTGATTTGTTATTGTTAAAATACACCACCTTTTTAGCTTAAATAGTTAGGATAAAATATATCTGTGTTAAGGATTCAGCAACCCCACTCATTCAATTAAGGGGCTAGAATGCTCTTAATTCATATTTTTGAGCTTTCCAAGAAAGAACACTAGATTTGACATGGCAATAACCTTAGAAATACCAGCCAAGTTGTTTTTTTTCTACTTCCTTGAAATTAAAAATCCTTTGGCTTTCAGGGGTGCCGTATACATTGCAAGGTGAAGTGGGGGGAAAAGGCACAAATTCAATGTGGTTTCTTTTGCAAGCCATCATTAAACACTGCAGGCTAAAGACTTAGTTGTTAGTTTCCTATTTATAGAAAAGTTCTCTATGTTCCTTCCTATACCTGCTAATCATAGCATTCTTTTAGATACCAGCTTTTCAGCATCTCCAATTTAGTCATTGAGCATTGTAAGACACAATCTACCTAAAGTGCCAGCTGTCAAAATCTTGTTTTGTGACTTATTTCTAGGTTTAATGAACTAATTAGCCGATGAAAAGAGTCAAATCAGGATTATGTTGCTTCTCTGTTCTCTATCAGTTTATGGCTTAACATTCATTCTCCCCAGTGGATTGGAGCCTTCTCCAGTCTTTTCTTGATTGCTTGCTGCTTAATGGCCCTCGTCTCAATGGTTTAATGCTTAATTAGATGGGCCCCTCTGTGAGCTTGCAGTCTTCTTAGGGTTGCCAGGTGTCTGGTTTTTGACTGGAACACCCTGTCGAAAATGGACCTTGGCAGCTCCGGCCAGCACTGCTGACCGGGCTGTTAAATCTGGTTGGCACAAGGCTGGCAGGCTCTATACCTGGCTCATCAAGGCTCCCCAGAAATGGTGACATGTGCCTTGGCTCCTAGGCAGAGGTTCAGCCAGGGCGGCTCCGCACCTTGCCCCGAGTGCCAGCTCTGCAGCTGTGGGTGGAGGCAGTGCGTAGAGCCACCTGGCCACACCTCCACCTAGGAGCTGAGGGACATGTTGACGCTTCCAGGAGCTGCCTGAAGTAAGCGCTGCCCGCGCCCTACACCCCTTTCCATACCCCAATCCTTTGACCCAGCCCTGAACCCTGTCCCACACCTAAACTCCCTCCCATACCCCGAATCCCCTCCTGTGCTCCAACACATTACTCCAGTTCTGAACCCCCTCCTGCACACCAAAACCCTTGGCCCCAGCCCGGAGCCCCCCTCATGTACTCCAAACTCCTCATCCCCGGTCCTACCCCAGAGCCCACACCCTCTCCCACACTCCAACCCCCTGCCTCAGCGTGGAGCCCCCTCCCACACTCTGAACTTCTTGGCCCCAGCCTGGAGCCTCATCCTGCACCCCAAACCCCTCATCCCTGGTCCCACCCAGAGCCCTCACCCCCTCCCGTGCCCCAACCCCTTGCCCTAGCCTGAGCCCCCTCCTGCACCCTGAACCCCTCATTTCTGGCCCCACCCCGAAGCCTGCATCCTCAGCTGGAGCCCTCACAGCCCCCCCGCCACCAACCTCAACCTCCTGCCCCAACCCGGTGAAAGTGAGCGAGGGTAGTGGGGAGTGAGCGATAGAATGGGGGGATGGAGTGAGCGGGGGGAGGGGAAGAGAAGGGAAGAGGCCTCAGGGAAGTGGGTGGGGCAAGGGTGTTTGGTTTTGTGCGATTAGAAAGTTGGCAACCCTAAGTCTTCCAGTCTTTCCTGTGGATTCTTCTTTCTCCTCTGGCAACCTTTGGTTTGTGCCATTAATTATCTTTTTCCCCTTAGTTTATCCTGTCTGTAACCTTTTTTAGAAAATCTTTTTTCTTTTTTGCACTTTTAAAATTTAGAAGAAAGGAGAAAATGATCGTGGAAGGAGGAACCTGTGAAGATCTCTGCATTTGAAAGTTGTGCTCAGTTATCTCTCAGTACAACACTGTGTATTAAGTAAAATGAGAAATTGAAATAATGTAAAGTTAGCTCAATATGAAATCCACATCTGAAAAATGAACCACTACTTCGTAGCTGATCAACCATATACATAAAATAGTAATAGTAACACGGGTTTCAACAGACCATACTGGCAGCATCTTCAGTTTAGTTTAGGGCAGGAGTACAAACACAAATACATACAATCTTGACTCTATAATATACCATCCTATCCTGAATGGGATTTCCTGTCATGGAGGTTGAGCTTCCTTTAACAACAGAGAGTTTCTTTGGAAAATTTATTCCTTTTCTGTCCATTCTAACTTATATTTCAGGATCTTCTATAGCTCCTGCACATGTATACCGCAGTGCGAATCTTCACTGAAGTCAGTGAGGCTCTGGGTCAGTGTAAAGGGGCCCAATCACTTGCATGCAGTGTTAGAGTTGGAGTCTAAATGTTTCCTGCAGAATAAGAGGATTTTTAAAGAGGCTAAGTTAGGTCAGGGAAGACTGCATATGGGGCTACAAGGAAGCCCATAATAATTTAGGATTGGTTGTTTGTTTTTTTTTTAAAAGGATTAAGAGTTAGTCGGGTAGAAGAGTTGGGTCCTGTAATGGGATTTGAAGAAAATCAAGTGAAATATAGAGAGGCTGTTCACAATTATGGGAAGGCAGTGAGGGAGAGAGATCCCCCAATTTGGAGGGGGTAGGGAAAGAGACAGAAGGAAGTCTGGTATTCAGAGAGTATATAGAATTGTTAGAAAAGGGAGTTGAGATTAGGTAAGGGAATTGATCCTTCAATTAATTGTATAGTGGATTTTGAACTAAATGAGAAACTAATTAAGATTTGAGGATACAGAGACTGTGTTCCCCCTATTGGACATAGTGATCTTTAGAGAGCTGGGAATTACAGTAGCTGGAGACAGGAGAAGGCAGTATGAATCATGGTTGAAAGGAAGAGTACTAGAGTATTGGGCGGGGCAGTGTTACAGTTATACATGTGACAGAAGGCAGATGTGGTGAGTTCCTAGCTTCTAGATGGTATGTAATGGATACCAGGGTAACCGATACAGAAGGGAGATGTAGTTGGTAGAGCTTTTGTCGAAGGATGCTCTTATCTGTTAGCAGACTATCAATATTGAATTGGGCTGAAGGAAGTTAAGGTGAAGACAGGAGTTGAAGCTGAAGAAAGAAAGCCAAGTAAAAAGACACCTAGTGAAGGAGATACAGAAAGTGATATCTGTGTACAAGTGATACCCAAAACAAAACATGGAAATCAGTTGGGCAAGGCGAACGAACTATATGGAAATATGAAGTTAACCACTCCAAGTTTCAGTCTCTCCGTTTGTAAAATGGAGGTAATTCTTAACTATTCATAGGGGTGTTGTGAGGTTCAATTTATTAAAGTCTGTAAAGCATTTTGAGATCTCTTATGAAAGATGCTACAGAAATGCAAACTATTGATATTATTGCTGCAGTATAATATCAAAAGTAATCTACAGCTCCAGAATCATTACTATTCTAACCTTTTTTCTGTTACATGCTTAAAGGATCTGAATATATAGTAGACCTAACACTACTTTTACCTTCTTTAAAAAAAAATTAACTTAGCAGATGATGTTTCTCTTTTAAATAATAGCCATGAATGCAGAGCTTCAACAGAAATTGGCTGAGACCGAGAAAGTGTTTCATATTTCTCAGCAGAATTGGAAGGAACAGCAGCAAAGACTTACAAGTGACTTAGAAGAGAAAGATAATATCCTCAAGACCTGTAATAGTGAATATGAGTTACTTCTGAAGGAGAGGACTAAACTGGAAAATGTTATACAGGTATAATGTTTAAATACAAGTAATGAATGGAGTGACATAATAAGGTCTGGACTTTTTATTTGTGCATGAATAATTTTTTTCTGAACAAAAGAAAGAAGTCAGACAATGTTCCATAGAATGTGAAATACTTCAGCACAGGCTTACAAAAGTACACTCTTTCTTCCTTTTGAGGGTTATACTGTAGCAATATACAATTCCTGAGTCACTGATTCTTATATAAAAAAATCTCCAAACTTACTACTTTTAAAAAAACAAATTTTGTATATGGCCTGTGTGAAATGGAGAGAAGCTCCACTGATGGTTACAGTGGAAACATTAGTGTAGATAGGGCTGCAGTTAGTTGCTGGTGTTCTAAACACTCTGAGCAGGGTGACACAGTGATGACTTTCGGTGCCTGGTCTATGCTAGCATTTCTGCAGGTGGTGCTGAACTGTTGGTGCCAAAATTTTCTGCCATTTGGCAAAAATGCCTCGTACATCAAGACAGATTGTCAGGCTTCTTCTTATATTGCAGTTGCATGCTGCTCTTCAGATAAGTCTTTGTGTTAATTTGTATTCCAAAACAACAACAAAATTAAGGCACCCAAACAACTTTATTGTGCCCTGTGGTGACATCTTGCACTAACTGTCTACATTTGAACTGGAGCTGTAAGTCCCAGCTTGTGTAGCTATACCGGCACTAGGTCGTCTCAAGCTAGTGTGCTAAAAATAGCAGTGTAGCTGGGGTAACACAGGTGGCAGCTCAGCTAAATCATACCTCCCAGCTCAAATGTAGATATGCCTGATGAGAAGTGACTGTCCACAAACATGACAGAGAGAAAAAGAGCAGATCACTCCTTTAAAGCCCATCTTCATGTATTTAGACAAGGGGGGAAGATTCTTGGATATTCCCATTTTCCTCTTTTATTTCTCCTTTTAAGACTTCACATTGAGCTGAGAACAGTTGGACATGGTTTCTTCCAATCCAATCAACTCCATTCCTGTGCTAGCCGTAAGGAGTTCTGAGAAGTAACATGAAGCGTTCTAGGTCTTGGGTAGCCTAGAAGCTAAATCCCAATCCGTGCAAGCCTATTGGTAGGACACTAGTCATAGAAGTGATTTTTAAATACACTTTCAGCCCAGATCTACATGTCTGTAAGACTAGACAGCAAGGATTAAATGGTTCTTTGTGGCACTGTAGATTTGATATTATTATATGTAACACTTTTTTAAATAGGATTTTGTAACTTCTTATGAGTTTTAATAATAAAACAAGACTGTCTGCATCAAGGAAACTCTGGAGCATCACAAGGAGCAGAGGAATATGCTGGAATCGCAAATCAGAGAGACAGCATTAAAGGAGTTTAGGTTTCAGTTAGAGCAGTGTGAAGCAGAAAGAAGAGAGTTCCAGTTTATGTTGCAGGTATTTTATTTATAATAAAGCACTAACTAAAAAAAATGCCTATTATGTACATAGGATAAGCCAAGCATCATACCATCGCTTAATTCATTTTATTAATAGATCATTTAATAGCTGTCAAGGCTTTAATTAATTTTAAAAATCTTGTGAATATAGTAATTGTGAAAGGTGTTGACCTATTTGATCCCTGGAGATTGAACTCCACTATTTATCCACAGAGCAGGGAAGAATGGGCAGCAGTAGCTTTTTAAAAATCAATGTCTCTTTCTTCTGTGCAGGGGAAAGTCCACAGATCCAGTACCGTTGGTCTTCCCCTTTAAAGAGAAGGCAATTAATTTTTCATCTCCATTTGAACCCAGGCCATTCTTCTAACACTGTCAGCAAGCATGCCAGTTGTGTAATTGACTTTGAAGTGGACATTGTCTCTGACCACTAAAATTATTTTGCACAGGTCACTGAAGATAAATCTTGGTCACTACTGACCTGAGCTGAATATAAATCGGTTAAGCTAATGATGAAAAGTTCAGTCATGTCACTAAATCACTGGTCTCCCAAACATTCAGACCCCTATTTTTGAGGCTTTAGTTATGATAACAGATAGTTACACATTATATTATACATTTAACAAATGTCTGCAGTGTCCTGATGGAACAATTACTGTGTCTCTATTTGTATCAGAAGGCGTATTAAGAATTGTTCTGGTTCAGCAAGTAGGAGGACTACAAAAGCCAGTCTGAGTAGTTACATTAGACAAATGCTTGATGAAACACCCCATAATGAAACTTTATTTTCTCTCTCTCTACAGCATTATTAAAAATGCTGAATCTTCTCCTGTGTAACTTTAGAACATGGTTATTGACCCATACCGCTCTTTGTAAATAAGTCCACAAGTGTATGTCAGGTGATTTTTTTTGTTTTTTGTTTTTAATTTACCTCAAACCCCCCATACTCTTTTAACTAAATGGCTTAAATTTAGATCCTGGGTCAGATTTTTGCTGTGACTTTAGGAGCAATGTATAGGGGACGGAGCAGGGAGAATCACTCCCTGTATTTTGATTCCCAGAGCAATCTTTACGTTCTGTTTGAAGGTAGGACCTAGTAATGATGCTGTGCTGGTGAAATGATGAGCAGAAATCAAGCAGTAGGCTGGTGCTGTGTGCAGTGTATGTGTGTCTTTCCCTTTTTTCCTTTACCCTTTTTTTTTTTTTTTTAAACCGCTGAAGGTCCTGTATTATTAGAGGCTGTCCATAAGTTACATAACACATTTTTGTGGATTTTCTGTCCCTGGTAAAACTTTCTAATACTGAACAAACATACACAATTAAGGACCCACCTACCCCTTAATGTGTTATGTAATTTATGGATAGCCCCTTAGTAGTAGTAGTAGTAATAGCAGTAGGAGCGTGGACACTGGTGATGGACCAGGACCTGTGATGGGGTGTTCGTTTACCCCATACAAGAGTGGAAGGGGTTAATGGAGGCCTCTTGGGCCTTCCGCACTCTGTCCCATAAAAGCTGGATGAATGGACTATAAGGTGGATAGAAAGTTGGCTAGATTGTCGGGCTTAACGGGTAGTGATCAATGGCTCCATGTCTAGTTGGCAGCCGGTATCAAGTGGAGAGCCCCAAGGGTCGGTCCTCGGGCCGGTTTTGTTCAATATCTTCATAAATGATCTGGAGGATGGTGTGGATTGCACCTTCAGCAAGTTTGCAGATGACACTAAACTGGGAGGAGAGGTAGATATGCTGGAGGGTAGGGATAGGATACAGAGGGCCCTAGACAAATTGGAGAATTGGGCCAAAAGAAATCTGATGAGGTTCAACAAGGACAAATGCAGAGTCCTGCACTTAGGACAGAAGAATCCCATACACCGCTACAGACTAGGGACCGAATGGCTCGGCAGCAGTTCTGCAGAAAAGGACCTAGGGGTTACAGTGGACGAGAAGCTGGATATGAGTCAACAGCGTGCCCTTGTTGCCAAGAAGGCCAATGGCATTTTGGGATGTATATGTAGGGGCATTGCCAGCAGATCGAGGGACGTGATCGTTCCCCTCTATTCGACATTGGTGAGGCCTCATCTGGAGTACTGTGTCCAGTTTTGGGCCTCACACTACAAGAAGGATGTGGAAAAATTGGAGAGAGTCCAGCGGAGGGCAACAAAAATGATTAGGGGACTGGAACACATGACTTATGAGGAGAGGCTGAGGGAACTGGGATTGTTTAGTCTACAGAAGAGAAGAATGAGGGGGGATTTGATAGCTGCTTTCAACTACCTGAAAGTTGGTACCAAAGAGGATGGATTTAGACTGTTTTCAGTGGTAGCTGATGACAGAACAAGGAGTAATGGTCTCAAGTTGCAGTGGGGGAGGTTTAGGTTGGATATTAGGAAAAACATTTTCACTAGGAGGGTGGTGAAACACTGGAATGCGTTACCTAGGGAGGTGGTGGAATCTCCTTCCTTAGAAGTGTTTAAGGTCAGGCTTGACAAAGCCCTGGCTGGGATGCTTTAGTTGGGGATTGGTCCTGCTTTGAGCAGGGGGTTGGACTAGATGAGCTCCTGAGGTCCCTTCCAACCCTGATATTCTATGATTCTATGAAAGAGCAGTGGAAGTGAGTCCTCCAAGTAGCCTAGAGAGGCTGTGCTGGAAGCAGCTAATAGGAGAGAGGCTGTATGGAGCAGATAATCAGGGCCCAGCGGGCTAGTACAAAAGGAGCTACAGGGTGGAGCAAGGGTCAGTTGCAGCTGGGAGCCCAAGGAGTGAGGACTGTGTTCTTAGCAAGCTGCAGCAAGGATAGCACCTTGGACAGAGCAGTTGCTGGCAGGGACCCCGGGGACCTGACTGACTGCTGGGACTTGCTAGCTGAAAGCCCTGAGGAAAGGGTGAAGGAGGTGCTACTGCTATGGGAAAGTGGCCTAGGGAATTGAAGCAGCATTGAAGGAAGTTAAGGAGACTCAGCAGGAGGCTACTATCTACAGAGTCCCTGCTCTGGGTGGGCCTGGGTCTCCCATTAGCTATGGGGGAAGTGGCTGGAATAATTGACTGAACCCTGGAAGGGGAAAATACAGATGATGATGATTGGCCTGAGGGCTGAGTCATGAAGAGGATGCTGAAGTACTTGGATTGAGGCTGGTCTGCAGGTGTAGATGATGATGGGAGAGGCACTACCAGGAGGGGGCACACTGGCAGAGCTAATCCCTGTGACAGCCACCAGGAAGCGCCACCATGATGAGTGGACCCTGTGGTAGGACCTGGTTGGGCTAAGTGCTGTACGAACACAGAACAAAACGGTCCATACCCCAAAGAGCTTACAAGCTAAATATAAGGTAAGAGACAACATTTGAAGTCAGACAGATGGGTGAGTACAAGGAGACAATGAAATGATATTTGTCCGCGTAGAGGCAGTGGTATTGGTGCACCAGTGACCCAACTGTTATGTATTTTGTTTTGTTTTTTTTGTAGGCATCTTGGCAAAGGAGAGTTTTAAGGAGGAGTTTTAAAAAAGATGATGCCCGGGTTATGGCCTGAATGACTGGCAGGATTGTGGTGTTGTCCACAGTGATTGAGAAAGGAAGTAATAGGGAGGAAGGAGATTAGGAGCTTTGTTTTAGTGATATTGAGCTTGCGCTCATGGCTAGATATCCATGACTTGATGTCACAGAGAGAGAGAGACAGGTGGGGACAGAAAGAAACAGGTCTGGAGTAGAGAGGTAGATTTGTAAGTCATCAGCATGGAGATGGTGGTTGAATTTGTGATTGAGATTACCCTAAATTGCAGAGGGAGAAGATAAAGAGACCAAGGATAGAGCCCTGTGGACTCCCCTCCGCCTTCCACAGAAAGATTGAGGCAGATGAGGAGGAACCTCCACAGGATATGCAGAAGAAATAATTAGAGAGGTGAAAGAGAACCAGGACAGGTCAGAGTTATGGAAGTGAAGGCAGGATGAGATTTCAAGAGGAGCATGGTTGACTGTGCCAGAGGGGCTGACAGATCAAGAAGGATGAGGATGGAGTACTGGTTCTGAGCTTTGTATAGGAAAAGAGGTCATCAGAGACTATAGTAAGAGCAGTTAGTCAAGTGCAAGGGGTAGAAATCTGATTGGAGAAGGTCTAAGATGGAATTGGAGGAGAGGAACTCTGAACACGCCATCTATAATTGCTGTCCAATTAGTTTAAAGTTGAAAGGGATTTGGTGGAATAAAGATATGGGGTTGTTTGGGGGGGGTCCCCCATATTAAATTTACAGAGGTCAAGGAGGTAGGGTTGCTGATCAGCTGGTGTAAAGATGATAGCTCCTTATTCCTAGAATAGCCCTGAGATGGGGTCACTGCTCTAAGCTTCAGTGTCTTTACCCAGTAGCAGCAGTAGGCTCCTTTCCTCACAGGGTGGCTGCACTCTGCCCCTATTACTCCTCTGCTTTGATTTGAATCTGCATTTTCCCTCATGGGCTTTCTATTCTTCCTAAGATACCATGTAAATATGGATTGTATTAAATATATACTGACTGTCTCAATCACTAGTTGATAGTAATTATCTGTGGTTTAGTTTTAAATTCTGTTTTGTTTGATAGCCAGATCTGACGAGTGAGTAAAAAGTCAGCAAGCAGCCATAATCATGGAAGTTGACTGCAAAAGTGTGCCAGTCTCTCTGACATTGAGCACTTACAGCTACATTTAAAATACTGACCTCTAGTTGTGTACTCAGTTATATTTGGGTGTGAAAATTGAAGGACAAGTTGAGGTTTCTTTTAAAAATGTGGGCCTTAATCTGTATATTGAAAGCTAGAGGAACAGTGTAGTGAATAAACTCTTGAAGACAGGCTTGGAGTTAATGTCCATAACAGGATACAGAATTGAATCCAGCTTAAACTACTGAAGTGTGTCTTTAGGAGACAGAGGGAGAATAATCTGCTTTCTAACACACTGCAGTGTGGCTCTCCCTGGTGTGCTTGGAATGCCAGCTGGTTTACAACTAAGAGGCATAAATTCAGTAATAAGTGCAATAGCATCACCTTGTGGTTAACCTAGAAAATACTTTCCCGGTGAGTACTATGGGTTTTATTGTGTGTAAGCATGCCTGCACCTCTTACACAGTGAAAGGCAATTATCCTTGTACCTTTTGAGTATACATGATACCATTGCTCATTTAGGAGTTGATTCTGCAAGGTTTGGAGCCCTCCTGTGAGCTACTGAGAGCCCTGAACTCCCACTAACTTCAATGGGAACCGGCAGGAGAGCTCAGTACCCTTCAGGACCAAGTCCATAATGTGTGAATAAAAAAATCACTATACTTATGGCTCTTGCACTAGAATATTCTTAAAATAACATTGTAATTGAACTTTCCATCAAACGTCCCTCCTCCTTAGTGTTCTCTGTACTATATTGTGAATATAAGGGATGTTTGTTCAAAGGGAGCAATATCATATTATCTCCACTATGGGGAAAATATGATATCTATTAGTTTATGCACAGCTAATGTAGACCCAGCACAAGTTCAGATATCAGCTTTCCTCCATGTCTCATTATTATCACCTGCTCCAAAAAGCATCTGCCAACATACTGAGTAGAAAATAGGATTTTAGCTCAGACTTTCTCTGGTGTAGTGTTTGGATTATTTTTAGCAGTGCCATAATACCTTTTCCAATTGCCCATATTTTTTCACATACATTTTACACTAGTGGTCATCTTTCCAGGAGACACCAA
Source organism: Chelonia mydas (assembly GCF_015237465.2). Lineage (NCBI taxonomy): Eukaryota > Metazoa > Chordata > Testudines > Cheloniidae > Chelonia > Chelonia mydas. The sequence continues at coordinate 106,838,408 of NC_051245.2, forward strand.
TGAAACCATGGCATGCTGCCTATGAATAACCTAACTGAAAGAGACTCTAAACCTATTTTTGGTTGTTAGTAGCTCACTATATTTGGTGGGTCTCGATCTTTTGTATAGCATCTGATAGGTCATGATAAAATTATTGTATTTCTATTACGTTCTTATGGCTCAACTTTTTTACTTTTTTTACTGAGGTTTCTAAAACACTCAGTTGGAGCTGGTTTCAGGAAATCCATTTTAAGCTTTAGCAAAGGGCTTGTGTTTCCTCAACCGTTGCACATGGGTAAGGTCTTGTCAGACTTCACTTTCTGCTGAATGCTTGTGTGAATAGTTCTCTCTCTCTCTCTCCCCCCCCCCACTTTGGAGATGCCCAGTGATTAGTAATTTCTAGGAATAAGTGTACATGACATAGCAGTAGTAGCAAAATTTGAAGACCAAATGCATCTCTCTCTGGTAATACTTTTTTATTACCAGAAGGAGGGTTTATTGCAGTCATGCTATTTTCTGCACAGAAAACCATTTTGAAAAATTGTGTCTTTAAAGATCCTCTGTCTAAATCACTGGATTTATGTCTTGCTTCTGATACTAGTTATGGAAAAGCTTAGAGCTGTCCACCAAACCACAGCTATTCTTTCTGGAACATTTGGGAGCTCCTGCTTAACTATGTGCTCGGGATATTGGGGGCTCAATACTTGGATAGTCTTTTTTATCATCTGTGGTTTTTGTGGGTTCTATAGATGTAATTACACGGAACTGCTGGGTGTCTGCAGCTAGATTAATAATGATCCCAGTGGTGGTTTAGCTTGGTAGTGCATCCACCATACATGGACATTTACACAAGGACAGCTTATAGTACCATAAACAATGTATAGCACTATAAACTTTAATTATTTATAGTTCATCTAGACTGTTTTGTAAAATAGTTCAATCAGTTTCTAAACAGAAAACTATTCCTACTCAAAATCTCCAGAAACCTGAATTATTTACAGCCTGTGGAGACAATGTTTATAAAAACAGTTGAAGCAGTTTCGGGTAGAAATATTTTTTTCCTTTCCAGTCTCACCAGTTGGGATTTAGAGAAACACCACATGCTGTTCACATAGGAGATGATTTCAAATTTCAGATAAACTCTTATCTTATTCTTTATTAAATATATAAATGAATATCCCAGAGTAGACTGACCTTTTACAATTTTTCTAGCTGTACCCCAGCAGAATATTTGCTCAGTATGATCCACTTGTTGCTGCCTTAAAAGGCCTTTTAGGGAAAAAAAAAAAAAAGTCTGCCTCCAGACTATAGGTGAAATTCTGTCTCTTGCTCCAAGCTTATCTTGGCACAGGAGGAAAGGAAATGAAGAGGTACCATCAGGAAGCTGGTTATAGCTCCCTGAGTCTCAGGTTGCCCCAACTCAGATGTACAAAAGCATAGAACAGCTAGCTAGGGGCCCTAAAGGGGGAAGAATTCTCCACCTGTGTCATTACCCCCTTCTCACTTCCCCTAACAATACCTCCTTAAGCTGGTGGGGAGAGGAGGCTGGCTTAGGAGCAGCTCTGCAAGCTTTACACATTTTGAGAATTCCCCTCTAACTGGGAGATTGGATTTGTCTTGGAATGTGTGTAAAAGATTGTGTTTTGCATGATACTGTGTTAGAAATGTGTGTATGTCTTCATTTGATTTAAACTTACTTACTAATTTTACCTAGTTTTGTATAACGTTTGTTCAGTCTCTGTCTAGATAAAGTGGTTATCAGAACAACAAATATATAACAGATTTTGGGGACACGGAAACAATACTTAGGAAGAGTCATCTTGTTTCTTGACCAATTTGGAAACAGGTGGAAGTAAAGAAATTGAGCAGGAGAATAAATTCTGCAATTTAGACTCTTCTGTAAAAGCACAAACTGTTTAAACCTTGATGAAGTAAATTTGATTGCGCATTTACTTCTTGCAATACTTGAAGTCTGTTTTGAGGCAGAAGGATAGGTATAGAGAAAGAATATGGCAAATTGGGCAGCTATTTTAGCACAATTATTCTCACCATTTACTAGCTCATGACCCCATATCCCCAGTATCCATCTTAAATTTTGCTTGCGGAGGGGGGCAGGAGAGGGGAGTAGCAGAAAAGACAAATACTACTTCCCTACTCATATTGGTTTATCTTGGTTTTTGTGTTACAGTATCACAAGTATTCAACATAGTATTATTTTGTACATTTGTCTTGTGCTGTATTGTGATACATATATTGTGATTTTTTTTATTATTATTATTTTTTTCATAAAACATGCTCACTTCAACTTTTCTGGCTCCGTTTTCCCCCTCCTCCCACTTTACAGCATCTCTTTCCTTCCATCCAGCCAAGTTTCTCACACTCCTATCTAGGGAGCTACCTGAGCGTAAGGAAAAGGTGGCCTAAAAAGGAGCTACAACACTGGATACTAGGCAGGGGGAGGAGCCGAAAGGAGGTACCTCTCTAGGTGCTGAGTGAGCCCTGTTGGCTGAAGAGAAGTGGAGGTCAAATTCCCTGCATCAGTGGAGAAGCTGGTGGGAGAGTAAAGGCTTGGGGAGTTAGTGTAGCAGCTCAGCACTGACAGGAAGAGAGCCAATTTTATCTTCTTTTTAAAGATTCATTCTGATCATGTCCCCACAACAACCCCTTCTTGACCCATCTTGAGCTTATGACATATCCGTTGAGAAACAGGGATGTAGCGAAAATGACACCAATTAACAGATACTAAGCACAGTTTTAAATATCCTGAACTTGCAGCTGAGTGTTGTCAAGCAAACTAGCTAATCAGTCCTCTTCTCACAGAGGAGCTGTATGCGTTTGTTACAAAACACCTTTAGAAATGAATGAAGGAAAAAGCCTTATATAGGACAGTTGAATTACAGCAATAATCACACACAGAGGTCACGTTAGCTGAAATAACAAAGCAGCGTGCTGTGCACACTTTCAAATCTAATGTGCAATAATCAGTTTTCTAAATTGATTGTAATATGCAATAGTCATTTACCTTTATAATAACTTGCCGATCTGAAACTGTTCTCCAGAAAATCTAAAATCACACAAGGGTTTTAGGTTTCTTTTAGTACAAACTTGGGTCTCGAATTGCACTCTCCACCCACGTTGTGGGGCAGGAGAAAATGGTAGAAGGCAAAGTAATATTTACACTGCGCGCTCCCTGACAGAGGCGGGGTTTAAAGTGCGAGTCTACTTTGAAGAGTCACTTTGTAAAAAAGAGTACCTTGTTACCCCACACATTTGTATTGCTTGACTTTAGTGACAAAATAAACTTTTGCTGCTCTTCACTCTGTTAGCCCTACAGAGACAAGACAACTATAGGAGACTAAGGTGGAGTCTGTTCCTTTTTATTTATCATAAACCAAATTGTTTACTAGATTTCAATCAGGTCTACTTCCACCAACCAGTGAAGAGGTGCACAGGAATAAATGAGGAAATAATTTTGCCATCAGAACCTTTTGTGATTGGTGGTATGTGAAAAGTCCAGTCTGACTTTCAGATCTTAGAGTGAGTTTTCAGGGCTTGAAGTTAGAAAAAAATACCTTTTGTCACAGTTCAGGGCAACTGCATTTATATTCCCCCCTCTATGGTCCAGCAAGGGCACCCACACTAGGCTTCTGGGTCTCAAGAGACTTTGCCTAAGCAGGCCTGCTTCTTTTCTCTTCAGAGAACTAATAACTGAGTAAGGTACCCCACAGCACCTCCTGTGCAAGCCTATTTTATTCAGAAGGTAAGAAGCACTACAGAGAAAATATATTAAAAAACCGTAAGAGACTCTATATGCATGCTAATAAGCATACCAGAGATCATCCCAACCCTAACATGGGCTCTGGCAGGAGCAATCCTTCAGAATCCTTTTTTGTGGTTCTAAGTTCATCAGAGCTTTAGCTCAGAACAAGCACAAAGTTTAATCCATCCTATATACAGTCTAGGGGTCTTGGATCTAATTACCTACTACTAGAAAGTCCAGTAGGCAATGGGCCTCTCCCCAGGGTTTACCTTCTTCCGACTATCTCCTAGGAAACCCGTTTCACATATATTATGAAACAGTTATTTGAAATTCCTAGTCACATCCCTAGAAAAATTACAAACAATCTACAATAATACATTGCTTTTTTTTTTTTTAATACATTGCAAACCAAAGGTATTAAACTTGACTGAATTAGGCTGATGTTACTTCCGTAAGGTTTGTCCAGGATATTGTCAGTCCTGCCTTTTACTTGTAAACTGAGCAAATTTGAGCTTCTGCCAGTGAAAGACAAACCTGGAACCTTTTGCAGTAACTTTTCAGAATAGAACCACACTTTAACTTACAGCTGGAATTCTATAGGAGCTCCACCATTGGAATCTACCTTGGTGATGTGCTGAATTAGCCCATATTCCAGGTGCTCTGTCCATGACTTTCTCTAACTAGCACCACTTTTTGGACAGTGGTGACCATTTCCAGATCCTCAGGTTGATCAGGGTGTTGTGGCAGCTTGCATCACTGGTATCCTTCTCCTCTGCTTCAGGTGGACTTCTTGCCATTGGGGGCCTATACAGAGACTCCTGCTGGCAGAACCTGGAAGCAAATGTATCCATCAGTCTCTACCTCCTATGGTACTTCTCTTTGTTAACTATGCTTACTGAAATAAAGTATGGTAGTAAAATGCACATTGTTTTCAGGAGCGAAACAATGCACTGCAGAATATGCATAAGAAAATACAAGATCTGGAATTGGAACATAATAACTGCACTGACATTCTCCGGCGACAGGCCAGTGAACTTGAATACAGTACTGAACGAGAGGAGAGACTTAAAAAAGATCTTGAGGTAAGTACTTTTTATCTGTTCAGATTCAGTGGTGTTTTGTGTGTGTGTTCTCCATTTCATGAGATTACATTAATCCTGGAATTCTATACAGGGGCAATTTCTCGAGTTAATGTTATGTCATTTTGAATAACTTGTGAATTGTTCATGCTTGACTTTCATTTAAGATGGAACATGACCTACCTGTTTTGTAACTTACTGAAAAGCTGAGTAAACCAACGCAACTAACTTGTTGTGTAGTCAGAGTCTTGTCTGCTGTGGAGCTGGAACCGTGGATGGAAAAGGGCTCAAAGAGGTAGTGTAAGGAATGAGCTTGGTGCACCAAATAATATTTTTTGGTGGTATTTAGTTATTTTAAGAAAAGCGTGCAAATGTCGTTCACCCACTGATGGCTCTAACTCACACAATATCTTGCTGACCTGTATCGCCATTATAATTACAGAAATAGTGGGCTGATGAACTATTTCTATAACGTATTGAGGGAGGGGTGGTAAGAGTTTCCAGGGGCTGTGACAGACCACTGGTTAAGGAACTCAGTAAGGGGAAGCAAAGTGCCAACTGTGCCAGATGGCTCCATGGAGGTGAAGGCTTCAGGCTTGGAGCCTTTTGCTGGCTTGGATGGTAGAGGAGCAGCATCAGTGGTTCTGTAGGACTCTGACTTGGACAAAGGCAATGGTAACGAGGAGTACTTATGGCACTTTAGAGACTAACAAATTTATTTGAGCATAAGCTTTCATGGGCTAAAACCCACTTCATCGGATGCATGCAGTGGAAAATACAGTAGGAAGATATATATACACACAGAGAACATGAAAAAATGGGTGTTGCCATATACACTATAATGAGAGGCAATAGTGTTTTTCTTCCACTTCCTCTTTCCCCTTCAAGCTAGCAAGTGCCCCAATCCTGTATCTTCTTCTCCAAGCAATTACTAAAGGGTCTACAAGCCCATCCGCCTCTTCCTATGTACAAACTAATAAAAATAGCACCCCTCCTCCAGCCTTATCAGATATTAGTGTTCCAGCATCAGGCTAAAACTCTTGCTTTATTATGCCTGCCCAAATTCTTGCCCTCTTATATGGAGTGGAGTCGTCTTATCCACCATTAGCAAAAAGAAAGGGATCCTGCTTTGTAGCCAGAAGTGAAGTGGGGACCTGTGAAGAAAGAAATCAGAGGTAAATTTAGATTACAACTTAGAAGATCAATGTAGGCTATTATATGTAATACAATAAAAGTATAGGAGGAGCTGGGTAGTGATACTGATATTTTGGTTTTTTCCATTATAAAAGTTTCTTGTGACTTTTTCTAGAGACACTGTAACGCTGTCATTGTTTGCAGCAAGCATTTGAAATTCATAAAGAAGTGCCTTTCTTTGTCCCATGAAATTCCATTTCAGTTCAGCTGAGATAAAATTGCTACCTCCCTTCTGTCACCAGTGTTAGCAAAATTTTGGCAGCATACCAAAAATGTTCATATTCTGTGCTATTCTAATTAGGGCTGTCAAACAATTAAAAAATTAATAGCAATTAATAATGAGATAAAGTTATTAATTGCATTGTTAAACAAGAATATAATGCCATTTATTTAAATATATTTGGTGTTTTCTACATTTTCAAATTGATTTCAATTACAACACAGAATACAAAGAGTACAGTGCTCCTTTATATTATTTTGTATTACAAATAGCTGCACTGTAAAAAAAAAAAAAAAAAAAGTAAACAAAAGAAATACTATTTTTCAATTCACCTCATACAAGTACTGTAGTGCAATCTCTTTATCGTGAAAGTGCAACTTACAACTGTAGAATTTTTTTGTTACATAACTGCACTCAAAAACAAAACAATGTAAAACTTTAGCGCCTACAAGTCTACTCAGTCCTACTTCTTGTTCAGCCAATCGCTAAGATGAACACGATTGTTTACTTTTTTGGGAGATACTGCTGCCTGCTTATTTACAACGTCACCTGAAAGTGAAAACAGGAGTTTACATGGCACTTTTGTCGCCAGCATTGCAAGGTATTTACGTGCCAGATATGCTAAACATTCGTACGTCCTTTCATGCTTCGGCCACTATTCCAGAGGACATGCTTTCATGCTGATGACGCTTGTTAAAATAATGCATTAATTAAATTTGTAACTGAACTCCTTGGAGGAGAATTGTATATCTCCTGCTCCGTGGTTTTATTTGCATTCTGCCATATATTGTGTGCTATGGCAATCTTGGATGATTACCCAGTATATGTTCTTTGATTTAAGAACACTTTCATTGCAGAGCTGACAAAATGCAAAGAAAGTACCAGTATGAGATTTCTAAAGATAGCTACAGCACTCAATCCAAGATTTAAGAATCTGAAGTGCCTTCCAAAATCTGAGATGGATGTGGTGTGGAACATGCTGTCAGAAGTCTTAAGAGCAACACTCCAATTCGGAAAGTACAGGATCCGAACCACCAAAAAAAAAAAATCAGGCTTCTGTTGGTGGCATCTGAATGATATGATGAAAATAAACGTGTGTGAATCCACACTGTTTTGGATTGTTATCGAGCAGAACATGTCATCGGCATGGAAGCTGTTCTCACTTTCCAGTGACACTGTATATAAGAAGCGGGCAGCATTATCTCCTGTAAATGTAAACAGATTTGTGTCTCTTAGGAATTGGCTGAACAAGAAGTAGGACTGAGTGGACTTGTAGGCTCTAAAGTTTTACGTTGTTTGTTTGTTTTTTGAGTGCATTTATGTAACACAAAATATCTACATTTGTAAATTGCACTTTCACGATAGAGATTGCACTACAGTATTTGTATGAGGTGAATTGAAAAATTCTATTTCCTTTTTACAGTGCAAATATTTGTAATAGAAAATAATATAAAGGAGCATTGTACACGTTGTATTCTGTGTTATAATTGTAATCAATATAATTGAAAATGTAGGAAAAACATCCAAAAATATTTATAATAAATTTAAATTAGTATTTTATTATTGTTTAACAGTGGGATTAAAATTGCAATTTTTTAATCAAGTTAACTCAAGCAATTAAAAACAAAAAATTAACTGTGACTTAATTGACAACCCTAATTCTAATCTGAGGCTGGGCCAAGGCCACTGTCAGAGCAGCATCAGCATCCCTCACTGCAGTGAGAATGTCCTCCCACTTTTTGCCAGCCATCAGGGCGAATGAGGGGGCGGGGGAGAGTGGGTGGAGAAGAGCAAGTGGGGGGGCATGGGTTCAGGGGAAGGGACAGTGTGAGGGTGAAGCCTCAGGAAAGGGATGATGCAGGTGGATGGGACCGTGGTTCTGGTGCCAGTGCCCCCTCCACCACCCCACTTGTAGGAAGCTTCCGCCGCTCCTGCATCAAAACCCACGCCTAACCCTGTAGACACCTAAATTCCCACCTCTCGGTTTGTACACTACCATGTAAGTTCTGATGTCTAGATGCCCAGCTCTCACCTAAGCCCTAGAGGGATCCTAAAACTAGGTGTTAGTCTGTCTATATTGCCTGTTAATTTAGGCATCTCCCCAGCTCGCCTTGCTGGCTTCTGTGAATCCCATTCTTCGTATCCTAACTCTCCCCATGCACTGTATAGAGAACCTGGGTGCCAAACTCAGGGCTGTGGTTTCCTCTAGGCAGCAGGGTGCCTGGACGTTAGGTGTCAGAATGCTGAGTTGAAGTTCTCATTTTGGATCTACCCCTAAAAGCTTGTCTACAGACAATTTCTGTACTGCTTTAACTATGTCAGTTTGGAAACCTTAAATGTATGAGAATAAGCTATACCAGTATAGAGCACCTTTATACTGGTAAAACTGCATTCACACTGGGAGCTGTACTAGTTTAAGTATTTTGGCTTAAAAAAAATCACTCATCTAACCAAAATAGTTACATTGGTTCACAAACTGTGGATCTTAGGTCTGCTGTCTACCCACATAAGCATATCACTGTACCCTTGTGGAGCCCCCAGTGACTTCAGTGCTCCAAGCAGAGATATCTGCTGGTGCATATCTCATGGCTGGATTGAAACCTAAGTTACAAATGGAAGCAATAGAGCTCAGAAAGAGGGGAAATCAGTCTTGGTTTCCACATATGACTTTAACTAGTCTGTTGCTTCTTCATCTGTATTCAGTGATTCTTCATTTCATAAAAGTTACTGTGATTTTTTTTTTTCTTCCAGAAAGTGAATTATGGTATCTCTGAATGAATTAAACAAGAGGGACTAGGTTGTTCATAAATGCAAGAGCAATTATTTACTTACAGATCTTTGTAATTTGCAATGATGTTGAAGGAAATGAAAGAAATAAAGAGAAATATCTCATTTTAACGAGCATTTGGCAAGTTGTATATTTGAGGGGAAAAGGCCTGATTATGGCAGTAGCTTTTTAAATTGCTTTTATATAGTGGCGTAAAATGTAAATAAGAGAGAATTTAAACCTATTGCTATAATTTTATGTTTGGAACGCCGTGAGGAACTTTTTTTTTTTTTTTTTTTGATTGCATGAGTGTTCCTTTAGTGCCCTCTGCTGGGTATGTGGCAAACAGTCATTAGTTTGAAAATAGCAAGAATAATCTAACAGACAACTTTGCAATTATTTTTGAAGTTTCAGCTTAAAAACAAAACTTTTTTTTTCCTGTTTGTGGTATACATTTTTGCTTTAATGATTCATTTTTCATTTAAATGATAGATTACATGGAATTTAGTGTTTTTTAATCAATTTGTTATATTGCTAAAGACTTTAAGGTCAGAAGGGACCATCGTGATCATCTTGTCTGATTTCCTGCACATTGCGGGCCAGAGACTCTCACCCATCCATTCCTGAAATAGATCCCTAACCTCTGGCTGAGTTACTGAATAACAGAGAATTCACCACTTACATTAGTTTTAAGCATGCAAGTGACCCATGCTTCACAGGAAGGTGAAACCCCGACAGGGTCTCTGCCAATCTGACCTGGAGGAAAATTCCTTTTTGACCCCAGGTATGGCAATCAGTTAGACCCTGAGCATGTGGGCAAGACCCACCAGGCAGATACCTAGGAAAGAATTTTCTGTAGTAACTTAGAGCCCTCCCCATCTAGCGTCCCGTCTCTGGCCGCTGGGGATTTTTGCTACTGGCAGTCACGGATGGGCCATATGCCATTGTAGGCAGTCTCATCATACCATCCCCTCCATAAACTTACCAAGCTCAGTCTTGAAGCCAGTTAGGTTTTTTTGCCCCCACTGCTGCAGAACTTCACTCCTCTGATGGTTAGAAACCTTTGCCTAATTTTGAGCCTAAACCAGTTTATATCCATTTGTTCTTGTGTTCACATTGGCACTTAACTTAAACACCTCATTTCCCTCCCTGGTATTTATCCCTCTGATGAATTTATAGAGAGTAATTGTATCTCTCCTTAGTCTTCTTTTGGTTAGGCTAAACAAACCAAGCTCTTTGAGTCTCCTCTCATAAGGTAGGTTTTCCATTCCTTGGATCATCCTAGTAGCCCTTCTCCACACTCATTCCAGTTTAAATCCATCTTTCTGAAATATCGGAGACCAGAACTGCACACAGTATTCAGAGGTCTCACCAGTGCCTTGTATAATGGTTCTAACACTTCCCTTTTTCTACTGGGAATAGATGCATTTCTGATGCATTCTAGGACTGCATTAGCCTTTTTCATGGCCGTATCACAATGACAGTTCATAGCCATCCTGTGATCAACCAATACGCCCAGGTCTTTCTCCTCCTCTGTCGTTTCCCACTGATAAATCCCCAGCTTATAGCAAAAATTCTTGTTGTTAGTCCCTAAATATATGACTTCGCACTATTAAATTTCATCCCATTTCTATTACTCCAGTTTACAAGGTCATCCAGATCTTCTTGTATGATATTCCAGTCCTCCTCTGTATTAACAATACCTCCCAACTTTGTGTCGTCTGCAAATTTTATTAGTGCATTCTCATTTTGTGTGCCAAGGTTCGTAATAAAAACGTTAAATAAGTTTGGTCCCAGGACTGATGCCTGAAGAACTGCACTAGTAATCTCCCTCCAGCCTGACAGTTCACCTTTCAGTATGATCTGTGGTAGTTGCCACTTTAACCAGTTCATCCTCCACCTTTCAATTCTCATATTAATCCCCATCTTCTCTAATTTACTAATAATTTCCCATGTGGAATTATATCAAATGCCTTAATGAAATCCAGGTAGATTAGATCTACTCCATTTCCTTTGTCTAAAAAATCAGTTATCTTCTCAACGGAGATCAGGTTGGTCAGGCAGAATCTACCTTTTAAAACCATGTTGTATTTTATCCCAGTTACTGTTCACCTCTATGTCCTTAGCTACTTTCTCTTTCAAAATTTGTTCCAAGACCTTGCATACAATTGAAGTCAAACTAACAGGCCTGTAGTTTCCTGGATCATTTTTTTTCTCTTTCTTAAAAATAGGAAGTATATTAGCAATTCTCCAGTCATAGGATACGACCCCTGAATTTACAGATTCATTAAAAATCCTTGCTATTGGACTTGCAATTTCATGTGCCACTTCCTTTAATATTCTCAGATGGAGATTATCTGGGGCCCTTGATTTAGTCCCATTAAGCTGTTTGAGTTTGACTTCCCCCTTGGATGTGGTAATTTCTAAATGGGATTTCAACTATGGGATTTCTAAATGGGATTTCAATAACCATATTTTAAACATGATTCTAAAACAGAGGTGCCTCATTCTGTGGAGATGGCCTAATTATATATATTTTTAATTGTAGTTCATGGGCAGGAATAGATCTGGACAAGGAGAAGAAGTCTGGAGATAAACTAGATTTTTTCCTCAAAAAGCATTTTATCAAAAAAATTAGATTTAAATTTAAATATATATATATATATGTATATATATAATTTTTTAAATCTTTGATTTTTATCCACCCTGCTAGGCACCAACTTCAGAACTTTCTCTCTCTGGTTTTCTGTGTTCTCCAAGGAACCAGTAATACGCAAATATGAAGTAGTCAAAAAAAATTTCACTTGCTCCTAGGAGCTTCTGTAAAATACTAGTTAATATTTCAATTTCTTCTGACAATCCTAAATATTCTGAATCCAGAAAAAGCCAAAAATATTTGCTATTTTGTCTTATCTTTCCAAAATCACTAACAGTGAATACTTCCTGTGTGACTTCCTGTCTGGTTAGATTAAAACCTAGTCCTCCAACATTCTCTTTCTTTTCTTGATTCCACTAGGTGTGAAGAAGGAAATTTGAGACCAGCTAGTGGTAGAAGGAGTTTTTGACAGTTGTGCTGAACTTGAGGCCACAAAATAGTTGTAGGGTTTGTTCCTTCACTGGACTGAATCATCCATCCAAGTGAAAGACCCCAGTAGTGGTAGAAAACAATATACTTAAATTTGCAAATCAGTTTCCATTTTACCAAGTCTTCAGTCATTTATTTTCTAAAATATTAATCTATTCAGCTGAATTTCTCCAAGCTTGGTCTCTGCCTGAATGTCAATGATTATTTCATTTTGTTTTTATTTAATGATGATGATTTTGAGAGAGAATTCTTCAGGTTTTTTTTCTTCTTTATTTTTATATCTGTCTTTTTTTTTTTTTTTTTTGAGTCACACAAAGGTTACAAATATATGTAAAATACACATTGCCTCTTCCTCCCAGGTATGTATGTATGTTCCTTTTCAAGGTCAATTTCCCCGCCCCCCTCGGACAAGCTACATAAATTTGCAAGTAGAAATTTGCTATGGACGTAGTTCATAATGAGTTTTAAGTGCCTTGATACATATAGGAGGGAAATTGATTAGAAATAAAGTTGTGAACGTTTGCAGATGTACTCGGGCATGAGTGCAATAGAAAATCCCATTAACACTTGAACTATAATATTCACCATAGATGTACTGCACATGTGTGCACAGGTTCAATTGCAAAGTGAGACAGCTAATTCCAGCGGCTTTAAACCAGCCAGGATATTTATTAAAGAAGTTATCCACTTCCTGTTCTCCCCACTAAAGCCTAGGAGAATGATCATAGGACAAGGACCCAAGCCTTAATAATACTTTAAAATTAGATAGGACTTTAGAAATATTATATAGGTTTCGTAACATCCTGAGACAAAGAAATTATGTGACTCGGTAATCACATAGCAGTTTATTTAGAGCCTCTTGATTAGAACCGAAGTCTGTCTGCGGACCCAGACATTAACCATAGTCCCTCCCAAACAAATCATAGTGCCTTAACTATCTCATTACTGAAATGAAGATTGTGCATTCTATACTGCAATTTTCTGTCAGAATGTATGATTCTGGACTGTATTATATTGTGTTCAATTGGCAATTTCTTAGTAATACAGAATGTTGAGCTTTCAGTCTTATCTGCTCATTATTTGACTTCTGAGTACCTCATTTCTCAATATTAATATTGCATTAATAGATTTTTTTTGTATGGAACATGGTAATTAAATAGAAAAATAATAATTTATTGGTACTGGGTGTTTTTTTTAGTTGTTTTTGGTGAATTTAGCTAAATTCCATTCTTTTGATATGTGTATATATTTTTTTAAAATAACCATGTAGCAGGGATAAAAACCAAAATAGCCTAGCAACAGCAGGGAGTGTGGATTCCTAGTCATCTGAACTAGTATAATAAAATAGTGTTATCCTACACCTTGAAAATCCTTTTGAAAAATCATAGTCCTATTTAAGTTAATATCTTTCTTTTGGGAATGTAAATATTTTTCATATTTTTAGGCAGCTACTGTGCGAGTGAAGAAATTGGAAGAAAATATTGAGGCAGAGAGAGCAGCTCATCTGGAATCCAAATTTAATTCTGAAATTATCCAGGTAAACCAGTGTCAAATATTTGTGGAATTTCCACAGTACATGATGGAGCAGCTAGTAGAGCTGTAAGACCCCAATCCTGAAAAGATTTATGCCTGTGTTTAAATTTATATATGTGAGTAGTCCCAATTCAGTAGGACTATGCACGCTGGCAGCCTGTGGAGAAGTTTTTGCAGAAACAGGGCCTAAACACGTACTAGTTATTGCATGACTGTAGGGGAAATTTTTTTAAATTTTAAAAATTGTGGCAAAACTGTCAAAAGGAAATGTCCTACTGTTAAAACATTCCTTTACTGTTAAAATACCCAATAATTATATTTTTGCCAGGATTGCTGATGGAACTGAATGGAGATTTAAAGCATATATGTAACTGTTTCATGGGAGCAACAAACTATGTAACTTAGTCGGTATTTCTCTCTGAAACTACTGTTTTAAATATGATTTTCAGTGAACAGATTTTAACTTAAAACAAGATGATAGTACAGTATTGGCAGATAACAAACGTGACTGTGTCAGCTTGCTCTAGATGGTCTTTCAAATAAAGTGTTAATCACACTTTGTTTAAAGAACAAACAAGGAAACTTAAGGTGCTGAAATCATTTTCAAAATTTATGCTTTTCATTATTTGTGCTCTTTTTGCATTTGGACTAACTAGTGTCATTTTGTAGCCCATTATATTTTCTGGTTCTTGTGCTCACTAGTTCTCACTGCAAACACTTTTCTAAATGACCATTATACTAATATAAAAAAGAATAAAGAAAAATATATTTAATTTTCCTGCTTTACATAATATAACTGAATTGGGAGGGCAAATTTCTTTGGTGTTAGAGGATCTGTTTTACAAACAGAAGACTGGTAAGGTTTTCTGTTAGTAGTCGATGTACATGGAGTTGTCACATTTCTGGTCTCCATTGTATGCAACTCTAACCTTCACCATTAATTCTATGCTTTATGCTTTAATGGGACAAAAAATAGAAAACCTCTGAGAAACCTTACCAGTGTACTTAAATTAATTAATAAAATCTAAATTCCACCAAAGTATAGTAGTCTGAGTAAAAGCACCTTATATCTTTTTTTTATTTTTCTCTGCTCTTTATAGTGTATATTCATATTCCTTTGTGTGCTCAGCGCTCCCTCACTCTCACACAGACACAGCAAAAGAGAACACTACTGAAGATTAATGATAAGCTTTCCCTAACTTGCTTTAATTGCTTTCTTATCATTTGATAGTTAAGGATTCGAGACCTTGAAGGAGCTTTGCAGGTAGAAAAAGCCAGCCAAGCAGAAGCTCTTTCTGATTTGGAAATGATCAAGAAAGAGTTCAAAGAGGTGGAAAACGCATATGAGAGAGAGAAACATAATGCCCAAGAGAGCTTGGAAAAACTCAATATGTAAGTTTATTTATCTACTAAATGTATTGTAAGCCAGCAGTAACAGCATTTGTAGTATTATAATTACATCCTTCTTAGGTTGCAGTTACTAGAAGATGACATGATCACACACACTTGAACAGGCCTGACATTCCATCAGTGCTGGTACATATACACACTGTGGGAAGATAGAGAAATGTAACCTATTTTATATGGATTATATGCAAAACATTCATATTGGGATGCTTGCTAGCAGCGTTGCATGTGACAACATTTTTTTTTCTTCTTAGCAAGTTAATATGGATTTATTTTTGTTAAGGGAAATTCTTAATTTACAGATTTTCAGAGAAGCTGCAGATTATTCAGGATGAGGAATGCCTCTTAGCTTTTGTATGCAGTGTTATAGCCATGTTGATTCCAGGATATTAGAGAGACTAGGTGGGTGAGGTAATATCTTTTATTGGAACAACTTCTGTTGGGGTGAGAGAGAAGCTATTGAGCTTACATGGAGCTCAGATCTGGGAAACTTGAAGCAGGTTTTCTCAGGGTATTTGGGTGGCTCATTCCATGATGCAATCTGCTTCTCTCATGGAGTGTTCTTGTTTGGTAAAAGTGGTTTTGAGTGAGTTAAGGTGTATATCCCAGAGCATATTCTGTGGTATCTGAGTACCTGGCTGTAGATAAGAGATTTTTTTGGTGTGTTTGGGGTGATTATTGGATCTGCAAAAATAGGCGCCTCTCCCTCAGGCCCCAGCCCAGCCCCGGATCTGCCGCGGCGGGGAGAGGTGCCTCTCCCCCGACTCCCCCCCCCTGCCCAAGTGTTGCTACAGGGAGAGAGAGCTGGGGGGAGTTCTCTCTCCCCGCTGTAGCCCTGGGCAGCCTGCACCCCTCATCCCTGGCCCCACCCAGAGCCTGCACCCCCAGCCGGAATCCTCACCTCACCTTCCCCCCCGCACCCTAACTTTCTGCCCCAGCACCCTCCCACCCCCGCCACATTAATTTTATTTTGTGCACCAGTATGGAGGTGATATGTCACACATCACCTCCATATTGGTGTACATAACAAAATTCATTCCGCCCATGGGTGGGAAAAATTAGAGGGAACACTGCCCCAGACTCTTTTGAATCAGGATGATCATGGTTGCAGCCCTCCGGAGAGGGTGAATTCGTATTTTCCATTACCTGGATGACCTTCTGATCAAGGCACCATCATTCCTGCTTGGCCAGAGCCACCTCCCCCTGACCATTCTGTCTGTAACATCAAATAGAACACTTCCAGGATTTTTTTGGATCTTAAACAGTGGGGCAGAGTTAGATTACATGAGCCCATGGCCCAGATGTTATTGTATGACAGTAGCATGTTATATTTTCTCACCCAAACTTTACAAGGGCAACTTGTCTTCTCACCTCTAATTTTGGACAAAATAAAGCCCCTAAAATCAGCTTACCTAAACCATGGTCACCTAAGAATATTGGTGAAGTTTCATTTTTCCAAATTTATCCAGCTCTCTTGCAGTTTTCAGAGAAATTTTTGATTCTACAGACTCTTCTTCCTCACTCTGCTCTTCTCAAAGAACTCTTTCCCCTTTCAGCCTATAATTTTGTTACAGCTTCTCTAAAGGTCCGTTATTGTTCTATGTGGCTCAGAATCTCAAAAGTAGTAAAATCTCAATTTCTGAGTGGTTAGAAAACTTTGATCCCAAGGTATGATTTCTTTCCTTTTTGGAAAAAGAGTGAGTGTGTACAGACATGGGGTTGGGATTAGTAAAGTACTTTTATTTACAGTATGTACAGATCCTACAGAAAATAGCTTTGAACAGTTGCTCAGGGAAGAGCCAGCTTCTCAGGGAAGCATACTGGGTGTCTATAATCAGCACAAACAGACTTTCAGTGTTTATAAACTTTATTTTGTTTGTATCCTGTGCTTAGTTTCTAATTAGTTGTATGCTTGAACTCTTCACAATACACCTTTTGTTTGATATGGCATGCTCCAGGTGTCACTTAAAACTGGGGAATGAGCCTCCCTGGTTGGTGCCTGGCCACTTTAGAATGTCTTAGGGGTTTTTTCAGTACAAAAGGGGCTCCCTTTCTTAAACACAAATGGCCAAATTTATCCCTGGTGTATTTTTGGTGGAGTTAACCAAGGAACTCAACTATCCCAAGACTCTGCTCTCTGCTGTTAACTTGGATGCAAGCATGAAGATTTTGGAAAAATTCATTGATCTAAAAATGGCGACTCCTCCTAAATACACTGTAATGTTGATTTGTCTCAGTGACTTCCTACATGAGCTAATTTGTTTTCATTTGGGACATTTCTGCAATATTTTAACTTGTTTTGATGCTTTCCTTTTCACCTTGTGTAAAACTTCATTAAATGTATGAATTTGATAGTTTTACAATTTATGGCATAATAAATTTGGGATGAGAAGTAGAATGCGTACTCTTGATCTTACAGTCTTTGGTCTAAATATTGATGAACTTTGTGTTATGCATTAAACTTCCTTTATGAGAGAACCCATTTACATACATATGTCACTGCTTTAGTCAAAGCTTATGTTAATTAGTTTATCTGTCAGTGCTACTTTGCTCTTACTCTCCCCATTAACTTATCCTTGTACGTGGTATCAAGTCTGTGAATCCAACTCTTAGATTATTTCATTGAAGATCTTGGAATCAACCAAGAAAGTGATTTTAAGGCTGGAGATTGTGGGGCTACATGGCAGAGACTTTAGGCTCCTAAAGTTTTAACTTGAATAATTCATCTTCCAGTCCCCAGTCCTCCTCCCTTTTGGTACCTAGAACACTGTAGAATCCACTGAAGTCCATTAAACTTAGTAAACCAAGTTTCAGAGTAACAGCCGTGTTAGTCTGTATTCGTAAAAAGAAAAGGAGTACTTGTGGCACCTTAGAGACTAACCAGTTTATTTGAGCATGAGCTTTCGTGAGCTACAGCTCACTTCATCGGATGCATAGCATATCGTGGAAACTGGAGAAGACATTATATACACACAGAGACCATGAAACAAAACTTCCTCCCACCCCACTCTCCTGCTGGTAACAGCTTATCTAAAGTGATCAAGTAGTAGTACTTTAGATAAGCTGTTACCAGCAGGAGAGTGGGGTGGGAGGAAGTTTTGTTTCATGGTCTCTGTGTGTATATAATGTCTTCTCCAGTTTCCACGATATGCTATGCATCCGATGAAGTGAGCTGTAGCTCACGAAAGCTCATGCTCAAATAAACTGGTTAGTCTCTAAGGTGCCACAAGTACTCCTTTTCTTTTTAGTAAACCAATTATCTCTTATTCTTTTAGCTGTCCTAATATGACTGTTAAAGGAAAATATTTTACTGCTTTAGTAAAATTTCCAGAGGCTTTCTCTTTCCACTATCCTTTCCTTAAGTATGTTTTACTTCCTCCAGGAAATATTTACTCTTTCAATACAGTTTTCCTAGCAG
Organism: Chelonia mydas; assembly: GCF_015237465.2. Lineage (NCBI taxonomy): Eukaryota > Metazoa > Chordata > Testudines > Cheloniidae > Chelonia > Chelonia mydas. Next base: position 106,856,850 of record NC_051245.2, read on the forward strand.
CTTTGTCCTGTTCTCTCTTCTTTAAAATGTCATACTCTTCTAGTACACACTCCCCCCCCGCCCAGCTGTTTTCAAACTGCACAAATATTGTGTTTTGATCAGAGGTTCTTAAGCTGTGATCTATGGAACGCTTGCAGGTGTTCACATACATCTTGTCCCTTTTCCATGCTTTCATTTGCTAAATCTTATGAAAAGATATCTAAAAATACATAAATATTTTTTTCATTTAAGAAACGGCTGTAATTGCAACAGGGATCTTATGTAATTATCGATGTGTAGGGAGGTGGTTCATGCAACTGTCTCATGAACCTCCTTTCTCGCATTCACAGCCTTTTTATATAAACATGGTCCCCACCATGAAAGTTTGTGGTTTTTTGTGGTAATCAGTAGGTCCGGATTTATCAAAAGGGAATGTTTAGAAAGCAAAGTAGTACCCTTGCATTAGAATGCTCTTCAATTATCCCATAACAGCCTAATTTGTTTCTATCAGGTTTGCCCACTGACTGTGGTCATCTGTTTTGTTTTGTTTTTTTCCCCTCTCCATGCTACAATTCTTCTGTTTTTTGGTTTGTCCTCTCCACCACTGCATTTTACATCAGAAGTCTATTGAGACCAAGCAAACATCCAAAAGTAAAACAAAATGCTTACCTCTGGAATGTTTCCTAATCTTGGACTCTGGCAAGACTTCAGAAGGGGATGGGATGGTGTAGAAAAAGGACTCTGTATCCCTGGCTTCCTCAGCATGCTTCACTGCAAAGAGAAGGAAAAAGAGAAGGCCTGTATCTGATCTAGGTCATTTGAAAGAGGTCCCATCCGATATTTGATATACCTCTGTTTTTTCTCTTCACATTTAGTGTTCCAAACTGTCAGAGCTCTTGCGTTAAAACAGGATGCAAAAAAAAAAAAAAATGGTAAAGCAAGGTCCATTGCTAATCTGGAAGCAAAAGTTGGATGATGGAAAAATTTCACAGGCGCTTTTATTTTTTAAACGAAAAAGAGGTTAAGATCGCCTAAATTATTCCACATATAAAATTGGGTGGTGAGAATAAAACAAACAGTGTCTTGGATTCAGTACTATTTGACTTTCCATTACTTTTGTTTTATTAAAATAACTCTAAGTTCTGCCTTGGCTGTTATTGTTAGTAGGGACATGCCACCTGCAAAGTGCTGTGCACACTCAACTCCTGTTGTCTTTAGTGGGACCTGAGGCATCTCAGAGCCTTGCAAGATCAGACCATATACGTGTGTGTTAATAGTTTTTTGTGGACATAGTACATTAGCATTATTTGATCGTATATGAATATGGAAAGTTGTCTAGTGATTACAGCATGGGGCTTGACATTCAAAGACTGGGTTTTATTGACTTTCTCCATGGCCTTGGGCAGTCACTTAACTTGTCTGTGCCTCTGTTTACACCTTTATGAAATGGAAATAACACATACCAATATAACAGTGATATTGAGTCTTAATGTTTTAGTTGATTTGATATTTGAATGTGCTCTGGCAACAAAATTATAATAACGATTTAAGAATAAAAATTAAACCGTATAGAATTAGATCATGTTTTCACAATTGTTTGAACATCTGTTTGAAATTTTGAAAATTGTTCAAACTGTACAACACACAATTTAGAATAGCACACAACCAGAGTTAATATACACTACATGGATAGTTTGGGTGCTACTGTTTAATAATGGTTAAAACTGGCAAGACTTCATTCAGTCTTGAAGCAACTTCAGAGCTAATGGAAGTGGTGAATTTTTTGTTTGTTAAATGCAATCTACTCCACACCAAGGCCAAACTTATTTTTAAATTTATAATTTACGCTAAATCATAATTCAAAATGTTGACAAAAATTAAAAATAATTCATAACCATGTTTTAGCTAATAAGTCTTTCAAAATATCTCTAGAAAAAACAGACTTACAAAATCTCAGTGTCTGTTATATTGTAATTGTTCATATTAGCATAAGAATAATTGAATTAATATTAAATTGCATTCAACTGTCTCAGATATAATAATCTGATGGATCAATATCAGAATCACTATCTGGATTAAGAGATATGCTTTTCTTTGACTTGAAAAATAAAGGTTTTTACATAACCATAACAAAAGTATAATATTTTTTTGGTCTTAAACCTAAGCTTGGAAAGAGAAGAGAAAAACAGGAAAAAATGAATAGCCAATTTTGCCTTAGGGAGCAGCAATTGTATATGTCTAGAATTACTTTTAGAAATATTTGGAAATATATTTTGAGTATGGCAACTTATTTTGATAAACTAACACTGGATTGTGAGAGGACATAACTGTTAGGTATGGTACCACTAGAATTTGAGCTACTGATTTATAGATTTAAGTACTAAACCTTTATTAATTATATATTTATATTTAAATTGTTAAAAACAAAACAAAACCAAACAAACCTACTGGGTGGATTGAAAAATTAGAAAACCAAAATAAAATAGCCAGATACAAATGGCATACTCATTTTAAAGCTTAATTAACATGCTTGGTTAGTACATTAGACATGGAGAAAGGATTATCAACTCTGGCATCAGAACTTAACAGTAGCGTTCTACTGTTTCCCCTCAATTGTTGATCTGGGTGATTTTATTAGCTGGTGTATCAACACGACTTTTGCCAATTGAGTATTTTACAAACAAAAACAGCCTTCCCTAGGGTTGGGAAGATGAGTTCTTCCTCCAGAGAACCCAAACTCTCTCCAGAGAAGTGCCAGTTTACAGTCAAACAGACAAACTGAAAGTCTTGTAATAAAGTTTTAAAAGAAACAGAAACAGACCCTCACCAGAGTTCCTTCCTCCCAACTACTCCTGAGTTTTCACTCTCCTCAAATATGTGGTGATTAAAGTCTAAAGCAAACAAGTAGAGTTCTCCCTGACTCAGAGGGGCTGTTAGCATCTTCAGCCTCCCTCTGACAAGGGAGAAGATGACTGCTACTATCTTGCCACCCCCTTTCCCATTATGCTTTGCTGTGGAGGCCTACAAATCTCGTCATCCTCTGGCACTTGGAACTGCATTTCCCAGGATTCCCTCTGACCAAAAGTGCAGAGAGCCCTGACTCTCTCACACTACAAGGCTGTGGTCCTCTGCCTTAGACCGATTCAACAGTCTGTGTTCTCTCCCAAGCCACAAACTGCCGCCATGGAACAACTTCCCTTCTCTCAGTGATGATTTCCCTTGTCCCACAAGTCTGTCTTGGATGGCTCATAAAGCATAAACATTCTTTACAGCAAATAGACAAACAAATAAATTCAGGGGAAGATCCCACTGTTAAAATTCTAAAAGCAAGGAATAGGATGGGATTTTTCACTCTGAGCTCTTGGACATCGCTTCCAGAGACAGTGAGTAATGAGGGTAATAATGTCCCTAGCATTTAGAGTTAAACCATTGTTAGATGATTGTTTGAACATCTTTTTGGTATTAAAATCCTATCGCCACACAATTTAGAATAGAACATAACCAGATTTCATATAGACACTGTGGGTGCTACTAAAAGGAAAAGGAATACTTGTGGCACCTTAGAGACTAACAAATTTATTTGAGCATAAGCTTTCGTGAGCTACAGCTCACTTCATCGGATGCATGCAGTGGAAAATACAGTGGGGAAATTTTAGATACACGGAGAACATGAAACAATGGGTGTTACCATACACACTGTAACAAGAGTGATCAGGTAAGGTGAGCTATTACCAGCAGGAGAGAGGTGGTGGTGGTGGGGGAAACGGGACCTTTTGTAGTGATAATCAAGGTGGGCCATTTCCAGCAGTTGACAAGAACGTCTGAGGAACGGGGTGGGAGGGGTGGGGGGAATAGTTTTACTTTCTGTAATGACACATCCACTTCCAGTCTTTATTCAAGCTTAAGTTAATTGTATCCAGTTTGCAAATTAATTCCAATGCAGCAGTCTCTTGTTGGAGTCTGTTTTTGAAGTTTTTTTGTTGAAGAATTGCCACTTTTACGTCTGTAATCGAGTGACCAAAGAGATTGAAGTGTGGGTGCTACTGTTACGTTTTAATTCAAAGCTTGTTAGGCAAGACTTGCCTGGAGAGTGAATAAGAGTCAATTTCTGAGGTAATTGAACTGTGGTGAATTTTGTTCATTAAATGTAATCTAGAGGCCACGTCAAGACCACTAAACCTATTTTACTTATGACTGCAGGCATAGTACAAACACCTGGTTATCTTAAGGGGAGGTACTATTTCTTTAAAGCCTTTCATTTAAGGAGTGGATTTTTTTTATGAAAAAAAGTAAAGGCAAGTTTTAAAGCCTTATGGCATGAAAACACGATATATAGTACATCTGTCAATTGTACTTAAAAGTATATAATGTTGGTTGACAAAAGTATATTTGAAAAACTTGTTCTAACACTGAAACTTTTCAGATTCGAAAGAGAGTATTTTTCCACAAACAAGCAACTAAATGAAGAGATCGAGGAAAAGAAGAAAGTAATTACAGACCTCTCTGAGAGACTCCAGGATAATGAAAAAAGTTGCAGAGAATTACAGGAGGAACTTGCAAAGGTAAGAGAGAAGCCCTGTGGCACTTGCTTTATTGGGCCAGTAGATGACATTATATATTTTACTATATAAAAAGCTGAAGAATGTTATGAAAATGATTTGATTGCACTGTAGGTCTAATCTATGGGTATGTCTACATTTAAACTGCTACAGAGGAGCAGCTACAATGATGCAGCTGCCTGGCTATAGCACTTCACTGTGGATGCTACCTACACCTACAGGAGGGGTTCCCCCATCAGCATAGTTAATCCACCTTCCCCAGAGGTAGGTCAATAGCAGAACTCTTCCATCATCCTAGTGCTGTCAAGAGTAGAAGTTAGGTTGACATAGCTATGTGTCTCAGGAGAGTGGATTTTTCACACCCTAATAGATGTAGGTATGCCGATTGTAAGTTCCCCAGTATAGACCAGCTCTAAAGCTCTGCCACGGTCTTGCTAATGTGGCTTTGGGCAAGTTACTTCACCTCTGTGCCTTAGGCTATGTCTACACTACACATAGTCATGAAGGCATAGTCCCCCAAGTGTACATGTAGGCTGACAGAAGGAGTTTTTCTGCTGGTATAGGAACATCACCTTCCCAAATGAGGTTAGCTATACTCTTTACTCCTGGGGAAATTCTGAACCCTGCAGGGGGGGCGCAGAATTCATACCTTCTGCAGATTTCTTGGCTCAGATTTCTTTTTGCAGAAAAATGGGGGAGCAAAGAAATCTGTGGGGAACACATGCCTCTTCCACGGCAGCCCAGGCAAGTCTGCTGGGAGCAGCTGGCAGCAGAGAGCAGATCACTGTGGGGAGGGGAAGGGAGGAGAGAGGCTGGGTGTGTGTGCACGCATCTGTGGAGACCTTAAGGGGCCAGGGCTGGGTGCCTGCCTGCATGAGAACGAGTGAGAGAGACTCACTCAGTCCTTCTCCTTGCTGTTGCTGCATCCTGGGCTTGGAGGCATAGGGCTGTGTGAAGCAGGCTCTGTTCCTGAGGCACAGCAGAAATGTAACAACTAAGCAGGCAGGCTGCTCATGTACCCATTGTTAGTTAATTGTTCCCATTCTTAGTCAATTAAGTCTCCTTTAGCTTGCCAGTGTGTTGTAAAAGAGCCTTATTGTAAATGACAGTAATGGAATCCTCAGCTAATAAGGTCTATGTGCTTTCTCCCTTTTTTCCCTGTGCCAGGGAGGCACAATGGGCTTAGATTACAGCTGAGGAACTGTTTTACTTATCCATTGTAAAAAAAAAAAATGCAGGACAATGATTAGCAAAACTGTATGACTTTCATGTGTGAAAGTCTGAGCAATTTAAAGTGACAGTCTACTTTACAAAAAGAAAAGGAGTACTTGTGGCACCCTAGAGCCTTACAAATTTATTTGAGCATAAGCTTTCATGAGCTACAGCTCACTTCATCAGATGCATGTAGTGGAAAATACAGTGGGGAGATTTTATATATACAGAGAACATGAAACAATTGGTGTTACCATACACACTGTAAAAAGAGTGATCAGGTAAGATGAACTATTACCAGCAGGAGAGCTGGCGGGGCGGGGGAGATAGGGGGTGGGAGCGGGACCTTTTATAGTGATAATCAAGGTAGGCCATTTCCAGCAGTTGACAAGAACGTCTGAGGAACAGTAGTGGGGGGTGGGGGAATAAACATGAGGATATAGTTTTACTTCGTATAATGACACATCCACTCCCAGTCTTTATTCAAGCCCAAGTTCATTGTATCCAGTTTGCAAATTAATTCCAATTCAGCAGTCTCTCGTTGGAGTCTGTTTTTGAAGTTATTTTGTTGAAGAATTGCCACTTTTAGGTCTGTAGTCAAGTGACCAGAGAGATTGAAGTGTTCTCCGACTAGTTTTTGAATGTTATAATTCTTGACGTCTGATTTGTGTCCATTTATTCTTTTACGTAGAGACTGTCCAGTTTGGCCAATGTACATGGCAGAGGGGCACTGCTGGCACATGATGGCATATATCACATTGGTAGACGTGCGTGTGAACGAGTCTCTGATAGTGTGGCTGATGTGATTAGGCCCTATGATGGTGTCCCCTGAATAGATATGTGGACACAGTTGGCAACGGGCTTTGTTGCAGGGATAGGTTCCTGGGTTAGTGGTTCTGTTGTGTGGTGTGTGTGGTTGCTAGTGAGTATTTGCTTCAGGTTGGGGGGCTGTCTGTAAGCAAGGACTGGCCTGTCTCCCAAGATCTGTGAGAGTGATGGGTTGTCCTTCAGGATAGGTTATAGATCCTTGAAGATGCGTTGGAGAGGTTTTAGTTGGGGGCTGAAGGTGATGGCTAGTGGCGTTCTGTTATTTTCTTTGTTGGACCTGTCCTGCAGTAGGTAACTTCTGGGTACTCTTCTGGCTCTGTCAATCTGTTTCTTCACTTCAGCAGGTGGGTATTGTAGTTGTAAGAACGCTTGATAGAGATCTTGTAGGTGTTTGCCTCTGTCTGAGGGGTTGGAGCAAATGCGGTTGTATCGCAGAGCTTGGCTGTAGACAATGGATTGTGTGGTGTGGTCTGGATGAAAGCTGGAGGCATGTAGGTAAGCATAGCGGTCAGTAGGTTTCTGGTATAGGGTGGTGTTTATGTGACCATTGCTTATTAGCACCGTAGTGTCCAGGAAGTGGATCTCTTGTGTGGACTGGTCCAGGCAAATACTTACCAGCAACCACACACCACACAACAAAAACACTAACCCAGGAACCTATCCCTGCAACAAAGCCCGTTGCCAACTGTGCCCACATATCTATTCAGGGGACACCATCATAGGGCCTAATCACATCAGCCACACTATCAGAGGCTCGTTCGCCTGCACATCTACCAATGTGATCATGTGCCAGCAATGCCCTTCTGCCATGTACATTGGCCAAACTGGACAGTCTCTACGTAAAAGAATAAATGGACACAAATCAGACGTCAAGAATTATAGCATTCAAAAACCAGTCGGAGAACACTTCAATCTCTTTGGTCACTCGATTACAGACCTAAAAGTGGCAATTCTTCAACAAAAAAACTTCAAAAACAGAATCCAACAAGAGACTGCTGAATTGGAATTAATTTGCAAACTGGATATAATTAACTTAGGCTTGAATAAAAACTGGGAGTGGATATGTCATTATACAAAGTAAAACTATATCCTCATGTTTATCCCCCCGCACCCTACTGTTCCTCAGACGTTCTTGTCAACTGCTGGAAATGGCGCACCTTGATTATCACTATAAAAGGTCCCGCCCCCCACCGCTCTCCTCCTGGTAATAGCTCACCTTACCTGATCACTCTCTTGTTACAGTGTGTATGGTAACACCCATTGTTTCATGTTCTCTGTGTATATAAAATCTCCCCACTGTATTTTCCACTGCATGCATCAGATGAAGTGAGCTGTAGCTCACGAAAGCTTATGCTCAGATAAATTTGTTAGTCTCTAAGGTGCCACAAGTACTCCTTTTCTTTTTGCGGATACAGACTAACACGGCTGCTACTCTGAAACCAGTCTACTTTACAGAACACCAAACGCCAAAATAAAAGTAATGTAATTTAAATGAAAATCCAGGATTATAACTGGAATGCAGGGCCTTGATTACCAAGTATTTGTAACTTAACTTTCATGTGTTTAGGAAATGCTGAACAGTTATTGTGATTTATTTTTTCCTGTATGGTAGTTTAAATATATTACCAAAATAAGTGAAAGTGATATGATTATATTGCATTATATTGACAAATAAAATATGCAGAATTTTGGATTTTGGGGCATGGAATTCCCCCAGGAGTAACTCTTCAGTCAGTATGGTTGTCTCTACACTGAGGGTTTTGTGAGCATAGCTGTGTCGTCAGGGGTATGGTTTTTTAGCTATGCTGGTATACATTTTAAGTGTAGACTAGGCCGTAGTTCTCTCCTCTGTAAAATGGGGATAAACAGCTCTAACTCACAGGGTGTGATAGATTTTCAAAATGGATTTCTCTATCTTATTTTCATTATAAATGTTCAGTTTTTAAATAATTCTTCTGTTAGTAAGTGTTAGCTGTTACAATAACCTCCCCTTCCTCCTCCCCTTCTTTTTTTAAACAGATCTTGTTAGTTATGAGTTGGAAGTGGCATGTCATAAAGATTGTAGGGAGAAAGGAGGAAAATTTGTATGCTGTTATTTCTGTTAAGATTTCTGCTTATGATGTATTTTCAGTGTCCGATTCAATTACCTGACTCATAGGCGCCGACTTGGTGGGTGCTCCGGGGCTGGAGCACCTATGGGGAAAAATTGGTGGGTGCTCTGCACCCACAGGCAGCCGAGCTCCCCACCTCTGCTCCGCCTCCTTCCCTAAGCGTGCGGCGTCCCCGCTTCTCCTCCTAGCTCCCAGCACTTGCCGCCACAAAACAGCTGTTTCGCGGCGGCAAGCGCTGGGAGGGATGGGGGAGGAGCGGGAACGCGGCACACTAGTCAGTGAGCTACAGCAAGGGTCTGCATCAGAAGGATCAGCACGCCTGTTGCAGTCAAGAAAAGAAAATTTAATTACTTTCCTCACCCCAGCTTTTATGCTCATGTCTTTTCAAGCATAAAGTCATAGAACAGGACTTCCACCGCTCATGCAAATCTTTGGATTTCTTGCATTGCTCTCTTGGCTGCTCATTCCAATTTTTAATACTTTACTTCTGTTGTTACTTCTCCTTTGTCTGTCTCCCACTTGTCTCAAAACTGTATTTGTTAGCCACTGCAGGTACAACTGCAAGAGCTCATAAGGGGACAGGAGCTCATCATTTCACTGTTACCTAACCCCAGCAAACAAACTGGTCACAAGTGTTTTGTTTGTTTGTTTGTTTCTTTTTTAAATAAACCAAATGGTTGATGATCCCTGGGTTTGTATTTATTTAGACTTTTTAATGACTCAAATAAAACATAGTACTGCTGAGTCATATTTCTTATTCAGACTTCTAACAATTCCCCTTCAAAAGCTGGTAAGCTAATAAACCTGTTTCAGCAAAAACTTTAGCCTGTACCCTCTTGGACTGGCTGTTTCCAATGGAGTGTTTCTTCCCAGCTCCTCTCTTTTCTGAGAAGAGACCAACTTCTTCCATTTAAGGACAAGGTACTAAGCGACACTTGCTCTAAATTAAGCCATCCTCTCTAAACCCCACAGAACCAGTAAGAGAGGAATACGACAGTGCCTCCTTGACCACTGCCAATAGCTGGCTGATGTTTATCAATGTAAAATTAGAGGCGGTGAGCTGCTGGCTGTGATGATTCTCTCTGGAACCTGGACGAGTACATATGCTCGCCATGTCATGTCTCTCTCTTGCTCTTTTTTCCTCCTCCTATCTCCCTTTTTTTTTTTTTGCTTTGCTTAGGAGGGTTAAATTACACATATGTGCTTTTTGCCACTTGAGAGGTTAAGACTTAGGAAGAAAATCCTGAATATAGTTTATGGTAAAGCAGAATGGAGCCCTCAAAACCAGCATTGCAGTATGACTGAAAGGGACATATTGGGTAGGTGGAAAAAGCTGCTGAATGACTTAAAACCTCAAGACTGCCTTGCAGAGGCAGGAAAAATACAAGTCACCTTTTAAAAAGCTTGTTCAGGAGAGGTATTCAAAGCCCCTTTCTGGATTAGATTCCTGACTCTCCCCCCCCACCCCCAACTCAGTTTAGTATTTTTTTCTGAAGACTTTTGTTTTTTATTAGAGAAGCTGGAATAAGTAGGGTGTGGTCTTGTTTTTTCATGCTGGAGAGTTTTTATAATTTTTGTTAAAGCAGAAAGCTCTGGCTAAAAACTGAAATATATATGATATATTTTATTACCAAGCTTCCCTTTTTTCTGAACTGAAATTGTCAGTGGGAGAAATGTTAATATTTTTATTCTCTTGTATGATAATTACTTCCTCTTATTCTTTTGTTCTAATGTGAGATCTTCTCAGTGTCTATTTTTTTTCAGACAATGATTTTGTTTTAGAACATTTCAGGCAATATTACCAAACATTTAGAATATTTTAAGGAAAAACTCTTGTTTTTTGAAATAACTTGTGTTGGGACCAAGCTCATTCTTTGGGAAATTGTTATATTAAAAATAACCTTTGTCTTTATGACTCCACTGCATATAAAGTAAAGCAGTTATGCTGCTTTTAATTTAAAAGTTCAGCATGTTGCAAAATCTGCCACAAATCTGCCTGGATCAAATGTGATAGGATGCGTTAGCACCAGGCAGGATTGCCTGGGCAATATTCAGTATGGGCAAGATCTCAAGATTTCCTTGTGTTATTGTTAGGGAAACTGTTTTCAGACTTGTTATTCTTTCCAACTAGTGTGTTAAGAATTTAGAGTTTGAAGAATAAGAATTTGGAAGAATGGGTATATACATTGTGGTTCAGAACTGGTTTTAAATCAAAATGGTTCCATCTCTATTCTTGGCCTCTTAAAAAAAAAAAAAAAAAAGTTGTGGTTAGAATTGTTTTTTTTAAAGATGCTTTTGGATTTCGATTCTTGCCATCTAGCAACAGATAAACCCTAACTTTTAGTTGTTGAAGAGAGAGAAAAGTTGAAGCTTTTTATTTTGTGTGGACAGAGTTGTGACTGTATATAGTGAAGGGAATTTATCATTTTATTAATAAAGTATATTAGGAAACAGAATGCACTTTATTTTCTGGTGCAAAATTATTTTAATGAGAACATTTAAACATATATGTTCCTAGATTTTTCAAATTCCTCACTAAAATGTCAATATTATTTCAATAAACATTTTTCCCCCTGTTGGTATGTCAGCCATATATATTTGGAGATTCTGAAAGAATGCTTAGCTGCTTCTAGACTATTAAGAGTTGAAGGTCATACCATAAGTCACTGCAAATGTACTTCCTGTAGATTGGCAATAATATCTCAGATTCTGTAACAATGAAGTCAGATATGTTGATGAGCAGAGTATAAAACATGATTAGTTAATGTTTCTACCATGTTTTGAAGATGTAAAATGCTATATAAATGCAAAGGAACAAATTCTGCTCTCAGTAATGCTGATGTTAATCCAGAAAAAAAATTACTTAATCTATTCTCTGCTGGACATGTCCAAGATTTTGTGTTTGGTTTTTGTAGTCAGCAGAACTCTTCAATTGAATAAGAATGCCCCCTCCCAAGTTTTAAAAACCCATCTAGCCTAATTCTTGTTTCTTTTATCCTAACGCAAGCCATCCTGTGGAGTTATTGAGTACCTACAATACACAGAAACTTGTTGCTCTATTATTTAGGCCCTGATTCAGAAAAGCATTCATATTCAGGATAACATGTTCAACATGGGTTTGTCCCATTGAGGTTAAGTACATGCCTAAGTGCTGTCCTGCATAGGATAGACTTCACTGCTTACTTAAGTGCTTTTCTGAATTGAAGCCTTAGTGAAAAACAGAGGTCTCTCAAACACAAATTTTCAAAATTGTGCATCTAAATTGCACCTGAAAAATATATGTAATTGCATGTACAAATGGTTATTTATTCAGGTAAAAAATTGCATGTGCAAATGTGGAACTTGTACCTGTAATTTGTACACATGAAATGTTAACTGGTAAAACTTAAGGAGCTACCTTTGGAAAACTTTGCTATATAAAACTGATTTAAGTGTAATGATTTCTTCTATTGTACTGTTCGTATCTACAGGTGTATCTTGGGTTTGTAGTACACTGGCATAAATCTTCAACCAAAGTTGCAGACATCTTGTGGAATTTTAGTTTAGGTGGTTAATCCTTAAAAAGTTTAATGTATAAAGATGTTGTTGTTGTATTACTCTCTTACTCAGTGCTGGGATTTTCCAAGGAGATTGAGGGAGTCGGGAGCTGAGAGCCCCAGCGGCAGCCAGACTCGCAGTAGGGAATGGGGAGCTAAGAGACTGGGCTCTCAGCCACCCTCACAACCCCTCTTAAGTCTGTGGAAGCGCTCCTGGTGAGGATGCGCACCACTGACAGAAGGAGGAAGTGTGAATATGAAAAAACGCAGTAATTATGTGGTGGCTGTAAGTCGACCTCTGGGGTGGGGCCAGGGATGAGGAGTTTGGGGTGCAGGAGGGAGCCCAGGGCTTGGATGGGGGGTTGGGATGTGTGTGTGGGGGTTTGGGTTTCTGGAGGGAGTTTGGGTGCGCAAGGGGACTCTGGGCTGGAGTAGGGGTTTGGGGTGTGGAAGGGAGTCTGGGATGCGGGGTCCCAGCGGCGCTTACCGCAGCTCCCAGGAAGCAGCCACCAGGTCCTTTGCATCCCCTAAACGCATGGGCAGCCAGGGAGGCTCCGCATGCTACCTTCATGCCCGCAGGTAATAAAATATTGTGGATTCCGGCCAATGGGAGCTTCGGAGCCAGCGCTGGGGGCGGGGGCAGCAGGCAGAGCCTCCCTGGCCACTCATGTGCCTAGGAGCCAGGGGGACCAGTGGCTCCTTCCGGGACCCACACGGAACCAGGGCAGGTCGGGAGCTTGCCTTAGCCCTGGGCTCCCGCTGCACCACCGCCTGGACTTTTAATGGTCCGGTCGGTGGTGCCAACTGGAGCCACAGCGGTCCCTTTTTGACCGGGCATTCTGGTCGTAAACTGGATGCCTGGCAACCCTACTTGCAGACTCAGCGCTCAGAAAAATATCTTTACAAGCATAAGGACCAGAAACATTTTAAAAAATGTAAATGAAGGCTTAGATCCTGCAAAAACTGGTGGGGGCACCAGGAACACACCGGGCCTGACCTCTACTATAGAACCTTACTCATTCTTATTAAGTACATGCATTAGGAAACTGAGAAACCTTTTGGTATATTCTCTGCAGTGCACATTCACACCTATGCTTAGGTTTTCCACTTTGCAAATTTAAGGAAAAAAAATCATACGCTGCAATGATGGGGGAGAGGGAACTGGAACAGGAGTTAGAAAGGAAGGAAACTAAATTGTCTATGGGTAAAATATAGAAGATCTGGCCAGCTTTAAGGAATTTCCTTCTGATCTTTACTGCAATTGAAAAATAGATACTGAAATTGGCATGGAGACTTATGGACATAGTCAGCAAATGGGAGTACAGAGAAACGATGAAGGCCAAATAAACTAGAATGTACTGACTAAAATGTGGTGAATTTAAAAAAAAAAAAAAAAGAAGGAAGGCTGAGGGGAAAAAAAGTACATTTGCTTAGGCGTGCTTATATAAGGCGTTTCTGTGGGATAGATTCAGTATGACCGTGTCTGTACTAGTGTGGCTTACATTAAAAAGAAAGCCTTTCTTTTACTGTGATATTGACCATACTGTTATATTTTCCTATTCGATAGTATGCACTGAAAGGTCAACCCTTCTAATGTATTTGCATCCTGTGGAAAAGATAATCCTTTAAAATATGTTTGTATTGGCGTTCTGCAAATACAAGCAATTGTGTATATATGGATTTCAGTAGTGTTGGAAATTCTTTGTGAAGTGTAGTACAAACTATCACATAGGGAAACCCATGTAAATGCTACAAGGGATCTAACACTGAAACACATGAATAATATATTAGTAGATATACAGCACATATAATTAAAATTGCAGCAGTAAAACACATTTTATAAAATATTTAAACTGAATAGGGGAGAACACAGCAGAAAATTGCATATATTTGTCCTTTTTTGCCAATGATATGCTATCAGCTCAAAAGGCTTTTGGGGAGACAGTGTTTCCCACATTGGAAAAACTGGTTGGATCCTTGGATAAGCAGTGGTATGTTGGTCTGTATGTAATAGACAAGATAGTAGAATTTTCTTGGGGCTATGGAGAGTAAACTTCCTGTGCTATGATCAAATAGGAAGAAAAATTTATTCAAATAGTGAATCATAATTTTAGAACAGAAGATAAATAATGAGTAACTGGTCAGGATCAGAAATAGGAGATATGGACCTTCTTTCTCCACCACGCCTCCATTACAAGGATGTTGTGAAAAGTGTACTTTTAATTATTGCTTACTTCTTACTTAATCCTTTCCCACTTGTTGTCCAGACAGATGTCATTTTTTGACTATGGACTTCTTTAATTGTAAACTCTTTGGTAGAGACCATGTCTATATATTCATTTGGACAGGGACTAGCACAATGGCCCCACTCCTGCTGGGGCCTCTGGGTGCTACCATAATATAAATATTTGATTATAGTAATCTGGAAGCTTCAGTAGCTTCCTTTCAGTAGCTTTCAGTAGTATTCTTGTGCACCTGATACTCCCATTGGATACATCTACACTGCAATAAAAGACCCGCAGCATAGCCACAGCTAGCCTGGGTCAACTGCCTGCGGCTTGGGTGCTGAGGCTATAAAATTGCAATGTAGACGATCGGGCTGGAGCCTGAGGTCTGAGACCCTCCTCCCTTGTGGAGTCTCAGAGCCTGGGCTTGGGCTGAAGTCCAGGTGCTGACCCAGCACATGTGTCAGCTGACCCAGGCTCTGAGACTTGGTGCCACAGGTTTTTTTTATCGCACTGTAGGTATATCCATTGTTTCTCACATAGGACTGAGCTCTTAAATGCTACTATATGCATATGTAGCATATGTTTTAAAAATTAAATAACTAAAGTTAGAGGGTTCCTTTGGCAGATTAATATTAAACAGAATACTAATATAATATACTCAGGGAATGTCTACATTACAGAGACTTGACTGGTATAACAATGCTGAGAGAGCCCCCTAGTGTGGAAAACAGCTTGAGCCAACAGGAGTTCTTCTGCCCGCAAAGCTAAACCACTTCTCCAAAGAACACTAGCTATGTCAACAGAAGCACTCTTACGTTGGCATAGTTGCATCTATGAAACCGGGGTTTTTGTCAGCATAGCTGTGTCAGCTAGCAGTGTGATTTTCCCCCCTGCCCCCTCAGCACTCCTCGCTTGCATAGCTATGCCAGCAAAGCTATGCCAGCCTTCTATTCTATTGAATCTGGATGTACCAGAGTGAAGTAAGTGAGATGTGCTTAAAGTTAAGTGCATCCTCAAATGCTTTGCTGGATTGAGGCCTTAGTATTCTGGTGAATATCCCAATATAGCCTAATGACAATGAATGGCAATGGCTGTTGCTTAACTTGTTTTAACAAAATTAAGCTTAATTGTCAGAGATCAGGACGTGGGCAGTCATGCCTAGTGGTTGGAGCAGGAGTCAGTAGCCAGGAATAGGAGTCCAGGGTCAGAGCCAGAGTCAGAGTCCAAATGCCAGAGCCGAGGGTCAGAGCCAAAATCAGAATTCAGGAATTTGAGTTGAGGGTTAGAGCTGGGTTACCTTGAGTGAGACAAAGCAGGGGTAGACGTCAGGATAAGGTCTGAGGCAAGGATAGGTCTGGGTCAGAATTAGAAGTAGGAGAGCAGTGGGACTGGAACAAGGTGGGAGCAAGGCTGGGACAAGCAGGAGCTATCACAGCCATGTGCAAATGCTTTGCGCAGCTGCTGAACTGTTGTTGCTGGGCTTAAGAGCTGGTCTGCTGACTCTTCCCACCAATGAGGTGGTGCAGCCAAGCAAGCAGCCTATGACAGGGCAGCTACACTTGTTAAGCTGCCCAGAAACTTGCTGTACTGCAGGCTCTGAATCATTCCTGACATTAATGAGTGCATATTTGGCCAGTGTCAAGTGCTTAATATGCTCCTGAACCAAGTGAAATATTAAGCTCATGTTTTGTTAATAGCCTTTAAAATATTTTTCATATGAAAAGAAAACATGTCATATGCTACCTCAATTTTCGTAACTACATACTAAGCTTACTTATCTAAAACTCTTGCAATTACAAATCTAGCCCCTCCTTCATGACTGCAGGGTCTGCTGCACAGAGGAGGGAAAAGTGTGATGTGAGGTGTGGATGGAGTGTGTGGCCACAGAACCTACTGCTATGCTGATCCTCCCACTCTACCCCTGTGATAGTGGAGTATGGAGCTAAATCAGCTGATCGGCTGAAGCAGCCTTTGTGGATTGTCTGTGCAACTATTAGACTGGCTTGTGGGAAGGGTGTCTCTCCCCTTGATCTGCCCACTGCCCAGCCCGTCTACTCAAGTTGGATGTTGGGGTGCCCTTTGAAGAAGAAACAATAATTGATGTAACATAACTATTATTTAAAATTTTATTTCATTCTAAATCTTTTCAGATACTTTAATATTAAACTGGCCCTCGAAATAAGACCAGCCACATAGTTTGAACAACCGCCTACCTACAAGGTCCCCCCAGTGAAAAGCTTATTGAAAGAAAATCCAGTGCTGGGAGTTGATGTGTTCTCCATTATTCCGTTGCTTCTGGGACATTAACTAGAAAGCAGAGTTTCTGAGATTGAGGGAATCACTATCTAGTATGGAAAATATAGCTAACAATTGCACGTGGCAGGTTGCAACTACAATAGGAATGGGCTTTTCCAGAGCAGCATATCCTTGATTTCCATCCCATCTGGTCAGAAGCATTGTGCCTTTCCAGATGTCCTTTCAGGGTGCAAAAATTAACATTGTTGTTTGTGTACATAGGCGCAGATGACTATTTTTATGGCGGGAAGAGAAAATTACTATACTCTTTTTGAAACTTTACTAATTCTGACTGCTTGAAGGGCCCATGTGCTGCTCCCCCCGCCCCCTCTGGTTTTTATCCCAAATGCATGTTAAGTCCACACTGAAACACTGTTTTAGCTTTTGTATTGTCACATTGGACCCACTTGGTTTCAGGGAAAAGTAATGATGTGCAATGTGCCTTTTTACATAATTTGTTCTACAGTAAAAATGTTAATTGTAACATGAGTCTTTTTTTGTTTACCACTTTAATATTTTTTTTCCTTTCACCCATCCTCCCTGTCAAATAAAGGCCAAGAAACGCCAGGCCTTCCTAACAGAGACGTGTGAAAACAACGTGAGAGAACTGGAGTTACTCTTGGACAGCTTTACTATGTCAAGCCAGTGGACAGCAGGTTAGTTGAAGGTATAAAATGACAGATGCATCTGTCAATGTTCCAAAGTCACTACATTGTGGGAATTCTGCAGATGCCTCTTGCATTCCCTCTTCTCAACATGCTTTGATTTGATGACATGATAAGAGCAGCTCTCACAGCAGTCAAGTGGCCTCGCTAGCTGAGAAAGGGTGACGGAATGTGGACCTGCTGTTGTCAGCCCAGAACTTGATTTACAAGTGCTGGGATCTATCTGATCGGTCAGAAAAGGGCTCACTTGCTGTGCTCTAAATCCAACTGAGAAAAAAGTCCTTACAGTCTACCTGCAAGGGGAACAGATGTTTTGACTGAACTGAGCCAAATTCTGAGGCAACCTTCAGCAACTTAAAGGTCACATATTCAAAAAGATTATGTAGGACGCAGGATGTAACACAGTTCTCTTTATAGCATTACTTTGTGCTCTATGTTACATTCATTTAATTTCAAACAACATACATATTTTTCTGATTAGTATACAAATATGAAATTGAAGATTTAGTGTCACTCTACCATATACATTATATGGTATTATCTGTAAGTGTTGTATCAAATGGAACATACTACTCTACAACTGAGATGGGGATTGAGATAAACAGGAATTATTGAGACACACCATTAATTTGAAATCTAGTAAATTTATTTTTAAAAAGGGGGTAAAAGTAGTTTTAGGTACTACAGCAGACCGTTATTTCCCCTGCCAGGGAATGTTCTTATTTTTTAAAAAATGTTTTTCTTTCTGGTTGGTGCATGGAACATGCACATACCTGTACAAGGGAACCAGTCAAACAAAATATTCATAAAGTGCTGACAAACACACACAGTAAATGAACTGAATAAATAAAGAAATATTTTCCTCTAATCTTTGTTATAATAATCTTAGGAATTACTTTTTACAAAAGTAGGTAAAACATGTTCAGAAAAGGGGTTGGTTTGTTTTTGAGTTCATGTTAAACCTAATGTGTTATGTGGTGCTATATTAATTATATCTGCATTTCTGCAATATCAAGCAACAAGATACATTGAGGGATGATGTGGCAGCCTTTCATCGATTTTTTTTTCTTTACTTTCTCTGCATTTTTAGCCAAATAACATTGTGACAGGCTGATAATATCCTGAATGAACTTTACTGAATTAACTTAAACCTTAATGAATTCGTTTTAACATCTTCGGAGTTCACTGTATTAAAAATGCAATTGTGTATACATTATTGTGGAATGAATTAATTGTATGTATTTCCACGTGAAGGGTAAATGTGAGAACAACAGGGTGATGAGGCAAATTGACTCAAGTTGTAACATCTTCAAAGAAGCCACCCCCATAGAAAGGTGTGCATATACTATTTTGAAGTGGATTCTCCAGGAACCACCGATTAAGAAAGGGATTTTTAGATAAATAGCCTGGCTTTAAACTAGCATATGGCCTTCTTCCTGATCCAGCAAATCCCTGGTCCACAGAGGGCCCCAATCCATAGGGTAAGGCTGAAAGGACTGGGCTAGCCAGAATCCATGTTTTGGTTATGATTAATTCTTGTAATCTTAGTAGCGTGTGTGTAGGTTCTTTTATTGTTTTTAGTGTTTTCTCTGTAATGCTTTTTACCTTAAGAATGAAGTAGGCTTGCATAGAAATCTGTATGGTAATTTATATCTGTAGTAGTTACACTTGTATCCATCTCTAAAGAGAAAGCAAGCAGGTGTCCTTGGGCAACCTGTCTGTGCTGCGAAATGCACAGTGAAGGCAGGGAACTGTGCAGCCTAGAAATACGCCAGTCAGAAAGGAGAGAAACATGTATTTCCACCGAGAAGGGCAATGGCTGGGGATCTGGAATCCCTGAGAGTGAGTGCCCTTGCTGAACCACTATGGGGAAATACAGGTGCAGTTGTCCTGAACTGTGACAAACGTCATTTCAGATAAAAAGCTTTGGACAGGCAAAGTTGAGTGGAAGAGCACTAGACCCCTCTCTGATATTTCTGGTATTCCCCGGTTTTCCCATAAAAGCATGGCTTCATCTGGAACTCTGATGCTATGACCGCCTCACCTGCACTTGGGCCAAATAAATCCTCACAGTCAGTTTTCAGGTGCATAGTGGGAACTGGTAAGAATTAATGCTGAAAGCGTCAACATTAATGGGTATTTCCCCAGAGGTTCACTGGGATTTTGTGCCATTTAGAGCAGCCTTTCCCAGTCTCCTCTCAAGCCTATGGTGCCTCTCTTGCACAAAGGAGCTTTTGCAGGGTTAAAGAGAGGGGGTCTGCTGCTGCGAAGGGGCAGTTCCTAAGCAATTTATAGTACTTTGAACAGGTTTTCCATTCTTCTCATCCCCTTGATGGTAAGTATCACAAGGAGTGAACTGATCCCATGTTTCCCTCTTAGCGGGAATTTAGTAGTTTGTTTTTAATGCGCTTTATTTACTCCCACCTTTAAAAATAAGACATCTAAAAATAAAATTCTTTAAAGCTTCAAAAGCAGCTGTAGAGAGTTGCTCCTCTGCAGAATAAGTCTGATTTGCTGCTGCAAGTGGGTCCTCATAGCAAACACTGAAACCTCAGAAGCGTTGTTGTAGTTTGAGGGGAGACAAACAGTAAAATTCTACAGTTTGTCTTGCAGGTTCGCCGCACTTTTCAGTTGAGCATATTGTAGTATTTTCAAAGATATTTTGCTTTCTTCTTACCTGCTTTTTCTTGTATTTGTTTTTGTCTAATATTGCTGTTTCTATTAGTTCTTTCATGCCCACAAAGAGAGACTATTGCTCTGTGAATTGGACTTGCAGAAAATCTAGGACCAATACAAATAAAAAAGTTGGAGCTTTTAATACTTCCTTATGATCTAACTTAGAAACAAACTGGAAATTAGGAGAACTAGCACCATGTTATCTGCCTACTCTGCACAAATCCACAGCAAGTGCTGCATGGGCCACCAGTGATCCATGGATCACATTTTGGGAACTGTAGCATAACATCAACAAGTATTGAAGAACAAAGTCCTCAGGACCATAGGTGCTGGAACTAGGGGTGCTCTGGGTCTGTCACACCCCCTGGCTTGAAGTGGTTTCCATTATATACAGGGCTTACAGTTTGGTTCAAGGCCCTCAGCATCACCACTATAAAAATTGTTCCAGCACCTCTGCTCAAGGATTGAGAGTTGGCATAGTCCTATTAGATGTTCCTAGTGGCCAGTTACATAGCAGGAAAGGAGAATTAACTGCAGACCTGCTCAGCTGATGATAAACTCCCAATGGTTGACTCCTGGAAGTGGTGCATCAGAACTTTCTCACATGGGCCATACCTGAGAGAGACTGATCTATCACATTTCTGCACCGGCTGTTACTGCTCTGTGTGAGAAGATGAGAAAAAACTGTTGCTGGAATGGATGCTTGCTCTTTTAAAGATGACCTGTGAAGGGGAAAAGAATGTGTGCTTTCTGTTTCTTTATGATATAAAAAGAAAGGCCTCAAGGAATTTTGGTTTTTAAAGGGTATTTTTGAAGACCACTTTTTAACAATATAAAAATGTCAAACACTGAGTTCTCTCTTGGTGTTGGAGAACTTAAGAAGCAGTGGGGTTCTGACCTATTGAAACCTGAACAGAAGGGAAGAGAGTCTTATGCTTTGTCTACCTGGCAAAGTTTTATCAGTTCTACAGGTATAGTTATCCCAGCATAACCACTCATGTGGACACTTCCTCCACTATAAGAGTAATTTTTTTTGTTTAACTTACTCCCCTTCCAAGCGACATAACTGTAATATAAATAATAATAATAATCAGTTTAAATTCAGACCTTATCTTATACTAATATAACTTACCTGTGAAGACAAACTGTTTTAAAATGTCTTTTTTGTTTTGTTTTTAAACATCTGTTTAATTCAAACATCTGTCAAATAGTTGAAAGAAATGCTGTTTTGTTAAAGGTTCAGCAGTCCTGTCCTTTCACTTAAGGGCTGAGACGAGAGATCTTCCAGTCTCTTTGGGTTCTTCAGGGGACTTCTCTAGCAAAACAAGAGGCGATATGACACTCCTGATATTTCTAAGGGCATGGCTACACTGGAAACTTCAAAGCGCTGTCGCGGGAGTGCTCCCATGGCAGCGCTTTGAAGTGCGAGTGTGGTTGTGCGTGAGCGCTGGGAGAGAGGTCTGGTAGTCCACCTCCAGGAGGGGATTAGCTCCGAGCACTTGGAGCCTGTTTACACTAGCACTTTAAAGCACTCTGACTTGCTGCGCTCGGGGGTGATTTTTCACACCCTGAGCCAGCAAGTTGATGCGCTATAAAAGGTAAGTGTAGCCAAGCCCTCAAATAAAAACAAGCAGGAAAAACGTAAACAATTTTTCATAAAGCAAAAAAAGTCACAAACCCAATTCCCCTTCCCCCCCTTAGCTCATTTTTAAAGCCAGGAAATTTAGCTGATACCTTTTCATCAATTCATCTTGTTATACTTGTACCATGTGTGGGATACTTAGAGAGATTCTGTGATTTCAGTCACAGAATTGTACTCCAGAATATCAGCTTTCATTTAAAAATAATTTCTAGCCCATAAGGTTTTGGAGATGAACTTGTGTAGCCTGATCTATAGATTATGTATTAATTATATTGATTAATTAAAAATTCCCAGTTATCACTTTGAGGGTTGGCATGAATCAACTGTAAACTCATGGAGTATTGCCCACCTGAGTCAGCAGAGAGCCTGAAACAATAGCTTTACGCGGGGTGAACTGACCCATTCATCTCAATAAGAGCACTGTGGAATCTGGCATTTTTCTAAGATGTCATAGTATTCCACATTTTGCAGCAGTCAGGCCCCTGATTTTGTTTTCTGTCTCATGGCCCAACTGGGACCTGCCTGCAGCTTTCCCCACAAAGAGGTGATTATTGGTTTATGTTGCGTGCTCCCTGCACTGTTCCCACAGCCCCCATTGGCCTGAAACGGTGAAAGGCCGAACCTGTGGATGCTGCAGGTAAACAAACCGTCCCTGCCTGCCGGCAGATTTCCCCGACGGGCCACGTGCCAAAGGTTGCCAATCCCTGGTTGAGCTTGTAGTTAGAGGGAGTCGGGTTTGTAGGCTGATGGGCTGGGCTGCCTGGAGAAGAGTGCAGCAGCCAAGGCTGCAGAAGCCAGGGTGATGAGTTTCTGAAGCTGGCTACAAACTGCTGTTTCCAAGGCTTATGTGGTAGAGAAGGCAGTTCTGAGAGACTGGCCTCTTAAACAGTACTGCAGGGTCTGAAGCTTGGAGAGTGGAGTTGGGTCACCTGGAAAACTCAGCAAAAAACCCATCACCCAAAATAATTAACAGATGAAAATATTGTGAACCATAGTTTTGTATGAGTTCTTGTAGTGGTGGGAGGGATGAGCATGAACAATATTTAATGGCTATGCAAGTATTAATGTTGCTGTAGAATGTAGTGATATTGTGGAATTTAGGAGTGCTTGCCAAGTGATCCGGGCTGTGCAATACAAAGGGACTTGAATACTCTGTAATTTCCTCCAATACTGGGATTTTACATTACTTAAGCACGGCTGGAAAATTTAAGGATGGGACGTCTTTCTTAAATCTAAATAAAATCTAACCTTATCATGTATAGTCAGATTTTTCTACCCTTACTTATGTTGATTAATACCCTATATCACAAGAACTCAGTGGCCAGCTTGTGCAGTATTTGTGTACTCCAGAAGACACAGTTTAGTCCAGGGCTAGGGCACTGGGCTGGGACTCAGGAGATTTGATTTCTGTTCCCAGTTCTGCTACTGACCTGCTATGTGACTCTGAGCAGTCACTTCTCCTCTCTGTCCCTCTGCTTCACCATCACCCTCTGTCTGTCTTGACTATTTAATTTATAAATGCTGCGGGGCAGAGATTATATCCTAGAACAGTGGGGCCCTGATTTTAGTTGAGGTGGCCTCTGGGTGTTACAGTAATACAAATAATAGAGCAAGGATGGCATATCTAGTCCATAATTTATTTTTAGTGTAATTTTTTTCTTAATGTTGAAAAAGTGACCAAAATAGACTGTGATAACGATAACCTTAGAACAGAATTTATGCCCTGGGAAATGCATGCACAGTTCCCAACTCATTGAATTAACTGGAAAATTTTGTGTTGATCATTATGCAGTATTTGGCCCTAGGATAGCATTCTCACCAACTTCCGGAAACAGAGGATAAAGCAATTTGCACTCTAAGCCCTAACGCAAATCAGCATTTGTTTTAACAAAAAGTGTGACTATGGTAATAAAGATGGGCTAAGAAATAAAAGTGAAAAGTTAAGGTATGTCTTCACTACCAGTCGGATCGGTGGGCAGCGATCGATCCAGCGAGGTTCAATTTATCTCGTCTAGTCTAGATGCGATAAATCGACCCCCTAGCACTCTCCCGCCGACTCCTGTACTCCACCACCACGAGAGGCACAGGCAGAGTTGACGGGGAAGCAGCAGCAGTCGACTTACCGTGATGAAGACACCACGGTAAGGCGATCTAAGTACGTCGACTCAGCTACATTATTCACGTAGCTGAAGTTGCATAACTTAGATCGATTTTTTCCCCCCCTCCCACAAGTGTAGACCAGGGCTTAGTGTGTCCAAGAGTGAAATACCTCTTAAAGCCCTATTCTGTACTTCCTGAAGTGATTAAAAGAGGGAAATTACTCTGCAAATTTCAATTTTAAAGTGGTTGTGGGCAATATTCTGATTTTGCATGCATATGTGATGTTTCCATTGACTGCAGTTGGTGCCCCATGTGGGTATCTAAAGCCAGGCTTTCTTTAATGTTTCACAGTTGGTTAAGTGATACTAACCCTTCCATTTTTTATTAGAAAAAAATAAACTAAGATTTAAAATAGTAAAAAGTTAGATAGGGTGCTCCTGCAACTATAGTTTTATAGAAAGTTGTGGCTGGTCTAATGGATAGGTTTAGCATACAAGACACAATCTGTGTCCTGACTTGCTGTGTTATCCTGGAAAAGTTGCTCGGGGTCTGATTTTTTTTTTTTTTTTTTTTTCATGCTGACAGCTGTAGCTTCTGTTGACTGCAGTGGGTATTGTGGGTGCTTAGCATCTCTGAAAATCATGTTCTTTAACCTCTTTGCTTCTCAGTTTCTCCTTCTGTAAAAGAAGGACACTACTAGGGATCGAGGGCTAGTTCGTGTTTGTGAACTCAAAGGGAGTTTAGATCGCTGGAAAGAGGTGATATGCAAATGATATAATTATTATTATTGTTGCTGTTATTCATTATAAAATGTGCTTATAAATATTACACTATTTTGTAGGCAGTGCCGAGGAAAACATATTTGTCAGTCTGCCATTTTGTATAACACTAGAAAGACGGGAGAAATTTAGTATCAATTGGCAACTTATAAATACGTGATCAATATAAAATTGTTCTTGTTTTCAGAAATCATTTTGAAGGCAATAATGCAAACCACTTTTGTGCATATGATCCTAGTTAAGTCAACTAGAGCAGAAGTTATAGCTTAAGGGTTTAATAAATACGTATAATGTACATATAATGGATATATCAGCTTTAAGATTTGTAATTGAAACATTATGTAGGAATGCACAGACAGATAATAAAAAATCTGTGTTGTTTCCTTTTGGACTGGAATTCAAGAACATTTAAAGAGTTTTAAGACCCTTCCAAGCATAACAACGTCATGTGATCTTTGGCTCAGCAAAGGTTTGTTGAATAAGTGATGTATTACTGCATTACAAAATGTATGCTTGGTCAGAAGATGCCAAAATAAGGCAGGAAAAGTGCAATCTACTTAACTTAATACAACATGTTTTTACAAAGTGTGTCCCTGTGCAGTGTAAATGGTGATCTGACTGAATGACATATAGACCTAATAATCACTAAACTACATACCTAAAACTGGATATAGAGTTCATTAGTTGGATGATAACTGTGAGTATTAACTGGAGATTGCAACTTTGTTGTACAACAGCTCTCATACAAGCAGTTATTTAGCTATATTTGACATGAAACTGTATGCCGTGGGGAGAACAAGGCTGCTGTTCAGTGTTCTGTATTGTCACTGTGCAGCCCTAACTAATTTTAATATCTTCCACTTTGAGCAGTTCTCTATCTCTCTGTGACTTTAAGGGCTTTATTTTCATTCTGTAATTTTTCTTCAGGCAGTCGCAAGGACAAAGATAAACCTCCAAGCCTCTCTGTTGTCCTTGAGACTTTGAGGAATACCTTGACAGATTACCAGAACAAGCTGGAAGATACATCTAATGAGGTAACATTTGCACTGTTTGGCTCCATACATATAGCCTTCGGCCTGCAACAGTATGTATTCCTCACTTGTTACAAAGGTCAAAAGATTGGGAATGTTGAGTTGACAGCTACAGATACTAAAAAGAAATAATCTCTGTCACTGCTCTTCCTCTAAACTTGTCCTATAGTAATGTTCCACTTAAATATAAAAAATATATAATCTATTTTTATTTTGAGCTGTTGAACTTCTAATTGTTTTCAGTAAACTTACACAGAAATATGACACTTTCCATTCTTCATCTAGGGCTTTAGGTAAAAGGTGACGCAAGTATTTTAAAAATGCAATGTAGTACTTGAATTTTAACATTCATTGGTATCAGGTGTGTAAATGTGAGTGCCCCCACAAGAAAAGTGAGATTATTTTCAGAGATCAGTTGTGTTCTTGATGAAGATTGGTAAATTTCATGGTTTGGGGGGGTTTTTTGTCATAGATAGGAAGAGATATCTGCATAATACCTTTCTAAAGATAAAAAAGAACAGTAACAAACATTTCTATTTTTTAAAAAAAAATGTATTTTTCATGCACTCCTAGAGACTTTTAGTCACTGGCTGAAAAGTCTATCTTGTATTTATTTTCTTATTTATATTGCTAATGTGATTTGTTTAATCCTCTTGGGTTTAAAATGTTTTATGAATTTATAGGTTTAAACACTGTAGAGAGCAGTTAACTACAACTTTTCAAAGTCCTTTAATTGTACATAAAATTGGCAAAGCACTGAAATGTGTCAGTATTTTTTTTTTTTTCTATTCCTAAGCTTTGTCTTTTGTTTGATAAACTTATTGTTTATCCAGTCACTCATTACATTTGAAATAAATCATATTAACTTGGCTATTTTTATTGGGGAAAAAAGTCTCCTTCAAGTCCTCTGAGATTTGTTCAAGGGGCACAAGAATAAGTAACCACAGTAACAATTAAACTTCTCTAAACAGCAAGCACTGTTAAGTCTCTGCAGTGAGATAAGATAACCAATGTGTTTAGTAGTTTATGAATCTCTTCTGAGGCCCAGGTCTGGAAGCTGAAGAATAACTAGGAGCACATTACCCACAGCGAATTGTTACTTGGGAGGATGAATGTCACATGATTCTCAGCACAGTTGAAAAGTCTACTCAGCAGGCTTTGGCTTAGTAATGTGCTTTGTTGGGAAACAGTGCCAGAGACAGCAGTGGGGAGGCCAAGGGGGTGGCTGCTAAGAAAGCAAAGAGAGTACTCTGACAGAAAGAAGAATGAACTGTCAAGGAAAATAAATCGCAAGCTGATGACCTGCCACAAGACTTCCCAGTAGGACTGCGTGTGACAGACCCTGAAGTTGTCATGCGGAGCCAGAGACCACTGAATGCCCTCATGGTACACAGAAAGGGCAGTGTTCTCTCCTCCTTGATTTTCCCCATAGATGCCGCTACTTCTGGCTTTTTGTGCATTTTGTCCTTAGACATGTTTCGTAATAAAACTCTTTTAATATTACAATAAAACTCTCAGGGATTATCAAGGGCACCATCCAATACAAAAAAAAACTTGCTTTTATATGTTGCGCAAAGATTTTAGGCTTGTTTAATTCTGTTAAGTTTTTTAGGATATAGACTTATGACAGGACCCCACACATAGATGGATGTAATTAATTATTTGGCTTTACAATATATGTCTGGACCTGTTTGGTGAACTTGTGACATTATATTAGCTCTAATTTACTAAATACACATAAGAGCTAATAACTCTTAATTTCTGTAGAGCTAGTGAATATTAAAATTAGAGCATTCACTTTCACACGTCTCTATGAGTTTGGAGGTGAGTAGATAAGGTCTGGCTGGCTGAAACACAATGTGGAAAATATAGAAATAATTTTGGTAGATTGGGGAAAGCAACTAACAAAATTGGCAAGGATTATATCAGCACCCCTGATTGAGGGAGATGTGTGGCGGCCATTTGTGAAGTGTTTACAATTTAGATGTACTATAGAGTTCTGAAAAAAGAAAAGGAGTACTTGTGGCACCTTAGAGACTAACCAATTTATTTGAGCATAAGCTTTCATGAGCTACAGCTCACTTCATCCGATCGGATGAAGTGAGCTGTAGCTCATGAAAGCTTATGCTCAAATAAATTGGTTAGTCTCTAAGGTGCCACAAGTACTCCTTTTCTTTTTGCTAATACAGACTAACACGGCAGTTACTCTGAAACCTATAGAGTTCTGAGCAACTCCTGCCTGGTCAGGTAGCAGCAATGACCAAGATTGCTATATTCTGCCTATACCTGATTAGAGGAGCATGGCATTTGCTTTCACATACAGACTTGGCTACCATTATTTGTGCCTTTTGACACTCAAGATTAGATTACTGTTAGACTGCTATATCGGTCTCTACACTGAAACTGGAAAACGAAGCTAGCACATATTGTGGCCACCTGTTTATCAGAAAAGTGCATCTGGAAGAGGGCCCATAACTCCAGTGCTCCAAGATCATCAGTAGCTGCTTGTAATGCCCTGACTAGTTTGGGATTAAGTGACTTGAGAGACTGTGCCTCTCCTTGAGTTATGCTCTGCTGTTGCAGTGAGCAAAAATCCGTGAGCTGGAGTCCCCTCAGTTTAAGAGGGAGGATGCTGCTTGTAGGACATTTTCTGGGAGAGGCCATTGACTATGAAACTTGCTTCCTGAAAGTCACTGGGAGCTCAATTTCTTAAATTTTCTGGCACACTTCAAAGACTCCCTCCCCACCCCCACCGATGTTTGAGAGTTCATGGGCAAAAGCAATAGTGAATTTGGTTTGGGGTTATTACTGCTATTATTTATTTGTAATATCATTATTAATATTTAATATATCAAACTTGTTTAATGGTAATCTGTTAAATTGTTTACAGTTGATGTCTGAGGAGTTTTCTAATACATTCTGGTTTTACATTTCTATAGGAAATATTAATTTATGTTTAAGTACCTACATAGTCTCCCCAACTCCCAATTGTTTTTTCTTTTCTTTTTTTCCCCAAGCTAAAGAAAACGAAAGCTTCATGTGAGAAGATGACGAAAGAAATTGACTCATCCAAACAAAAAATACGGTCTCAAAGTCAAGACCTTAAGGTATGGTTTTATGAACTGTAACTTCTTATCATAATACATATATTTCTGGTATGTCTCACTTAGATTGTATCTGCATCATAATATGTTATCTCTGTTATCTCAAAATAAGTGTGTGTATCACTTCTCTCTATTGAGTGGAATGTCAAACCTCACGTTTGTGCAAGGACATATTTCCTTATAGTGGTTGCAGCCTACAGATGACATAAGTCTACCTGTGTGAACATTTCAAAGGTTACATTAGTGAAGTAATATCGATTTAAACAGATGATCTGTTCCTTGAGTAGTCCTCTTACTTCATCATTTTGTGCTTGTTTGTTCGACAAGCATAGCTCTTCTGTGTTGATGTCATCCTCAACATCTTTTTCTGCTAGATTCTTGTTCTTTATGCATAAAATGTCATATGAAATTTATCCTCAGACATATTTTTCAGCTTAACTGTCAATTTTTCATATTTGTCACTTAATTACTCATTCACTTATTTATGAAAATACAATTCAGTTTTGAAATATTCACTTTTCTTTTTCATGTATTGGTCAGATTATTTGCTGCAGAATAAAGTTTTCTAGTATTACTGGGGAAAATACAGTGTTTCAGCCACATGTTAAAAAACTAGCAGACAAACAGGAGTGAGAATGTATTAATTCCACAACCTCATTGAGGGGGATAGAAACAGATCAATAGAAAGCTGAGGATGGACCTCTGTTCATCTCAGTGGCTGCACCTGTGGGAAATTTGATCACGTACATTTAGATTATATATATGGATCTCAGCTGAAAGCATTTGGAAGATTTCAGTTACAGAACTGTAAAGTTTAACGTCATGGTATGAAATGTGCAAAACTTACAGTAAAGAAAGATATCAGTGAAATTATTATGGATATTATGGCCAAACTTTGTGTATAATCCTCCAAACATTAGGTAATCCCTGACATTTGGAGAGATCTATAGGCCTAAATTACTGCTAATAAGAAATTGCTGATCGGTAAGCCAAGCACTTCTCATGGATAGCCGAAGTTCTGATTTTATAGTCTTTTTCAAATTAGAATTTGTTTTTGTCTCTCTTTTTGGGGGCTGACATCACTTTTGTAATGTATCATGTCTCGGTACATCAGTGACCAAGGCACCGAGGGAAGTCCTGAGGTCACTGTTCAACTCTGTCTTCCAGCTGGCATTGTTTTTGTAGTACTGCCAAATTTGAGTGTGGCCACTCCCAAGGTTTCTCAAATTGTTTTAGTGGAGATACACTGTTTCAATTTATTATTGAGCGACTGTGTTAGCATTCATTGGTAGTAACACAGTGGCCTTCCATTTTATGAACTGAACTTGTCCAACATTAATTAATTTAGATTCAGAACACCCTGTGAAGTAAAGTACTACTTTCCTGATTTGAGTAGAGGAGGATACTAATGAACAATAAGATTCTGTGAGGTGCTGAGTACCAACTTC
This sequence comes from Chelonia mydas, assembly GCF_015237465.2. NCBI lineage: Eukaryota > Metazoa > Chordata > Testudines > Cheloniidae > Chelonia > Chelonia mydas. The sequence continues at coordinate 106,887,043 of NC_051245.2, forward strand.
TCCCCTTGTAGTCATTAGAAGTTGAGAATGCTCAGCACCTGAGGGGATCAGGGCCCAAATGACTTGCCGTGGGATACACAGGAAATTGGTGACAGACCTGACAATAGAGCCCTGATTTCTGCCTCCTAGACTTTTGCTTCAGCCACAATACTTCTTTTTTAAAGCATCCTAAAAATTCTGCAGATTTTTTTTATAATGCAAATGTCTACTGTACATGAGACAGTTATTCTACCAACTTTTTTTTTTCCTGTTAGGCACTCTTTTGATATAGTGAACCAGGTTCTGTGCTGAGTTACAAGGTGTAAATCTGTAGAAACTCAATTTAATGTGTAACTCAGCACAGAACCTGGCCTAGTATTTCTTCATGATAGAGCGTGCTTAAAGAAAGATGCCCTGTTCTTGGATTTGAATATTTGTATTAAGAAATTATATGAAAATACAATTGTGATGAGCACCTTAGAAAACAACTGATTCTGTACTTCACAATTAGACAAACATGATTTTATGATCTAAAAATCTATAGGCAAACATTTCAACTAAATGCTTTCAATATTCAGTATTAAGTTGATTTGGTCATATGAATTTGGTGGTTTCAAAAGGTGTCAGATTTCCAGCCCTGGAAGTAGGAGTTCTCTGTTCACAGAAGAGGTAGAGCATGTGTCTCTGTTCTCACCTAGCAGGCTACCTCTTAGTGTAAAAGTCTGCTGAGATTTTGTGCTGGTTGATACATTCGTACCAACTGGTACCGTTTCTGATTGTGATTTCTGTGATATGGGCACCTGTCCACTGGGAATTGAACTGAAAACACCAAAATCATTTCACATTGACCACTAAACATGAAACAAGATGATAACAGCTCTTGGTTGCTACCAATCTGGGCTGTATTGGAACCAGTGATCTACAGAAGAAAAGTACGGTATCCTTTTACCAGAGCCACCCAGTTTCTTATGTCTACAGGAGGCTGTATCTTTACATTGTCAGATTTTCAACTGAAGGAACACTGTGTACTCTCTGTAAAGAGACAAACCCAGCCCCAAAAGGAAGGCAGTTGTAACATGGAGATTTTGACTTTGGAGATGGATTAAAAAGGGAGAAAAAGGAATAATCCTGTAGGACTTGTCCTTTTGCTCTACACTGTTCCTCTACTCCCAGAGGAAAACAGTGTCAACTTTTAATTTCAGTCTATCATTAGAAGTAAGCAGATGGTTGTTTTGACAATATATCTCCATATAGACTTTTGCTTCCAAGGATACTGAACATTAGCTGAGATAATGCTATATGGGGTAAAACTGTTACCAACCTTTCAGTTTCTGTATCTATTCTGTAGGAAGTTCAGGATAACCTGGCTGATGCCAATGAAGAGTTAAATCATCTACGCACTAAGTGTGCAGACAGAGAGGCTTTAACAGGCACTTTAAAAATGGAACTACAGAATGTACTGCACTGCTGGGAGAAAGAGAAAGTCCGTGCCACAGAATCGGAAAATGAAATCCAGAAGCTTACCAGGGCTTACCAGAAGGATACTGAGGTATTACCAGAGACAAGATGACTGTCAAAAAGAGCCTTTATTTAATCTTAGCTTTGTACATTTACATACATCAGATGGTTGCTTTATGTCTTAACAGATGTATCAGCAAAATATGATTTTTAAGATACATATTTTGAAATGTGTATTTAGTATCTACAAAATTTTCAAGTGTCTTAATTCTCTTTCATTCCATTTTATAAAATGAATTAACAGTTTAACCCTTCTGGTCATTTACATTTTAAAATATCTGTCTCTTAGCAAGCATTGTTTAGGGCAAATGAATTTATTTAAAGAATCATGCCTGGGGTGTACTGGGTTTTTTTTGTTACTTAGTTGAAAGTAAATATGTACATTTTGTATTTGGAATCTCTTGGTGTTAATTACTGATTCAAATAGCAACCCCTCCCCCCTCCAAAAATAGCAAACGTGGAATTGAGGTCATTTTGCTCCCCACTACCAAACTAGTGTTTCCTGTGCTTCTTTGGAGCGATTGCACCTGTACATTTCATTTCAGGTGTGTGTGTGCCCAATGCCTGAGGGTCAGAGACTTCCACGATATGCTATGCATCCGATGAAGTGAGCTGTAGCTCACGAAAGCTCATGCTCAAATAAACTGGTTAGTCTCTAAGGTGCCACAAGTACTCCTTTTCTTTTTACGAATACAGACTAACACGGCTGTTACTCTGAAACCTCTCTTAGCAGTACGGATTAGGGAGGCGCATTCATCCTTAGCACTCTTGCACCACTGCACAAAGGTATAAGGGGGAGCTGCTTAGTCCTCCCCCTTAATTCTGTCTTATCACCCATGATCGGTAGTTGGAGTCTGGCAGACTGCAGTCAGAGTTCTCTCACTTCGTGGATTTTTATCTTCCTCCTGTAAATAGTAGTACTTGTTAGTGTATGTTTTCTTTATTTTCTATTACAACTTTGAGCATCTGATTCCTAGTATACAAAGGAAACTGGTACTGGGATATTTTTCGGTCTCTGGGCTACAAGTCTTGTGTCAGCTTCAAAAAATCTGAGCTGGTGAGTGACCCTCATTCCAGGTACCTAAGGTGCCTTGAAGAGGGTCACATTTGAGTTCATTGCAAGATCTGCAGAGACTTCAGATCCCAGACCAAAAAAAAAAAAAAAGACGGAGATGAGACTGCATTACCTCCTTATGGAGGCCACCTGCATCCACCTTCTGAACCTTTCCTCTTGGGGCAGGCCCTGAGTACTTCTACCTCTGTTAGGAGTGCCCCTCTGGACTATTACCCTTCTCTGGTGCTGAAGAAGAAGCACAGAGCATCAAAGCAGCATTCCCTGAAGAAGCCAAGCTCCTCTAGAAGTTTGAGGTTCCCTGTACTGTCCACTAGTAAACCACTGGGAGATAGAGTATCCTCTGGAAAGAGGTACTCCCTGATACTGATTTTCTTCTCAAGAATTGTCAACTCCAGCTCATTGAGGATTGTCAACCTCCACTGCAGTTCTGACCCCTTTGATGCAATAACAGCATCATCATGGAAATATCTTGGTATGGAAGGCCGTGGAATTATATATAGCACCATGGGACCTGCTCGTCCTCTTGACGCTGGATTCTCCAGTAGTACAGGAGACAAAACAGCTAGTAACAGCTGGTCCTCGGGGCCCTGTCTATGAACTTACCTCTGAGACAAGTTCAGTCTTCAGTGCCATGGCGACATCTTCATACTATCCAGTGATTTCTCATCCAGTATAGTCCAGAGGTAAACCCATCATGTTGTTCCCTGTACTGACGTCTCTGGAGAGACATCTTAGCACCTTGGCACCATCTGATACAATATCTCCATGGTCAGACAGCTCAGGGTCCTCCTTGGAGTCTAAGATCCTAGTTCCTATGGCCCTAGCTCCTGGGAGAGAAGGTGACACCTTTCTTGTGAGGATTCCACTTCTGATACCCCCTGGATTTTCTGAGATGGTCCAGAGACTCATATCCTTGGGATGGTGATGACTGGGGTTCTATGGCTGACTGAAACCCATTGGGCTTGCCTCCCGACACCAGATCCTCCCTGATACCTTCTTCATATAGATCCCCAAGCAGACACAAGGTTAGCTCCCATGAAGAGGCCCATGATGTTATCCCCAGTATACCAAGCCAGAACCTCAAGACCAGCCTCAGATTTTAGAACCTCAATCTTCTTTGTACTTTTCTTCATCATCTGACAAGGGTGTGGAGTCTGAGGTTTCTTCACCTGTTCAGGATCACTACAGGGCCTACCAGGGGTTACTAAAGAGAGTAGCTGCCTCGATATTCAGGAGAGTTCCCATAAGCTGGTGGACATACAGGGTTGGCTCTACCTATAAACAGAGCCATTCTAGAATCTACAAAATATTTGTGGCAACTGCCATCCTCTCTGTCTCTGACAGCTAAGAAGACAGAGGGAAGGTACTATGTCCCTTCTCAAGCTATGAACATTTTTACACCCACCCTTCTCCAGGCTCCTTAGTTGTCTTGGCAGTGAATGAAAGAGTGCATCAGGAATTGCCTTCTATCACAAAGGATAAAGATGCAAAGAGACTAGACCTTTTCGGTAGAAAGATTTATTCCACAGCTGGCCTACAGTTTTTTAATGCTAAGTAGCAAGCCTTACTGGCCAAATACAACTTCTCTTTCTGGGACAATGAAATGAAGTTCTGAGACAAATTGCCAGATGATGCCAGGCAGGAATTCTAGGTTATTTTAGAAGAGGGAAAACTGGTGGCTAGGACCTCTCTGCAAGCTGCCTTTCATGGGGCAGATTCAGCAGCCAGAGCATGGCATCTACAGTAACTATGCACAGATGTTCATGGTTTCAATTGTCTGTGCTTCCGCAGGAGGTCCAGCAGACTATCCAGCATCTCCCCTTTGAAGGTCCTGCCCTGTTCTCATAGAAGACAGATGATAAGCTCCACAAACTCTAGGATTTGAGGGCGATGCTGAAATCATTGGGAATTTATACTCCTTTCCTTAAAAGAAAGCAAATTCTATCCTCCGTCTCTCCAGAGGTACCCGCTTGTCCTGCCTAAACAGCCTGACCATTCTGGGAAAAGGGAGGAGAAACCAGAGAAGGAGATGCCCACCACCTCAGTTTTCTTCTACTGCAGGTTCTTTGAGACAGTTGGGAAATCCCCAAGCAGTCTGTTTGAGTTTCTTGTCAGGGACAGAGTGCCAGATCATTATGTGCCAGTTTCTCCCTCCTCAAAGATTATCCCACTTCCATACATGCTCAGACCCATATTATTATGGATAGATGGGTTCTAAGTACTTGGGATCAGGGATACACTCTGCAGTTCATTTCCAACCCTACCTCCCATCCCCCTTCCCTATCCGTCTGAGGGACCACTCTCACGAGGCTGTCCTCCTCCGGGAGGTCCAGTCTCTCCTTGATTTGGCAGCTATGGAAGAGGTTCCCCCTTTCCATGGAGGGAAAGGCTTCTGTTCACATTACTTCGTGATTCAAAAGGCAGTCTCAGAACTATCCTAGACTTGCAAAATTTTAAACAAATATATACAGAAAATAATTTTTTCATGGTCAACCTAACCTCCATCATCGCCCTGGATCCTGACAACTGGGTACACTGCTCTCAGTTTGAACGATGCATGTTTCATGTGGCTATCCATTTAAGCCACAGGAGACTCCTAAGACTTCTGGTCAACAACACCCATTATCAGTTTATGGTCCTGCCCTTTGGCCTGGCTGCTGCCCCATGAGTATTTACAAAATGCATGGCAGTCGTGGCTTCATTCTTAAGGAAAGCAGACATGCAAGTATTTCCTTACTTGGACAACTTGATGGTAAGAGGTTGATCCAAGCTCCGAATAGAACTCAGTCTATACAGCATCCAGTCCCTCTTCAATGTTCTGAGCCTGTTGTTCAACGAGGACAAGTCTGTCTACTTCCCAGTTCAGAGCAATCCTGGATTCTATAGTAGCTGGATGTTCCTACCTCAAGCCATTTCCACACAATATTAAACTTTTCCACAGATCTCAAAGCCCATACAGTCACTACAGTAAGAAGCTGCCTCAGGCTACTGGGACACATGGCCACCTGCATGTATGTGTTTCAGCATGCCAGACGTTGTCTCAGAAAGCTGCAGAGCTGATGAAAATCCGTGTACTCTCTGGCTCGTCACCTGTTGGACATGCTGATTTGAGTACCTGCAGGAGTACAAGCCTCATTGGTCTGGTGGATAGGTCCCTCCCTTACCTACATTGATTGTGATTACAGATGCTGCTTCTCTAAGCTGGGGAGCTCACTTAGGAAACTTAAAAACTCAAGGTCTGTGGTCTCATCAAGATTTGGCTGGCCACATAAACCATGGGCGTTGTGGGCTATTCATCTGGTCTGTTGGGCTTTTCTCCTTCATGTCAAGGGAGAGACCCAAGTCCTCCTGGACAACACTGGAGATGTACTGTGCAACAGGGAGGGGCCAGTCAGACCGCCTCTGTGAAGAGGCGATAGATCTTTGGAAGTTTTGTGTCATTAGTGCAATACATCTCTAAGCCTCCCATATTCCTGGTGCTCAGAACTGTCTGGCAGATCACCTGAACAGTTCATTCAGCAGAGATCACAAGTTGTCTCTCAGGTTGGATATTGTCAGATTCATTTTTAAAATGTATGTGGAGGGGTCCCTGACATAGACCTGTTTGCTCAACAGAAAGTGCCAATTCTTTTGTTCCAGGGCAGGTCACGGGCAGGGCTCTCTGACTGACAAACTTCTGTATGCCTACCCTTCCATTCCACCCCACAATCCATGTGCGGGAAATCCCCCTTCTTGTGTCTTGGTCGTCCGCACGGCCAGCAGACAACTGGTCTTGACCCTGTGGGAGCCCCTTGGGTGCCCTCCCATTTGTTCCCCGAGCCCTTCCCAGGCAGGTTTTCCCTGGGCCTTCTCCTGGCCTCCATGTCCCTGCTCGGCCACCCCTCCTTCCTGGGGAAGTCCGCCTCTGCATACTCCTCCGTAAGCTTTATAGCCAACTCAACTGTATTCAGTTGGTGTCTCCTCACCCACACCTTTATGTTTTCAGGGAGACTCTGTAAAAACTGCGTTAGGACAAGTGTGTCCATAATCTCCCCCATTGTCTGGGCATCTGGCCTCAGCAGGTGGCCCAGTCCATTAACTTTTGGGTGAATGCCCGGGGCCACAACCCCCGCATCCACCTCGCCGACCAGAACTTTTGGCAGTACTTCTCCGTGGACAGCCCCACCCGATCCAGGCTGGCTGCCTTTACCACTTCAGAATTCTTGGCCTGCTCTTCACTTAGGGCCATGTAGGCTGCTTGGGCTTTGCTGGCTAGGTAGGGAGCCAGTCACAGGGCTCAGGTTGCCCTGTCTCATCCAGCCCCAGCAGCTACCCGCTCAAATGTGCCTAGAAAGGCTTTGGGGTCATCTGTCAGGCCCACTTTATATAGTCCTAGGCCTGGCGCCTGCCACTCCCTCCCATGGGATTCACCACTTTCTGCAGGAGTAGCTGTTGGATGACGGCCTGCTCCTGAATGAATTCCTGCAGGATCTTCTGCTGTACTGCCTGCCAGGTGAGCAAGGCCTGTCTCTCCAGCTGGTGGGCTTGCTGAAGACTCTGCATTGCCTTCTGCACCTCCTCCTGCTGCTTGACCAGCCATTGCAGGGTTTCCTCCATCTCCGGGCGGCCAAACACTTGCTCTGGCACAAGACCCTGGCCAAGCCCCCACATGTAGCAGAGTGTGGCAGGGCCCCCGTGGCTCCTGCCTCTGCTCAGTCCACAGAGTCACTCAGACTCTGGGGTTAGTAACCACTGGTGCAGTTTATTCACAGACTTGTTACCACCACCGTTTCACCATGTACAGTTGGCCTTTCACCATCTGCAGGCAGGAGGGAGGGAGGGAGGGAGGGAGGAAAGCACTACCTCCCTGCTTCCACTCCCTACCTTTTCACTTTCTTTCTGCTCTCCCCTCTCCCCGGCGTCTTTCCTCTGAAGCATTTATACAGCCCCAGGCTAATCAGGCAGCAGCTGTCTCTGCTTCCCCAATTAGGGCCAGGTTACCTCTATCCTGCTCTAATTTATTGCCCTAAATGGGAGCTGGAGTGACAGAGGGCTGACTCAGCAAGCCTTTGCCCAGCACCTTATCGCACTGGAATAGTAGTTCTTCAATCCTTGTTCTGAAACTCACCTCCAATTTGAACTGCTTGTGAGTCACATGGCATGGAATGGACATGTGCAATCAGTTGAAGAAAAATGGTTATTAATCTCTTCTGTAACTGTTGTTGTTCGAGATGTGTTGCACGCATCCATTCTGTGACCCACCCTCCTTTCCCTCTATATTGGACAGGGCCAGCTCTACTGTTTTTGCTGCCTGAAGCAGCGCGCTGAATTGCCGCCGCGGGCAGCTGAAGATAGAGGCTGCCGCAGAATTGCCGCTGCCACGGAAACGCCCTAACGGCACACGAACTGCTGCCCCTTGCAGATTGCCACCCAAGCACCTGCTTGGAACGCTGGTGCCTGGAGCTGGCCCTGATATTGGAGTTTCTATGCAGTCAGATGGAATTGAGGAGGGTTGAGGGAGGCCTCACCTCTTTTTTACCATCATGCAGCAGTGTGAAAGTCCTTTGGGCTCATGTGCTGCCCCAATAGGTATCACTAAGGAAAAAATCTCTGATTCTGGTTCACTGGGCACGCACACATCTGAAGTGGAATGGACATGTGCAACGTATCTTGAAGAACAACAGTTACAGAACAGATTAGTAACTGTTTTTTCTTTGTGTATTAGCTGATTGTGATATGCTATATATGGTAATTGCTTCATGAAGCTTTACTTCAAAACTAGATTTCCTCATATGGTTGTTTACTGATCTTAATAAGTGCTTCCTTTTAATTTTCTCCACATAAAATAGTTCTGCATTAGCTGTATCAATCATATTCTTTATCTCAATTGTTCTGCATATTGAGCTCATTAATCCAGCAAATATGGTCACAATTGCCAAACTGAGTAAAAAGGAAACATTCTTTCCACCCTTCTTACAGTCTGGGATTTAAATTGCGTCCACATGAAGCAGTTGGAACTGTTCTACACATCAGACAGTGATTAAAGGAAAGGAAACTAGAAGCCTGCCTGTATTGTAAAGTCAGCATGTCTACTTGTGGTTGAGATCAAGATGTGAGAGTTGATTCTGAGTCTTGGGATTTCTTTTTCTCACCAAAGGGATGATTATCATGCTTGGTTTATCACAGCCCAAACAAAAAGGAAACAATGGTGACATGGTTAAACTATTCCCAGGGAAGTAGAAGATTAGGTTGTAACATTTTATAAAATGTTTTGTTGCTTAAAAATCTTACAAATAAACAACAAAATATACCCAAATGTAGTTGGAGAAGACACAGTAATAATTGCTGTTGCTCTGGGGGTGGGGTTAGGGGAAGATGCGGAGAGTCCTGAATACCTTTATGAAGTCTCATGATTTCTTGACTTAGTACCTGATCCAATACCCATTGCTTTCAGTGCACATCGTTCCATTGGCTAAATGGGCTTTGGATCAGAGCCCTAGTTGTGGTTTTGGAACCATCTTTGATTTGTCTTAATTTTAAGATGCTAGACTTCATAGATGGACTAAATAGATGCACAAACAGATTCTGATCGCACCCTGGTGTGAATAAGTACTAACGCTACTGGAGTCAATTCAGTATGCTATAGTGTAAAATCCAATGTAAATGAAATCAGGATCAGGCTTGTAGAGTTTAACTGCTGCTCATAGAAACCTGTTTTGTACAGTTATGTGTTCACATATAATCCATGTATAGAACAAACATCAAATCAAATTATTTCTAAAACAGAAGCACATTTTTAAAATAACCTAATTTGGTGTTTGTATAATCAAATTTTGTGCTGCCATACTAATTAAATTTTTGTTAGAGTATATACTGTACATGTTATGTTATGCTATATACTGGAAGCAGGTATAATCTGTACGGAACTTCAGTCCAGTGGAATAAGTGTGTGTGGTGGTGGGGAGAGATTTTAAACATTAGTAAAATGACCAGTAATTTCATATACTTAGTTAAAGAAATGAAGGAATCAATTCTGCAAATATTTATTATAGGTCATGGTATTTACTATTATGAGGATTGTAGGGCAATATGTATTTATACATTATATCTGGTTAAACTCAGTTTACGAAATCTTCTTTTTCTCTTCTGATTTTTGTAAGTGCATTTGGGCACATATTAAGAATAGTTCTATTTAAATTGAAATAGAATTTCAGAATATGAGTAATTATGTCTTTTCAGATCTGTACAGAACACACAGGATTTGTGTGCATGATGTATCTCTATAGAGTCTAATATTAGAGTCTAGAGCTAGTCGAATATTTATATACAACAGTGATTTTTTCTTTTTTTGTCTCATAGGAGAAGCTAACCTTCCTCCATACTTTATATCAGCATTTGGTAGCAGGCTGTGTGCTTATAAAACAACCAGAAGGCATCCTGGATAAATTCTCCTGGCCTGAGCTTTGTGCAATCTTGCAGGAGAATGTTGATGCCCTGATCTTAGACCTCAGCAGGGCTAATGAGAAGGTAACTGTCCTTAGGCGCCAGATACCTCTATTAAATTCAGTGACATTTGTCCACATCACAGTATCATTAAAAGGGACTGACATTCATCTTATTTCAAAAAGAATTTGGACTTTAATAATTCAATACCATTAATTATGGCTTGTCTACAACTCAGTTTGATGCCATTGCTGTGGGCATGTAAATGTGACTGAAGTCTCTAAGCTCCACTTTCTGTGCAGGACATGCTAATACTACTAGCCAGTATTAACCACAGGGACCTAATTAAAAGAAAATAAATTAATCTTACTGATGAAGCAATTCAAAGAACTTAGTCATTTATACTAATAAACCAACACTTTATCTTAGCATAAAAGAGAAACAAAATACAGGGGCATCATCTTAAAACCATTTGCTTGTGAATCAAAATCCTGTTTTTAGAAAAATGTAATTATTTGGTTATGGCATTTATAGTCTGAAATATAATTATTTTAGAACCACCATTATGAATTTAAAAACTATAAATATTTGTTTTGGGGGACACAGGATACTTTTATGGGTGATTTCATAAGGCTAAGTCTGTTCAAAAGAAACATATTTTTCAGAAATCTGTTTTGTTACAATAAATTAAACTGGCTCAGCAGACTAACATATGCTGCTCCTAAGGATTTCCATTCATGTTCTGGTTCCATTGATCGGGTCAGCACTATGTTTCTGTGGTCTAGAAGAAAGATTCCAGATCTTGGCTATGCTGACATTTGCTCTTGAGGGACAAGAAGGGGAAAACTTTCATGAGTTTCTCATCTGTTGGAGTTATGAACACTCTCTTGGCTCAAATTCAAGAACAGGGTTGCTTACAGTTAATCATTTTGACTCTGCCTCTATTAGTAAATATCCCAGCAGTCAATGGAAAACATTAACAGGGTTTGGTTAGACAATGATGTGGATCATGCAGATTAGACATGGAGGAAACACCTCCCTTCTCCTTTCAGAGGAAAGAGAAAAACAACAAAATTACTGGTAGTTTTTAAGTACAGTAGTTGAGATGGGCCAGCAAGTGTTTTCAGTGATATTTCAGGGACATCAGTTTCTTAGAATTTAACAGGCAGTGTTGTCTGCTGCATTAGAACTGCTCATCTCTTAACAGAGATTTTTCACCTGCAATTCTGTAAAATGTATAGAAAAGAATATTGACCATATGTTTAGATTTAGTATTGAAAAATGCAGGCATGCCTATTTGAGATACATTCTTAAATGAAAACACAGTTCCATTTAGCTTTAATAGAAGTTGCACGGCTAAAGCCTTGATCGCTAAATTATACCCCTTAATCTGCTCATTGAAATGCATCATAAAATTAACAAGCTTGCCTGTGAAAAGAGGCATCATGTGTACTGTAAAGCTCTCTTAAATTGTTTTAATGCTCAGAAAATACAAGTAATGCTTTGGTTTTCAAATAAAACATTACATAAAAATGCAACCTCTGATTTTCATTATCACTTAACTTGCTGTATGATTATTGTGCTAGGATTATTAATTATATAGCACCATAATTGTTCTTTGCACATTTCAAAACAAATAAGATAAGGTTCCTGTCTAGAAGAATTCTGACATAGACCCACATGAAACCTGGGCATCTGTTCAGCTACAGGAGTGTATAGAGATGACAACATTGATGAGATCAGCATAGGTTGGATTTTTTGGAAGAAGTGGGTTTTAAAGACAGATTTGAAGCAGGAGATCTGTGACATGCTTATCTTTTTAATTCTGCGCTGTCTGAAGAAAATGCAATCAATGTCTTCTACCAAAAGAATCTCTCTTTAAAGTAGGATTTAAAACAAACGCAAAGGTGCATTTTTGTTTAATTAATCTTTTTTAAAATATCTTTGATGCAGATATCTCATCTAGAATATATTTGCAAGAACAAGTCTGATACCATGAGGGAACTTCAACAGACCCAGGAAGACACTTTTAACAAAGTGGCTGAGCAGATGAAAGCACAGGAAAGCTGTTGGCAGAAACAGAAAAAGGGGTTGGAGCAGCAGTACTCTGGACTCCTTGGGGAAGTTCATGCAAGGGCACAGGTACTGTACTTGTTCCAGAAAGCTCTAAATGTCTAATTTTTTCTTTAAATATTTAGTATATTATTTCAGTATTTTGAGTTTCAAACCAGTTTAAAGTTGCTTAGGAATTTGAGTATATATTTTTTTATTTTAAGTATTTTTTTATTAACAACTTTTACTTACTTTAGGAAATGAATTACTTTCTGTTAAAACATTCCTGAAATGCATTGCTTAATTAGATCCTGCAGTTGGATTCCCCCCATCCCCTTCCCCCGCCCCCTCCCCTTTTTTTGAAGAGGTTAAAGCTATACAGTGAAAAGATATATTTCTTTGTAGAATTACATACAGCCCCAGTTGCTTTTTCCAATATGGACCCCCCCCCTTCTGAGAGTTTGTAGAATAAAAGTGATTTGAATTCACTGTGGAATGGAATTAGGTATATAAATTCTGAACCCAGGAGCAAATTAGTAGTTGCGGTAACAATGTTAAATAGTGTAATAGTCCCTTTTGTTTCAGGCACTACAGTGAAACAAATAACTGCGACTTGAGTTATGTGCACTGAGCTTGAAGTTTAATGTTTTTATGAAAGGTTGAAGACTGTCAGCTCTGGAAACTGAAGTTCTCTCTGGGCAGATAAAAGCTACACACACTGACATGCCAGTGTGCCTCAACCGTTACCAGAATGGTCCACTTCATGTTGAGAAGATGGTTCTTTGCTCTTTTAGCTTTTTACTTCTCTACTGAGACTGAAATGTTAGGTTTTTTCTCCTCTTTCTTTACCAATTTGGATGGGACTCAGGTCAATTACTTGAAGGTAGAGGTCCCAATATCTCAGTGCCAATGCAGTCCGTCTCCTTCCTCTCAACTGTCCTGCTGATGTGGTATGACTGAAACTTTCCTGAGAGGGAGTTCAGCTTTTAAAAGTTTGGGAAATGCTGTGTTATGCCAAATTCAGGATGGCCTCTTCCTGTTTATGAATAGGACCCTACCAAATTCACAGCAATGAAAAACGCTTCACGGACTGTGAAATCTGGTCTTTTGTGTGCTTTTACCCTGCACTATACAGATTTCACAGGGGAGACCAGCGTTTCTCAAATTGGGGGTCCTAACCCAAAGGGAGTTGCAGGAGGGTCGCAAGGTTATTTTAGTGGGGTTGCGGTATTGCCACCCTGACTTCTATGCTGCCTGCAGGGCTGGGTGGCTGGAGAGCAGCAGCTGTTGGCCGGTGCTCAGCTCTGACGGCAGCGCCTCACCAGCAGCAGCACAGAAGTAAGGGTGGCAATACCATACCACGTCGCCCTTACTTCTACACTGCTGCCTTCGGAGCTGGGTGGCCGGAGAGTGGCAGCTGCTGACTGAGGGCTCATCTCTGCAGGCAGCAGCGCAGAAGTAAGGATGACAATACCATACCGTGCTATCCTTACTTCTGCGCTTCTGCTGGAGGTGGCCCTGCCTTCAGAGCTGGTCTCCTGGCCAGCAGCCACCACTCTCCAGCTGCCCCCTCTACAATAACCTTGATGCACCCCCTCCCCTAGCACTCCTTTTTGGGTCAGGACCCCTACAACTACAACACCATGAAATTTCAGATTTAAATAGCTGCAATAATGAAATTTACTATTTTAAAATCCTATTACCATGAAATTGACCAAAATGGATTGTGAATTTGATAGGGCTCTATCTATGAATGAGCAGGACAAGAGGTAAATGCAGGGTGTGAATTCTTGTTCCTGAGCCCAAGGCGCCTGTATTTCCTTCTACTCCATCCTGTGTAGTCACACCTATCTGGACTGGGTTTAAATCTCTGTCATGGCAGTAGGGTTGCTTATTTTACACACACTTTGCACAGATATAAATGACTACAAGCTGCAAGGCAGTAGAGAATCAGGCCATGTTCTACACTCCTCAGGGTTCTCCATGACTGTATCCTTGGACATTGACGATGGGGGGTTGCTCTTAGCCCTGTTTTTGCACCATTGCTTTTGCTGTCATTTTTAAGGAAGTTGGTGCTGGACCTGAATTTGACTCAACATGTTTGGGAATCAGGCCTTTTAAAATATGATCTGATATATATTCTACTGTGTATCTCAGTGATGAATGCTAGACACTTAACATTTTCTTTTGCATGGAGAAAGATGACTGTTTTGATTTATTTTTTCAAGTAAAGAAATAAACACTGTTAAGTAGTAATGGCACAAAATGAGAATACTGCTGACACCAGCAGAAGAATATAATAATATTTTGCACTTGTATAGTGTCTTCCACCCCAGGATCTCAAAGTGTATTACAAAAATTAATGAATTAAGCCTTGCAAGACCACTTTGAGATACAAAATTATTATTAAGCTCATTTGATATTCACCCTGCTTCCTTCCAGACATTCACTGCTGAAGATTGTTTAAAAGTTTAAATAAGGGACTTACGAGCTGTGTTTAATTTTGCAGGCAGTCGTCAGTATTAGTATAGAACATTGAGAACTGTCTCTGCACAGAGGTACACCTTGGAAATCTTTTGATGAGGTCATCAGATTAGTTGACAGCTGTGGCTGTATAGCAACATGAATAATGCTACTTTGAGGCTTTTGGGTGGTTAGTATTGCATTGGTGCAGTAAGCCTTCCAAAGTGCAATGTAAGATTTCAATACCTGGCTTTTTCCTATTAAAATATAACAGTTCAATTTGGAAGCTTTGTGCCAGTATTGTAAGACACCTGGCAGTGCTGCTGTCTTCAGCCTGTAGCATTCAGGGCCCCTGATCACAAATAGGGTCTTTGGGTGCTGCTAGATAATACTCTACAACAGGGGTTCTCAAACTGGGGGTTGGGACCCCTCAGGGGGTCACGAGGTTATTACATGGGGGGTCGCGAGCTGTCAGCCTCCACCCCAAACCACGCTTTGCATCCAGCATTTATAATGGTGTTAAATATATAAAAAAGTATTTTTAATGTATAAGGAGGGTCACAGTCAGAGGCCTGCTATGTGAAAGGGGTCACCAGTAAAAAAGTTTGAGAACTACTCGTCTACAACTGTTGCTTTCAGTTAATTAGATGACCTAATTAGAAAGCAGGTTAGGATTGCCAACTTTCTACTCACACAAAACCGAACACCCCTGCCCCACCCCTGCTCTGAGGCCCCACCCCCTGCTCACTCCATCCCCCCTCCCTCTGTCGCTTGCTCTCTCCACCCTCACTTGCTCATTTTCACCGGACTGGGGAAGGGGGTTGGGGTGCAGGAGGGAGTGAGGGCTCTGGCTGGCGGTGCAGGCTCTGGGGTGGGGCCAGGGATGAGGGGTTTGGGGTGCAGGAGGGTGCTCTGGGCTGGGGGGGTGGAACCAAGGGGTTCAGAGCATGGGAGGAGGCTCTGGGTTGAGGCAGAAGGTTGGGGTGTGGGAGGGGTCTGGGGTCTGGGCTGGGGGTGCGGGTTCCGGGGTGGGGCCAGAAATGAGGAGTTCAGGCTGGGGAAGGGGGCCGGGGTGCAGGAGGGGGCGAGGGCTCCAGCTCGGGGTGTGGGCTCTGATGCAGGGCCAGGGATGAGGGGCTTGGGGTGTAGCAGGGTGCTCTGGGCTGGGATCGAGGGGTTTGGAGGGCTGGAGGGGGATCAGGGGGTTGGGGCGCTGGAGGGAGTCAGGGGTGTAGGCGCCGGGTGGCGCTTACCTCAAGCAGCTCCCAGAAGCAGCAGCATGTCCCCTGTCTGGCTCCTATGCAGAGGCACAGACAGGCGGCTCTATGTGCTGCCCCATTGCAGGCACCACTCCCGCGGCTCCGATTGGCTGCCATTCCCAGCCAATGGGAGCTGCAGGGGCGGCACCTGTGGACGAGTCAGCGCGCAGAGCCTCCTGGCTGCCCCTAGGCATAGGAGCTGGAGCAGGGACATGCCACTGCTTCCGGGAGCTGCGCAGAGCCACAACAGGCAGGGAGTCTGCCTTAGCCCCGCTGCGCCATGGACTGGACTTTTAATGGCCTGGTGAGCGGTTCTGACCCGAGCCACCAGGGTCCCTTTTTGACCAGGTGTTTCAATCAAAAACCGGATGCCTGGCAACCCTAAAGAAGTGTCAGTGTTCTTCTGTGGTGCAGAACCTCTCAAAGTGGCCTTGTCACAGATTACTAGCAAACAGGGATGGCTATAGATGTGTTAGAGGATGACTGGGGATCCTCATTGGCAGCTGGGCTTAAAATGAATGTAACTTCCAGTGCTTTTGTGGGAAGAGTAACATCCTCCATTTTGATGTTCATAGAGTCACCTCTGACCTTGAGCAGGGTCTGCCAATAAATTCCTTTAATCTGAAATAAAAATATACATTTGGAAATGTCTGTTTTGAGAAACCTAACGAATATATGGAACGTACTCCCTTGTCTCAGACATGTCATTTCTTCAGACTGTGTGCAGACTTGTAGGAAATATCCTGTGATTTCCAAATATCCATTACTGTGAGTAATTAAAAAAAAACAAAAGCAAAAACAGTTTTCACCATTTTAGTGGGCTACATTAAAACTAATATATGTTATGGCTTTAGCTGCATTGATATCTGCGAAGATACTGGGATAGAAACAAAAACCTAAAGCTATTAACAAAAAGAGGGATGTTAGTTTCAGCTCTATTAGAAATATAACAAGGTTTGCAAAATAGGAAAGGAAAAAAATCCTCTAGGGAGAGAAAATATTTCCTTGTTGATTTGGCATTTATTAAGAAGCAGTGCTTTTTACAGAAGAAGCAGGTGAACCAGCTGATGACTTTGGTATGTTGCAATTGTATCAAAAGTCACTTATGTAAGATATAAAAATAAAATAGTGGAAATACAGTGAAACCTTTTGAAGTCCAAGTGTCATTAAGTCTCTAGTTTGCAATCTGTCTTCTTGCCAACATAAAGGATAAGGACCCAGCAAGAAATAGGATAAAATAGAGTTCTACTCTCCGGGGGAGTATCTAATTTTTGTTAATGAACTTGAAGTTCACAGAGTTCTTTAACACAGTAGGGCATCCCTCAAAGCTCATATGTTCCAGGAAGTCAGCCCGCCTCTCTTAAAGGAGCTAACCCTGCTATCTCTTTCAAAAAAATATACTTTTAAGTTTCTAAGAAGATATTAGAAACAATGCAGAGTAAGATACAAACAATTAAAAATTATTGTAAAAGTGAAAACAGATGCAGCTTCATTTTTTTTAAACCTGTGTTTATGGTTAAATAATAATTTATATACCTCTACAATATATTTGAAAGATTTTAGGTTTTGTTCATTTTCTCATCTTGCAAATTTTTAAAAATAAGCATTAAACAGAGTACAGGATGCCAGTGCTGGTATTTCATAGACCTATAGGGATTGCACTTTAAATGTGCTTACTTAAATGCTGGCCTGTCAGCTCTGAGGGTTAGGAACCATAAATTGGTTTCCAAATCCAAATGACCTTTTTAGTGCCTTCCCGACACACTATCAGATAGTATTTGGTTCTTGCAGAGTAAGGCCTGTAAATAATGCAGTAGTCCCAAAAGACTTTGTAGATGAACAAATTTCCTTTTAAAGTAGAATACTGATGCAATAAATCCTGTAAATTAAATTATGAAATTAATCCACTTAATGCATTTCTACATAGTAGAAATACTAAAATAGAAGTGTTTCTTCAAATTTAACTTGTCTTCTACTTTGAAGAGCAAGATAGTTGTTCTTTCTAAAAATTGTACCTGGTGTTGCTTGCAGATAAGCTGATTGAGGATACTATGCTATCTTCTATCACAATAATAAGAATTAAAAATTGGAGTCCATATTCTTGTTGGAGTAGCATGGTAAGTCATTGCTATAACACTGTTGTGCTTCCATAGTTTCGGAATGATTGTCCTCCAAAGATTAAAAAAAAAGTTAAACTAATTCTGTTGACATACCTGAATATGATGATTTCTATTGTGATTCTTTTATTTAAATCACTGCCATATTTGATCTGACCAGAAGAGGAAAAAAATGGAATAAATAAGCCTTTTAGCTTTAGTTAGTGAAGAGTTCAGTAGATATTTCTTTATTTTGAAAATTATGCTCTAGTTTAAATCCACGTTTGTCTTTACAGAAATATCAAGAAATTGCAGAAAAAGCCAAGGAAAGATGTTCTGTCATTGAAAAAGCACGAGAGCAGTTGGTCCATGAAAATTCACAATTGAAAAGTATATTAATACAGACACAAAAGGAACATGCATCTCTGCTGGCAGCCTGTGCACTAATGGGTGGTGCCTTATATCCTCTATACAGCCGGTTATGTGCCTTGTCTACACAAAGAGACTTTCTCCAGGATCAGGTCCACACCTATGAAGTACTCAAACAGGAAATTAGGACTCTGGTCAATGCTTTGTCTGATGTAGAGGGAAAGAGGCAAGATGAAGTGAAGATAAAGAAAAAGCATTTCAAAGGCATGATACATGTGTTCCGGAAAGGTGTTATTGCAGTTCTGGCAGCTCACAGACTTCAAATTTTGGGACGGTCAAGTAGCTCTCTTTTCTCCTGGGTAGATGGTTTCAAAGAAGGCATAGGAATCCTAGTTTGCATAGGAGAGGCCAAGGGGAAACATAATCTATCAAGTAAGATAATTGATATGTTCTTTTATAATGTTATATCAGATTATACTGTTGGTTTGTTTGTTTGTTTATTTATTAATAATGTGTAAAGACAAATATAATGGTGACTTGACTTGAGAAGATATTTGTATGCACATATTGGATCTGAGGCTCCCCCAAATACAAATATTTTCTATCTGTTTATTGAATAGCTGAAAAAGAAGGTGGTGCTGTGTGTGTGTATATAATATCATCAGATATCTGTGATAGATTTTTATTACCTTTCCAGAACAAGAGGTTTCAAACATTTCAGTATTGTGCTACCTGGTTCACTGCCCTATGAAGTCTCCAAACAAATGGAGATCCAGAGAAAAGGTCCTAATTAAAAAGCCAAAGTGCTAATCTATGTTATATGTATTTCATGCTAAAAATAAAATACTATTCGTATGGGATTATTAAACCTTCGTTTGCAGAGTACAGTAACTGTAAAGACATTGTACATTTATTGAAGTATGAAAGTAAACAAAAACACATTTACTCATTTTATGATTTCTCCAAGTAAGAGGAAGTGATAAAAGAACAAGTAATTATTTTCCCCTTTAACAGCTGAAGGTGGCATAGTGCATGTCAACACCATCTAAAATTTCTTGAAAGAAAAGTAGAATCCTGGCATGAATTTTGTGTAAACTTTATTTTGATCAATTTCTTAAACTAAAGATTATAGTGTACCATATATCTCATCCAATGTTACTTTTTATTACATTTTGTTTCACAGAACACCAAAAGGAACAAATCCATTGTCTTCAAGCACTTAGCTGGTTTACTAGTTCTGACCTTCTTGCTGCAATAATCAGTTCGGTGGCTGAATTACAGGAAGTTGTTAGCAAAACAGGTAATTTTTAAATATATTGTTGTAGTAGAGAATATAAAAAATGGTATGTTATGTGATTTCCTGTTTCTGGATTTTGTATCTTCAAATGTCTTTTCTTCTAGCTCAAATTTCTGGAGGTGGAAAGTTGTTTGGGGAGTCTAATTTTTATTAATCTTTATTGGTAGTTGTACTTGTTTTTTTCCTTTTGGATGCTTTTGCATATATATAACCACATCACACACACGCTCACATGTGGTAGTATGTAAATAATAACCCTATGCCACATGTGGTCAGTACTTCTGAATATTTAATGGCAAAAGCAGTAGTTACTTAAGATTGTATCACAAAATGAAGTGGTGAATATGACAGGGTTAACTTTAACATATAATGCATGTTTAATGTTTACTGTCATTTTAGCATTAGTTTATATCTGGCTTCTGTATTTTTTGTTTGTTAGCCTAACAATTCAGTAATCACTTACTTACCTGATTTCCAACATGGGTTGCAAAATATACCCTTTTATTCTTTCCCTCCATGCTCTTACAATTTTCCCACATCTCTCTCTATTTAGTGGTTTTCTTATTTAGTGATGTATAGATCGTCATCTTTATTGTTGTTTCTTGTAACTCTCCTAAGGTCCCAATCAGGATTAGGGCCCCATTATGCTGTATAAACAGCATCTGTAACTACCTGCATGGCAGATTGCATTGATTTCTAGAGAGTGGTAAACAAATATTTGATTCCCTAAATCCCAATACATCTGACCATAAAGGGAAATTAAAGCTTAGCCATTTTAATGAACCATATCTGGATAGTGATTGCCTCCATCTTCCAGTTCAAGATTCATAAAACTTTCTTTTAACTTCTCTGTAAATCTAGCCCAGCGTGGTCAGCCCTATTCAGATTAGGGATATCTAGTAGTTTTGAAATTCTTTCTGTAAAATTAAAGAGATGAAGTGACCACTTTCCCTAATATTCGTGAGGTACCAGTGCATGAGACTCACAAGCAGTAGCTTGCTGCTTTGGTAGATGCTCTCAACTGCACTAAACATTTGTTAATTAAAAATTATTGTAAGACAACTCCTTAAATCTCATTAACTGTAGAATGGCCAAAAGCAGCCAAAGTTTACTGCTGGCCGATTCAGAGAAACTAATCTTGTGTATTGAAAGCCAGTAATTCGTGAGTTCAATCCCACTTCTTCCACTTACTCAGAGTGTGGCTTTGGGCAAGTTACTTCACCTTCCTTCCTGTGCCTCATCTATCTGTGTACATGAAAATAACAACGTTTCACAGTCTCATAAGAGGGTTCTGAAAATTAATTTGATTGTATGTAAACTACTTTTAAGAAGTTCGCAAAAAGAAAAAGAGTACTTGTGGCACCTTAGAGACTAACCAATTTATTTGAGCATAAGCTTTCGTGAGCTACAGCTTTATGCATCCGATGAAGTGAGCTGTAGCTTATGCTCAAATAAATTGGTTAGTCTCTAAGATGCCACAAGTACTCCTTTTCTTTTTGCGAATACAGACTAACATGGCTGCTACTCTGAAACCTTTTAAGAAGTTGTAGATCTAGCCTGATAGTCTGGGAGCAAATCTCATTCCGTGGACAGCTAGTTATAGAAAGGTCATTTGATTTGTAAAAATCTACAGAATCATCATTTCAATGGTGTTCACCCTCTGTGGCATGGCAAGAGGGGACTTGCTGTCACCCCAGCCCCGGGTCTTCTGATTGGTGGACATTTTGATGATACATCATTGGAAATGGGTCAGGTTAGGTATTATCCAAAAGCCTGGTCTCCCATGGCCACAATGGTACCAAACATGACAAACCTGAAACAATTATGAAGATATATGTTTGAGAGCATGTTTAAAAATCAGGTTATTTGTTTAATCATACTTGAACACAGATGCATTGTTACATAAAAAAAAAGACATTGATCTTTGGTAATCCTAGGTAAGTTACCGTTGACATATAGGACTGAAAACAGAAACCACTGCTAGACATATTGTCACACTGATCCTCATCTGTGCCCCAGTAGCACATCTTCATACAAGGCAGGTTGCTGGCCAAATATTTTCAGGGTGATGAGCATCTGGTCTTTGCACAGAAACATTTGATTGGCTAAAGGATTGATTTGGGAGCTCATGTATTTTACACATAACTGGTGCAATTGGTCCATCCTCCAAGACCCATCCATGCTCAACAGGGGAAGGTAGGTTTGGATGTGCTCAATCACCCTGAGCCATTCCATTACTTGACAGTTTTCTCTCTTGAGAGCAGGTATAAATGCCCCCCTTGTCAGTGGTAAGTTTTCTGTCTGCTTCTTGGAAAATATCCACCAACATAGCTCTGCAAGTTTCTTAATGTTGTCTTCTAATGATGGACTCTCCATACGAACATCTCCAGTGCATTTGTACCCTCATCAGTGACTATCTCAGCCATTCCAAGCACCTTCAGAGTGAGGAAATAGTCTTTAAAGGCTGAATCAAATGCCTTCCAGTAAGATAATTTGGCCTTTTCAGCCAACATTCCAGCAGTGTCACATTCTGAACAGAGGTGCTGGAACAGTTTGTATAGTGGGAGTGCTGAGAGCCACTGAACCAAACTGTAAACCCTGTGTATAATGGAAAGTACTCCAAGCCAGGGGGTGCTGCTGCACCCCCAACATCTCTAGTTCCAGCATCTATGATCCTGAAAGGACATGGATTCCTAATAGATTTTAATGGTCCGAGTGATAGGAATACGTCTCTGAGGGATATACAAGTGATTCTGTTCCCCAGCAGCAGGCACAAAACCAGAATCTTGCAGAAGTCTTGGATCGCACCACACAGAGAACACTAGAACCTCTGTGTTTTGTGCAAAAATCTGGAGTTTAATAGACCCTCTCTCTGTAGCATTGATGGCATGCAAAATAATTTTAGTGTCAGTCTTCTCATGAAAACTACTAAGAAACTCCACTGAACAGTGAGAGGCAGCAGCTCTATGAAGCCATGCGACAACGAAATTCTTTTGAGTTCATATGCTGGAGCATTTTTCCTGCAAGGTATGTGGTTAACTCATCCTTCGTGTGAGTATGAGACATTGTGACGTTGGAGATGTTTGTGGAATCAGTGATTTTTGTATTGGACAGGTGCAATACCGTGGAGTCTCTTCTTCTAGTAATATTTTAATTGATTTCTGTGCATACGTGTCAAACACAAGGTGGACTTTATATAGGTCCAGTATTTATTTTCTCTGTAGCCTCATAATGAAGCATTCAGGCAAGTCTCTGCAGGTGTTAATAGTTTTTGGTTTGTTGAGAGCTTGTACCTCAGCCATACAATCTGTGATTGCTACATTGAAAGGCCTCTGCTGGCATAAGTACCAGTCACGTTGTCAGTGGCGCTGGCTTAGAAGACCACGCAAGATGTGCATAAGTTAGCTTTTCGCCTGGCACATAATTGTTCCGTCGCATTCGAACATCAATCATGGTACTACGGAGAAGGCGTGCTTATTCAAAGTCTCACTTAGATTAACATCACACTGAGAGCTGGACACGACTAAGAGACAAGCAAACAATGACCTGTCTCTGCTTACCTCTGTAATATACCCTGCCACCTTTTCTCTGACTTTCTTCTTTACATTCAAGCATAGCTTTAGTCTGTTTTTTCTTGATTGAAGCCCATAGATTGATGGAGCCTTGGAAAATTCTTTGGGTTCTGAAGGCTTCATACAGGTCATGACCCAAAGTATCCATTCAACTGACATCTTTAGCTATCTCGTCACTGAAGACTGCTTTCATCATGATATTAATGAGCTCCAGTTTGTTATGTGCACATTGGTTACCAGTGCAAGTAAGCTTACTCTGCAGATGGGGTTACTGGGGTTACAGATGTTACTTCTTGGGAAATCATCCTAGCACTGCTTAATGTTTTGTTTTGAAATTCGATGGAGTTCTGAATTTGTCAGGAAAACTAAGAGCATTTGGATGCTATATTATGCCCACCAAACACCCCAATGAATTTCATTGCTCTGTTTTTGTCTTCAATGGCTCTATCTCAACCAAGTGCACAGAATTTCCATTTCAAAATTCCTCCCATGTGTCAAAGTCAGACTTTTCTACACCTCCTATTTCAGCGAGGTACTAGGCAATCATTGCAGAATAGCTGGTTAAATCGAAAGCAAAAGTGCTGCAAGCTGCAAATTCCAGTTAGCAGTCCGTCCTGGCAGATTGAATAAAGTGCAGCAAAGACTTTTCCACAGAGCTAGCACTTGCCCTGGCATTTTTAACTTTTTCCTGGTGCCCGATGTACTTCTTTTCCAACCTTGCCAAATTCAGCTTAAAGGTGCACTGCTTATAGCAGTTATAGGCCCCTGGACGATCGAGATACAAAAGGAGCACTTAAAGACGATAAAGTCTTTGCAGAGAAACTAAATGAATTCTTTGCTTCAGTCTTCATGGCTGAGGTTGTTAGGGAGATTCCCAAACTTGAGCCATCCTTTGTAGGTGACAAATCTGAGGAATTGTCACAGATTGAAGTGTCATTAGAGGAGGTTTTGGAATTAATTGAGAAACTTAACAGTAACGAGTCACCGGGACCAGATGGCATTCGCCCAAGAATTCTGAAAGAACTCAAATGTGAAATTGCAGAACTATTAATTATGGTTTATAACCTGTCCTTTAAATCAGCTTCTGTACCCAATGACTGGAAGATAGCTAATGTAGCGCCAATATTTAAGAAGAGCTCTAGAGGTGATCCCAGCAATTACAGACCGGTAAGTCTAACGTCAGTACCGGGCAAATTAGTTGAAACAAGATTAAGAATAAAATTGTCAGACTCACAGAAGAACATAAATTGTTGGGCAAAAGTCAACATAGCTTCTGTAAAGGGAAATCATGTTTTACTAATCTATTAGAGTTCTTTGAAGGGGTCAACAAACTTGTGGACAAGGGGGATCCAGTGGACATAGTGTACTTAGATTTCCAGAAAGCCTTTGGCAAGGTCTCTCACCAAAGGCTCTTACGTAAATTAGGTTGTCATGGGATAAGAGGGAAGATCCTTTCATGGACTGAGAACTAGTTAGAAGACAGGGAACAAAGCTTAGGAATAAATGGTAAATTTTCAGAATGGAGAGGGGTAACTAGTGGTGTTCCCCAAGGGTCAGTCCTAGGACCAGTCCTATTCAATTTATTCATAAATGATCTGGAGAAAGGGGTAAACAGTGAGGTGGTAAAGTTTGCAGATGATACGAAACTGCTCAAGATAGTTAAGACCAAAGCAGACTGTGAAGAACTTCAAAAAGATCTCACAAAACTAAGTGATTGGGCAACAAAATGGCAAATGAAATTTAATGTGCATAAATGTAAAGTAATGCACATTGGAAAAAATAACCCCAACTATATATACAATATGATGGGGGCTAATTTAGCTACAACTAATCAGGAGAAAGATCTTGGAGTCATCGTGGATAGTTCTCTGAAGACGTCCACGCAGTGTGCAGTGACAGTGAAAAAAGCAAACAGGATGTGAGGGATCATTAAAAAAGGGATAGAGAATAAAACGGAGAATATCTTATTGCCCTTATATAAATCCATGGCACGCCCACATCTTGAATACTGCGTACAGATGTGGTCTCCTCATCTAAAAAAAGATATATTGGCATTAGAAAAGGTTCAGAAAAGGGCAACTAAAATGATTAGGGGTTTGGAACGGGTCCCATATGAGGAGAGATGAAAGAGGCTAGGACTTTTCAGCTTGGAAAAGAGAAGACTAGGGGGGGATATGATATAGATATGATATAGAGTTATATAAAATCATGAGTGGTGTGGAGAAAGTGAATAAGGAAAAGTTATTTATTTGTTCCCATAATATAAGAACTAGGGGCCACCAAATGAAATGAATGGGTAGCAGGTTTAAAACAAAGAAAAGGAAGTTCTTCACACAGCGCACAGTCAACCTGTGGAACTCCTTGCCTGAGGAGGTTGTAAAGGCTAGGACTATAACAGGGTTTAAAAGAGAAATAGATAAATTCATGGAGGTTAAGTCCATTAATGGCTATTAGCCAGGATGGGTAAGGAATGATGTCCCTAGCCTCTGTTTGTCAGAGGGTGGAGATGGATGGCAGGAGAGAGATCACTAGATCATTACCTGTTAGGTTCACTCCCTCTGGGGCACCTGGCATTGGCTACTGTCAGCAGACAGGATACTGGGTTGGATGGACCTTTGGTCTGACCCAGTATGGCCATTTGTATGTTCGTATGTAAGAATTATCAGACACATAAAGGAACACGATATGTTGGGGAAGTTTCAACACAGCTTTTGTAAAGGAAATCGTGCCTCCCCAATCTATTAGAAGTCTTTGATGGTGTCAACAAGCATGTGAACAAGAGTGATCCAGATGATATAGTGTACATGGACTTTCAGAAAGCATTTGACTAGGTCTTATACCAAAGGCTCTTAAAGAAAGTAAGTATCCCAGTCCTGGGGTAAGAGGGAAGGTGGTCTCATGGATCAGTAACTGGTTAAGACAGGAAACAAATAGGAAAAACTGGTCCATTTTCACAATGGAAAGTGGTAAATGGTGTCCTGCAAGGATCTGTACTGGGACCAGTGCTGTTCCACTATTCATAAATGATCTGGAAAAGGGGTAAACGGTGAGATGGCAAAGTTTGCAGATGACACAAAATTATTCAAGATAGTTAAGTCAAAGCTGACTGCAAAGCGATCTCACAAAACTGGGTGACTGGACAACAAAATGGCAAATGAAATTCAATGTTGATAAATGCAAAGTAATGCACTTTGGAAAACATAATCCCAACTATACATACAAAATGATTGGGTCTAAATTAGCTGTTGCAACTTACGAAAGAGATCTTGGAGTCATTGTGGATAGTTCTCTGAAAGCATCTACTCAATGTGCAGCGGCAGTCAAAAAAGCTAACAGAATGTTAGGAACCACTAGGAAAGGGATAAAAAGACAGAAAATATCATAATGCTACTTTATAAATCCATGGGTAGCCTATACCTTGAATACTGCATGCAGTTTGTGTCACCTCATCTCAAAAAAAGAAAAAAAAAGATACATTAGAATTGGAAAAAGTACAGAGAAGAGCAGCATAAATGATTTGGGGTTTGGAACAGCTTCCATTTGAGGAGAGATTAAAAAAACTGGGACTGTTCACTTTAGAAAGAAGACAACTAATGAGAAATATGATAGAGTACAATAAAATCTTGAATGGTGTGGAGAAAGTGAATAAGGAAGGAATTTATGCCTCTCATAACACAAAAACTAGAGATCACTCAATGAAATTAATAGGCAGCAGGTTTAAAACTAACGTAAGAAAGTACTTTTGCATTGCAAGGGGATGTTGTGAAGACCAAAAATATAACTGGGTTCAAAAGGGAATTAGGTAAATTCATGGAGATAGGTCCATCAATGGCTGTTAGCCAACTAGTCAGAGATGCAACCCCATTCTCTGGGTGTCCCTAAACTCTGACTGCCAGAAGCTGGGACTTGATAACAGGATGGATCATTGGATAGTTGCCCTGTTCTGTTCATTCCCTCTGAAGCATTTGGCACTGGCCACTGTCAGAAGACAAGATACTGGGCTAGGTGGTCATTGGTCTGACCCAGTATGGCCATTATTATGCTAGCATGTAACATGTAAAAACATTCTTTTTAACCAAGTCCTTTGTGGTGGTATTCTCAAAAGATTCAGCTACTAGTTGGTACTTTTCATCTAGCAATTTTTGCCTCAACATTATCAAGACTAAAGTAAAAACAAAGATTTTTTTAAAATAAATTACTTTTGATTACGTATAATTACGTTATGTAATGCATGTTGTGTAACTATGTGCATACTGTTTGCAGATGGAGTCCATTAATTTCTGGCTGGATGCTGACATCTTAACCGGTGCCTCATTGCAACTCTTTTGGCATAATAAAGCCGATAATCAATACCACTGAACCGCTTATGTTTTACTAATGATGGCAAAATCAACTTGAAGCACTCTTTCTATAGATACCATCAGATTAGGCCTGAATAAAGACTGGTTGGGTAATTACAAAACCTAAACTTAATTTCCCCAATACTAATTTCTCCCTACTGTTACTCACACCTTCTTGTCAACTGTAATGGGCCACTCTCTTACCACTTCAAAAGCTATTTCTCCTCCCTTGTTATCCTGCTGTTAATTGATTTATCTCGTTAGACTGACCTAACACTTGGTAAAGCAACCCACATCCTTTCATGTCTTTATACCTGCTCCTGTATCTTTTACTTCATACATCTGATGAAGTGGGTTCTAGCCCACGAAAACTTATGCCCAAATAAATTTGTTAGTCTCTAAGGTGCCATAAGGACTCCTTGTTTTCTTTCTCTAGTATTCTGTAACATTAAAAAATCGGGTATTATCTACTATTAACTGGTAACACAGTACTATCACAATTTAACTTTGTGAGGGCTTGGTGTTAGACCTGTCTGTGTTAAAGTATAATATAAAAATTATGTTTTTAAGCATTTTCTTGAATATATATCTACATAATTGTTCTAGGTTTGTCATGTTTGATACCATTGTGTTTGTGGGAGAAAGGGCTTTCGAATGACACCTACTGACATTTTGTTATCAAAATTTCCACCAGCTGCAAGATTTGGAGCCGGGACAGCAGCAAGTCCCCCCTGCCGTGCCACAGCAGGGTGATACCATTGAAATTACAATTCTGTAGAGTTTTACAAATCAAGTAACACCTCCCTTCCCCTACTATCATTAACTTGCCCATGGAATTACACATAGTCCAGATTATGATTTGATTCATTGCTAGCCAGAAAGACAGTAAAAGCTTTTACTTGCGAGTTTGGAATATCCAAAACATCCAGATGCAGAGTGCCAGTTTGTGTACTCATATGTTGGTCAAAAACATCAAATAAGGTATCCAGTCAACATTTCAAGGCTTCAGGTAGTTGTTCCTTAATGAACATGGGAAATCTTTTGTTTCATTATCCGTTTCCCCTCTAGTGGAAAACCTGATTATTCTCAACATACTGAAAACTCTTTAACTGCTCTTATGTCTGAAATGTTCAGAGCACACCCTGAATGAACACCTAATTCTTCCTGAATGCTCTAACCCGGGGTCGGCAACCGTTCAGAAGTGGTGTGCCGAGTCTTCATTTATTCACTTTAATTTAAGGTTTCGCGTGCCAATAATACATTTTAACGTTTTTCAGAAGGTCTCTCTCTATAAGTCTATATATTCTATAACTAAACTATTATCGTATGTAAAGTAAACAAGGTTTTCAAAATGTTTAAGAAGCATAATTTAAAATTAAATTAAAATGCTGATCTTATGCCGCTGACCTGCTTAGCCCGCTGCCAGTCTGGGGTTCCGTCTGCCGGCTCCTGCCAGCCAGGATCCCGGCTGCCGGCCCCGCTCAGCCTGCTGCCGGTCTGGGATCCCGGCCCTGCCCACATAGAGTGGGTACCTACTTTCTCCCTGGTTCTAGCCCATTCTCTTCCTCTCTCTCTGCACTGAGCTGAGGGTGGGAGTGCACTGAGCACAGGGCTGGGGGTGAAGGAGCAGGCTGGGGGTTGGGGTGCAGGATCTGGCCAGGAGCTAGAATGAGGGAGGGGGCTCAGGGTTGGGGTAGAAGGTTTGGGTGTGGAGCGCTTACCTGGGCAGCTCCCATTTGGTGCGAGGGGTGCAGGTAGGAATAGGGGGGTGCAGGAGCTCCCGTTTGGTGCTCACTGTGGGGATGGGAATGTGGGGGGTGCAAGAGTCAGGGCATAGGGGCTGGGGGTGTGTGAGGAGGGTATAGGAGTCAGGGCATGGAGTGTGGGGGGCTGGGTATGTGTGGGGGTGCTGGAGTTAAGGTTGCGGTTGTGGAGGGTGCAGGGGTCAGGGCAGGAGGCTGAGGTGTGTGAGGGGTGCAGAGATCAGGGCAGAGGGCTGAGTGTGTGTGAGGGGGGTGCAAGGTTCATGGCAGAGGGCTGGGGTGTGTGTGAGGGGGGTGCAGGGGTCAGGGCAGAGGGCTGGGGGTGTGGGCTGGGGTCGTGGGGGTGCTCCCAGCCCCCTGCCCAGAGCGGCTCATGGCAGGGGACTGGAGGGAATATGCCCTGATTCCACACCCTGTCCCCAAGGCCCCATCCCCACCTCCTCCCCGGAGCTGTGAGCACGCTGCGGCTCCACTTCTCCCCCTCCCTCGCAAGGGCCATCAGCTGATCGGCAGCGGGGGGGGGAGGGGGGAGCTTGCCTGCCCTGCAGCAGCAGCAGCCGCCGCCGCCGCCACCGGCAGCGGGACCAAGCTTCTTCACCCTGCCCCCACGTGGAGAGGCAGAGAAGGGCGGGCCAGGGCGGGCAGGATTTTTAATGGCACGCTGCAGCCTGCCGGGGTCCTGGCCTGGGTTTGGCAGCGGGTGCTGAGTGGGGCCGGCGGCTGGGACTCGGCAGGCAGCAGCGTGCCATTAAAAATTGACTGGCGTGCCATCTTTGGCACGCATGCCATAGGTTGCCGACCCCTGCTCTAACCAAAGCTGATTGAAAGGCTACATTTCCAAACGAGCTATGCTTCTAAGCCATGCTCTGGCCACTACACTGTTCCACCCGTGCAAAGTGGTCCTAAAACAATCCTATCCAGCCTTGGAGGGTCTCTTGAATGGTGGAATCTCAGGAAGAATGTAGATACCGTGGTGGCTCCTACCTACCTCCCTGCCATCAGAGAAAAGAGGTCGTGGTCAGAGTGTCCGTACATCCTGTAGAGAACTGACTGTTATAATAGCAGCCTTAAGGCCGCTTCAGATTTGTGTCAGGCACTGGGCTTCTGCAGAGCACATCCGGGATTAGAGGAAGACAAAGGCCACTCCTACTTCTAAGTTGTGCCCGATGCCTTCCAACCACAGCTAAGGACCTTGGGTCCCATGGCGCTGTGCTCAGCTGTGCTTTGCAAACAATGAGCTGAAAGTTCTTAATCACCAGTGGCTTTAGTATTTGATGCGTTTGGCCTGAGAACGTAGGAATTGCCATAGCAAGTCTGGCCCAGGGGGTCTGTGTAATCCAGTGTCATGTCTTTGACAGTGGACAGCACCAGTTGCTTCTGGAGGAAGGTACAGAAATCCCTGTAATGAACAATTTTGGAATAACCTGTCATCAAGGGAAGTTTCTTACTTACTCTGGAAAGTTAGTATTTGGCTAATGACCTAAAGCATGATGGTTTCTGTATCCCTTATATTTTAACATTTTTAGTGTACTCTGTATGTTCTCATTAATCAGATAAATGTTTAATCTTTTTTTAATCCTTGTGAACTTTTGACTTCACTGATGTTGTTTTCTGGCATGGGGTTACACAAATTAATTATGTTTTGTATATGCAAGGCAGCATTTGACTCTTTGCAATGTTCTTATGATCCTTCATTGCTCTTTGCTCCCTGGTACTCCTATAACCACAAATATTCTAACAGAAATTAAATATATCAGAAGAGAGGAAGCAGGTCTGCAAGAAAGTAAGGAAAATTGAGGAGTAGAGACACTGTGATATACCCAAGATCAAACAGCAAATGGGCTCCAGAAAGCCAGGAACAGAACCAAGTCTCCTCACTTCCATTTCCATGCCCTGGCCACCAGATCATCCTGATATCCAGTAACTCAAATTCACATCCCAACACTGCCAATTCAAGCCTTTTGGAACAATGTTTGCACTGTATGTCAAAATGCATAGGAGCCAGTTACACAGGAGTGCATGCATTCCTGTATCTGGACAAGTGGCTGATCAATGACAGCACTTTAAAAAGGATTTCAAAGATAAGTCATATCAGCATTGAGGTGCTGAAATCACTAACTTTCTTATACTACTCAAATCCCCAAGTTCTTTTGCTGATACTAGAATATATAGGAGTCCTGCTAGCCATTGTTTAGATGAAATCCTTGTTGTTTAAGAGACTGTAGAATTCATGGTCAGAATAAAAGAGGCATGAGAGGCCTCAGGAAGTCATGTAGTTTTATATAGGGTTGGAATGGTTTATCTTTAGATTTACTTTAAAAGACCTTCAACGTGCATTTTTTCTTTTGTTTTTTTTTTAAATACAAATTGTACTTCATTAGCACTCAGAGGAACCAATCAATGAATACAGATATTGTCTGCTGTAACATAAACTGAATTTCTGAAGCTTTGTACGAATATTTTAGTTCCTCTATAGTATTAATCAGTTTATTCTTTCCCTTCATTCTGTTTCACTCAAAACAAAACAGAATTCTCCCTCCACCTGTCACGAGAGGAAGGTTTGTCACTTTTCATTGCCTTTTACTTCATTTGTTTAATAAAGAATTGATTGCTCTTTGTACTGTAATTTTATTTGTGTAAGCCATTTCTTACATGCTCATCATAATATAAATAATTTATTGCTTTTATTGTAATTCCCTGATAGTCTGTGGCCAGGTACTTAAAGTGTATATGTTCTTTTTCCACTTGTTATAGATATAGAAGGATATAGTACTTTATGGAATTACACTGTATTCTCATTTCACCTTGCAAAGCAGTCAGTAAATCACACCAACAGATTTCTGTGTTTTAGTCAAAACCATTATTCATTAAAAATTAACTAGAGGTGATTGTGATGGGTTGGACCCCTTGGAAGCCACCTGATGTGCTGAGGTACCACTGAGTCTACCTGTTCTGCTAACATGGGCCCCCTTTAACCTGTCTTGCTGAGCCAGGCTCTTAAAACCTCCTCTAACACACACACAGGCAGGGCCACTCCCAGCTGCA
The DNA here is from genome assembly GCF_015237465.2 of Chelonia mydas. NCBI lineage: Eukaryota > Metazoa > Chordata > Testudines > Cheloniidae > Chelonia > Chelonia mydas. Next base: position 106,919,293 of record NC_051245.2, read on the forward strand.
GATGAGCTCCGGGAGGACTCGGCTTCAGGGACTTGCTCCAGCACTCAGATGTCCACCTCCCTTGGAGTGCAGATCCAAAGATATATCATGAAATTTGCCCCTTCCCTCAATATGGAGAGAGGTGCACACTTCTTACCTCCCCTCCCCCCACACACACCCGTTAATAATTACAGAAACTGGGTTTAATAATAAAACAATTTTTTTTAACTATAAAAGGCAGATTTTAAGTGGTAAAAGGGGTAACAAACAGAACAAAGAAGACTACTAAGCAAATGAAATCAAACACGCAAACTAAGCTAGTTTCACTAAAGAAATTGGTTAAGTATTTCTCACCCTAGATATTGTTGCAGGCAGTTTGCAAAGTTTCTGTGGTTTAGAGTTCCAGTTATATTCCTTTTCAGACTAGACCCCTGTTTCAGTCTGGACTCCCCCCTTGCCTTCCCTTTTGCAGTCTTTCTTCTTGGGCAGATAGGCCACGGAGAGGAGAAGTACTGTTAGCCTTCCTTCCCACCCTTAAATAGGATTTACATAAGGCAGGAATCCTTTGTGTCCCAAACTTGACCTCCCTTCCCTTACATTGGAAAGTTACAAGAAGTCCCAGGTAATGTTTTAGTATCAGGTGACAAGACCACCTGACTCTGTAGGATCACCGCGTCCATGAGTCAGTGGCAGTATGAAGCGTCCACAGGAAAGCCAAGCTTTTCACAGTCTATCGTCCTCGCTGATGGGCCATCTGCCCTGTCTGGCTTTTCCATTGTTGTACCTGTAGTGTTAGCAGTGGGCGTCGTCCAAAGTAGCATAGTTGAAATACAGATATGTAGTTAATATTGCTAACTTCAGATACAGAAATGTTACAGGCATACAAATTGAATAATCACATTCAGTAAATCATAACCTTTCCAATGATATCTCACATGAGCCATCTTGCATAAAGTATATTTCAGTTATGTCATATTCATATCATAAGTATATTTTTATAAAGGATATGGAATAGCACATCAGTGATGCTTTGATTTTATGCTCCCCAACCTATCAAAGTTTATCTCTGTGCTAATCTTCAAAATCAAAAGTCTACATATTCTGTCTGATGGCATACAAAATCTCTCTCTTTTTTTAGTGAAACCATCATTTCAAATTGCTACAATACAAGTGACAAAATATGGTGCAATGTAGATGCATTGTCATGCAAAGAGTATTTTGATTTGATCATGTGCTATAATACTCTTTGTTCACTTATGATTGATTCTACCTGTATAATTTCGATAATGCTCTGGTACCCATTGTAAAGAATGCTCTATAAGTCTTCATGTTCCATTTGTTTGAACCTTTTGATTTTATCCTTATAGCGTAAAGAAGAATTCTTTGTTTTAAAGAAACTGTCTTGTTTTTTCTGTTTGCGCTTTAAAGAAAATATTTTAATTCGCTACAGCAACAGGAGATCTGGTGTACTACTGAATGTAAATAAGTTCCTGCATGCTTGTCGTCTTACACTGATAGTATCATAAGACAAGTAATGACAGATTAAGACCTGCCTAGCAGAGGGAAAACTAAATTACAAGACTTTTATTAAGGCATAAATAAACCTATTAACCGTTATCTGGAATACCAATTAGTAGAAGGAGCACTGACAATTTTATTTATCAACATTAAACACAATTATTAATTACAGACCTGACGAATCTAGCAGTAAGCAGGACATGTTGGGTGTGCTGGGGCCTTAAGTCCATTATATGAGAAGGATGATTACCAAAATCCTGTGGGAAAATAAGTAATTGTAGCTGTAAAATTTTAATTGCCTTGGAATAAGGTAAATTATATTCTCTTGTCTCAGAATATAAATAGTATGGCATTAAGGTACCAAGCCTCACTAGTTTTAAACAGCAAATTATTTAGACAACTATGCTGGAAAAAAAGAAGAAAAACAGTTATAAATCTGCATTTTAAATATTGCAATAAAGTGATTTACCTTCTGCTGTCAAATGTGTGAACACATGCAAAGATATTTGTCATACAGTATATAGTTTGCGTGCATCAGAAACGTTTGCATTTTATTAATCCAAAGGTTGGACTATACAAGAAAAAGGACTTAAAGTACAGTATTGGAGGAGAACACAGAATTATTTGGTAAATTATATATTAACAAAACAGTTATTTTTATTGGGTCAAATTCTGCCCTCATGTTTGTTGTACATGTAGCTCCAGTGGTAGTCAGTAGAAGCAGCGTGTTCTATCTGAAGGTAGAATTTGGCCCAAATTCTCTACTTGGGGAAGGCTCCTTTTGATTGGAATAGGAGCATTGGCTGAGTAAGGACTTCAGGATCAAGCCCAGTGAGTTCAGTCTTCCTCTCTTAGTTCAATGGCAACATTCCCAACAATCTGATTCAGACATATGTCCGTTTTTGTAAAATGAGAATAAGAAAGAACCTACTTTTTAAATCTGTATTTCTTTTTTTTTTTCTTTAAGATCCAAATTCCTGGCTTTGTGGACACTTCCTCATAAGTGCCGCCAGGAATTCTTTTTCAAAACTCATGGACAAACTTAATGTATTAATGGAGACTATACCAGTGGATAGCAGCAGGACCATCACATATGCAGAGAAGGACTCCTTGGTTCACAGACTGGCTCGTGGACTTCATAAAATAAATGCACAGGCACTAAAATCTGGACTAGGTGATAGAATACCCGTTACAGTATGTATATTTCTTGCTGATTTATATATATATAAAATTTCACAGAATAATTATAGTAGAGCTTTCAAAATAGTTATGATGCTAATTTCATTTTCAGGTTGTGCTTCACAGCTGACTTTTAATTTAATCACCATTTAATTTTGTATACAAGTTAGTTTACGCCTGAAAAGATTGGGCCCTGAATCAGTTACATCTTTTAATATGATGTTAAAGAATTGCAAGGCAAGAGATTTGGTTGTATTAAGCTTGAAATAATTTTTCTCTTCTAAATTCTGTCAAAATTTAATTTTCTTCGTAAGAACATCCTGTAACCCCTTTTGAAGTTAAGATTAATGGTTTTGTTCAATTTTTTTTTCACCTTCTCTTCTTCCAGTGTACTTTGGTAATGCAAAATACATGTTATGTTTTTGCAAAAACTCAGTTAAACTTCTCTCCAAATATCTACTCTATGCATGTATTTAGGAATTTTTCAATGACCCACAACAGCAGGTGAAACAGTGCTCTTTGTGTGTGTTGGTGGATGTGTGCAGAATGAAAGCTTCATTTAATTTGCTTGGGTATTAAATGCTATTGATTTATTGCTAAAATAGCACATTTTATAGCACATAAAATTGTTTCCGTTTACTAACAGAAAAGCATAGCATCCTTGCAGAAGCAAATATTTGAATTTACACAAAGGCTGCATACAGCAGAAGTGGAACGCCGTTCACTACGCTTAGAACTCTCAGAATTCAAACGGAATTTGAATGAGATGAAAAAAGAGGCTGACAAAGCCCAGAGCCTGCAAGAGCAATTAAATGCATTTAAGCAATCTGTAAGTATATTTAATTTAGAAAAGACTGGCTTAAAGGAAAGCCTCCTTCTACATGTTTTTGATTTGTGTTCTTTAGAAAAATAAGTATAAATCCAATTATTAACAGAATTTTCCAGAAAACTTGCCCCGTGAATGTCACCAAGCTGCAAGCCAGATGTATTAAAAAGTGACTTTTTTCCATAGGAGTTTCTTTTTATTTTGCAGAATGAGATATTGTGGGTGAATTACACTTTTGCTCTTTGACAGACCCACTTTTTCTTTCATATGCTGAAAATGTTCTTTTCTGATTTACACACCATAAAGGACTTATATATGTTCCCTCAAATAGGGCAGTCAGGCATATTTAATAAGTACATTCATGACAACATTGCACAGCATAAACACAATATTTAAAGCTCTGTTTTACCCTTGCTCCATATTCTGACGCATCTCTTTACTGTATCTTTTGTTATGGGTCAAGTCCTGAAGCTACTTTGTGTCAATAAGTGCAATCTTGAAAATAGTTTCTCTTGTGGATTTATGCAGATGATTTTAAACACATCCCCAGCAGCCTGTATTTGGCAAACCCTCTCTCTGTGCTTCTTCCTGGAGCCACTGGATTTACTACAGCCATAAGGCTGCGTTGATCACTGTACAGCTACAGTTGATAGAGATGAAAGGAAGGGACTAAAAACAGGTCCCTTTATCTTTTTAAAAAAACCCAAACTCTCTTGCACCGGATCAATGGAATTACTTCAAGGGCTATATCCTCCATTGTCTCTTGACTGTGCAGGGAGTGGAGGTTTTTTTCAGACTGATGCGTCCTCATTGCAGATCAGAGGCTGTTCTCCATTGTAACCATGTGACGGACCCTCCAGAGCTGTCAGGGAGTAATTCATTCTCCTCTAGGAGGTTGGAGATACACTGGGCATCTTCACTGCCTCCCCTAACAAAATGCTGAGCTCATTTCTGTAGGGAGCGTTCAGATCAGGTCAATCTTCACCCAGGAAAAGGGACTGAACAGTCATACGAGTGCTCTGCAGTTTCCCTGGTGTGTGTAGAAACATCCTCTTTTTGGGATGTGTAGTAGCTTCCACAAATTGTGATGGATTTATTTTCTGAGGACTCGTCGACACCTAACAACCATGTGCACGAGAGGGGTATGATTTCTTAAGCACACCAACATGTCGTGCACTAACTGGGCCGTGTGGACCCTGCTGTCGTGAACTAAAAGTTCCCTATTGTGTATTAATGTAGTGCTGCATCACAGAGTGGAGATAGCAGATCAAAGTGTTCTGTAACTTAATTTTCCCACATCAAGGGTCTGTCCATTGTGCTTACTGTCTCCAGCAGGTAGAACAGCTGAACAAGGGTATCTCATGTCTTCAGTTTTATTTTTAACAAGCTTTTTTCCCTTACACTTTCTTAAATTGTCAGATTAAATTGTCACTTTTTAGATTGTCAGTTAAGTGCTATCCCTCAGGAGACACTTCCTTTCTTTGTCTTCTGGAGCGCTCTGTGAGAAGCAGGTCCACACAGGAATTTGTAAGGGTTTAACAGGCTGTGTAGTGAAATGCAGAAATACTCATCTGCAAATTTTCTACTTTAGTAAACACTTTTTTTTTTTAAACAATTGAGATATGTCCTCTTGGATCTGTTTTGGAATCAAGAAAAAATTTTCAGTATACTTTGTAAATACACTACAGATTTCCTTGAGAAAATACAATAAATAAAGTAATTTAACATTAATGTTTTGCAATGATCTTCACTTTAGGAAAAAAGGTCTCTTGGGCAGATATTGAGTATTTAAAAACTTTTTGCATTAGAATGTTGTGTCTTAGCAAGTGGAATTCTAAAAGTGAAGTGTATAAACATTGGAGTTATTCCATGATAGAACACAATTTATTTCCTTTATCAGAAATTGATCACCCATGAGAGGTTTGAAAGTGCATGTGAAGAACTGAATAATGCATTACATCGAGAGCAGGAAGCACAAATGCTTTTGAATGAGCAGGCACAACAGTTACAGGAGTTAAATTATAAACTGGAATTGCACTCAAGTGAAGAAGCGGACAAAAACCAAACCCTAAGTGAAGCTGTAAAGGTAGGACAATATTGCTTCTAAATAGAGAACAGAAGTTGTTTCCCTCTCAAGTGCATAGGCCCACATTGGCAGCCCTCACAAGTACTCTCAGAATAATCCCATGGAAGTAAATTGGACTGTTTGCAGGAATAAGGATTACTCAGTCCAATGAGAGTTGAGGGTGATCAGGAGATACTTATTACCTTTTACGATGAGGTCTTGTAAGGTGTAGCGTCCATTTTTAATATTGGGAGTGGCATACATGCACTGGAAAATATCACTATTTATATGTTGTTAGGATTAGGATTTAGAAGCTGTCCCTTTCATAAGGGATAACAAGGAGGAAAGGAAATGCAGTGAACGTCAAGACTACAATTTTGTCAAAATGAAGGAGTGGAAAGGAATATGATCAGAAATCAGAATAATTAATAGATTAAAGCCAGAAGAGACCATTGTGATGATCTAGTCTGATCACCTGCATATCACAAACCATAACCTTTCTCCAAATAATTCCCACATCAAGCCCAATAGCTTGTGGTCAAACTAGATCATATTTTTTAGAATGGGATCCACTCTTGATTTAAATGTGATGGAGAATTTACCACTTCCGTATATTGTATGTAGGCTAGAATGGAGCTGAACAGGTATTTTAAGGTAAGGGTGTGACGCTTAAACTTGATGTGAACTAGTAAGAGCCAGTAGATGTATTTAGAGAAGTGTCATAATCTATAATTTTTGCAATTACGTTTTGGATAAGCCAAAAGGTAGCAGATCATGGACAACTATTATACCTTAAGGTCAGAAAGAAAGGGTTGGTTCTTCAATACATTGTGGATAACGAAGTGGCACAATGTTGCAAATGGGAGTGGTAGGGAAAATAGGGGTGTCACTTGTGACTGAATGATGAAATGGGAAAGGAAAACAGAGTTCAGTGTTGGATGAGTTAATCTTGAGCTGACAGCAGACTAGCCAGGATATTTTGCAGAGATGGTTAGGTTTTTAAAACTGGATAAAAGAAGAAGATATAGATTTGAGAGTCATTGGCATAATGAGTGTGTGATTAACCATGGAATTGATCAGTGATAAGGCAAAAAGGAGGGGGCCAACAACAGAGAATTGTGAGACTCCAACAGAGCGGGGAAGAAGATGAACTGTGAAAGAAGAGAAGTCAAGAGGTTGGAAGAAAACCAAGAATATAGGCTACAAAAACCAATAGAATACAGGGCACCAACGAGAGAGTAATCAACAATATCAGAGTATTAAAGGGGTCAAGGAGGATGAAGATGGAACAGAGGGCATAAGCTTTTGGTCAGAAAGAAGTCAGTGGAGTGGAGTGGAAAGTGAAGAAGATTTATTGGATTATAGCCTGAAGTGAGTTAGAAGAAAGTAGGTTAAAGGCACTCTGTCACTTTAAATATCATATTGTAAACAAATTTCTTTACTTCTCCGTTACTAAAAACACATTCGATTATTAAAGGAGAAATTGAAAATTTCAGTTGAAAAGTGGACATTGAAAATTCCAATTTGTTTGATACTATTTACTTGGTCTTCACTTGGTCTAGACAATGAAAATTAGTGAAGTGTATTCTCTCTTCTGTTTAGTCACCTTCACTTTCAGATTTTTAGTGCTCCAGTATTTTTGTTTCAAACACAGCAGGGGTACGTTTTAAACTGTTTTCATTGGATTTTTTATATATTTATATACACGATGAAAACCCTTCTATTGCTCTTGGGCTTTATAAAGGCTTTAAAAAAAACTGAACCAAATATAAATAGATAATGTCATTTAAAGCAGCAGTTATAAATGGCCTGGTCAAGAGCTTAGAGGTGAAAGAGGGGAATGGAGATGGTAGTTAGGGAGAGGTGTCAGGTCAAGAATGTGGGGTTTTCTTTAGAATGGTGGATGCTAGGGAAGGGGCCAAAAGAGAAGTAGTAGTTCACAGGAGGAGATAGTAACTATTATAATTTGAAGTCTTCATCGGAATTAGTTGCAAGTTGCCTTTATATACTCCTACATGTAACCAAACTTAATAGATAACTCCCTAGCTTTTTATAGTAAGAAAGCAATTAAAATGTCTCTTTCTAAGATCTGTTTGTTCACTACAATGGAGGATTTTGTTTTCTAGTCTTCAGAAATGAAGAGGAACCTTTCCTTTAGAATAATGTATTATATTAGTTGGCGGATACCACTTCTTATTTTCGAGCTTGTTTTTTTTATTGAACAAAAAGTCATTTAGCCCTTTCCACTGTAGTATACCTTATTGTCATAATTTTGCGGTTTACACCTCCAACAGTTGTTGGCTATTGGGATATTATGGTTTATTCTGGCTAGATTGCATAAATGTAATCCACTGGAACAGGCTGAGATTTTACCCTCTCACGATAGGATGAAATCCAAGAATGTGGAGGAAATAGATATTCGAAAGATTGCATGCCACATTTCATATTTGTATTAATAGTTCACTTGTCTTTTGAGAAACTATGCAGAAAATAGAATGGACAACATCCTCAAATCTGACAGTGTTGGTATTTTCTTTGGCTTGTTTGGCCCAAGGACAACTACAGTGCTCAAAACTCATCCATTGATAACTTTTTTGAAGGGAATACGGCCAACTAGGTGCCCAGCCTTGACTATTTAGTCCTTTTTAGTATTGGCTACTGAGATTATTTTAGAACCACTGAAGGAAGAGAATTTTTTAAAAATCAACAAAGTAGTGGGGTAGCATACATGTTAATGTTCACCAGTCTTTTCTTAACCTCTGGCTTTGTTTGAATCTATAAAATATTATATTTTATTTACAAATCATCCTCTACTCTACCCCTTGCTCTTTTCTTTCCTATTGCTTTCACTCCTCTTCAGATTATTGTTGTTCTGAAAGTCAATAAAACAATCCAAAGAATAACTGCAAATTTAAATATTTCTTGGATTTGGGGAGTAAGAATTTTTCATGCAGGATGATACAGAACTATTGCGGTAACAAGTGATAGAAATATTTTGTATTAAGAACTCATGTTACTTTTCAAATTTTTAAAAATTAAATAACTATTTTGTTTATCACAAGTTTTTTTTGCTAGTTGCCTGAATCCTACATCTATTCAGGATTAATGTCAAAGGCAGAAAAATAATTTGTACTTGTGTCCCACATATTTTAACTGGCAGGTAGTCTCTTCTTCAGCTGTTTAGATTCAGACGATGCCTTTTTTGTGAGCTGCAAGATCATTCTTTTCATTAAAGATATATAACTGAAAAATCATGTCCCATCACACTCTCTAAATCATTTATAAATGAACCCAACTCAAAAGCATGTACAAAATTAGAGAGTAGTAAATTGTATAAAAAGTGAGCTGTAGCTCATGAAAGCTTATGCTCAAATAAATTTGTTAAGTCTCTAAGGTGCCACAAGTCCTCCTTTTCTTTTTACATTTTAAGATGAATTTTTAACTGAATTTGACAAAGGAATAATCTTGATGAAATTTTAACAGCTGAAGCTAAAATAGTATACATTGAAATCTTTTTAAAAAACATGATTACCTTAAAATATCAATTTGTCATAATTTTCTAACAAAAAGAATAAAATGAAGAAATTGTTCAGCAATTTGAAATTTGATTCCCTGGTTTGAAATTTATACACACTTCAGTAGTAATCAGTAAGGAGATATCTCAGCTTTCACCTACTTTCATAAAGTAGGTTTATTAAAGAGGTGTTGCTTAATTTCTTAGCCTTATCAATTTAGATTTTAATCCCATATATTTTTATCTTCTTAATGGCATTTACCACTGAGACACACATGGTAGCCAATTACATTTCAAGGTCAGATAGGACTAAGCAACAATTCTAATAAAACAAGTGGTGTAAGATTAGGTAAGTCACTAGCTCTGATCCCAACTGTCTGTGTAGGAAAAGAAAGAGTTTTTGTGCTTGCTAACCAGGTATCCAAAGCACAAAGTAAAGAATTTTACTTGTGCTAAAACCATGTGTTGATTCCAAACAGTAAAATCCTCATTTTACCTACCTACAGGCACTATATATATATATCCAATTCATTTTAGAGATGCATGTTAATACTATAAAATATAATTAAAGAATTTTACTACACAGTAATTTATGAAAGGATTCCTTGTAAATTGATAATGAACAGGGCAATATCTTGCATACATCTTTGGTTCTGAGTGTGCCATGTTGTGTCCAGTAACTTATTACTGACCTAGTCCAAAAGCATTAAACATTATTTAAAGGGGAATAACTTCTGGGGCTAGATTCTGATCTCATTTACACTGTCATTAACACTGAGTGGCTCTGTTGAGTTCAGTGAAGGTACTCTTGATTTATAGCTGTGCGAGAGCAGAGTTCAGTCCTGGAGTTTTGAAAATGTATTTACTGTAGCAGTCCCTTCTAGATCAGAGTTGAGATGAGCCGTTTGGTTTTTTAGATATTTCTAAATAATTATGTATAGATAGCCATAACTATACCCTCCTTTTAAAAAGCGTAGTGTTCTTTAACTAAATTGAAACATATAGAGCTGAATTTACATCTGCTGGAGAGGAAATTGCAGGTACCTTGTGCCACTGGAATTGTACTTGTTCCCTGGCAGGCTCTCTGCTGGAGTCCTTTAGTGTACACACCTTACAGTGAACCTTTGTTGCTTAGATTGGATGGTTTTGTTGTTTTGTACTAATAGTGTAAATGTTTTCAGTAGAAAATTATTTTAATTATTTGTTTTATGTTATTTGCATTGTTGCACGGACTTTGAGAATGCCAAGTCGTTTTGATACATGGCAAAGGCAGTTTCTGTAGACGATAGTGTTTTAACTTTTATAGAGGAAAAAAAATGTCACCCATCATATTCAATGGGAGACTTTGTATACGACAGCCTCCTCAAAGAGAATCACTAAGGATACACTCACTATAAAAACAGAAAATTAATTTTTTGAGTTTTTGTTTTTTAATCACTTCCCATGAGCTTTGTTACTGGAGTGACAGTCAAGCTTTAGGATGTTCTCTGGGATGCAGTTGATTCCCAGTAACTTGTATGTCACATCGGCAAGAAGGGGCAGTTCTACACATTGTCTCTATTAAATTAAAAGCTTTTCATTAAAGAATGTAATGTAGCTGATTATTCATTAGTGTACAACTTAATAGGAAACTGTATTAATCAAATTTAGCATGTTAAAGAGAGAGTGTGTTCCCTTCTGAATTGGTTGGAGAGTAAAATTCATAATTCATTAATTAGTTAAATGTTTTAGTTGTTTAAAAGTTTCTATATATTGTATGTTTTCAGCACCTAAATAATTTATAAAGTAACTAAGAATAGATTTTAAATTAGATTGCCACCTGTCCTATTCTCAGTAGGGAAAGTCATGGATTTTTTTTCCCCCATGCCATAATGAGCCACGTGTTAGACACTCTGTCCTGTATTTAAATTCTTGATTATTATCATTACCTTTGTTCACCTGTAAAATAAGGCAGGTAAATTATAGAAAAAGCACGTGGTATCTCCACTGATCCTCCTCTTTCCCCCTCATCCAGTCTCGACAACAGACTATTTTCTAGATGGTCTTGCTTCGAAAGCCTATATGAGCAAATGATCCACCCCGTAGTCTTGCCCTTCTGCCCTCAGCCCATCCATGTCCCTGCATCATAGAACACCCTCTGTGGGATCCACAGGAAGAGAGGGCTGCTGCCACAGAGGCAGATGACCCTCCCTTCCATGTGGCAGGGATATCCATACATTTTACACAGTTCTGTGGGGCCGCACACCTTCCTCCTTGAATATTTGTGATAGGAAGTAGGTTGCACTCCACCTCTTCATCTTTTTTTGCCATTGTAGCGGTATCAACACCGTGTCTCTCAAAACATGAATGTGAGTCAATTAAAAAATGTAATTTAAATGTAAGTTTCAACTTTCATCTTTGAACTGTTGTAGGCTGTCCATAAAATATTCATTGTTACTAATGTTTTAGAAAATTACAAACACATACAAACAATAACGTTTGTCTTTTCAAGAATTGTAGTTATACAGTATATAGTAACTCTATTCAGCATCTGTAAAAAAAACTGTTAATTATATTATACTGTTCTGTAATCATTGCAGTAGTTCGCTGGTTATTGAGGATCTAAGCGTGGTGCTGCTTTTCTCCATTCCAGTGATCACATCATTTGAAAAAGAAAACTTATGATTACCTTCCTCACTTGAATTACTTTATAGTCAAATTTTTGTGGCCATATATTTCCTTCACTCTGTGCAAGAAATTCTTATTGCTATCAATGGGAGTTGGTTGCCGGGATAGAGGGCAGCACATGGCCTTTAGAAAATAATGGAGTCACACCATAGCTGTTGACAAAGGGTGTCTCCCAGTAGCAAATAAGTTGTTAAAGATCTTTCTTGATACCCTTTCATATGAGCCCTTCTGGACATACATTAGCAATGAGCAGAATAAAAGAGAAAAGGCAGAAAAATTATATTCTTGGGCTATGGAATAAATATTTATTACTCTTTGTTTTAAATGACACACTGTATTTACATTCAGTAGTTTTTGATTCCCAGATTTTGTTCTAAACCTGCAACAAGTAAAATCATAACAATTTTCATTACAGAATTGAGTTTGGTATTATCTAAAGAGTTGTAGCATCACTTGCAATTTTAGTGTGTGTTTTCCATTCTTCTGTAATTCTTACTATATTCAGTTCTGTAAATTAATCCCATAATAGCAATTTGCTAAAAGTGCAATCTGGAAGTGCTAGCAAAGTTCAAAGTATTGCTAAAGCTTTTACTTTTTTCACATTAAGTAAAATAGTACCCAAATTCCAAGGTAAATGTCCTATTTGTATTTTTTTTCTTCTGCGTGCTACAAATAATTGTTTTATTGGCCAAGAGTAGGAATGTTACTCAGGCCATTTTTAGACAAGTCAATACCATGTTCATTTCTTAAAAATAATAAATCCCATAAAAGGGAAACAGTTTAACTGAAATGACATCCAACTTTATAAAAAAAGAAAAAGAATGGTCAAGGTACCACTTCATTGTCTTGGGTAGCTGAGGTTTCCATTTGATCAGCTGTACTTTAAATGTAATAAAAAAGGCATGATTACCCCAGAGTAATTGAGAGCATGGGGCATGATTACCCCAGAGTAATTGAGAGTAAACTATGGTCTAGTGTCTTTGAATAGCTTCCACTAATGGGATAAGATCCTGATGCCTCAACTAAGAATAGGGGTTTCTGTCAAAAAAGGAAGAAAAAAAAAAAAGGGGGCAGAAGTAACGGATTAAGAGCTCGATTGTGCATAGTGCTGAGCATTCTGGCCCCATACAGCAAAGTACTTCAAGTACACGCTTAACTTCAAGCATACGCATAATCTTACTACTCACATCCATTAATGTGCTTAAATCCTTTGGTGGATTGGAGTCGAACTCTCAGCACCTTGAAGGATTGAACCCTAAAGAAGACTGGCTACAAAGAGAGGTATTCCATGAAAGTGCCTAGGAAGGCTGGGGCATGTTTGCAAAGAACAGCTGCATGAGAGTCAATAATTTCGGCTGCAATTTCAGCTCTGAGTAGCTGAGTGAAAGGTCAGAACTCTGTTGCACTTCTTATGACATCAGTTAATGATTGGCACATGCATATAAAGCATTCTGATTTTATCATCGTTAAAATAGGGTGATATTACTTGCCTACTTCACAGAATGCTTGGGCGTTTTTGTTCACTGCACTCTACTGTTAAATAAATAAATAAATATGTTGACTTTGAATATAAAGATTAAATAAAAACAGAATGTGAAAGAATAACACTTTAACAAATAGATGACATGAAAACAATTAGTGTTTTATAGTCTTTTTTTAAAAAGTACAAAAATCACATTGGATGCTTGCTTAATCTTCTGCTTCTAGGATTTAAAAAAAAAAAAAATGGAACTGAAGGCTCAATGGTATTATTGGTACATTGTAATTATACTAATAAACACCTCTATCCATGACCTTGGAATTTATAGTGCAGTGGGAAAGATTTATTGACATGTACTTTGGAAGAAAAATGGGATTATTGCATAAGTATAATGCCTAGTTGTTTAGCACATGTACTTGCATACCATTTATCCCAGTTAGTTTAAAGCTTTAGACGATCTTTAAGTTTTCATTCAAAAATACAGGAAGGCTTTTTGTTAAATCCAGAGTCCTGAGAGATCTTTGTTGTAGTATTGAATTAACTACAAAGTAACCATGTTACTACCTTGAGATGTGCAGAGGGAATCAATAGACCTATAAAACTGCATGTGATTTTTTTTTTTAATGTTCTAAACCCCATTTTTTCTAGTAGCTTGAATATCAATGCATAGGACTTTTCTGGTGCACCTGATATACAAGTCCCTTATACTTAGTCTTTTTTTTTTTTTTTTTTTTTTGACCTAAGGAATGCTACTTGTAGGACGTATCCTGAGGGTGTCTTTATTTTTCACCTTAATCAACTTTTCCCATGATCTCCCTTTCCTTTTGTGTGAAGTTTAAGGATATAAAGATTCTTTTTTTATCTTATGGTTGTGAAACCCATAGATAAACCGATGCTGAAATGGCTGTTCCAGTGGAATTTGTAATTCATATCTCATTGGCATGAAGTAAGAGAGAAATTCCATCCTACCTCCATTTGACCTTGCTCAACTAAGCAAATGTTTGCATCTGTGACCAGCTTTGTTTGTGGTTTTCCAATAACTTTTCTTTCTTGCAGATAATTTCTTGACTGTTTTTCTACTTGATGTTAGTTGTTTTCAAGGGTATCGTATTTCAAACTTGTACCGTTCCCAGCCTACAGAAACTATGTCAGGATTTTCACCTTTTTACCATTAAATAATACGGTCATACGCAGGATAACCAATGGAAAAGAGAAATTTCAATTTCCCAAGGACAGGTTGTATGAGGAACACTTCCTGATAAGTCTTATGATAAAATGGCTTAAGTCTGTCTGTCTAATTTTGACAGCAAGATTGCCCTGTGTTTGGGGTTATTAGAGGTATACAGACAAGAACTCGTTTTTTAAAAATTGCCTACCAAAACAAATTCGTTTTAACTTGCATCCACGCATAAAGTAGTACCTATAATCCATGTATCAGAAAAATGTTATGTTTGGGATTTTGAAGCTCTAAGATCTCTAGAAGTTATATTTGTAAATCATATATTTTCACTGAGAATCGTGAGCACTCATACACTTGCCAAAATAAATTATACAACTATGTAGCTAGCTGTGCTGAAAGTTTTTTATCTTCATGTTGGATCATTGGTGGTATCACTGGTTTTATGGCCTCACCAAAGTCTGTTGAATGTAGTATATCACTTGTTGTTGCTATAGTTGAGTTAGCATCATTGGGGTAAAAAAGCCGATAAAATCCCAATGTACTTAGTGCCAATTTATCTTACCCTACTAGGAGAAACGTATTTAATCACTAATCTCATTTTACACCTTAGGTCTAACAGTTGCAGTGATTCATTGCTTTCAGTGATTTTAACATGTCTGCTTCAGGACCAAGTAGTGCCATGACCAGAAATGTGCTCGCCAAACTCTGTGTTGGCATTTGGTATGCCACAAAGCACATCCAGAGGGAAGGGAGATGCTTAGTCAATATGCCTTTATAGCCTTTTGATCTCCCTGTAGAATGCTGGCATGTAATGCAGCTCTGAAAATTCTTCTGCAGGATGAGTTAGACATTCATTGCGTCTTAGACTAGTTAAATTTTGTTTCACTGTGTTTGCACCTTGTGCCGAAAAGATTACACTGTCCAGTCTTAATTTAATATAAGGAATAGTATTAACCTGCATAGAAGCAGAGTGGCTGAAACTTTACAGTACAAAACATATTTATCAAATTATTCTTTTATTTGGTTTAAAGAGAGTAAAAGAGGGAATAAAAATATGTATGCATATCCCCCCCCCCCACCCCCGCAGATATTTAATGCGGCAAGATGTGGTTGGCAAAGTATTAAACTAAAATATGAATACACTAAACAGAATTTTGGGCAGACTTTGGAAGCAAATGTACCTGAATACAAATTTTAGATTTGGTCAGCACTATTCTCTGTAAGTAGGAGAACTCAGTGTTAGAATGTAGAGTGTAAACCGGTAAAACAACCTAAGCCCAGGGCCGGTGCAACCACTAGGCGAACTAGGCGGTCATCTAGGGTGCCAAGTGGTTGGGGGTGGCGGTGGAGCGGAGGTGAGCTGGGGCAGGGGGACGCGGGGAGGGCCGCCTGCAGCAAGTAACAGGGGGGGGCGGCGCACAGGGGAACTGCTCCCCGCCCCAGCTCACCTCTGCTTCCCCTCCTCCCCTGAGCACCGCCCTGCTCTGCTTCTCTCCCTCCCAGGCTTGCGCACCAAACAGCTGATTGGCGCCGCAAGCCTGGGAGGCAGGAGAAGCGGCAGCGTGCTCGGGGAGGAGGCGGAGCAGAGGTGAGCTGGGGTGGGGAGCTGCCGCACGCGGCTCCCCGGGCTGAGGGGAGGGAGGGGGCAGTGGGGAGCTGCTGCAGGGGGGGGCCCTGGCCCAAGGGGGGGGGCGCCTCAGGGTGGAGGGGGTCGGCGGGGAGCTGCTACAGGGTTCCTGGGGAGGGCGGGGGGGTGGGCGCAAGGTGGAAGTTTCACCTAGGGCGCGAAACATCCTTGCACCGGCCTTGCCTAAGCCTGCTTTAATACAGAGTAATATTCAGAAGATTTCTCATGTTCTGTATTCAATAAAATTGATAAACTGATAAAGGTAATATTGAAGCAGGGTGGAAACTCTGGGACAGATCCTCCACTCATGTGAACTGACACAGCTGGATCTGTCCTTGACTTCAACTGGCTTCTCATATTACAGTGTGTCACTGTTCAGCAAGATGGCTGCCAGGAAGAGGCTCAGAAATGGCAAATCAAACATGACAGCTGTATATTTTTACACTAAAAATCAATGGAATTCAATAGTAGCATTATTCAAAGTTTCATTTTAAACATACTGTTCAGTAGTAAATTGACATACAGTAAAAGCTTTGTTATCTGGCATGTTGGGGGAAATGGGGAGTGCCAGTTAATCAAATATTCTGGTTAAGGAAAAGTTATACTTACCCATGGAATACCAATGTTCAGAGAATTAGACTACGATAAAATGAATGAAGTATGAAATAGTAGACAGGTACTCACTAATGCAGTAGTAGTACTGCACTGCAGAGTGATTGGTTTCTTGAAGCCCTGAGGTGTATACAGGTAAAGTTTTCTATACAGTGGGTTATCTTATGACACTACATACAGCTTTTACTGTGTTATTTAGGAGACAGATTCAATCTATTTAACACAAGAATGCTAACACGCATACAAAGTTGGAATTAAATCTTCATTATTTCATTACTTCATTATTAGTGAGGACTTTATCAACCTTGACAGTTCTGAACCAATGACTTGAAGGTGAAAAGACTCTATGCCAGAGGTGGGCAGACTGCAGCCCGCAGGCCACATCCGGCCCACGGGACCGTCCTGCCCAGCCCCTGAGCTCCTGGCTGCGGGGGTCTAGCTCCCGGTCCCTCCTCTGATGTCCCCCCACCCCGCAGCCTCAGTGCTATGTGCCGCCAGCGCTCTGGCTTGCCGCTCCTGCCGAGCAGTGCGGGTGGTGTGGCTGGCTCTGGCATGGTAAGGGGGTGGGGGGTTCCGGGGGGCAGACAGGGAGCAGGGGGTGGTTGGATGGGGCGAAGGTTTGGGGGGGAGGCTGGATAGGGCATGGGAGTCCCGGGGGGCCTGTCAGGGGGCTGGGGTGTGGATATGGGTCGGAGCAGTCAGGGGACAAGGAGCGGGGGGGGTTGGATGGGTCGTGCATTCTTGGGGAGGCAGTCGGGACAGGGAGTGGTTGGATGGGGCAGAGATTTTGTGGGGGGCGGTCAGGGGATGGGGAACAGGCAGAGTTGGATAGGCGTGGGAGTCCCAGGGGGTCTATCAGGGGTCGGGGGGTGTGGATGGGGGTTGGGGCAGTCAGGGGACAGGGAGAAGGGGGGGCTAGATGGGTCGGAGATTCTGAGGAGGGCAGTCAGGGGGCGGGAAGTGTGAGGGGGCAGATAAGGGGCAGGGGCCAGGCTGTTTGGGAAGGCACAGCCTTCCCTACCCCGCCCTCCATATAGTTTTGCAACCCCGATGTGGTCCTCGGGCCAAAAACTTTGCTCACTCCTGCTCTCTGCAATAGCCTACTTGTTCTAATACTGATTCCCTAAACATCCAATATTCTATTTTAGAGCCCATTCCTATTCCCATTGAAATATATGGCAAACTCCCACTGACTTCAAATGAAAGAAGGATCAGACCCTTATTCAGTATTCCTTTTAAAGTAGTGATAGGATTAAAATTGTTGCTTTTTCCACTTCGTGTTTCAAAATAATTAGTAGAATTTATTTGGTATTTTTCTTTTGTGCTGGATTATCCCCATTCCCCTGCCCGAAACTCAGAATTACTGGAATGAGCCATCATATCTCAGAAGTATCCCAACCAAATCAACAAGTGACTCAAGTGCATCAGAAGAACATCTGTGAAGAGTCATCATAGAATCATAGAATATCAGGGTTGGAAGGGACCTCAGGAGGTCGTCTAGTCCAACCCCCTGCTCAAAGCAGGACCAATCCCTGATCAAATCATCCCAGCCAGGGCTTTGTCAAGCCTGACCTTAAAAACTTCTAAGGAAGGAGATTCTACCACCTCCCTAGGTAATGCATTCCAGTGTTTCACCACCCTCCTAGTGAAAAAGTTTTTCCTAATATCCAACCTAAACCTCCCCCACTGCAACTTGCACAGTTGGTCTGTCCTGTGACTTGGAGATGTCACTGAGAATGCTAGACCAGTCCAATGAAATCCTTTTGATTAATTTATCTTCCAGGGAAGGAGAATATCATCAAACAGTTTGCACCCCATTTAAATCAAATTTATCAAATGTTAGAATAAACCGTGAGAGATGGATTAGTGGGAAGAGAATAGGTGAAGTGGTCAAAGGTGAATGAGAACTAAACTGATAATATAGCTATGTCATTTTTCATATTATTCCAATAGTTTGTGTGTATTTACACATGTACGTTCACAGTGATTGCTCCTAAAAACTTCCTAATTTTGCTTTGACTAGTTTATATTACTGTGATATTATCTCTAATTAGTATTTAATATTCCTCAAGTTTTCCCTGTGTTATGAATACTATCCTAATGTTATCTACTTACCAAAGACAAATAGCTTTTAGGGTACTGTGGATGTATGTATTTTACACACTATGTATGTAATAATAAAATGATTTCTCAGAACAATTTCTTGACATACTGCTCACTCATTTATAACTGTGTAGGGCTGGGGTCTCATTCAATAAGGCTATTCTTGACAGTCAAAAAGGGCATGTTCTTCAATTGAGTTAGCTCAACATGATTGAAAAACCCTTTTTAGTGCTACAATACTGCTAGTTAACTTGCTCTTAAACATGTTAGCCTCTGTCTTAACGAACATTTAGAATGTTTTTCTGTCATGTAAAGCTAACTCATTTGAGCTTAAACCAATTTTTGCTCATTAAAACAGGGCCACAGTGCAGACATTTTGCTGTTACTTTAATCAGATTAGATTTCCTGCTGGGAAGTATGTTAAGACCTAGGAAATGAAGTTTACTTTTGAAATGTAGAAGAGGAAGGACCAAGTAGACTAGACCATCCCTGACAGATGTTTGTCTAATCGGTTCATAAAAACCTCCAATGATGGGGATTCCACAACCTCTCTTGGTAATCTGTTCCAGTCCTTACCTATTCTTATAGTTAGAAAGTGTTTCCTCATATCTAACCTAAATCTCCCTTGCTTCAGATTAAGCTGGTTACTTCTTGTATTTGGCCCGACATGGAGAACAAACTGATCACCGTCCTCTTTATAAAATCCCTTAACATATTTGAAGAGTGTTATTAGGTCTTCTCTGAGTATTCTTTTCTCAAAACTATACATGCCCAGTTTTTTTAACCTTTCATCATAGGTTACATTTGCTAAACCGTCTATCATTTTTGTTGCTCTCCTTTGGACTCTCCAATTTGTCCACATCTTTCTTAAAGAGTGGCATCCAGAACTGGATATAATACTCTAGCTGAGGCCTCACCAGTACTGAATAGTGTAGAACAACTACCTCCTGTGTTTTACATATGACACAGCAACTAATACACCCCAGAATGATGCAGTTCTCTTTTCTTTTTGGAGTGCTTGCTCATGTCCATTCCATGCTAGGTGTGTGCATGCCATGTGCATAGTTGCCAGAGATTTTCCCCTCAGTGATATCTGTAGGACTGACTCTAGTGCCCTCTGGAGCCACGTGTGTATGCACTGGTACAAGGAGTGCTGCCGGCCCCGCTCCCTCTTAGTTTCTTCTTACAGCCCATGACGGTTGCCTGGAACAATCCTCCTTGCTCTTGCAAGGCTTCTTTCCCAGTTTGGACATTTCTGTCATATATTGTATAGTTATTGTAGTTAATGTGTATAATTCTTAATGTTAGTGTATATAGTAGTGTAAATAGGTGTCCCTGTCATGGAGTGACTTGCACCCCCTAGGGCTGGGTATGCCTCAGTCTCTGGGCTTCAAGCTATGTACCTCCTGCAGAAAGCCAATGCCAGTGAGTGACCTTCACTCTAGCTGTATCAGGGAAACTCACATTAAAGAGACATGCCAGATATGCAGCGCTTCAGACCGCGCACTCAAAAGGAGAGGAACATTCATCTGGCGGCCTTTTTCATGGAGGCAGCCCTCAGACCAGTCTCAATGCCGAGCGCTTTGGCTTCCATCCGAAGTGTTCCACTGGTACCATGCTCTGCTCAACGCTGTTCTCCATCCCTGGTGCCAAGGAGGAAGCATATGGCAGACTCCTCCTTCTGTGCCCCCACCTCAAGAGGGCAGAGAAGAAGTACTATGTCCCAGCCAATGGGTTTGAGTACCTTTACTCATCCCTCCCATGGGGGTCCCTGATAGTGTTGACACCAAATGAACAGGACCGACAGGGGCAGTTGAATGTTACCCCCAAAAATAAAGAGACCAGGAGACTGGACCTATTCAGAAACAAGGTTTATTCAACAGGTAGCCTCCAGTTGTGTATCTCCAATCAGCATACTGTGCTGGGAAGGTATGATTTTAACCTGTGGGATTCATTGTCTAAATTCAAGGATTCCCTACTGCAGGAGTCGAGGCAGGAATTCACGGCCATCCTAGAGGAGGGCAAGGCGGTGGCCAGGATCTCCCTCCAGGCAGCCCTGGGTATGGCTGACTCAGCAGCCAGGACTATGGCACCAGCGGTCACCATGAGGCGCTGTGCATGGCTCCAATAATCGGGCCTCCCTCATAAAGTGCAGCAGTCCATCCAGGACCTCTCCTTCGAGGGTACCTTGCTGTTCTCCAAGCTTCATGGCCTCAAGGACTCAAGGGCCACCCTTCACTCCACTCCTCGGGCCTGCCTCCAGGAAGCATTTTAGGCCCCAGCAGCCTCCCAGGTTCACTGCGCCCCCCAGGCAGGATCCCTACAAGAGAAAGGGGAAGGGTTATAAGCGATACCAACCCATACCTTCTACCTCAGCCTCCCAGTTGGGCTCACCTAGATATCCTGGCAGGGCCAGGCAGGCCTTTTGAGGGTATGCCTGAGGACGGTATATCAGTCTTGATGCCAGATCGCACCTTTTGTTTTGGACCGCCTGTTGCCCTTTAGCCCAGCATGGCCGTATATAACATCGGACTGGTGGGTACTCAGCACCATAACAGTCAGTTACACCCTCCAATTTTCATCCACCCTTCGCTCTCACCTCTGACCACATTCATCTTCAGGGACCCTTCTCACAAGCAGCTTCTCGTCCAGGAGGTGCAAGCCTTCCTCTGGGTGGGGGCCATAGAGGAGGTTCCTCGAGACTTGAGTGGGAATGGATTTTACTCTCAATATTTCCTAATCCTGAAGGCCAAGGAGGGGTCCAAGGCGCATCCTGGATCTGCATCGCCTAAACAAATATCTATAGAAACTGAGGTTCTGCATGGTCTCCCTGGCCTCCATTATTTCTTTCCCAGATCCAGGAGACTGGTATGCTGCCCTCAATTTAAAGGACACTTATTTCCACATCTCCATCTTCCACGATCTCACGGGATTTCTTAGGTTTGTGGTGGGTCAATGCCACTATCAATTCACTGCACTTCCCTTCAGCCTGTCAGCAGTCCCACAGACTGATCAAATGTTGCTTGAAGGCTCAGGTCCAGCACAGCATTGGTACAGTAAGGGCCACCTTTCAGGCACTAGGTCTGTTGATAAATTTGCAGAAGTCAACTCTGGTCCAGGTTCAGAGGATAGAGTTCATTGGGGCAGTGCTCGACTCAACTCAGGCCAACGCCTACCTACTGGAGACCAGATTCTGAGCTATGTCGGATCTGATCTCCAGGATCAAGACCATCCACTAACAACTGCTCCGGTCTGCTTCAAACTGTTGGGTCATGTGGCGCATGTACCTACATAGGGCTGTATGCAAGGCTACGTCTCAGACCTCTACAGGTGTGGCTGGCGTCAGTCTACTCCCCAAGCAGACACCATTTGGACTAGACACTCAAGATTCCACCTCAGGTCCTCGCTTCACTGACCTGGTGGAGAGACCCAGGATCTGTAATGAAAGGGGTACCCTTTGCTGCCCCTCATCCATTGGTAACTGTAGTCTTGGATGCATCAGATCTGGGGTGGGGAGCCCCCTTCAACAGACTCAAGGCTTCTGGTCCCAGGAAGAACTCTCCCTGCATATAAGTCAGGGAACTCAGGACAGTATGCTTGGCTTGCCAGGTGTTCCTTCCCCAGTTCTCAGGCAAAGTGATGGACAAAATTGCATCAATGTTTTACATCAACAAGCAGGAAGGGCTCAATCTTCAGTCCTATGCCAGCAGGCCCTGGCTGTTAGCTATTCTGGGCCTCTCTCACACTCTCTTGTTGGAGCTCCTGTTGTTTGTATGAATAATTAAATATTGATTGGGCCAGAGAGCAAAAGAGCGAGTGACTCTATAGCCTAGTGGTTAAGCCACTTACTTTGAGGTTGAATAAAGTTCTTTCCCACATGTAGGATAGCAGAGTTAAACTTTGATTTCTGTTCACAACTTCTTATAAAAAGTTTCCTAACTACAAAGAACCTAAGCTGTGTAGGAACAAAATTATGCAGGGGTCTTCTAACTCAGTGTACGTGCTGCCCAAGAGATTTTTCTCCTATGCAATTACTTACTTTGCTGTTTCCACCAGCAAATTGCTGTTCAGTGCTCACCTTACAGGGAAAAACAGCTAGATTCAAGTACCTTCCTCTGCGGAATCTGATGGAAACTCAGTTTATGTATGAGGTTTTTGGTGGTCTACAGATGAATGAACATGATTGTGTGGTGAATGAGCATAAGAATAGCTAA
Organism: Chelonia mydas; assembly: GCF_015237465.2. Lineage (NCBI taxonomy): Eukaryota > Metazoa > Chordata > Testudines > Cheloniidae > Chelonia > Chelonia mydas. The sequence continues at coordinate 106,942,257 of NC_051245.2, forward strand.
ACATCTAAACTAATTAGATCAAATGACTGCTTATTAAATGTAAACAAAATGGAGTTCAGTTTTTAAAAGTTGGTTTGTTCCTTTGTTCTTGAAACTGAAAACTCAGCATCTTTGTAAAACTATGTGCAGGCATAGTGGTTTTTTTTTTTTTAATCTTTCTTTCTTTTTATCATATTTAGCCTTAACTGTCTAAAAATTGAAATCGTCCACAGCAACATTTCAAGATAAATGCACTATCAGTCTTGGAAATTTTCTTATTTTTGTAAACATTAAGACCCAGGGAACAAAATAAGGGCTATAGTGTGGATTAAGTGAAATATATCAAGGCTGTTCTTTTCTGATAACTGAACCTGAAGTGACCTTTCTCAGACACAATTACAGAGCTGTATGTTTTTCCTTTAATTTCATCAGGGGTTTAATTAGTATACAAATAAAACTTCCCTTATCTTCCTTTCTACCTAATTGGCTTGTCTTAGCTTATATATGAAATATGTGAAAGTGGGCTGTAATTAGGGTGACCGTGTTAACCTTTTTTTCTCAAATGTACTGTTGCCTAAAGGCCTCAAGGCCTAGAAACAGTGCTTGGATTATTGCTTTGCAATCACTATGGCTGTCCCATAGGTTTTCTCATGAGCAGAAGGGCTTTGGGTGCTGCAGGTTCCCACTGCTTAACGGGATCTTCATTCTTCTCCCCACTAAATGTTTATTGATTATCTCACTGTTCCACACTCAGCCTCCAACAACTTAATATCAGGTGACAGTCAGGAGAGTTCTCCAAGTAATTAGAGTTGAGCATTGGGGGAACAATTAGGAGCAGAGTTATTAAACTTGATTTATCCTATTCTCTCCTGAACAGTTTCTTGGATATCTGAACATCACACTTTCACAATCTACCCTGGTTGAGAAATTAGTGGCTCACCTGCTGCTTATCATTGTTGCCTTGCTGCCTTGAGGCACACCCTCTTGGTTTCAGTCACTCAGCTGAAAATATTAGAGTCCATAAAGTTTATCAAGGGTTTTAATTAGATCAATCTGAAGAAAGGGGAAAAAAGGCTTAGCAGCTCTTCCTTTAAAGCAGTATAAACGGTGTTCAAACAATTTAAAAGGTTTGACTTTAACCCACAATGGCAAGGAATTTCAAACATAAGGCTGAAACTTTTGTCTTTAAATCACCCATTGTGCCTAAGCATGGGAGCTTTTGTGGCAAATACAATTGGTGAATGTTTGAAGGCCTCTGCAAATTGTTCCCCAACTGTTTAAAATAATAAAGCAACCGAGCATTAAGAGCTTTCACTTTGCCATGTTTATTTTCACAGTCACCTGTTAGTAAAGGTTGTACATGATGGTACCACCTGTCACGATCAGGACTGGCTGCCCCTTTGTCCCTCTTATGGTCTCTTCTGAGTGCACCTCTTGAGCCTTCACGTCTCCCAGGAAGAATCCTGCCGTTCTGCCACTCTTAGACTGGACCCAAGGTTATAGTACCCTTTGTACCAGCTGTGATTACTCAGCAGGTTTAAATGGGTTTGGCTACTACCCTGTGGGAGTTGTGACCAGCAGTGAGTACATTTACCCAAAACAGCCTTTTTAAAACAAAATATCATCTATCTTACCTAAAACACTGTAACCTCTGAACTCTGGGGGGAGTCAATCTGCTCCGCAACAATGTCATTCTCTGCTTCCCCCTTAACCCTCTAACATTGTCATAAGAGAGTCTGTGTTGTTAAACCCCTCTGAGGCTTTTGATCCTTTTCTTCACCCCCACACAGAGGCTGAGCCCTCCTGTGGAAAACATGCCTAACAAGCCCTGTAGGGGGCTGAGAGGATGGCATCACTGGAAAGAAAAACCTGCAGCACCAAGTCTCAGAGCCCAGGTCAGCTGACTTGAACTCAAGCTACTGGGCTAAAAATAGCAGTGCAGACATTCCCACTCCGGTTGGAGCCTGGGCTATGAGACCCAATGAGGGTCTCCCCTACTCTTATAAAGAATTCCATGGGATTTTTAATAACCACAAGTGATCTGAGCTTGGAATCTATATCTTACGTAAAAGAGGGCTTCTCTGGCAATGCAATACATTTTGGCTCAATGCTGAAACATTGGCTTGGTAGTGCTGACTTTGAGAGAAGGTTTCATAAAACAGAGTAGCAGATTCTACAGTACCTAAGCATTGACAAAATTAAACAGATTTGGTGTGACATTTTAGTTTTAAATGCTGAATTTCATTTCTTTTGCAGGTGGACATTATTTCAATATAGTTTTATATTCTTTAATTTCCTTTCTTTGGGACAATTGTGTCTGGCTGTATTTAGAAAGATATAAGTGCTATTGACTTTTAGCAAGCCTGAGGTATCTTCAGATTGGTTATATTCTCAGTGCCCTGTCAGTGTTTACCAGACTTTTGTGTATACTTTTCTTAACATACAGTCATAGTATGCTATGAATGCATGTTCGTGGCACTCCACATTCAATATTATGGATACAGAATATAAACTGTACAGAACATTCTTAATATGAAGTTACAAAATACACTCAGAAGCCCTTTTGAAAAGTTTGCAAGGTATGGATCATTATTATTAAATGTTTAGTTAAAATTATATTTGAAAGATGAATATTCTATACATGTAGTAGCAATTTTTAAAACCCCTCTATCTTGGCCAATGTACATGATTCCTTTTTTAATTTCAAAAGGGATTAGTCCACAATGGAAGCAAAAGACGTAAAACATTTCTTTTTTAAATGAATGATTACCTTCCAGAAATTCAAAAACAGAACTCTAGAGCAATACATTTGTCCTTTTATTTTATTTATTTATTGATCAGGAAGATATTCTTCTAACTTGAAGATCAAACAATTCGACTAAGCAGATTTTCTTTTTTAGGAGAAGCAAAATCTTACTATTTACAGGCATCAGAAGATCTAGGTTCTGCTCCCAGCTCTGCTACAGATTTGCTAACCTTAACCTTAACCTCTCTGATCCTCAGCTTCCCATTTGTAAGATGGAAGTTGCCTACTTTCCCATATATCTGAGGCCTGATTGTCAGAAGTGCTGAGTGTCCCCAGTTCCCACTGACTTTAGTTGGAATTGTGGGTGCTCAGTGATTCTGAAAAGCAGACCCTTAACTCATTAAAGTTTCTAGAATGTTGAAATCCTTAGATAGAAGTAACTATGGAAATGTAATTTACTATACAAATATAAAAACTCCTGGCTCCAGAACTGAGAATGTATCCCCTAAATTTGCAAAGCCAGCATGCAAGGACTTAGCCCTGCAACTGCACAGCTAAATCCCACTACATTGTTTTGAAAAATTTGTGGCAAACTTTCTATTTAACATAAAAGTAAGCTTATAGCCAACTCCTTTTTAATTTTTTTTTACATACTGAAGAGACAAAATAGATGGTCATAAGCAAAAATACAGAAACAACATATTACCAAAATGTAAACATATTGCTAACACTCCTGTTTGTAACCTTAAAGATCCCTCCTAACAAAAGGAAGAAGGAGAATTGGAGCAATGAATTGAAAGGTGTTATGATCACTATATCACATTATAGCAGAAACAGTGAAAAAACCTTGACTGCAGTTTTGCTAGTCAGGTTTCTTATTGTTCAATTTACAGTGCTATTTGACATCTATTGACTTAATCTGAATTAATTTTGAACACTAGGCTTTAATGCTAAGTAAGAGAGTGTTGGGTACACATTAGGGAACAGAAACATGCAAAATATGTTGGAGATCAGAAAAGTCATAAAATAGTTGATGTACTATAATGTGATGTGTTAGACATAACCTGCAGTTTAGTGAACACTGATTTTGCACACTAGAAAAACTGTTGGATGGTTCTTTATTTTTATGTTGGACTCTCTCCTTTCTGTTGATTTCCGTGAGGTGGGTAATACTGATCAATATTTAAATGAACAATACTTTGCATTTTTCTTTTTCTTTTATCCGTAAATTGCTTTAGTACGAAGTATTTTTACTTAATATTTATTTGGGTTTTTTAAAAAGATGATATTCCTGATATTTTCATGTGCCCAGAATATGGTGTTTAAGTATTGTACCTGTAGCATCTGACTTCAATTCAGCAGATCATTTTGTCTGTTTATAAAACATTTATAAATGTATGATGCACTAAAAAAATTAGATTTCTGTAGTGTTGGTAAATAAATAATACTTTTGGTAGAAAAATTGTAAAACCTTGGTTTGTAATGGCCCAAATCTACTTCACAGTCAGTCTGTATTCCTCTTTGTTTAATAGCCTATGGCATAAATTGGAGTTAATTATCAGGGCTGACAAGTAACTCTGCTTTCTGTCTGCTGGCAGAGTCTCTCCGAGGCAAAGATGGAGCTGAGAAGAAAAGATCAATCTCTGCGTCAGCTCAATAAACATCTTACCCAGCTGGAGCAGGACAAGCGTCGACTGGAAGAGAGCATCCACGATGCAGAGAGTGCCCTCCGCATGGCAGCAAAGTGAGCACTGGGACCTTAGGGAGATCACTTAAAACAGACAAAAGATCAATTCTTACTTTCATGCGCAGGGTTTTAGCTCTAGATAAAGCAGTGGTAGAAAACAAAAGTACAGTGCTCTCTCTCTTTGAAATTCAGTGATATATCCTCTAAAAAGAAAACTCTTAGTTCAGCCTACTAAGTGTATATTTTATATAATAATCCCAGACAAGTGCTCCACTATCTGTAATAACATGAGCATTTTTGTTTGGCTGTTACAAGTCGGAGAATGTATCTTCTTCTTCAAGTAGTGTCCCTATGGGTGCTCCACTTCAGTGCATGTGCACCCCTGCACCTTTGATTGGAGATTTTCAGTAGCGGTGCACGTTTGGCCTGTGAATGCGCCCTATACATCCTCATGCCCCGTACTGAGGTTCTACAGAACTGCGTGGGCGACCTACCCTCCGTTCCTTCTCTACTGTGTTTGGCCTGAGATAGTGTTGAGCGTGCTCGCTTACTCAAGCCTAGCTTCTAGTGTAGTTAGTGTTAGTTTAGCTTATTAGTAGTTTGTTGGGGGGTCATTATTTTTCCTTCTTTTTCATTTTCCCCCAATTGAGGGGTTATTCTAGACTTCTGTTCTGGGGTATGCCAGGATCCTGAAGCTTTAAGAGGTGTCTTTCATATTGGGAAGATACGCGCATCAGTGGTGGACGTTCTCAGTATCTCCACTCTTTAGGAGACACTCATGTCCCCAGTATGTGTAAGAGCTGCACTTCCTTCAAAAGCAGATCTCGAAAAAACAGGATATCAAATTTGCATTACTGATGATGGAGCAAGCCCTAAGACTTTGAAAAAAAGATTTGGTATTGAGGACCTCTTTGGACAGCTGTACCGAGCTAGTAAAGGTTCTGCCTCGAAGAGGTCTGTGCCACTGGACCCTGCTGTATCCCTGGTACCTATACTATCATCTCTTATCTCTGCATTGATACCAACAGAGTCAGACCCTGGACATTCTCATATCGAGTGATTGGTTTCTGTGGCATCAGTGCTGAAGCTGGCCTTCACAGGATCTCATCTAATTCCAGTCTATGTACTTCCGGTACTGCATGAGTTTAGACACTCAAAAGACCTCCTTGTCTCCAATGAGCCAGAATCCCCGTTTCTTTATTTTGGGGGTTAAAAGATCTGGAGGAATCTAAGAATAATACTTTCTGGGTTGTTTAAAAAAATTTATAACATGAAATTGTTGATAAGATATTGGGATTGGCAGAAAATTAGCCTGTCTTTACTAAAGCCTCTGTTTCACTAAGGCTTAATTTTTCCTTCTTTTAATAGAGATAAAGAATTCATTGCCAGTCATATGAAATCTGTGGAAGCCACCCTACAGAAGGTGATGTATTTAGCACTTTCATCTCAGTTGTATTTGTATTTCACGTCATGCCAAGCTTTTGGAATTGTTTATTTTCAGGAAGGCTGATGGTGGGAGTGGTTAAAATGGTACAAAGACTTATTCATAATTTTAATTAAAGTATCAAAAGATCTCCCCCTTCAACTCCTTTTGCCTCCAGAAAGCATTCAGAACAGGAGTACTTGTGGCACCTTAGAGACTATAAGGTGCCACAAGTACTCCTGTTCTTTTTGCAGATACAGACTAACACGGCTGCTACTCTGAAACCTGTCAGAAAGCATTCAGTTCAGCAAGTCAAATGTCTTAATATTGTTGTTGACAGGTATGTTCCTTTTATTTTTTTTAATGTGAAAGTTGTTACAAACCCTTTCCCCTGAGTACTCTTTATGCTTGCTAAAGTAAATTAGGATGCTACTGATCATCCCAAACTATGTGTAATTGCTCTTGAATGATCTGTGTATTCACTGAGTGAGGCAGAGGTCATTCAACAAGGGCCCATATCAAGTGGTCATAAAGCGTTTGACTTCTCGTGCTCTACTTTAATCCTTGGTAATCATTAAATAGAATTAGAAAAAAGGGTAAACTCTGATGCACAATCTAAAACATCACAGTGATTTTAAACCACTTTTTAAATTGAATAGCAATCTAAAGTGGACCCTTTGGCTTGTATTATTTTGCTGCATTGCAGTGTCATCTTGAATACCAGCAAGACTGAATGTATTGAGTATATCTCATTTTTTAAAATTACAAATGCTATTGACAGTTTGTGGGTGTTTTTCCTTATGACACAGTGGAAATCAGATATATTTCTACTATCTTAGGATGTTAGTTTTCCTCGTCACAAAATGTAAACCCCAAGGAGCAACATACACCCTTCTTAAAATTTTATTTTTTGAAACAACCAGAATATTCAAAAGCTGCTGTTTACTTATTTTTCACTTAAAATAAATTACTCTCTCCAGAGAGAATTGCCTCTGAATATCTCCAGTCTTGGGAGTTTGTTTCTACACCACAAGTCCCAACAAGTAGGAAGCGTGCAATGTGCCCATTCTTTCATGGTTCCAAATTTTTGGTGCAGGGTGCATAAGTGATATGCTTTCATATGCCTTCGGTTCTTTTCCTGATGCTATAGAAAACAGGTCTTGGAACCATGGCTTCTCTTTGAGGAGAGAAGTAGCAGTACCTTTCCCTATTTCTTTCCTGTTATGTTAGTTATAGTTGTATACAACTTAGCTAGCAGGTCGTTGTGCTTTGCAGCACAGGAGAAAAAGAAGTTAAACTTCTGCTGCTGCTTGACCTCCTAAATTCCTAATTATCAAGTAGTAATAGGTTTCTTCCCCTTTTGGGCCACCTGCCTGATAGAGTAGAAAGAAATCATGTGTGTCCTGATGAAGACTGAGAATCAGTGAGAACGTTACTAGTTTACGATGTATCGGTCACAACAGCAAATCATAGTAATGGCTGTAAATAATTCATAATCTAAGTCCTTTGGCCTGTCCCAGAAAACCCAAGCCAAAGTATTGGACCTATCTCTGGAAGTCTGTGAAATGTAGTAGCCCTCATCACTGTGGTGTCTGAACATCTCACAAACATTAATGAATTTATCTGTACAGCATACCCCTGCGGTGTATAAATGTTTATCCCAATTTTGCAGATGAAGAAATGAAGCAGACATAGAATACAAATCAAGCTACAGAAGCAAGCAGTTGTTTTATTCCTATTATTATCAGGGCACTCAAAAGGGCGTTCTTTTACAAGTAGAGGAAAAATGTGAAATAGCACTAGGGAGAGGTGGTCTCTCTTCTCTGCACATGTCCACTCATCTCTCCTCCAGGGAATGATTCAGGTTTTCAGACCTGGTTTCTCTGTTCAATACACCATTACCTTACCTCTTGATCAAGCAGGACCTTCTAACCCATGGAGATACTAATTGTTTCCAGACACCCACTTATGCAACAGCCACAGATCTACATGTTCCAAAAATTTTTTTTTGATGCGCGGAACAGAAAATCTGTAGAAAATCATGTATCTATGGGCTTGTCTACACTTACCAGAGGATTGATGCTGTGGCGATCAATGCATTGGCAGTTGATTTAGCGGGTCTAGTGAAGACCCACTAAATCGACCACTGATCGCTCTCTCGTCGACTCCTGCACTCTACCTGATCTAGAAGAGTAAAGGGAGTTGACGGGAGAGTGTTTCCCATAGACATTGCATAGCATGGACCCCGCGGTAAGAAATGAACGTAGCTTAGATTTAGAGTTACAATATTCATGTAACTCAAATTGTGTAGCTTAGATCGACTTTTCCCTTTAATATAGACAAGGCCTCAGACACCAAGATTTTCTGCAAGGTGGAGTAGGTGTGGACCTGAGTCCAGTAATGTTGATTTAAGCATGCATGGTTCAGCCATCAAGTGTTCAGTATTCAGGCTCCAAATTGTCACTAATTGATCACTCACAAGGGTTGAACTCGTAGGTCTAGTTTCTGGATGAGCTAGCCTATTTTTCTTAAAGGGGAACTCTTAATAGTTCTGTAGGCACTAATTGAACTTATACCTAAGTATTAGGGTTGCCAGGTGTCTGATTTTTGACCGGAACACCTGGGCGAAAAGGGACCCTGGCGGCTCTGGTCAGCATTGCTGACTGGGCCGTTAAAAGTTTGGTCACTGGTGCAGCGGGGCTAAGGTAGGCTCCCTACCTGGCTCCACATGGCTCCCCAGAAGCAGCGACATGTCCCCCTCGTCTCCTAGGTGGAGGCGTGGCATGGGGGGGCTCCAGGCACTGCCCCCACCCCAAGTGCTGGCTCCGCAGCTGCCATTGGCCGGGAACCATAGCCAGTGGGAGCTGTGGGGCTGGTGCCTGTGAGTGGAGGCAGCGTGCACCGCACAGAGCCTCCTGGTCATGCCTCCACCTCAGAGCTGAGGGAAATGGCGCCTCTTCCGGGGAGCCGCCCAAGGTAATCACCGCCTGAAGCCCGAACTCCAAACCCCTTCCTGCCCCAGTCCTGAGCTCCCTTCCACACCCAAATTTGCTCCAGGAACCCACACCCCCTCCCACGCCCCAACCCCCTGTCCCAGCCCAGAGCCCCCTCCTGCACCCTGAACCCCTCATTTCTGGCCCCACCCCAGAGCCCACACACTGAGCCCAGAGCTGGTATCCCCTGCCAAACCCCTGCCCCAGCCCAGAGTCCCCTCCCGCACCCTGAACCCCTCATTTCTGGCCCCATCCCGGAGCCTGCACCCCCCGTCAGAGCCCTCACCCAACCCCTGCCCCAGCCCAGTGAAAATGATCATGAAAGTGAGGGTGGGGAAGAGTAAGCGACAGAGGGAGGGGGAATGGAGTGAGCAGGGGGTGGGGCAGGGGCGAAGCCTTGGGGAAGGGTGCGGGGCAAGGGTGTTCAGTTTTGTGCACTTAAAGTTGGCAACCCTACTCATTATACACAGACATCCCTATGTTAAGAGAACGTTATTATGATTGGAAAGTCAAGCACTCAAAAGTTAGGAAACAACAGAATTAAGGGTTTGGCCCCCTTGTGTATAAGCATTAGGACAGTCTATGTTTACATTGTCACATATTATTTTTCACAGGATTTCTGCCTCTATCAGTATGCAGTTTTGCATTATCCTCACTGTTCACTGTGTGGCCCCATTTCTTATTTTCTGCACACTATTCAGTCCCTGCTCTGAAGATAGAATTATAAATTTCCTCATGGGCTTTTCTATGGCACTCACCACAATAGTATCTTAAAAAAAAACATTAATTCATTATTACAATGCTCCCCTAAGGTGAGGGGGGCAGCATTATTATCCCCATTTTACGGATGGGGAGCTGAGGCACAGAGAATAAGGTGTGATGGGGCAAGGCCAGATGGCTATAGAAAAGTAGTGGGAGATAGATATATTAGCTCCAGGCTAAACAAATCCCTGGTACCAGGATAAGTGAAATGGAAGCTGCTCCAGGTCAATTAAGACACCTGGGGCCAATTAAGAACTTTCCAGAAGGCAGGGAGAATGCTAGGTTGATTGGGACATCTGAAGCCAATCAGGGGCTGGCTGAAACTAGTTAAAAGCCTCCCAGTCAGTCAGGTGGGGGTGCATGTCAGGAGCTGTGGAAGGAAGTTGTGCTGTTAGAGAGGCTGAATACTACACACCATATCAGGCACAAGGAAGGAGGCCCTGAGATAAGGGTGAAGTGGAGCTTGAGGAAGTGAGGGCTGCTGTGGGGGAAGTAGCCCAGGGAATTGTACATGTCATGTTTCTAAAAAGTCAGCTACCATAGCTGATACTATTAGGGTCCCTGGGCTGAAGCCCGGAGTAGAGGGTGGGCCCAGGCTCCCCCCCTCCCCATTTGCCCCGTGATTAATCACTGAGACTGGGAGACAACAGAGACTGTGCAAGGAAGGATAACTTCTCACCTCCCTTGCTGGCTTATGATGAAAATGGCTCAGTAGGCAGTGACCCTTGTCCCTAGAGAGAGAAGGGTTACATAGAGGGTCACAGTGAGCCTCTGAGGCTAGCAAAATCCACCAGGAAACACAAGACCCACGGAGGCAAGGACAGAGCTTTGGCACAAAGGTTAAAAGTTTCCACTAATTTTGGATGTCCAATTTGAGACACCTAGGACCTGATTTTTTCAAAGTGCTCAGCATTATACAGCACTTTATATGTTCAAAGCGTAGTTCCTGTATGACTCCATTTGCAGCTGTGAATACTCAGCACTTCTGCAAATCAGACCCCAGTGTATCAAGTTGGTTGCAGAACTCCTGGTATCATAGTCCAGACAACAGTGAGGAGGGGGCTCTGTTGAAGTGATATACTCTGAAAGATTACTTGGGTGGAAAGTGATCTTTCTTTCAACAAATCCTAAAATATTAGTATTATTTATATCCGGACAGATAAGCTGGACCTTTCTCTATCCTTCATTTAGATGTTAAGAACCTTTGTCATTTTTGCTGTCAACACATGTTGAAAATTTTTCATACAGAATTTTTGGTTCCTTCTGAACTAGTTTTTAAATATGCATTGGTGGGCTTTGTTTACTAGATAAATCTATCTTTTAAAAAAATCTAAAATTGTATAATCTGAAAGTCCCCCTGCCCTCCTTCTCCAGGTTAGGAGGTATCTTTTGAGGCTCTGGATAAGTCTGCTTTTATTAGGTTGGTGTTTGGTCTGAAGTGCAGTTTTCTGTTCATCCTCCCAGTGGAAGGCAAATTATTTGGAGGGTCGGGAAATGGGTTAGAGTTTTTGAGCTTTGTGGACTGGTTTCTTTGTGTGGATTATGGTTGGTTGGCTGGCTACTGTTTGTGTCTGTGTTGGTTTGCATTTTTAATTATTTGTCAAGGCACCCCGAGTTTGAGGTAGCTGTTCTTTTATGTGTCATACATTGAAATGTTTGTTTTTATTTATACTGGATAGCAGCTGTCTTGCACGGTTGATTGGAAAATTTATAACAGAATCATCTTTGTTTAATCTAAAATATTAATGGCATATGATACTGTTTGTTTTTTCAATTACATAAAAAAAGTTTCTTGTGTCCATAATGAGGACGGATCCTTTTTGACTGGAGTGTCACAACAAAGTGGAAGAGCCAGAGAATTTAAACTAAAGTCAATGTTGCCATCTCTCATAAGTTTACTATGTGACTTGTGATATTTGCTGTTTTTCTTTAAACTCCCACTTGTGGACTGGAATCAAGTGAGTTACATGATAATCTTGGATTTCCTTTAAAAAAAAAAAAAAGGCAATTTTTTAACCCTTATGCATGTGGAAAAAAGTTTGAAAACATGGCTTGAGTGTACCCCAAACATATGAAAAGCAGAAAGCAAATAAAAAGAAGCTCCTTTTTTAAAATCTCATGATTTTAAGCCAACCACATGACTATAAGGCCTGACTCATAATTTTTGAATGCTTGGGACTGGAAATACTGTAAGATGTTCCATACTGGGAACAAAATAGCATTAACCACAACTGTATTTACAGTGGTCATCTATACCAGGGCGTGATTAACCCATTTTTCATTTAAATAAATAAACTATAGAAAAAATGTGACTAGCACAGTTTTTTAAAAAAAATATTTAACTGCACTGATCAGCAAAATTCTCCTAAACTCTAATTTCAACTTCAATTCATTGTTGTAAAAGTTAATACCAGAGTGAAGTGTATGCTATAATAATCAAGTTTTTCATAGGTTATACTTAACACTTGCTCTTCTCTTCAAATGTAATTGTTCATACTTTTCTTGACAAACTTTTTAAAGAAGTTTGTTTAAAAATCTAACCGTATATTAAAAATTGTATTATGAAAAACTTGAAAAATTCTCAAACATTTCCCACTCAAAAGATCATAAATATTTTAGCATAAATATGTGTGTTGTATTTAAGTTGACAAACCATATTTCATTAATACTTTATATATTTCCTAGTAATACGACATTACTGCACATGCTAAACCTGTTCTTTTTACTGACTAACTTTATAAACACAGTACTTGAATTACCAGTTATAATCATAAAACCAGCCAAAGCAATAGCTGAGCTCCAACTCTGCTGAAATCCTCAGCCTTGATTTCACATCTCCTCTCAACGTGACTGTTGTAACTCCCTTCTCTGAGGCCTCTCTAAATCCTGGCTTTCCACACTTCATGTGCACAATCCTGCCATGGCAAATCATCCCAATGAGTCCATTAATGGCCATAAAGTTGTGAACACTCCCCCTATACTCTTAACTGCTTTTAACCCAGATGCACCTTGTAAGTTGGTGGTGTTCTGACCCTCATCCAACACCACTCGCTATTGCCAGCGTAGGCTCAAAAACTTGCCCTCTTCTTGATGTTTAGCTTTGTTAATGAATTAATACAAAATAAACAACACATGCTCAAGCCCAGACCCTAGGTTTGTCTGCCCAGAGAAGCCTCTCCTTTAGTCCTGATCGGTTAATGAGCTGCACCTGTCACAGTGAGTTAGCAGAAATCATTTAGCATCTCCCAGCAAGGTTCCTACACCTGTTAACAGAGTAACCCAGCTGCCCTTCCTAAAGTGGCATGTTGAGAACAGTTCAGAGATCAAACACGGGTCACCAGTGCGAACAAGGGAACGCGGGGAGTTAGGCTGGAAGCAACTCATCCATATCTATAGAGCAGTTCACAGGTTTAATAAAGTTCTGCTTGTTCAACTTAACCTGCATTCAGCTTCACCCTGTGCTAATGAAACACTCAGGAGCAATTCTCCTCCCACACCAAAATCCCTTTTTGCATTACATTTTCAATTCATAATCACATTCATACACATTTCTTCTTAAAACAGTCATATTCAAGTGTCACATGTAAGAACCAAAGGACCGGTGTTGGAACCCCCTGCTCTATACCCATCAACTGTCTTTTTTTCAAATCTCTCTTGAAAACATCTCTCCTCACCTTGTCCTCTATTCCTAATTTCACTTTCCCTTTGCTAGTTTTTTATTTTAACTTTAACTGTATTTATTTTTATAATGCATATGGGGGATACAATTTGTCAGAAAGAATGGTTAAAAAAAGTAGCAGCTATTCTGTACAACTGGTGTGTATCTTTATGTATATGGAAAGTAGATTAGTTTAAATATTAACAGGATATTTTTTCTTGTGATTCCTTACATTTGTAGTTTAGTGTGTAAAAGTGTACTGTTGTCTAAAGGTCTCTAGATGAGAACTTATAGAGAAGACTAAATGACAAATATATTGGCTTACTGGGCTGTTTCACATAAGCGTAACTGAGAACAAGCTTTGACCCTTCAGCTGTAATAATTTTTTTTAAAAAATCACTGTTAAAGTTGGGAGGCTTGAATTAACCCTTTTTTGTTTTTCTCCTCAGAAAATCAATGCAACTATGTGTGTGCAGGGGTGAGATTCTACTATATGTTTTAATGCTAAATTATTTTTCTGAATACAGAACAATGGGATAGGAGGAGTTGAGGTGGGACTGTGGATAGCTTTAAGAATTACTAATGTGATAGCAAGTCTTGAACCCCCAATGCTAGGCTGCTACCTCGGGTGTAGTCTGTAGTGAAAAATTCATTTACTTTGTGGCGATTGTTTTATGGCCTGTAAGAAATCCAGTTTACAGCAAGGTTTCAATCCAGCTCGCAGTGTCCATTTCACTAATACCCATTGCAAGTGACACTCACTGGCATTGTCTGGGTGTACCGAAAGAAGGACAGGAGACACCTGATATGGATTTTAATCAGGCCGCAACTTTATTATATAGATGTCTGGGACTACCTGGCGGATAAAGTGTACAGTGCAGGCAAATCCATGTCTGTTCAAATCATTACCCGGGGCTTTCACCAGCCCCCCTTCATTTTCCATCCAGGTCCCCCTAGCCAACCCATGGCTTGGACCTTACTATCCACCCCCCTCGTAGGAGGGTTAAGGTGGGCTCCCTGCTGTACCAATCATAGGAGCCCCCAACCCTGCCCCCACACCCCTGTTCTGTTCCTTTATCCAGCACCTCCTTTTAAGTACTTTACCAGGCCATTTATCTGGTCACTGGATGCCTTCCCTATGGAGTACCTGCACTGGACATCCAACACAAGGAGGTGCCAGCAATTTGCTTGGCTGCCTCTCCCCAACCCAGTTGGGTTCCCAGACATCTCCCTATGGCCTCTTTTATAGCAGCCCCAATAGGTGAAGCCCCATTCTCCCGAAAGATCACATTGTCCCTTGTACCATGCCAGGATGGTCAATGGGAACCAGCAGCTGGGTTGTCCTTGACCAGGTACTGCAACAACCACCCTTTGCAGTGGGCAGTATAGGTGACCAGCACTCTGGATCCTTAAACTGAAAGAACTCATTAACAAACAACTTCTTGCATAGCTCAACTGTGTGCCTGGAGCCAAGAATCTCCATGCCACCGACTACATCATATGCCGAGGTTCCATAGAGCCAGCGGCATCTGCTCGGGTTCATTGCTAGCTCCTGGTGCAAGCTCACGAAATCTGTCAAACTGGAAACGAGACAAGGCGTCTGCTATGCGTGGAACAAAGGGCCTTCCCACGCCCAGGGCTTGCACCTTTATAGCCTTCAGACCTCACATTACTGGGGGGTGAGTCAGCGCCACAAAGCTGACCACCGTTCACCCTTTGCAGCAGTCCCTGACCTCGTTTCTCCCTTCCCCCGGCCATAAAGCACAGCTGCCCTCATTTCGCAAGCCCAGCCAACATTTGCCCCGTTTCAGATACGGTGCAGTCAGTCTCACCAATTAGACCGAGGATTGACTGGGCCAGAAAACAAAGGCCAACATTTCCAAACTTGAGTGCCTATAGCTAGGCTCCCTAATCTATATTTGGCTTCTAAATAAAAGTGGCCTGATGTTCAGAAGAGCTTCAGCACACCAGCTCCCTCTGACTTAAATGAAATCCATGGTGCTTAGCACATCTGGAAATCAGCCACATTATTTAGAAGTCTAAGTATTGATTTGGGTGTCTAATTTTAGGAATTCAAGTTTCAAAATTTTTGCCTTAACTAACTTCACCCCCCAGAGATAGTTCTTTCTGGACAGGGTTGAGAGACACTGGCAGGAAAATGTGGGGAAACAGGAACTGCGACTGTGGGTGCAGTGTCTGTTCTTTACTTCAGTCTCCAGTAATGTTCATCTGACACCTACTGCAAATGAGTGTGCATGTGCACGTGGAACAAACAAATTACAAAGGAAATAGATTAAATTTTAAAGCTTCCAAATGGCTTTGGAAAGGAATTATAGTAAGAAACAAGCTATCATATTTTGTATCTGTTCATATTAAATACGAAATATTATTTTCTTCTCTTTCCCCTTCCTTCAAATTAGCACTTCTCCCCCTTAATTTTAACATTTTGTAAATTGCTTTTGTTTTCCCTCCCTACTAATCTGTCTGTCTTGATCCTTGTTCCTAAAGATCAGTTGTGCAGGACATACAGGTGTTAGCACAGCTGGTTTGCTGATGACAACTCTGTCCATATAGCTGTCTAGTGTGTCATCATTCATATTGTTCAGTGTCATTCTGACCTAGCCAAGCTAAAAATGGTACTCCAGCTCAAGAGGGATTTAAAAACCTTGACAAACTAAAGATAAGACATTGCAGAATGTCATATCCATGTGCTTAACTGTTTTCAGTTTAGACTTATCTAAATAACCAATTCCAGAGCTCAACTGTCTTCATTCTTTTGGAAGTCTGAAGATTTTTTGTGTAGTTTGCCTTAAGTAAGGAAATATCCTTGTGTGGAGGACTGTGAAATTAGTTAATGCGTTAGCCATTATTTTCTCCAGACATGGGTTCATTTCCAGCCCAAGGTCATTGAAATCTGTTCATAGGGGACATATTATAGTACACAGCCCACAACTACAGCATAGCTTTGGCACAATGGTTAGTGTTTGCTAAAGAGGGTCTGGATCAAATTAACATCTTATCCAACAGAGCATGGATTTTTTGTGGGGTAGTGTGCACTATAATTCTAGTTAAGCACAGGATTGTACTCTTTCACTCTGACAATTAATCCTATGACTTTGCCTAGCTTTTAAAAAAATCCATCAGTTTTATATGAGCCATGTCTCATCACGTAACTACTGTTTATCCAGCAATTCATGTTGTTTAAATAATAACTTGTAAGATTTGCTTTAATATTGTATTGTGACTATATATGTGTTTGGAAGAGTAGTTTGTGCATGGCAATAACATGAAAAAGAGCCTCTTAATCTGAATAATATACAGCAATTTTTAACAAGTTTTTCAGTTAAGGAGTTATTTGTTTCCAGATGTTAATTTGGAAATTATGGTGTCATTTTAACAGATATCAAAGATATCAAATTACTATAATTCTCCTCTGAGTATTGTCAGTGGGGCCCCTACTTCAGGGGATATGCATGCACCGTCTACGCCAAGTCAAAAATCTCCAGAAACCAGCCCCTCTTGGAGCTGTGCACACACTCCTTCGTTTGGTGAGTGGTTGTGTAAGAAGATAGCGTTGTGATAATAAATACCCAAATACCTGTAGCAGTAAGATCAGAACCATCTTCCTCTTTCTCCCTATTGTGTGGCACCATTTTGTCAAGTTAGGATTTCTTACATTTTAGTGTAGTTTATTTCATTAGGCTCTGTGTCACTGTGTAGCTTGGCTGGCTCCATTCCCAACACCGGTTCCAATCTGATTAGCTCCCTTTACCTGTTCATCTTCAGCTCCCTGATGATGGACTTAAATTGCTCAAGATTTAAGAAGTGGAGGCCTGTCATAGGCAGTCCCAGCTGATTGCCTCAGCATCAGCAGCTACCTTATCAGCCTCTGCATGCAGAGGTGTTGAGGGAAGTTGCTCAGATCTGTCATAAGGTCTGATCTAATATCTGCATTGAAGAAGCAAATGGAAAAAGGGTGTTGCTGGCTGTCTGGGCTTGGAAGATCTGAAGGCTGTATGGCATCAAGGGAAGAGGGAGCACAGCTGATGCAGATAATCTTTCTATTCTCATTCAAATGTGAAGACTCAGAGTAGGCATGAATTCAGAGAGGCGTTTGCACCAAGATGAGTCTGGAAGTCTTAGTGCTGCTGCACAGACAGGAGACTTAGAGCTGCTGAGGATTCCCGTTGTAGACAGTTCTATGCTCCCCACCCCAGTGCGGGGCTGGGGCATGGAAGGGACAGTGTTTGCCTAGCTGGTGAGCTTGCCCAGCACAGCAGCTCCTTGGAATTGTCTAACCAGTGGCTCAAGTTAGAGCAGATCTGGAGCTGGTTTGGCCCCCAGCAGCAGTCCGAATTGGAGATGTGTGGAAAGGTGTCATAAAGCACATTTGGAACCTGTGTAGATTCAAACACAGGATTTTGTACAACCCTAATTCATTGTGTGTCTATGGGTGGTTTTTTTTTTTTTTCTCTTGCAGCTTTGGCATCTTCAAGCTGCAGATCATCCTCAAATGTGAGATTAATTTCTCAAGGTCAATCTCGTTATCAGGGCTGAAGTGCAAAGTTAATTCTGAGGGCTCTCCCCGAAGCTGTCTTTATGTATAGACTATATTAGGGCATCATAGATATCTCCTGTGCCATTGGGCTCAGCCTGCTGTGCTGCCAGATTATACTTATGTATTCTTTGCCTGAACCTGATGGGGGTGAAAGGGGTAGTTTTAAGTTGTTGGATGCCAAGTAATTTTGTTGTAAAAGTTACTTAAAATATTTAGTTTGGAGAAACAAGAAATGGTAGGCCAGCTCTGACTGACTGTTTCTCTTACTACCAACTTGGAAGCGTGGCTCACTGTTCAGTCACAAGAATACTTTTACATGCCTTAGGGGATATTGTCATCAAGACCAAGCGAAAATAATCACAATTATTAACCCCGCTATTTTATTATTAAAGAAAGGAAAAGAAAACATGAAACAACACAAATGATAAACTGACAACGTCTGTTACAATCTCTTCTGTATGTCTCTGTGCTTTTAATAGGGATTATACTCCTAAATGGGAACACCTCTGATGTGTGCGTTCGTCCTGGTAAATTAAGACCTAAGTGTATTGTTTCCCCAAATTATTGTGAATGCCAAAGAAAACGTTCATATAAACTTAACTCTGTCCACCGATCCATGTACATGATAATATCCTCTTTAATTGCATGATCACTTGCTATTCCTCAAATAATATATATGTATATTTTCAAACCTTAAGTGTATGCAGAGAATCTTCTAGTATTGTGTGTATGCTAAATACACATTCAAGTCATTTTTAAGCAAGACATACGATGAGTAAAGCAATGGCTCCATACACAATACAGTATCCACAGTAAATGAAGTGGGCTTGTCCCACACAATGTGCACCTCATTCAGTACGGACTTTGGGAGATGCGGGCATTCCCCCATGCAGCTAAATTGATTGTATGGTTGTGAATGCTGCTGTTAAGGTTTAGATTTTTTTTAAAATTTAAATGCCACTTGCTATTTTAAAAAGTGTCAAGAAATGTTTGTTTATATGTCATGTACAGAAGACATGATGTGGTATAACTTTTTTCTTGGCACTCATTTGGAATGACTTGCACAACTCTCTCATTGCTTCCTAACTACTGAGTAACATGAGCATCTCAGTCACACAGATAAGATCTTTACACTAGACCATATTACGGTTTTCTCTCCCTTGATTTGTAGGTATCACGTACAATATGCTATGAAGATCTATACAATTAATTGAAAACAAAATAGAGAACGAAAAGTTTTACAGCACACTGGCATTACTTGTAAACACTGAAGGTGAATTAGTACTTATAAAAGGACTGTTCTGCAGGCCTTATGCAGAGTAGCACTTACACCTGTAAGAAAGTGTTGACGAATCAAGCCAAAAGTAAGGGACTCAAATCTCTAATTTGCCGTATTTACTGAGTGGCACTAAAGCCCACAGGCAGACAAGTGCACCTTAACCTTGACTTTAAACACCCTTGAACGTAGTTCTGTGTCTGTCTTGAGCAGGTATTGCTTGTTATATCAGATTGTGTGGTCGGGAGACAAGGGTGTTGGTGATGTAGGTAAATGGGAACTAGGATGCAGCCAAAACTATTCCCACTTGTGACCAGCACAATATTTTAACCACTACTTCTAGACATGAATGATTAGTGCATTGAACTCTGTTTCATCTACACACACAACCTAACTTTTAATTGCATGTTATGTTCTTGGTATTACCTTTGATCTGAATTCATCAGTGCTTTATTGATTTAAAATTGAGTGGGTATAGTATTTACACTGAGTTTTTCCAACTCTTCCAATTCATTAAAAAGTTAATCAGACTGTCGTAAATCCTTATTTTTCACTGTTTAAAAATGTTTTCATGGTCTGTTGTTTTCATGGAGCTTTACGGATCCATTAAGTTTTAACCCATTTTCCGGCACCATTTTTTAAAAAAAAATTCCAGATCCTGCAAAATTACACATGTACTTAACTTACCCACTCTGTCAGTGGGAATCTTCACAGTACATAAAGCTAAGCATGTCTAAGTCTTAGCAGGATCCACATTTATGACACTGTTTTTTCAGAACTGGAAACCTATCCAAAGTTCCTGCGGCAATCTAGCATAGGTGTATATGAGTATTTTTGCTTTTGAGGTCTCCCTCTCTAAATTCCTTTCCTTGTATAGGATGGTGAAAGCAGTTTTGCACACTGTTAGTCATTGTAATAAATCTATTTGTGTGGACTTTTTTGTTGTTTTTTTAAGGACTCAGTGCTACAGTTCTTTCTCAGGCAAAACCTCCGTACTTGTGGTTTCACTTACAGATCCAAGTCAGCTGTCATGTGTTTTGTGATACTTTTGCTATGAAACAGTCTATACAAAAATAAATTGTATACTATTTGCTTTTCCTCTGCTGCAATCTGTGAGTAAAAATATCTTTTGTTTTATACAATTTTGTATCAACACAGTTTATTCCACAATTTTTGTTTTTCTTAACTTAAAGTTTCACTTTGCAAACATTCTACTGACTTCCTCAGAGCAATAAAATAAAACACCTCCTCCTGAGTACAGATCCATCATTCTAGCACTCAAAAAAGTCTTCAAGGTTTAGAAAACAGTTTTTACTTTCAACTTAAAATCTTGAAAGTCAGTGGGATTAGACATAAATGCATAAAATTTTAGCTGTGTGGATCCTTCTACAGAATTGGGGCCATAATGACTTCTCACACCTTGAATGGGGGGTCAATTGAAAGACTGTGCTGACTTTATTGGTGAAGCAGCATAAGGATGTTTGCATAGTATGTGGTCTGTAAATAAATAAGACTTCAGTTTTCTGCATTTCAATTAAACCATGACAAATACAATATATACAACTCTCTACTTCTCAAAAGGAAAGCTCTACATATCTTATCTAGGCAAAGCGTCCAAGCGGATTGAAAATAAGATGCATCCTTTTATATCTAAAAGATTTAAAAAATTATGAAATATTTCAAGTGGGAATCTTGGTATCAGGAGTCATACATTTAAGGAACTAATACGTTCCTTTCTGATGTTGTGGTGTTAATGATTTACTACATTTTTAAAAAATGGCTTGTTTTATTGGCCAGTGAGTGTCAGGCCCCAGTAGTGAAACACAGCACCTGACACTAATAGGGTTAAAAGGATCTACGCTATGCGTGCTATGCTGTGCATTATACCTACATTGCTTATACATTGTTCCCCCCCCCCCCCCCCCCCCCCGCCCTCTTTCCCCAGTATTAGCAATCTGCTTTTGTACTTTGACATCAGGGATTTCCCTAGTGAATTTTGTCACAGAAAAAAGAGAATCATCAATATCGCAGTTAAACTTGACTTTCAAAGCTAATAGTATCTCATTTGAGGGCTCAAATTTAATAAATTTTCTTTGATTCTGGGTGAGTTTTTAAACATCAAACAATGAATTGGCCAGGGTGCAGTAAAATATTTAGATCTATTGACTATGGTTCAGAAGGGTAGAAGGCAAAACACTGGGGTGGTTTGATGTTGATAAATTCTTAGTACCTTAATCCACATTTAATGTTTTCTTTTATCTGTGTGCATATTAACAACTAAAAGAGCCTGAAAAGCTGATATATAAACTATAAAAATTTAAATCAAATATATATTTAAAATAAGATGTTTGTGTTCTATTAAGCACAGTTAGTGTCTGAACAGCATTACACATTCTGACAGAAGACCCTGGAGAATTTATTTGTTCCACAGGACTGTATATCCTGAACCTAGTACACTATGTGTGAAAAAACGTGTGGCCTATACTGTTGTTAAAATTGCATTATAGTGCATGTGTTTGGCAGCCACAGGTATTGACAGGAATTCTTTAGGTCAGCCTGGGAAATGTAGGGCTCCCTACTCCTATATACGATAGCAGAGAATGGAGGGGAAAAAAAGTATTTCTAGCCCTGTGTATCTATAAAATTACACACACAAACACACTTGTTTTAATCACAGTATATTTCAAATGTTGTGACACTCACGGAGTATGTTCTTCAGTATAATCAATAGCGTTTTAAAAAGTAGAAGCAGTTAAAAGGAGACAAATGTCATCTAGAATTTTAAATCAGTTGGAATATCTTTTAATTTAGGACAGATTGGATATTTTTGAAAGGTTTGGCTCTAAGTAAGAGAAGCTGCCCAAATTTATATTTGTAAATTGTGTTGGTAAATGGTATGTTCTGTCATTTTATTAGTCCCTTCTAAAACTATGCATTGACAATAAAAGTCAGTAATGATCTTTGCCATGGTAGCTAACCTTATGTAACAGACTAATATGATATACATTCTATAATATAATTCAATTCGGTTTAACTACTGGAATTTTATTTTGTAAGATCCAAAAATAGTGCAAGATTAGGAAAAGGGCATATTAATAATTACCTTTTGTATCAAATAAAAATGGGAAAATAGGGTATGTACAGTTTTTACATATGTGGTGTACGTGTAATCAAGTACAGTATATATTACACACCGATATACACTTACAAAATATAATCTTTCAGTATGTGGGGAAAAGCTGTTTTTAGTTAATAATGAAAGTATTTCATATTAATGTGACACAGTAACATGTTTGGGTATTTAAAGGGGAAAATATTCATCATATTTATATAGCTGAGAGTTCTACTTATGTATTTTTATCATTTTCACGGCATATACGTTTATATAATGTATTAAAAGCAGCTTTTTGCTTAGCCAGCAGATGGCAGTGTGATACCAACTGCATATGGTTACATTTGTCAACATAAGTAGGACTCTTTCACATGTATATTGGCGGGGGGGGGGGATGGTTGGTTATTTTGTTTAATTTTTACCTTTCGCAATCCTTAATCAAACTATGTAGACTTTGTACAAATACTACTGGTTTCCATTTCCTTTTCCTTGTTTAGAAGGTGTACAGCTAAGTTAGCTAATACTAATATGTATTAGTTCCTTTATGTGAATCTGCCGTTAGAAATCTAACAGGCTGTGCAATTAACAGAAGAAAAAAATCCTGCTACAGGTAGATTTTTATTTCTGTTTTAGGAAGGATTTTAAATTTTGTTCTGGAGCTTAATTGAATTTGTACTATTGAACCCCTCTACAATGTGAATGATTTCTATGCAGCAGTCAAAACTCATTTATCATCTCTGTTCTTATGTGTTGTTGCACAGTACTTTATTAATAGTTGATGATTGTTGGATGGAAAGTGTAATTATTGCCTACAATTTGTTTTCTTTTGTGTTAGGTGTTTTAGGAGGGATGGATCTTTAAAATTTGTCCACCAGTTGGAGTGAAGCCCTCAGTGACTCTTCTTCCCTTCTCATTTCAGTCCAGAGGATGATGCTTTTTCTTCTTAGCATTCTCTCCCAGCACTCTGAATTAGAGATTTATTTGCAACGAAAAATCAATTAGTCCTAAATTTATTCATGGATTTCAGGTCCAGCGATCAATGCAAGTCCACTCAGTGGGCTCAAGGGGACCCAGTTCATCCCAGTTAATGTGTCTGAAGGGGAATTACCATTGATGCTGGGTTTTTTTCCCTTTAGGTCAGAGATCAGATCTCGCTGTCACGGACTGCGGCAACCAGGAATGACTTCACCCTGCAGCTACCCAAACTGCACCTGGAGACCTTTGCAATGGAAGGGCTGAAGGGCGGGCCAGAGGTTGTAGCATTTCAGGTTAGAGTCTAAATAACCTTTTTTTTGCAACTGAGATGTAGAGAGAAACAAACTGCTTTACGTGGAGAGAACAAAAGCTTCAAAAATGTTGTAGTCAACAGCTAAAAAGAGAAAGTAATTTCCTTACATATCTTTTGAATGATATAATTCAGTGACTGTTAGGAGCTTTTAATATTGGAGGTGAAATATTAAATAATTGGGAAAAAAAAACAAATGCCACAGAAAAAGATGTAAAATGTTATATTTGAAAAGTAGTGTTGGGAAAAGCTGCTTTCCTATTTAATTTAACCTGAGCATGACAGAAGAATAAAGAAAATAAACTATTTCTCCCTGCTTCTTATAACCGGTTTAAGAATTTTTTTCTTTAAAAATTAAGAGATTACTAAAGATTTAAACTGTCAAAAAATCAACATTTTTAGAGCAGTACTAATTTATGTAGAATTGCAGTTTAGAATAATCAAGCACAGAAAATATTTTGTTCTTGTAATCCCTGGTTTTAAAGAATGGAATGTTTCCATGTCTACAGAGTATTTATTCATTGGAGGGGAGCAGTGGGGGAAAAATTGGTTTGAACTAAAGAAGGACCCCATATTCAACTCTAAAAAATGGACTGTGTGTTTTTAGCTTTTGTCTATTTATGCACACATTATCCCTTACTCTTTTTATAGCCGTTCAAAATGACTTCATTCTTGTGCCACAGTACTGCTAAGGGCAGAACATTTTTTGTTTCTCATTCAGAGAATGGAGAGGACAGTGAATAAATATTTTTCACTGTGCTCTTGCTATGCACAGAAAACAGAAGTGTGTTAATTTGTGTGCAAATTGTAGGGATTTTCACTTCATATGTCGCACAGTGGATGTACGCTTCCATTTTATTCATTTTTAAAGCAAAATGAACTGTGTATTCTGTAAAAGGTATGCGACTGAAGTGTGAGGGTTGCACACCTAATCAGATACATTCAGGAACCACAGAATTAAAGTTAAACGCTCATTCTAATATCTGTCCTCTTGCACACATGCATGATATGATGCATTTATTAATCATGCAAAATATAAAATTTTTTGAATAATACAATGCAATATGATACACTTTGAATTTAACTTTGTAAAAAATCCGAATTGATATGTATCTACTCATTGGAAGGAGGTGGGGAGAGGATAGAGCTGTAGAATAATCTCTCCCTAACTCAGTGGTGGTCATTCTTATTCACTCCTATGGCTAAGAGTGAGATTCCACAGGTAATGTTTCCTAGAAGAGAAAGCCACATAAAAACAAAACAGCAAGGTTGCTGCCTTTCTAAAGTTGCTTCCTCATGCCTCTCTAATCTGGTAGCCTGGTGTGAGGCCACCTGTCTTTTCCTTTTCCATCCTGTGGCCCTGGTAATGTTGCAGAAGCTCTTGCAAGACAGCCTGTCCCTTCGTCCTCTTTAGGGGATGAGGATGAATAGGAATATAAGAAACTCTTTTTCAGGACTTCACTGAACGCCAGGGAACTGGACTAGTGCACAACATGGCTGTGTTCCCTAAGTGGCTAACTTGTGGTGTGATTGCACACATGTACGTTGCTTCTGCCCTTGACAGCAGCAGTAGCATCTGGTTACTTTGCATATAGGTAAACAGCAGACATGGTCTACAGTTTATCTAAGCATGAATTTCCGAGGATTTTCTTTGTTTTTTTTGTTGTACATTCTGAAACAATTACTTATAGCAGTACTTGTATAGAGCATATTATCAATTATATGCTCTAGATTTTTACTTTATTTAAGCATTTCTTTCTTTTTTTATGGTGTGTGCCTGTTTAGCTTAGTTTTAATTACATCACATGGAGTAAATGTATGCGAAATATGGATCTAAGGACCCTGTCCTACAGTCTTGAATTATGAAATAGCTTTACTCATGCAAGTAGTCCTATATGGTATTAAAATCAATGGGATTATTTGCATGAGTTAAAATTTCATGATTGGTCCCTATCACTATTATAAATTTATTTTACATTGTATTATTAGGTAAATATCATGCAATCGTGTAACTAAAGAGTGCATTATAGGCAAATGTTAAAAATGAGCATTCAGCCCCAACTCTAAATGCATTGGTTTTCGTGCGTTTAATTTCTTGCACAGAATTTTATTTTTCTTTTAAATTCAAAACAGGAAAAAAACAGAAATGGGTGACAGGTATAGCAGTAGCCACTGGAATCAGTGAATACTGACCCGTTATGTGATGGGGAACTAAAATTTTATAAATCTGATCTATATCAAGTGACTGTGATCCATAAATAATGTTCAGCTTCTAGACAGCACTCCAGTTTGCCCCTATATTACATGTTGCTGTGAGAAGAAAACAAAATCTTTGCAATAAAGTAGCAAATGAGTACACCTGTAAGGGAACCTGACCGAGAGCTAGGGGCGTTGGTCATAGTGCTTCCAAATTTCCCTGAAAGCGAGTGGTACTGCAGAGGAATCGGAGAGGATGAAATCCTCCATGCTTGATCTATGTGGTGGGCCCAGAGGCATTAGAGATCTATAATGCATTCCAGTTGGAGTATGAAAGAAAAGCAAATGCTAGACAGTCATTCAGAAATTTCCAGAATACTGTGCACATATGAACGTCACTTGGAAAAGGTACATTTTCTTTACAAGAAATCAACTGCCAGGTGAGACACTCAAGCATTATGTTACATGCCTACATAGTAAAGCTATTCAAGTTACTTGAATTTGAACAGTTAACTAGGTTTCTAATTAGTTCATCAGTTATTTCTGGCATAACTGATAACCAAGTCAAAACCAGAAGAAATTTCTTGAAAGAAAATGGTCTGAGCTTGCAAAGAACAGTGGATATTTACAGGGCTAATGAAAATCTGTGTTTCCCAACTGAAAGTGGTGTTAAAGTGTGTGAGAACAGAAGCGCATCTAATCAAAAATGCGTACCATGGCATAAAGACAAAATCCATGGGTAAACAAACATCAGCAACCAAAGGGCCCGTCTTCCTCACCCCGAGACTACATGAAATGATTAGTGAATTGTAAAAATACATTGTAAATGTGCAAGCTTAACAAGGAGCTTCTTACACTTGACATGTTTTCTAGAATACCCAAAACAAGGGAAAATAAGGTGATACATTAAGAGGAGTCTGCAGTAATTATGGCCACCCATTTCTCGAACAAAACTTGGCAAGCTGAAACAGGAATGACAGAATGAACCCATCATTACAACAGCTTTGGAGAGGTATTCAAGATGCATAGTCAGTGGGAAAACCTCAGTTACTTCAAAGAATACAACATTTTGGGGGCTTTATAGTTAAAATTGCTGCATATGATGTGATTCACTACAAAGGTTGTGTCACAATATCACTCTGCCTAAGGTTGGAAATGCTAAGTATAATTCATAGTGCCCTTGTGGGCACAGAGATATGTGAGAGCAGAGCCAGAGGTGTCCTTTCTGGCCAGGCATGAATACAGCCATGGAAGATAAGAAGAGATCGAAATGTGAATCCTGCAATGAATACAGGAAACAAGATGCAAAAGACCCATTGAAATAACCTGATAGCCCTCGCCAAGACTTTATGAAGGTTTATTTGAATTAAACTGGAAAGATAATCTTTTGCTAGGGTCTACTACTCACTTTTTAAAAAAATAAAATAAAAATTGAGCTGTTGCACTACACATCAAGTAGCAATGTAATAATCTATCATAAATCACAGTTTCCTGAGTTAATAACACACATTGGCCCACAATGAAAAGTGACTCATTTCACCAGTTTTCTGATGGATCAGTTCAAGCATACCATATGCAGGTGTTAATATGCAGAGTCAGTACTAAGAGCATGACCTTGATTTTAGAAAATCAAAACCATCCTTGTCACATCAAAGGAATACATGTATAGCATTGTCTCAGCACATCTCACAATACTTCATTATGATCATGAGTTCAGAAACTCACATGCAGAAGGACAGAGCCAATATCAAACAAGCATCTTGAACCAAAGTCAGTTAATTCAGACAGTTAGAAAACAGCTGTATGCCAAAAAGGTAGCACAGGAGAAATACAACAAGAACGTCAAACATTTCCTCCCACTCACAATGGGGATAAGCATTAGATCCCAAATAGAAAGTGCCTGGCATTTTACCAAATTAATAGCTTTGCCACATTGAAGTTATATGTCCTAGCCAACCTTAGAGATGGTCCCTACCAGAGGAATATAATATATTTAAAGAAAACCAAGGAGGATTGTGGCTCTGTTTATTGAGAACATCCTGAATGCTAATGACACTGTTCCTCTGCAGACCAAAATAAAATGTGTTCACCCAGTCACTGACAACAAACATGGACTTAAGATCCACCGTAACTGCCAAAAACTCCACTGAAGAAGAAACTAGTGGTATATGGCCATGTGGTTCAGAGAATGGTAGTTGCTGACAGATGGGCAATTAGAGACAGAATAATCCTCTCATCTGTCAGGGGATCTATGTTGACCTCCATCTTAGAAGTCAGCATGTGCATGTTTTTGTAATTGGTTCTATTAATTTGTGGCTGTTTTTATTTGGCATTATATTTTATTTGCATTTTGATTTTTTTTTTTTTTTTAAAAAGAAGTGTCATTGGCCACTGAAGTCAGATACTGCTGTCTGTCATGTCATAGTGGCAGTAGCTTTTTGTAACCCTAACTCATGCTAAGTGATTAGGTCTAGGAAATACAATTCAATCTCTTATGACTCCTATGTGTAACTCTTATTACAATGAGAGTAAAAATATTAGGGAAATGGAGAAAATGTGGTGCATGCACGAATGCTCCCATATAGACATGTGCAGTCTGTGTCTACTGTGTGGTGTGACTAAGCTTGAATGATTGTGTGTGGTGTGCGTGCACAGGTCAGTTGGAGTGTGGTTAACTAGGTGTATCATCTGTGTCTGAATTGGAGGCTCTGAATGTGCGGGCTTTATGTGGGGCTTGAATGGGTACGTGCATGTTTGAAACGATTTCACAGTGTGTGTGAAAAGATATGGTATGTAAGGATGAGACAGGCTTCTATGAGAGGATGAAGTATATATTTCAATGTGTGTCTGAGTTTAAATATAGAGCGTGTGTGTGTGTGTGTATACAGATGAGTGGATTCTTCTTTGATTCATTATCGAACCATTCCCTGTATGGTGTTGGGGGATACTGCTGCTTCGTGCTACCTTTTCAAATGAGACATAAAACTGACCCTGAACAGCTCTGAGCATTAAAATCCCATTGCATTTTTCACAAACATTAGTGTTGTTAGCTTTGGTGCCCTGAGTAAACTTAAATTTGGATATCTATATTCTGCATCTCTAAGTTCCCCCATATGTTGGTTAAACGGTGTGTAGTGTTGGTATGTGGTGCTAAGTGTTCACTGTGTTCTATTTGAAAAGGTTGTCATGGGTTTCATGTTCTGCATATGCATTTAGGATGTGTGCTTGCCCTTTTTCTCTTTAGCTTTCCCTCCAACCTCACACCGATCTACATGTGTGCACGCGCATGCACGCACAGATTTGGATATTTAGATATACTATATATAATTTATATACATTTTATAGTTTCCAAAGTACTATGAAGTTCTTTGGAATGAAAAGTGCTGTATAAACACAATGTTGTATTATAGTTATTAGTAATATAGTTGAGTACTGACATCTATTCTCAATGATAGAGTATAGTCATTATAAATTTA
This sequence comes from Chelonia mydas, assembly GCF_015237465.2. Classification (NCBI taxonomy): domain Eukaryota; kingdom Metazoa; phylum Chordata; order Testudines; family Cheloniidae; genus Chelonia; species Chelonia mydas. The sequence continues at coordinate 106,971,408 of NC_051245.2, forward strand.
TAAGAAAATTGTGTCCTTCCATTTATTTTATGTAAATTATGCATCCATGTATGATGTAGTCATGGCTTATCATACTGTATAGTAGGCAGACGTAAAACTCTTTTTTTTAATCAATTGGGCAAACAAATGTAGTTTAAATGTTTTTTTCACTTTCCTGTTTTTCCAATAGATTTAGATTAATTTCTGAATAAATTAGAAGCTAAGATTTTACATAAAAGTTAGGTTTATTGTATTCATCAAACAATAAAAACATTGTTTTCTTTCACACATTTCTGTTTGGTTGCTGATGATGTTGTGGTCAGACATTTAGTTGCTGATGAAGTTGTGGTCAAACTGAAACAAGCAAATGATTTCAAAGTAAACACTGAGTGTTCATCCTTCCAATCATCCTGCTGTGCCAAGTCATTGCAGTGTATACATAGTACTGAAAATCACACCCTGTATGAGCTAAGCGTACAATAGTAGTTTGAGCTTTGAATCTCTTGGCCTTATAAATTTGTATGGATTTTTTTTTTTTTTTTTGGTTCTTAGTAACATTTGAAGCACAGAGAAGGATGTTCTAGGTGCTCATGTACGCACATGCTCTCCACCCTCAATAACCAGCATTGCAGGGACCAATCATTTTGTCAAGAATGCCTGAGTGCAGCTCCCTTGAGAATCTGTGACTGGATTGAACTGCTCCACTGGGGATATGGTGGTCCTTCAAACAACATGAAGCATTCCCTTCTGGAGTTCTGCATGTTGTCTCAAGAGCATTCCCGCCCCAAAAACGTAAGATGAGCTCTCAACCTGAACTCTCATCACCCACTTAGCAGTATTTAGTGCTTGTGCTGGACTGAGTGCTTTTTAATATAGCTTTTGAAGAGAATTATTTTAATAATGCTTTATAATAATACTTTGCTCTTCCACCTTGAACTGAATTTGTTCATAAGTAAATATGTTAATGTTCATTAAACTGGAATAACACTTCCTCAAGATGCTGAATTCGCCATGCGAACCAGACCTGATGCAAACTTAAATTTACCAAAAATACACATTGGTGCAGGGCTACAGAAACAATATTGACCAGTTATATAAAAATCTGGATGAGCATCAAGAAGACCTTTACTGAATTTTATCAGAATTACTTGCCTCGTTCTGTTCCAAGCACCCGGCCTTGGATCTAACCTCCCATATTACTTACCTTTTCCGGTTTGCTCCCACAGACTGCCATGTGCATCTAGTTCTGACCACTGGGGGAAGTTCAGAGCCTTTAACAGCTCCGAAAATCAGCCCCTGAGTATTTCAAGTTGGGCACTCAGAAAAGAAAGCATCTAAGATGAGAAGATGAGTTTGAAAATTTTGGCTTAAATATCTTATCCTCGGTTATATGGCAAGTCTATAGCAGTTCTGGAAATAGAGCCTGTGACAGAACGCACATGTGTTTTGCACTGTCCAACCCTCTCCTGGAGGGTCCTGATATATTGAGTGTTGCCCCTCTAAGGCAAGGGCATCAGCATACAGTCTTCTACCTTAAGTGAAGTTACCCAAACAATTCACAGCACTGGATTAGTTTTAATTAAAGAATAAAACAAGTTTATTTAACTATAAAGAGATATTTTAAGCAAGTACATTGAAGGCATTGAAGTCAGAAATTGTTACAAGAGAAATAAAGATTAAAAGCTTTCTAAACTTAAACTAGATTTGGTTCAAGATGAAATTCTTACCACTTGCTTCCAGCAACATGGCTGACCAAATTTCAGGTTAGGATCGGATCCCAAAGTCCCTAGGCTGTTTCTCTTGTCATCTTAGGTGGAAAAGAGAGATGTATAAGGAGAGATAACTGGGGGTATTTTTGCCCCTCACTTTTATAGTTCAGTTACCCTTTGAAATGCATTTTTCTGAGGGTTACCCTTAGTTAAAGTTCATTCACAGTAAAGAAGGCTGGTGGTGAAAAGTTCTGTGTTGTTTCTTCTCACCTCTGTTTGCTGAAAGGCAGATTTTCCTTGTCTCCTGTCTTCCCCTTCTTGCTGTCTGATAATAATGTACATGTAAATTTACATGTAATTTACATACTGTTTATAATTTACATTTAAATTGAGGAACACACACATTCCTTTGTTTTGAGACCTGCTTGACCAGTTCTGGCTAATTGGGACTAAATGGGTTTGAACATGTGCCACCAAAATCATTCGAGAGGGAAGTCATAACTGTACATATGTTGCTACATACATTCAACCATGATATTATTGACCAGCATGTTATTAGTTTTCAAATGATACTTTAGAAGGCATATTTTATACAAAAATTACAATAATGTGTAGGGTATGAATACTCGTAAAATATAGTAATCCCTGCAAGTCCAGTTTTCAGAATGGAGAGAGATAAATAGTGGTGTCCACCAGGGCTCTGTACTGGGCCCAGTCCTATTCAACATATTCATAATGATCTGGAAAAAATGGGTAAACAATGAGGTGGCAAAATTTACAAATGATGATGATACAAAACTAGTTAAATCCCAAGCAGACTGCAAAGAGCTACAAAAGGATCTCACAAAATTGGGTGACTGGGTAATAAAATGGCAGATGAAATTCAGTGTTGACAAATGCAAAGTAATGCACTTTGGAAAACACAATCCCAACTCTACATATAAAATGATGGGGTATAAATAAGCTGTTACCACTCAAGAAAGAGAGCTAGAAGTCATTGTGGATAGTTCTCTGGAAACATTCACTCAATGTGCAGCAGCAGGCAAAAAAGCAAACGGAACGTTGGGCATCTGTAGGGGGGCAGGACTCACCCCTGCAGCGCCTCCTGCTGGTCATCCAGAGAATTAGCATTTCCAGCCTCCTGAGCGCCCTCTGCAGGCCCGTGTCCCACTTGCCGCTGGGCCCTGAGTCCCTCCCGGACCCCGGTGGCCCTTTCAAGATGGAGTGCTGCCCCCTGGCAGTACCCCCACAGATCTGGGTCTCCCCCCACCCTGGGGAACCCCCACCCTCTATCCCCACCTTGCCTTAGTCTTTGGCTACTGCCAGTCACCATCTAGCCCCCACTCCCTGGGGCAGACTGCAGTATAATTGCCACTCATCATCGGCAAGGAGGGGCTGGACCTACTACTTCTGCCTACCCTTGGGCTGCCCTCTGCAACCCCAGTACCCTTTTCCTAGGCCTTCATCAAGGCTTGCAGCCTGAGGGTTTCTCAGGCCGGAGCTCCCTAGCTCCTCTGGCCTTTCCCTAGCCCTGCTCCACTTTAGATACCCTGCTCAGCTCCCAGCAGTCAGGCTCCTCCCTCCCAACATCTAGAGAGAGATTGTCCTCCTGGCCCACTGTCCTCTTATAAAGGCCAGCTGGGCCCTGATTGGGGTGTGGCCGCAGCTGTGGTTGTTTCCCCAGTCAGCCAAGCAGCAGCCTCAGCCCTCTCCCAGGGCTGATTTCAAGCCCTTCAGGGCAGGAGCTGGTGACCACCGCACTACAGCATCATTAAGAAAGGGATAGATAATAAGACAGAAAATATCATATTGCCTCTATATAAATCCATGGTACGCCCACATCTTGACTACTGCATGCAGATGTGGTCACCCCATCTCTAAAAAGATATATTGGAATTGGAAAAAGTTCAGAAAAGGGCAACAAAATTGATTAGAGGTATGGAACAGCTTCTATCTGAGGAGAGATTAATAAGACTGGGACTTTTCAGCTTGGAAAAGAGACGACTAAGCTGGGATATGATAGAGGTCGATAAAATCATGACTGGTGTGAAGAAAGTAAATAAGGAAGTGTTATTTATTCCTCCTCATAACACACAAACTAGGGGTCACCAAGTGAAATTAATAGGCAGCAGGTTTAAAATAAACAAAAGGAAGTATTTTTTCACACAATGCATAGTCAACCTGTAGAACTCCTTGCCAGAGAATTTTGTGAAGGCCAAGGCTCTAAAAAAGAACTGGATACGTTCATGGAGGATAGGTCCATCAATGGCAGTTAGCCAGAATGGGCAGGGATGGTGTCCCTAGCCTCTGTTTGTCAGAAGCTGGGCGACGGGATGGATCACTTGATGATTACCTGTTCTGTTCATTCCCTCTGGGGCACATGGCATTGGCCACTGTAGGAAGACAGGATATTGGGCTAGATGGACCTTTGGTCTGACCCAATATGCCTGTTCTTATGTTCTTAAGTTGTTATAGCTGGTTGTGTAGTTACATACTTCTGAAATATTCATGCCACTGACCTGGGTAGAAAGTAAAAGTGGTTCTTTGAGTGTTGGTCTCTTTGTGTTTTCCACACATGGGTACGCATGTGCTGCATGCACCTGAGACTGGAGATTTCTAGCAAATAGTGTCCATTGGTCTGTACCCGCACATTTGCCTTGTGCTCTGAACTGAGGATGCAAGCGGTGGCACAGACCAATGCCTCTCCAATTCCTTCTTATTGATGTATGGCCTGTGTCGGAATCCCCTCTGTCCATAGCTACCTCCGTGTTTCTTCTTCAGAACCTGGACATATAATTGTTCATAGTTTTTAGCGTAGTTAGTTAGAATTTTAGTGTCATAATATCATTTAGTATAGCTTAATTTCTCTCCATCTTGGGGAGCCTCTCCCCAAAGATTATACCCAGATTCCCAAGGTTTAAGAACTCTATCTCTTGCCTCCGCTTTTTCTCCATGAGCGAAGAAAATCAGTGCTACTTCGATTGCCTTGGAGAGGTTCACATATCTGCTAAGTACAGCATCTGCCGTTCCTTCCCTCCTTGAACTCATGAGGGACAAGAGCTCACACTGAAGAAATGTCTCATAGCCTTCTCAGATCCAGGCCAGGGAGACCCCCTGTACAGCAACCTCAGGCAATGAGTAGCACCCCTCCGAGAATGAGCTCAGGAGCTGAGGCCAGAGCTTCTAAGCCCAAGGAATCATTAACTAAGGCTTTTCATGAGAATAAGCATCACTCTCACAAATGCAAGGACAGATCTCTCCTTCCACGTCTGCCTTTAAAAAAAGGGATCCCTCCCCAACTCCATCCACATCAGGTGAGTCCTTGTGCATGGATCCTAAGGATTTAGGTCTGCTACCTGAACATGAGAGTAAGACACGAAGGAGAAAGGATCCACCAGTACCTATTAAGGCTCTGGTTCACAAGCCAAAGGATCGGCACCAATGGTTGCCATGTAAGAACTGCAGGCTAGACTCTTCTACAGTACGGAACCACCCCCCAGAAGGATCCACCATGACCATGGATGTGACGGATGCATGGGTCCAGACCACTGGAACACCTTGCACTCTGAGATGAACTGAAACCTGTACCACCTCCCCAGGGGATATCTTCAGCCATCCCTACCCTCAATCTCCTCTCCTTTCAGGACCAACCCTCCTGAGGGACATCTTGGCATTGGAGGAAGAAACCACCTTAAGGAGCTAGGGATGTCCTCTCCTGTTCATAATCCAGAGCACATGTGGTCCCTATCTGTATTCCACTACCTGCCCTCCTCCATCTCTGCTTCAGCTCTTTCTGATTCGTCGTAAGAGGAGGAACTGGAGAGGCGTTGGTCTGCACTTCCCCTTATGCCCTTGGTTTGGAGCACAAGGAGGGCAGTTGCGGAGGTGAGGACCAATGGGCACTACTTGCTAGAAATCCCTGGGCTCAGATGTCTGGAGCATGTGTACTCATGTGTGGAATACAGATAGAGACCATGAATCTTAAAGAACCTCCAGTTACATATAAGTAACCACCATTTCTTTGGATGTTCATACTTATTTCAGGGATTTATTAAAATGGTAATAAGTAATCCTTTTTGGATTATGATTTATTTTATAAACTGGTAATATGAGATTCTCGCATATGGCATATGCTGAGCTACCTTCCAGCCTCTTGATTGGCACATCATCGGCAATAGATCTGAATGTTCTTTTAATTTTTAAGCGGTATTTTTGTGAGGGCAGCTGTAGAAGCTGTTGTTTGAGAGTTACCTTCCTTCCTTTGTCTTCCTGACTCCCTTTCACCTGTTTGCTCACCCTTCCTGCCATTTTTCCTCCACTCCCCACACGCCAAATAAATAAATACTGGAATACAGTTAAGAAAAGAACTGGCTCTTGCAAGCTGTATGTCCATCATCCTGCCAATCATTCTGCTTGTACAGCATACTCCTGTACCCGTAGCCCATTTTTTTGGTCAGTTTAGCTTGTAAGCCCTTTTTGGGTAACACTGTGGGGCACCAATCCTGTTTAGGGTTTAGTCATAGTCCATAAAACACGAAAGACCCCCCGCCCCACCCTAAAAAAATTCCACACTTTTTCAGCCTTGTATTTTTGGACGGTCAAGGAGATCAGAGTGGGCATGGAAGGGGTTGCTGCCTCTTTGGTTCATCAAGTCATCAGTTTCTGGAAAGAGAAACTATGCCTACCTTCACGCCTCCAGCTTCCATCCCGGACAGACTACACAATCCATTGCCTACAGCCAAGCACTGAGGTACAACCGCATTTGCTCCAACCCCTCAGACAGAGACCAACACCTACAAGATTTTCACCAAGCATTCTCAAAACTATGATACCTACATGAGGAAATAAGGAAACAGATCAACAGAGCCAGACGTGTACCCAGAAGCCTCCTGCTGCTAGACAAGCCCAAGAAAGAAACCAACAGAACTCCACTAGCCATCACATACAGTCCTCAGCTAAAACCTCTCGAACGCATCATCAGTGATCTATAACCCATCCTGGACAACGATCCCTCACTTTCACAGGCCTTGGGAGGCAGGCCAGTCCTCGCCCACAGATAACCCGCCAACCTGAAGCATATTCTCACCAGCAACTACACATCTCACCATAGTAACTCTAACTCAGGAACCAATCCATGCAACGAACCTCGATGCCAACTCTGCTCACATATCTACATCAGCAACACCATCACAGGACCTAACCAGATCAGCCACGCCATCACCGGTTCATTCACCTGCATGTCCACCAATGTAATATGTGCCATCATGTGCCAGCAATGCTACGTACGTCAGCAAAACTGGACAGTCCCTACGTAAAAGGATAAATGGACACAAATCGGATATTAGGAATGGCAATATACAAAAACCTGTAGGAGAACACTTCAACCTCCCTGGACACACAATAGCAGCTTTAAAGGTAGCCATCCTGCAGCAAAAAAAACTTCAGGACCAGACTTCAAAGAGAAACTGCTGAGCTTCAGTTCATTTTCAAATTTGACACCATCAGCTCAGGATTAAACAAAGACTGTGAATGGCTAGTCAACTACAAAAGCCGTTTCTCTTCCCTTGGTGTTCACACCTCAACTGCTAGAAGAGGGCCTCATCCTCCCTGATTGAACTAATCTCATTATCCCTAGCCTGATTCTTGCTTGCATATTTATACCTGTCTCTGGAAATTTCCACTACATGCCTCTGACGAAGTGGGTATTCACCCACGAAAGCTTATGCTCCAATACGTCTGTTAGTCTGTAAGGTGCCACAGGACCCTTTGCCGCTTGAAAAGAGAATATCAATCAAAATAGGGAGTTATGTTCTGTCCTTGTATTGTGCAAAGAAGGGAGAGGGGATTGGACCCTGCTCTCTTTTTTTTGTTTTGTTTTTGTTTTTAGTCTGTGATTTCTTGTGGTGACTTTCAATTTCATTAGTTTGGCTTCTGCTTGCAATTCTGCTTTCTTCTTGTAGTTTTCAGCTTGTTGCCAACCAGGATGTATGCTCAGGAGCCAGCAGGGAATATCAGTATTATTTCATAGTAATTATTCTTTTGGTAAGATGAGGCGTGTAGTGTTAGATTGAGCTTTTCATATATGCCATTGTTACAAGAGGAAAATGTCTGGTGGTAGGAAAATATCCAAACAGTGTAAGAGGATTTCTTGGCACTTCCTGTGTTAGTAGTCTCCTTTTTCAGTTGGAGAAATCCTTTCCCTCTAAGGGCTGGTCCACATTACCGCTTAAGTCGATGTAACTTACATCGCTCCGTGATGTGATAAAGACACACATCAACCTCAGCACTGTCCATGCCGGTGCTATGTCGGCGTGAGACGCTTTCCTGCCAACATAGCTTCTGCCTCTCACAGAGGTGAAGTAATTACGCTGATGGGAAAGTGCTCCCCCGTTGGCATAGCTTGTCTTTACCAGATGTGCTACAGCAACGCAGCTGTGCCAAGGTAGCCCTTGAGTGTAGACTTGCCATTGCTGGTCAGGGAATCTGTGTAGTATCTTTTGGAAAGAAGTTGTTTTATCAATTCTTTCTCCCTCCCTAGCTTGAGTGTGCTGTGATCTTTTTCCTATTGTTTGATATTGCTGTATGCAGCCTATTCGACCAATTTGTGGATGAGCCCATTCAGGAGATTAGATATTTATGCTATTGAGGGCTATATGAGTACCTAAATAAATGGATAGACTCATGAATAACACAGTATAAAGTGAAAGGTCAGAGAAGTTGAAGCTCTGGTGTCTGCTTTGTGGTGCTGGTTCTTTTAATTTCAAAACAAAGCAATAAAAGTAGAAAAATGTTGAGTGAGTGAATCTGTTGAATAGCAGAGAAAAACTGTACTGGGCTTTATCATACTGTGGTTGAAGTCTGAGAGTATTCCCAGTGACTTCATTGGGAGCCCAAGCAATCCTATTCAATTTTTAGCCACATGATTAGTAGTCAACTTAAAAAGTCCTATCCAAATCTTGAATCTTTTGTTTTTCATTTAGGAGCCGACTATTTCATCATTATAAACCAATCTGATTTATCTTTGCTTATCCTTATTGTTAATGTGAAAGTAATGAGAATTTAAGAAGTTTTACACTATATTATTGCTAAGATTTTGTAACAGAATTGATGGGATTTTTGGTCAAAGGCAGCATTTGATGGGCTGTTTAGGTAAAGGCCTGGAGAAGGAAGGGTTATCTACAACTTGAGTGAGTTTATTATGGCTTAGTGATTTGCTGATTGATTTCGTTTGCTGTCAGTTAAGGCTCTCTTAATGTCAGTTTTCTTTGCATAATGCCTTGAAATAAAGACTGATGAAGTTTCTCAGATTGATGCCGCTTACATAAACTGACCCCGATTTGCCCTGTTCTGCATGACAATTTAAGTGACAGCAGTTAGAGGAAATATAGCAATGAATATGCAACTTAAGGATTAAGGAAAACTCAAGTAAGCCTTTCAGAATGTAAAACTAGGCGTAAAAATGAAGCTGTTCTGTTAATTCCACAGTTGTCTTGTGTTTAAGAAATAGGCTGATATTGTGTCCCAAGTGGTGTACTGATGAAGTGAAATTGAAAAAGAAAAGTTTAGGACAGATTGAAAATTAAATGATATATTTTTGAGTTATACTAAATCTTCTCTTATCTTTATCCTATTTGAGAGTGCAGTTCTAAAGTGTATGTTTTGTAAATATGTGAATTTCAGATGCATGAAGTCTTACAATTTGAAATGCATCTGTTCTCTTTTGTACTCCCATATTGCATGTGTAAGTTAAACTGTCGTCTTCGTTATTGAGTGTGACACACCGGGGTAAAATCCAGACCAATGGGGGGCTGTCACCTTTGCCCTGTAACCTGGGATGCTCTGTAATGCCTCGCTGTTGTAGCCTCCAACCTGGACTGCTCATAACCAGCATTCAGGTCACTTCCAGATGTGTTTGTGTTTAACTGCAGCCTGCAGGCTTTCACGAGCCTTGGTTATACTGCAGGGTGATCCCAACACACTCCAAATTTCCCCCCAGAAATGTTTGTCTTGTATTGCCCAGCCATCTCCTGGACTGTACAAACATATTAAGACCATTATTCCTTTAAGTGAATAATATACACTAGCTTGTTATCCTAAATAGAGTTATCCCGCTACTTTAACTTAAACACACTGGATTAGATAAAACAATAAAACTAGTTCATTAACCACAGAGAGATTTTAAGCAAGTACAAATAATAAGGTATAAAAGTCAGAGATGGTTACAAGAAAAATAAATATAAAATGCTTACTGGTACCTCACGTAACAAACTATATTAGAATCAAGCAAAGTTTCACACCACATGCTTCTTGCAGCATTACTAACCAAACTCTTTAGTTCAGGACCTCCTCTGGCCCACCAGAGTCCAACAGCTGTTTCCTTTGTCTTCTCTGGTGCAGCAAATGAGGTCAGCGAGGGGACAGAGAGGGGTGTCTTGGGGTATTTGCCCCTCCTTTTTATAGTTTCAGTTCCTAATTGAAAAGCATTTCCAGCTAAGAACCAAGAGACATAGGGTCTGGTGAACGAAGGAGACCTTATGCTGTTTCTTTGCTAAGATGCTGATCTCTTTGTCCGTGCCTCCCTTTCTTGCCAAAGAATGGCCACTTGATGACTCTGTTTACTGCTTAAATGTAAATTAAGGCACACACATTACTTTGTTTAGGACAGACCTGAGCAGGGCTGTGGGTTTGGAACACATGTTGTTAACATCATACAGGGGAATCTTATAACGTCACATATAAAGTTGCTACCTATATTTCACCATAACAATACTGACCTGCAAGTTATAAGTTTTTAAATGATACCTCGCAAGGCATACCTTGTACAAAGATTATTACAATAGTGTATAGGGTGTGAACACAGGATTGCATGTGTATGTTTAACCTATTGTCTTGGTTATTGGGTTACCAAGTTGATTAATGTATAGTGGAACATGCTGCTAAAGAGTTACAATAGTCAAGTCCAAACACTGTTTACTGGGTTGAAAACAGCATCCGTTTTTAGGGTTCAAAATTTCCATTGCTTTTCAGGGCAAATATATTTGGAGTAGGGCACTTACTTTTGAAAAGTATGGGTGTGGTACCTGAGTTTGTGATATTGATAGAGAAAGACAAGGGTGAAAGTCAAAGGAGAAACCACCAAGATTGGAAAGGAGGTGGGAAGGGAGAGAGAAGAAACATCTAACAGATGGGTGGATGAATGGAATAATTTTGTGAGTCTGAATGATTAGGGATGCGTATCAAATATCAAGTTGGCCTGTGGATGGGTGGGACTTTCATAGGTTCAGATAAACATTCAATCCAAACCTCCCTCCTTTTTTGTCCTGGGAAACTGACAAACCCCATCTCAAAGTAGAAAAATGTTTAAGAACATTTTTCAAAAACTCTTTCAAGAGATAGGTGAACTGTCCACACTAGCTAGATGCTGCCAGAACAAAAACATTGACTAGAAAGAACCCTTTTTAAACTGGTTGTCTAAAACTGTTTCAGAATAAAGTCAGTTTCCCAGTGAGAAATTTTTCTGCTTGAGACATGTAACGTGTGTTAGACAATGCAACAGAATGAAAACTGTTTATACAATTCCATTTAAAAAATACATTGAATAAATAAAGGTTGCATGATTAAGTATTCAAAGTACTTAATTCTGGCCCATTCATTGTATGTGTATGCTTTATGGTAGGCTCTTTAACTATGAGGTCACATTCTGTAATCTCAAATAAATACAATATCATATTTTTTCCTACATTAGATACACTTGTAACACCTTGTACCTTTTTTCTTTCTTTTCTGTTTACACAAACTGCTTTGTCAAAATAATCCTGATTAAGCTTGAATTAGAGTTTTATGTAAGATCTCTGTGGTATTTATGTAAATAATTTTGTCAGCCTCCTTATTCTTGTAATTTTTTTGAGCCATCAGCACAGTTTTTCTTTGGCACTGCAGTCTGAGTTGGATCAGGCTCTAAACTACTAAGCTAATGTACCTGTGCACACATGCATACTGCTGTATTTCTTAGGTGTACATCACTTAACCATGAAGCTACCTTAATGGCAAAGTAACATACTCCCAGTACCTTGAGGTTCTTATGGAGTCTTGCTGCTCCTTCCCCCACGATATCTTGGAAATCTAATATTAATTTCCCCATTTTGCTCCCCTTTGATCATTCCAAAACATAAGTCTCTAAAATTATCTTCCTTGGCAGTTCATCAGGCAATATCCCTCCCTCTTCAATTCACTTCATTAGCTTTCCCTTCCCCACCATATCAAGTTTAATCATCTCATCTGTCCCTTAAAAGCCCAGCCTAAATCTCAGATGTAGTTTCTTATTTTGTTCCCTCAGTGGTGGTAGTCTTGGTGTCTGTCTCCTCCCTTTCCATCTTCATGCCCTCTTCATGATGCCCTCCGATTCATGGAATGACTTTCCAGTACCGGTGCCCCTCTTTTGCTGACACACAAACCCTCAAAAGACTCCCTTTCTCCTCGAGACCCACAAATACTAACCCACAATAAAATTACCAATATTGCTTAGGAGGAAAAGAGAGAGAAAATGGGAGAGAGGAAGGAGGGAATAGTTTCAGCATCTTCTTCTGTGTCTGTTGCTTAAACTGTAAGCTATCTGGGGCAATGACTGCCTTTATTTTTCATCTTGTACACTACCAAGCCTGTCAGCATGTAATAAATAATGAAAGTAATATTCCATGCATCAGCGAGATCCTCCTTCTTAAATGGTAGCTTGGTTCAATAGTTAGAAGAAAGTTCTGAGTCCCCAGAGCCTTAGGTAGCCACTTTATTATGAAACTCTCAGTACCTGAGCTTATCAACAAACTCCCCACCTAATGGTCTTAATTTATAGATTATTTTCTATAGAATCAATGTTATTCTTGAGCATCTTATTCTTTATAATAATTTCCATGACTATTGTTTTATGCCCATTTGCTGTGGTTTCCAGAAGAAGCACTTTCCCTTCAGTCTCTGTCAATTTCAGTGCTCTCTTTTCAGTTTTCTTGTAGGAAGTCATGTCATTACCTCTGACAGAGAATCTAGCCTTTTATTTCAAGCTTCATTCCCTTGGGTTATCCTCTGAGACCTTTGGGGGGAACATAATTGTTATCGGAACAGAGGGGATGGAGTTAGGCCCCAAGTGTGGCCCTGAGTCAGGTTTGGTTGAAAAAAGTTGTAACAGGACTGGTTTGATTTTTGGCACATTTAAATTGTACGTGCCACGGTTGAATGGAGCCCAACAAAAAGTTTACTGTTGAAACAAGATACCAGGAGAACAGATCATTAAAAAAGTGCCAAACAGCTGCAAAAGTGCAATTTTGCTGAATGTTGTCTCCCATGTGGCCTTTTCTGATGCCTGAGAGGCTGCTATATTTACATCCTCTACTGATGTTGCCACTAGACATTTTGGGCGATGGGACAAGGCAGCCAGAGTGAATTTTCAAATGCTAAAATGAAGGGGGAAATTAATCCCTCTACCCACAAAAGCAGCCTCCACAGACTTCTAATAAATATCATAAAATCACTCGGGGTTGGCCTTCTCAAAGCCAAAATTAATTGGTTGGTATATGTTTGTTTTTTGTGAACCTGTTAAACTAATCTTATTTATGTAATGTTAGGGCCAGACATAAACTAGGGTTGCAGTAATAAAAGGCATACTGTACATTATCTATTAAACACACAGAACTCCAATCTTTTGAGTTTTATTTCCACGCTGATTGCTTTTACCCATATCACACGTCAGCCAAACTTCATACTATACATAAAATTCTTAGTCTCTTCAGATTTTTATCTAAGTGCTTTGTTATACTAAAATTAAGCTCTCATTCTTCTGTAGTCCATTTATTATTCTTTCTCTTGTTCTTTTTATCTCTTTGTATATATTGCCCTTAGGTACATTTTACTACCTACTAATATTCTTTTTAGTTCAGGATTTCCTGAAGGGGGAAACCTAACAGGCAAATGTAAATTTTGATTTTTCTTCTTTTTCATACTTTAAAAATAAAAGTGTAATGTGTGAAGTAGTTGGTTCTTGATTTTTCTGACTGCTGTATCATACGCTACACATTTGAGGCTTATGTTGTCTGTCTGGTCTGTTTATTACACGTTCTTTGATTTGCATTAGCTCATAATAGGTTGCCTGTGGTTATTTATTTCCTTCCCTTTCCTTTCTTCTAAATAGGAGCTAAAATTATCTCTAGGTGTGTAATTGCTGTACTCTCAGGATCAGATTCTCAGCTGGTGTAAATGAAATGAAAGTCAGTAGCACTACGTTGGTTTACAAGCTGAGGATCTGGTCCTTAATGCAATTTGTTTTACATTTGGTATTTATTAGCAGCTTTGGAAACAATGTAAAGCTATGAAGGCATTAGATAATATTTTAATCTTTTGTTATCTGCAAATCAAAACACAGAAAGTAAAATTGCAGAAAAAAATTAAAGTTCTTATTGGATTGTATTTACTCTAACTAGGTTACATGAATCTAATTATTGGGAAAGGGGTATCCCACTGACAGAGTATTTCCACATGGAATAAATAACAGATTTTCCTTTCCTCATGAAGTATAATAAACACATTAATACATTGACAAGAAATCATTTAATAATTTGTGCACTCTGAATGTTTCCTACAATATTTTTCCACTGAAGTTTTTAACTTGGTAATACTTTGAGTGACCTTTGATCTAGTTAATTAAATTTAAAGGATATGCGTTAGCCCTCATTTTGTACTTTAATCTTCATGTCTCTTGAACACTGTTGCATAATTTATCAGTGCCAGCTATCAGAATGCCATATTTTACTATACGTTATAAAAAAAAAAATCTCCAAAGATTAAAGTCTTCTCGCTGACAAATTTTTAGGCAATAGTATAATGTAAAAGATATTTACAAGCATAATGTTACACTGCACGTCTTAGAATTGCTGTTTCTGAATAAGACTGAGCACATAGAGATGATCAGTCAGTCATATCACTGAAGGGAGGGAATATTTGTATTTATTAATTATTATTGTTATTATTGCATGTGCTGTAGAAAGGGGCCTCCTGTGAAAACTCTTGTTCTATTCTAAAGTTGATTGGAGGGGGACAATATGATAATTTTAAAATTATAATTTTGCTCCATAGTTCATTGTGTTATTAAAAAAATCATATAAGCCTTGAAGTCGTTTGCCTCACTGGAAATTTGTCAGAGTAAGATGCTCAACTTCATGGATACGGGGCCCAAACCAGAACTATTTGTGAGAAATTCTGTAGTACAAATAGGCCATCCTCAAACTTAGTACTTTTTGAGCAGGGTTCAGCTTACCTATTACATTAAATAGATTTTTCTTGTTCTTGTTTTTCCAGTGTTTTGTTATGCTTTTAACTAATCCTTACCTTTATCTGTTTTAATTTAAAACAGATAGTGTCACCTTTCAATGTCCATTTTATCCTTTCACTTTTTAAATGTTGGTTAAGTACTATCTTATCTATCTACCCACTCACAGTACCTCCATCGTCAGAGTAACTGAGTGCATCACAGACATTAATACATTTATTCTCACAATGCCCCCTTTTACTGATTGGGAATAGAGGCAAAAATAAATTAAGATTAACATATTCAAAGGTACCTAAGTCCCATTTTCAAAAGTAATTTAGGGCCAGGTGTTTAAAAGTGTTTTAAAGGCATCTAGAGATGCAGATAGGCACCTCAGCACCTAACTTTTCAGAATACCTCGGCACCTAACTCCCTTTGCAATCAATGAGAGTTAGGCACCCAGACACTTTTGAAAATCTCACTAGCCATCCACCAGCATCTTTAAGCACCTAAAGACATTTAAAAATCTGGCCTTTAGGCTCTTAAATTTCGTTGAAAATCACATCTTAAAATGGGATTTAAGTACTTCTTAACATTTACCCCAGTCCAGCACCTTAATTGCAAGACCTTCCTTTCTCCATGCTACTCTCTTCAGTACCCTTTTTGTGTCATTAGTTGCAGCCAGTTCAGCATGTTGCCCTTCCATTTTCATGAAGCTGACAGTGTCTTGAGCAGTAGTGTTGGAACATGGATATGTTCTCACAGTGATAACTCCTTTTGACATTATAATATGCTTCTGCCATATCAATAGCATTATAAGATGTATGATTTTAAACAAATAACATCTCTTATGAAATGGAGGCATAGGAAGGGGACTCTGACTACTTACTCTGAATTAACTAAAAAAAGGAATTCATTACCTTTTCTGCTCTAAAATTGGCAGCACTATGCAAGTTTCACCCTTTATTAACTCACATCCTATATTCCATACTTCAGCTGGCTTTTTTAATGTTTAAAATTAACATTCTTCAGCCCTCAGAATTGCTGTGGCTTCTTTAGCTAAGTCTGCTGCCCCACTGACATTCCTACAATATTCGTCAGTCTGAAAGGGGTTTTAGCTTTTAAAGTGAATGTGTGAAAATATATGTCTGGGTTGCAAAAATTGCTTCCTATAATGTTCAGGGATCACTATGACTGACTTTTCTGAATGAAAATCAATGTCTAATATGTATTTTAAAAATCATTCTTACTTGTAATGAAAGATGATTTGTTACTTGTTTCAGATGTTCTATTCCCAGTTTGCATGTCACGCTATTACCAGTGTATTCAAAAAAACAGAAGGGCTCACTAAAATGTGGTTCCTACAGACATGTCTGAATGTCAAATTTAGTGCTATAAAAATATATCCGGAAGGCTACAAAAGTATCTGTACTTGTCGTTGTTGTATCTGTTTTTTTAAAATCTGGCATGCAGGAGGAAGCGGGGGGGCTGTTAAGCTCTGTTTCTGGAAGATACCTGATCTCCAATTCTATTAACAAACACTGTTGATCAGTGAATAAACCTTATTTCTAGAGTGATGCAGATGTTATATCTGTAATATACAAATAAGGATTAAAACAAAAAATGTTAAATTCCAATAGAAACCAGTGAAATCACTGTTTGACAAAACTTTAAAATGAGCAAATAGGAAAGATTTCTCCCTCCCCCACCGATGATTCAAATAAGGGAAGCTTAGGTACTGTAGGAAGCGATGCTGGGGACTCTCCATGTGATTTTCTTCATGTTGACTCAACAATAAATCAGTGTCTTGACTTGATGCTAAGCACATTTTACTGCTGGGGGTGCTGTCTTCCAGATTAGATTTACAACTGAAGTTCTGGGTATTCATTATTGAGGATCTCCTGGTGCCTTTTGGAGGCGTAGAGGATGTTGACCCCCATGTCCTGGCTGATTTCAAATCTAGGTTGGCCTGTCAAAATTCCTCTGGGAGTTTAAACCTCCTTAAGGTTGCATAAATGTTTCTATTCCAGCTACTTGTTTTGTTAATAACTTTGTGAAACTTCTGCCTTTCATCTGGATATTATTTTTTTCCCCCCTGAAAATTTGAGCATAAGAAGAGTTGGGAGGAAAATACACTGTCTTTCCAACCTTTTAAAACTATTCTGAAAATGAAACAGCTGGGGTTAGAAAGTTCATGGTTGATAGGGAAGTGGTGAAATGGGGTGCACAACACCCTTTTCAGTAGGAGCTTCAGTAACACCTTGATTCTACAACTTCCTATACAGGGGCAGAGCCCTGTTCTCACTACTGGGACTGCATTGGCACAAAGGTGCACCTGCACATGCAAGCTAGCAGGATCAGGGCCTCAGCTCAAAGAGTGGGCAGCTAAGAAAAGTCAGTCTCCACATTTTAATTTAAGCTGTGACCTTAAATGTGTACCATAGGTTTGCATGCTTGCAAGTCACATATTGATAATAGCCCTAAATAGTTACAGAAATCTAGTTTTATTTCAAAGAAAAGTCAGCAAATGCCATAGTTCAAATTGCACCTACAGCCTAAATTCTGTTCCCCTCTGTGTAGTCATCTGTAAGTTACACAGCAGCATCCAATTTCTCAAATAATAGAGTGGGGCAAGATTTTCTCCCTACATCTTGAGATCCACACGTTTAGCATCTTGAAATATATTTTCAATTTGGTATACTTAACCTTATTGTCATTATTGTAAAAGTTGAGAATACAATATAATGAAGGACTCTATCTTAATACTTATATAGAAGGGGTCAGAGTTAAGGTGGCCATGTAACCTGAGCTTTGATATTTCCTGATTTGAGTGCTCAGTCACAGGCCCTGATGCATCAAGGTACTTCAGCACATGCCTAGCTTTAAGCCCCTGAGCAGTCTCACTGAGGTGAAGCATCATACTGTTTTGTATGGAACATGCTATTCTTTGTTTTGTTCTAAACCCTTTTGAAATATTTTTGTAAATGGCTGCCACATTCTACTCAAGACACAGATGCATTTGGTAGGTATCAACAAAGGCAAGCCCTTACACTGGCTTGGATATCTTTCCTGGATTGGGGCCATAATGTGTAAAACACTTTGGGATTCTTCTTACTGAGAATAGCCACCATATATGTGATGTAAGTAATCTGCTAGTATTATTTGGCTGTGTTCACCCCTGGTGTAATAGATTTCACTTCAGCCCTGTTACTTTTATTTTATTTGCACAAACAGTAGAAAATGTATAAAACAAAGAAAAACTTGAAAAGATCTTGGGAGTTTCCTTTAGTGCTAGTGAATTTATTTTAGCCTCCACTAAGTATTATGTTCAGAAGGCAGATTTCATATTAGCCTTAAAGATGTTCTTACGTTAGAAAACTCACTACAGGTCACTTCAGAAGAGAAAACTGTAACCTATAAACTGTGATTAACCTGATGTAAAGAAGACCAATAATCCCAACAGTGTTCTATTATTTAGGCTAGATATAAAGTTACTAGGACTGCCAAATCATTTATATTCTCTTTTGCTGTTAACTTTATTATCAGTCTGATCAATATTACACAGCTGGAACATTCTTCCATTATATACACAAGCACAATTATATTTTCCCAACTATATTGTAAACTGGTTATTTACTTTAAGAGGTCTGGAAGTTTACTTGATTTCTTTTGTTGCATGCCAAATTAAATCTGTGGGTTTTTTTTTAAATCTGAGCGGAGAGAGTTAGTGTTTCAGTTCAATTTGGAAAATGTGTATTTTTGAGGTAAACTTCCCTAGATAGAAATTGACCTTTCACTGAAACTTGTATTTAAGTACAGTGAAAAATAGTGTCAGCTCTTGAATGCAGTAATTCATGTTTGAAAATATCTCCTAATTTAAGTGTAGGGTTGTGTGCTTTCTGTAATGCTGTTAGCCATTTACAATATTGGTAGGGTTACATAAACCTTTGCTATGTCTTTTAATTGTTAAATAATACTGCTGAACTTTAGAAAATCTTCCAACCTTTGTTTTCTTTATTAATAAAAGTTAGCTAGTGTGATTCTATAATGACTTTGGCTGTATGCAAGCTGGCATTTATGTAAGGTCCACGTGGTATTGATTATTTATTTTACTTTTTAAAGGCTCTGATTATAAGTTTTATGGATGTCTACCAACTCGCAAGCTCCAGAGTTGCTACATTAGAGAGAGAAATAGCATCTCATCGACATCACATTGCAGCCCTGAAATCAGAACTCCAAACAGCTTGTCTTCGTGAAAATGAAAGCTTACAATCAGTAAGTCTGCTTTCCATAATTTAATTTGCTTGTATAATTTGGATATTCAGATTACTAGGCTGTATCTACTCTCATATTGTGTAGTTCTGATAGGAATGTGTGATCATATTTCTTCAATATAGCTAATTTCATATCACAGTTTAGCACAGTAATACAAAATTACCAGTACAAAAATGCTATTGTGATGCTTGATACGTGGCCAAAGGGAGGGTGGTGGATGAAAGCAATGAGAGGATTAATTTTACCACAATATCTTGTATAAAGATTTGTTCAATATTGCCAAAGTTAAAAACACAGCATCGTGGCTTCTTTGTCTTTGGCAGTTCAGCTGACAGTTAGATTTTGGACCTGAAGCATGCAACTGTCTATAGTTGCAGCATGTCCTATTAAGCCAGAATGTTATTAATTATGCGTATAACCAAAATGGTAATTAGAACATGTGATTATTCTCCATAGGCAACTATACTTATTCATAATACATGCCTAGTGAAAGAGAAATAGTATGATTAATCATCTATAAAGTTAAAATCCTATTTCAAGAATCATTTGATGTCTAAAATATTGTTGTCCACGATTAAATTTGGGTTAATTTAAGGCTAATAAGGTGATATTCCAGATCCGAGAACTGTCTTTAGAATCATAGAATATCAGGGTTGGAAGGGACCTCAGGAGGTCATCTAGTCCAACCCCCTGCTCAAAGCAGGACCAATCCCCAATTTTTGCCCCAGATCCCTAAATGGCCCCCTCAAGGATTGAACTCACGACCCTGGGTTTAGCAGGCCAGTGCTCAAACCACTGAGCTAGCCCTCCCTAGGGGGATTATTGAATGCAGATATATTTGTGTCACACAGGCATCAGGCAGATGTATAAACTGTCACAAATATGTAGCTAAATATGTCTTTAGTGAGATTGGGTAGATAAGTTACATATAATTAATACATTTTCCCAATTCTTTCTTCCTTTTTCCTTATTGTATAAAGGGATGCGCTTTTTTTTGTCTTGGTTTTTTTTCTTTCTCTCCTTTCACTCTGGATAAAGCAAAGGATAGTAAGGAAAACAGAGGTAATATTTTACATTGAGTGTCAAGTAGGAAGAGAGGAATCGTTGAAACAAACCAAGTAAACATATCAGCAACCCGTTATTCAGGGACTGTGCTTGTGACTTTGGTTGCCTGCATAAGAGCTTGCATTAATTTCTCATTGACTCATTTCTACAGTGGATCAGCACAGAGGGAGATATTTCCCTCAGTGCTGAACTTAAACTTTAAGATCTTTGGATGAAAGGTTGAATGTGTGAGCTAATGATATCACATAAGCGCAAAGCTTTGTTGATACATTTGTGACTCTAGACAACCTAAGAGGCCTATTGAAATTGTTTCTTTTCTTCTCCAACCAATTTTCCTTTATCTTTTGGGTTCTTCTAGGTTTACATGTGTACTGCTGAGCTACTTCAGTCTTACTAGGTTTGCTTTTTTGTCTTTTTATCGTTGAGGGTTTCAATCAAGATGACCACTTGTGTAGCTAAGAGTGGGCAGCCTGCCAAGCTTACTGCAGTGAGGTTTGCTTGCCTTTGGATATAGAAAGTTTTTAGCAAGATTATGGTATTAGTCTTTGAAGCGCTATTCCATGGTTTGATATGGCACTATAAAAAGCGATGATGCCTGTGATTAAACTTAACACTTATTGAAAACTATATAATTCTATAAACATCATCAATGCAAAAACTATGTTGTTGTTGTTTGTTATGTGTACGGCAGTATCATCTGTGGGCTCCAATCACAGATCAGGACCTTATTATGCTAGGTGCTACACAAACAAACAAAAAAACAATCCCTCTCCCCAGGGGTTTGCAGTCTACTTACAGCCTAAGTATAAGTCTTAATGCAAAATTATGGTTTAGAATTTAAACATAGCAAAGACAGGAGATTCAAAGTTATTTTTCCTAAAACAGCTTAACTCCACTCACTTGTATGTCTGTAGTATTTTGTTATATTTGAATATTTTGTAAGCTCTATCCATTAATATATGCAGTTATTTCAGAAAGCCTGAATTTTAACAAATTTAGGATTTTTCCTGCTGCATTCCTGCACGCGCCTTCTCTTGGCCAGAGCTGCCTGCAGAGCAGACTCCATATTGGCCACGAGGGCGCTAAAGTTACAGAATTGAATGCGTGATCTAATGATATTTCCCCCACCCCCTTCCCAAAACCTTAAGATAGGAGGGCTTTATCCAGAGAGATTATCCAGTGCATTTGCCCAGAAAAACTGGTCTAGCTCAATTAGTTGACGCAGTTTTTCAGTGTGCAGAGCTTTCATATGTGCTTGCCATGTACATGTCAGTCTGGAATACCAAATCATAGTTTATTGCTAAAAATAGTTGTCTGGGAAGTACACAGTCTATGTATGCCTAATATTTACTTAAACCTTGATAATTACTAAATCAGATTTCTGTTCTCCGTTCTTCTCTTTCTACCATCCCCTGAGTTGTTCCAAACTGATGTTGGTTATAACTTCATCGTATTTTTGGTAGTTATCTTCTTTTGCTTACTACCCTCTGGCTGTCTCTTTCACCTGTTGGTGTACCTCTGTTCTCACTTCCAGTTTCATTTTCTCAGACATTTTCCATTGTAACTTAGTTTTATCCTCTTTCTTCCACACTGTTTTCTCACATGCTTAAGCAATGTTACTTCTATGAGAGACTTCTTCTAAAACCTGCTACTCAGGCCCCATCTTCCCCCCCACCTCCCCTCTCTTTCTCTCTCTCTGCCGAAGATTTTGCTGATTACTGCAAAAACAAAACTGACACTTTATGGCAAGATCCGTTTGTTCTCACTTTTCCTTTCCATCTTCTCATTTTTCAACTTAGCCTCTGAATCAACATCTCCATTCTCCACTCCACTCCCAGTCCTGCTACTTTTCCTCTTGGCAATGGGACACATGGTTATCCTATTTATTTAGTTACATCCAGAGATTGTGTTGTTCATTCACATTCAGGCAGGGTGGAATGTGATCAAGGTGGATAAGAGTCAGCTATAAATATTTGTTTTGTGGGGGATAATGAGGGAGGAATCAATTATTTGGTGGGGGTGGGAGAAGGGAACATCAGTGGCAGAATGGTTCACAGGCCTGACAAAAAATACGAAGTCTGGCCCTGTCTACTAGTCCCTAAAATGTCTTAATCTTTTTCCCCCTTTCTTTCTCCCTCTGTACTGTCTCCCATGGTGATCTCATTTCCTCCCATGGTTTTTTTATCTCACGTCTATGTTGATGATTCACAAATATATTTCTCAGTCCTGGCCATTCTCCCTTTGTGCAGCCCTGCATCTCTGCCTTTCTGTAATGTATTTTTCATTCTTGCAACCACCTAAGACTCAGTATGGCTAAAACAGTGCTTATTATTTTTCCATCTAGATGTCTCTTCTTACACCTTTTTCTGGCATCCTTACTTCCACTGTTCTGCTTGTCTCCGGTGCTTGCAAGCTTGATTTTAATTTTTGAGTCCTCTCTGTCCATCTCCCATCTTATCTATGCTCCCTCCAAATTCGGCTGCACCTTCCTTTATCAACTTTTTTTCTTGCCCTCCAACTCTGGTACCAAAACATTTTGAAATAGAGTAGTAATAGTATAGTAACTACTGCCGTTTCCAAGATGTAGGCCTCCCCTTCTGGTTCCCACCACCCAAAATGTAGCTGTCAAGACTCTGTTCCTTTCTTCAACACTATATCAAGGTTGTCGTACCTGCTGGAATAACTTAGCCATCTTTGGATCTGGCCATCAGATTTTAATAGATCCATTGACTTTTAAGAAAGAAGAGACCACTATGCTCGTCTAGTCCATCCTTCTGCATAACACAGGCTAGAAAATTTCTCCCAGTTATTTCTGCTATGAACATCTTCCATGGACTGCATGCCACATTCCTGCCACAATCTCCTCCATGAAGTTCAAAGTTCAATATCTCATTTACAAAGTTCTCCATAATTCCTCCCTGTCTTCTGCCCTTATCTCTTGTTATACCTCACCCACTCCCTTTAAGAAAGTTTAGTGCCTCTGAAAATATGTGCTTTACAATGAAAGTATCCCAATCAATGATAACTAATATAATGCACATTGGAAAACATAATCCCAACTATACATATAAAACGATGGGGTCTAAATTAGCAGTTACCACTCAAGAAAGAGATCTTGGAATCTTTGTGGATAGTTCTCTGGAAACATCCACTCAATGTGCAGTGGCAGTCAAAAAAGCGAACAGAATGTTGGAAATCATTAAGAAAGGGAAAGATAATAAGACAAAAAATATCATATTGCCGCTATATAAATCCATGGTACACCCACATCTTGAATATTGCGTGCAGATCTGGTCGCCCCATCTCAAAAAAGATCTGTTGGATTGGAAAAGGTTCAGAAAAGGGCTACAGAAATGATTAGGGGAATGGAATGGCTTCCGTATGAGGAGCGATTAATAAGAATGGGACTTTTCAGCTTGGAAAAGAGACGACTAAGGGGGGATATGATTGAGATCTAAAAAACCATAACTGATGTGGAGAAAGTAAATAAGGGTTATTTACTCCTTCTCATAACACAAGAACTAGGGGTCACCAAATGAAATTAACAGGCAGCAGGTTTAAAACAAACAAAAGGAAGTATTTCTTCACACAACGCACAGTCAACCTGTGGAACTCTGCCCAAGGATGTTGTGAAGGCCAAGACTATAACAGGGTTCAAAAAAGAAATAGATAAATTCATGGAGGATAGGTCCATCAATGGCTATTAGCCAGGGATGGTGTCTCTAGCCTCTGTTTTCCAGAAGCTGGGAATGGGCGACGGGATGGATCACTTGGTGATTACGTGTTCTGTTCGCTCCCTCTGGGGCACCTGGCATTGGCCACCGTCGGAAGGCAGGATACTGGGCTAGATGGACCTTTGTTCTGACCCAGTATGGCCATTCTTATGTTTCTGTGTTCTTATAACTGTATAACATAATTTGTGACTCTGTAATGGTTTATATATTAAGACTCTGACTAAGGCATACAACTGGAAAAGGTATAATTTAAAATGTATTTATACAGAGTCTCATTACTTGCTTATTTCTTGTTCAGCAATATCTAGCTGTAATACCAGAGTTTGGACTTAGCTTCAAGGTTTCCCATTAAATGAACTCTTGTCAGTTACTTTAACAGTAGAGGGATATGCTTCTTTGATCCATTTTACTCCACCTTCAAACACATTAGCTTACTACAGTACTTGCACTTTTATTCTGAGTTACAGTTAACAGTATGCTTTGAACTGAGAGCTTTTGAGTGCTCTACAATACAGTAGTGCAGTCATAAGCAAGTACTTTTTGGGTCTTTGGGGCAGGAGCAACCAAGGTTTGGGCAACACTTGGCAACATAAATGCCCATGGCAAGCATGTGAATCCATGGTACGTCTACTGCCAAATGAAAATCTCTTGTGAGTCCAGTATTGCAGTGAGCTGTTCTAATGACATGGCATTTTCCACTGTGCTTTCAAACACATTCTAGAAAGTGAGAAAAAACAATTCAGAGCAAAGTTTGCGTTACCTGTAAAGGGTGGTATGTTTATTCATATGATGTCAGTTCTCCAGAGCCTCTGACCTTCATAGCTTCCAGCCTTGTGCTTTTTGCACTGATGTCAGCATCCCGTGTTTTGTAGAAGTGTTGAATATTTGAAAAATTTTGAAAGTGGTGACAGACATTGGGAGCCACAGTTGTGCTGGGCCAGGTGATTGAGTGTTTCTTTGAACCTGAACGTGCTCACTGCACTCTGTGGCTTGCTCTGTTCTGCTGCATGGTTCAGGATAGGGCAAGTCAGTATAGGGGAAGAGATGGGCATCTAGTGCAGCACCACAGTGCATCTACCTGGCTGGGGGCAGAAGCATTGAGTAGGTGGCGGTGGTTGTCCCTGCTCCTCCTCCATCCCATTGGAGTACAAATTATAGTGGGAAGGGAAGGAGACAAAAAGGGTAGAGACAGAGAGTAATGGAAAGAGAAGACAGAGGAATAAGGACCTCATGGGTGCAAAGGAAATGGAAATTTGGTGGGGATAAAAGGTGAGTCGTAAGGAGCTCAACATATTCAGTTTTTCAGAGAGAAGGTTGAGAGATGACTTGACACATGGAAAAGACACCTGATAGTGTAGAAACTTTTCAGCCTTGCTGACAAAGTATATACAAAGGTATAACAACATCCAGTAGCTAGAATATGAAATTAGACAAATTTAGCCTTGAAATAAAATACAGTTTTCTTGCTGTGAGGGTAATTAAACATTAGAGTAGCTTACCAAGGGGAGGAGGTGGACTCACCGTCACTTGAAGTCTTTAAGACAAGATTAGATATCATTTTAAAAGATATGCTTTAATCCAGCTTCAGGGAGAAATTCTGCAGTCTATGGAGGTGGAATGGGGCTGGTGATCACGATGGTTCCTTCTGGCCTTGGAGTTTGAGTCAGTGGGTCCTCCTGTTCTTTCCCTTCATTCATGGGCATAGGGGCAATGGGATTCCCTGCATAACCCTCAACAGGCACATAACATGTGCAGCTTTCAGCGAGATAATGACTAGAATCAAACCTCATGCTTCAGCTGATTGCCTACAGGGGTCAGGAAGGATTTTTTCCCTAATGCACAATTGGCTAGATGCATTCAGTGGAGCGGGAGATGTTTTGCCTTTCTCTGAAGCATCATAGATTGGCCAGACTTGAAGATGGGACACTGGATAAGATGGACCAGTGCTGTGAGGGGTACAGAGAATCCTTTTTTTAGATGCCTGGTTCGTAAGTCTTGCCCCTGATGCCCAGAGTCTTACTGATTGGGGTTAGGGGAAGGAATTTCCCCCAAGTCAGTGGCAAGAACCTTGGGGTTTTTTGCTTTCCTCTGTAGCATGGGGCATTGTTTACCTGCTGAGATCTTCTGGGTATAGCTCACCTAATCAATTCTCTGCCATTGCAGGAGCCTTGGTGTCACCTTGGTCTCTGCCTGTGGCACACAGTTTAGTTTCCTGATGACTGAAATGTTTTTGTCTAACTAAATTATTTGAACTTAATATGTGAGTATCTAGATGAAATTTAATGGCCTGTTACATACAGGTGGTCACACTCGGTGATCTGATGGTCCCTTCTGGCCTTGAACTCTGTGAAACTGAAAAATTTCAGAGGAAGGAGAGAGGAGTGTGACCCTCAGGAGAGGAGAGAGACAGATGAAGACTGGAGGAGGGAGTGGGGATTTCATTTTGACCTTTGTGACAAAGTTCCACCTCTGCCTTGGTGGGTCCTGTGCTTATTGGTGGATTTGCTTGCCTTAGAGATTCACGGCAGCCCTCAGTTTGGCCACTTTTGCTAGTGGCTCAAATCTGCCGTTCACGCAGTTAACCTCATCACTGGCCAGCATGGGGAAAAGGAAGGAGAACAATCCCCACAGTCTCTGCTGGTCCACCTAGTGGGTCGGGGGACAGGCCAGGGACCTTCCTCTCTGGTGGGACCACAATCCAGGTCAGCACCTCCTATATCCAATAGGGAGTTGGGGGGATAGAGGGGAACCCGGGCCCACCCTCTACTCCGGGTTCCAGCCCAGGGCCTGTGGATCGCAGCTGTCTACAGTGTTTCATTTAACACCTGTGTGACAGCTACAACTCCCTGAGCTACTTCCCCACGACCTCCTCCCAACACCTTCTGTATTCTTACCACAGGACCTTCATCCTGATGCCAGATAGCGTTTGTACTCCTCAGTCCTCCAGCAGCACACCCTCTCACTCTCAGCTCCTTGCACACCCCTCACTGACTGAAGTTAGGTCCTTTTTAAACCAGGTGCCCTGATTAGTCTGCCTGTCTTAATTGATTCTATCAGCTTCTTAATTGGCTCCAGGTGTCCTAATTAACCTGTCTGCCTTAATTGGTTCCAGCAAGTTCCTGATTGTTCTGGAACTTCCCCTGTTACCTTACCCAGGGGAAAGGGACCTGCTTAAACTGGGGCTAATGTATCTGTCTTCTATCACTGTCCTGTAGCCATTTGGCCAGACCCTATCACACCTTGAAAACAATAAGAGCTGTTGTTTTTGGATGTTTATGCTAACTGATGTTGAAACCCAAATCATTTAGGATTCCGCCAACTTGCTGTTATTGTGGTTCTGTGTTATCTATAATTAATTAATTAATTTATTTATTTATTTAGCACCGTTTGGGTGGTGGTGGTGTGTTAAGTTTTTGCAATGATGGGTCAACATTATGAAACATCACATAGTGATGCAATATTCAGGGCAGAGAATACAGGAGTTAGAGGGTTTTTGATCAAGCAGGAGATGCAAGTTTGAAGAAGAGTCTTGTCTAACACCTATCCTTTTTTAAGACTCTGATAAACGAGAGATGCTTACTTTAAAAAATAAGCTAAATTTCAGTAGACTGTTCACTCAGTTTTTCCATTTAGTGGACCAGCAGCCAGTTCCCAGACCCACCCTGCTTATAAGCAAAACCTTCCTTAAAAACATTCAAAATATTGTATAATGAAAATGTATCATGTAGCCTCAGAACAACCACTTTCTTTACACTCCAATCTAGCTGCTTACGGGCAGAGTGTGTGCATGTATGTGTGTTTGTCTCTCTTGTTCTCTCCTTCACCCTCACCTCACCTGAATCAGTCAGTGTATCAGGATTATGGGACCTGGAGCTGCCAGTGCATGAATGGACATAATGGATCCCTTATTCTTGCAGTCCTTTTTTGGCACTAGTCCAGGACTAAATATACTATTTCATTCCCTGCTATTAATGACCATTATATTGTTCTTTATAGTAGAGAATAGAAGAATATTTTTAAAGTAATAGAAAAAGAAAAGAATTTGATGAGCCCACAAGGGTTCCATATTATTCAGGTATGCTGTATACATGCAGGACTAAATATCAGTATGGGCAGGACTAAATAATAATTTGAAAAGAAATTATATGTAAAAAGCAATAGCACCGTTCAAAAAGTGAAGTTTTACTGAAATACTTGCATTTTGTATGTAATTAGAAGGAATTGGCCATCAGCTTAGTGCCTTACAACACACCTGTGGCATGCAGGCATCCTAATCTAAACACACGTCTTGTCATGTGGTGTTGCTTATATAAGTAATAGTCATAACCAAACAGTATAAATCATGTCCTTTAAACTGTTTGGTTATTATACAGCACTAATAACAAGTATAATAATATGAAACCAGTATTATAAATCACATAACATGACTTGGGGCAAGGTGTGCAAAAAAGTTTGAGTAATCCAACCATATATATTTGCCTTTTTGTAAAGAACACTTCCTTTTCTGTGGAAAGCTTTTTTGATATTCAATATGCTAGGTATGTGAACTTTTAACTTGTTAAACTATTGTAACATATTTGAAAATTATAGTAATTTGATTATAATGTTGCCTATAAGGCAAAAGGTTCAGTTAATAGAATCCATATGTAATTAAAATGCAGAACTAAATATAATCAGACCCAAGTGACTATTGCCTTCGTATTGATAGTTTTACAATGGCCTCTGGGGTTGAAAGTTTATGTTAAAATTACCAAATGTAGCAGAGCTACAGAAAGTGAGCAAGACGACAGTTTATCCATTTTAAATTCAACAACATAGTTAAGTGATAGGCATACAATAACAAGTCTCTGGATCCTCAGAGTTTTAGGAATAGCTCCCATTGGCAGGTGGTAGACACAGGAGACGTGTGTGCTAGTTGAAGATCTGCACTCAGCAGCAGCACTGTTATATAAACACCTGAGATGAAGGGTCCTTTAAAAAAAAAAGATAATTTGGTAACTTAATTTGTATGAATTCATGTTTGAATCATCTGAAAGTTATAGACACAACACTATGTACCAAGCCACAAAAAAAGTTTAAAAAAATTTCCTGAACTTAAAAAAAAAAAATTATTTTCTCTGGACAGTTTTAAGAGTCGACATCCTGTGTTAGAGTTCTCTAATCATCACCAGCACAATTTACAATCAGAACACACAGAGAGCCAGTTCAGACCAGCTCATCTGTTGACTTTGGCAGAGGCCCTTAATCTCACTTGTGTGCAGCTGCCACTGGAGAGATGGGGACTCGGCAGAGAGCCGAAGGAGGGTGGGATACAAGGTTGGTCAAGGCATGAACACATAGGCCTGCTTCATTTCAACAGTCATACACTGCCTTTTTTATAGTCTTTTCATTTTACTGCTTTTTTTTTTTTTAACCTGAAATTAAATGAGGACCTCTCATGAGCCACTGCGCTCCAGGCATAAGAAATTGTAATGTCTGGCTTCCAGAAACTGTCCCGTCAAAATGTGCTTCTGATTAGGTGGCTTAATTACAGCTGTGAAAACAATGTTGATTTAGGCCTCAAGATTCCAGTGCATGTCACCCGTTATTAGCTAGCCTTGGACTGAAGCCACCATTTTAAAACTCTGTACCACTAAAGTCACACACTGCCTGACAACTTTTTATTTAGGCAGAAAGGTTGCCAGAAGCAACACATTTTATGCAAAATATTTTTCATTGTGCAAATTTCCAATGTGACACTCTTGATAGACACAAAGTGGATAGTTACGATTGAGCTTCACCAAGTCCAAAGCCCAAACTTTTGCAGGAAAACTGTTTAAAATAGTTTTTACAAAGTTTGACTGACATAATGCTTAATTTTAATTCCTTTAATTCAGTTTTATTCCAAATCCAGCATGTTGGTTTAACCACCCAATTTTATTGCATCTAAATTTTCCTGACAGTTTCATTTGCTGTCGGGAAATAAAATTGCCATTTTTGCAACATGGGAAATAATGGCTAGCTTCAAAACCAATATGTTTGAAACTTCCTTTGCCTGAAGCAGGTTAAGGCACACACTCAATTTACTTTAGGGGGAAAAAGCTCATTAAATAGTTTTTAATATTTTAATATAATTTAAGTAACCGCTTTCACAGTGGGAAAGCTTATTAGGCCCATGTATTTACATCTGTAGAGAAGTAAATGTTTGGATAATTAGATGGTTTCCAATACTGCCATTTTTCAGTACAGTTGTACAGTGAATGCTATGAATATGGTAAATGAACATGGTGCATTCATTGCATTTAGAAGTTACATTTCAAATGGCAATAGTTTGTTTTGAATCACTTACACTTTTTTCTTAAGTATTGAAAATGTATTTTGTTTTGTCTGAGTTTAAAAATCTCCTTATTGAAATGAACTGTCTAGTAGGTGTGTATGTTATGTCAAGGCAGACCTGTGCTTGTGGAAGAATAGGATCTAAATTCTAATCCCACTGTTGTCATGAAATGCCAAACGTGCATGCTGTGCTGCTTAATGGAAACCATGACTTTCCTCAATGGCCACAGGTCTGTTCCAATATTAAACACAAAACAAATCTTTCAAGCTATTGGCTGATCTGCAAAAGGGGAGGATTATGTTTTCAGGAAGCTAATTTGCCTCATCCTTTTTTTTTCATATTTTGCATTTCTCTGGCAGTAATTATTAGAGAGAAGTTTTTCTATTGAAGTATATGAACTGAGAGCTCAAAAACAAAGGTACTCAACTTTCCTTTAACTTGAGAAATCTGATTCCAAGATTAGAGATCAGACAGGCATTGAAGCCTCAAAATGTCTCTCTTCCTTCTGTCTTAAATGCTCAGGACAATCCAACAGTGGTATATCCAAGAGTAATTAATGGGAAACTACAGTTTGGAGAGAGAATTGATTTGGATGAGGGGACATGTCCAAAGTGTAGATTCAGTTTTGCCCCTTTGGGGAAAAACGTATCCACATGACTATACAGTGCATTAACAGAGGAAAAGCAAGTAAATGCATACACTACATGTTGTTCATCTACCTGAGGAGAATATAATCTAACCCTTTTCTGTGAAAAATGGCACTTGGCATTACTGAAGTTTAACATTAAGGAAGGGCTCACTTTATGCTGAGAACACCTCCATGTTATAAGGAAGTGGTTTTATGTTGTCCTCTTCGACAGACATATTTGTGCTAATTTTACAAAATACAATCCCTGAATAATGTACGCTTAGTTTTATTCCAACCACAGCACAGCAGCATATATTTGCTTTCTGCCCCCAATATTCTTTGCTTCCTCTTTGCCCCTCATCCCATTCCTCTTAAAGTTACATTGTCCATCACATCAGAATAGAAAGAATTTTTGTATATAACTAACAATACTGCCAACACTGTGGTAGGAATAAAAGCACTGTGAGTGCTTGACAGGCTGTTATTTTGATAACTGGATATTATAGACCAGGACACTTAACCCCCAAGTGAAAAAAATTTTTTTACAAAAAGAATAGAGCCAGGGATTTAATTTTACTGGCTTTACAGAAGAAAAGAAATATTCTATACAAAGAAGCCAAATTCACTTCTTTCCAGATTCAGGGACTTTTATTCAGGCCAGGAGGTGCTTCCTCCTTCCTTTTGAAGAAGTTGTTTCAAGATGGAGGCTAGAAGTGTCTATTATTCTCTGCTAAACTGTGAGTAAAACATAAAGGGAAAGTGTATTCATTCTGGGGCTATGAATCAGCCAAGAAATTTTTGGAGGGGATTAAAGAATAGCTGAGCCTGAATTACTCTGGCTCAGAGATTCACCTGAATTGAGTGACTCCAAACTGTCATTCTTCCTGTTGTTCCTTTGACATATTTAAGTAAGATCATGTTTCAGAGAAGCAGCTGTGTTAGTCTGTATTTGTAAAAGAAAAGGAGGACTTGTGGCACCTTAGAGGCTAACAAATTTATTTGAGCATAAGCTTTCGTGAGCTACAGCTCATTTCATTGGATGCATTCAGTGGATCATGTACAATATACTATTGTGAATCATGGTTTTCTTGTTCCTACGTTTGCTTTGTTTTCTGTTTCTGGGTATTTCTGGTTACAAATAAAATTACGGTAGCATTTATAATGATAAAATTCAGTAGTGATCATCCTTCATTTGTATATGTAGTAAGATGTTTTGCATGTGCTTTTTGTTACCCAGCGGTTAAAGCAGATCAAAATAAAAGTGCTTTTGGTGGCTTTCATCATGTTTCTCAGTATTGCTTTGTGATGCCACTTTACATCTTACTGTGGTGATAGGATGCAGGAAGGACAAGAGGAAGAAAAAATGAAGAAATCCAAAATGTGTTCATGTCTCTAATCGTTCCTTAGACAGCCAGTCAAATACATAAGTGAAGAGCTGGTGCTTCTCACCCCTATTTTTTTTTATATATATAAATGCTGCTGATTAGACTTGACTAGGATTGAGAATCTGTAAATTGATTAGAAACAGCTAAAAAAGGAGGATCATGTTTTTTCATCAGGGCATTGGAAACGCTTGATGCTATTTCTTGTACATTAGAAGATTTTAAGTCCTTTCAAAATATTTTTTTATGCAAAATCTCATGTATTATGATTATTTATCTGTACTTCCCTCTGGATTGGAGTAGGGGGAGCTGGTGATCTGATCTACTTGCTCTCTCCCCTTAGAGGAGAGTGGGGCTGGTAGGGTGTGAGATCTTCCTGTAGAGAGAGGTGGCTGGGCTATTTCTGCTTTTCCTGTCAGGTACTGCTGCTGCTCCAGCTGCTGGTGGGAAAAGGCTGGGAACCACAGAAACTCCCCAGCTAGATATCACTGGCTAAGGTTGCTCCCACTTCAGAGTCCCCTGTACTGCCTACTGAGTCCTCACCTCACTAGTCAAGGAGCAGCGATTTGGGGCAGCAGCACTCCTCTGAGCCCAGGAGAGGAGATGAGTGGGAGCAGAAGAGAGAGAGAGCTGCACTTCCTAGCAGTTCCTCTTACTTTAGCTACAGGTGGAACCAGTAATGCTTTTTTGGATATGGGTATATCCCCACAGTTTGAAGAGAAAGAGCAGCTCTGCTTTTTATGTTGCACCCTTGTAAAATGCATTCCTTTACTTTGGTATTTTTACTAAGGAGAAATATATTTATGCAGAAGACCTTTGTTAATATGCTTCAACTGCTTGACTGTTTGCATTTTATACTTTTTACTGAGTTTTACATTTTAAAGTATGTTAAAATGTATGAATACACAGATAAAAGATAGGAAGTTCAAAATTAGGGCATAAAAACTTAACACTGTTCTTAACTCATAATTATGTTCCTTTTAACATTGACATTACTTAAGGGCATACTGTCAGCAAATAACATCTTAACATTTATTTTTATTGGGTGGTATACATTTAAGTCACACCTCTTTATATTAACAATATATTTGATTTGGGGGTATTTTAATTAAATATATAACTGTTTTTCATAGAAAGCTGTGAAATCCACATCACTTAGTGATGATACAGCTGTTCCAGTTCATCTGGTAAAGACTTATTTACTCTATAGATCAGGAGGGCTCCCTGGAGCAATTCAGATCTGTTGAGTAAGTGGATATTTAAACAGGTTTTTAAAATATGGACTTTGTACCCAATAGACTTGATAGCTTCATTCTGTCAGAGGAAAAGATGTTGCCATGGTAATTTTCTTAATTTAAAAAAAATATTTACTACTGTGTACTATCCCTTAAAAGTAAAATCTGTTTCCTTGCAATGTTTGTCTTTCCTTCATCATGCAGGCGTTAGTTTGTTGTTACTGTAATTGGGTTGTTCAGGAGTGCTGGGTTGCTGACATTGGTTTTTTTGTTTTAAAAAAAGCCAAAGCATTTTTATTTTTTTTTTAGGAGGAAAGGTGGTTACCTTCCAGTGTGCAATAAGTATTTACACACAATTTTTAAATAATGAATTTTAGTATTGATAGCAGCTGGAGAACTGTTCTGCTCTACTTAATACTGCTATGACTTTGAATATATACAAAGTGACACTAACATAGTTGCAAAAACAAAAGGAGTCCTTGTGGCACCTTTGAGACTAACAAATTTATTTGGGCATAAGCTTTCGTGGGCTAGAACCCACTTCATCAGATGCACGGAGTGGAAAATACAGTAGCAGGTATATTTATACATAGTACATGAAAAGATGGGAGTTGCCTTACCAGGTGGGCGGTCAGTCTAACGAGACAATTCAATTAACAATAGAATACCAAGGGAGGAAAAATCATTTTTGTAGTGGTAATGAGGGTGGCCCATTTCAAACAGCTAACAAGAAGGTGTGAGTAACAGTAGGGGGAAATTAGCATGGTAAAATTAGGTTTTGTAATAACTCATCTACTCCCAGTCTTTATTCAGGCCTAATTTAATGGTGTCCAGTTTGCAAATTAATTCCAGTTCTGCAGTTTCATGTTCGAGTCTGTTTTTGAAGTTTTTTTTGTTGAAAAATGGCCACTTTTAAGTTTGTTATTGAGAACAAACAAAGTCAACTCCCATCTTTTCATGTACTATGTATAAATATACCTGCTACTGTATTTTCCACTCTATGCATCTGATGAAGTGGGTTCTTGCCCATGAAAGCTTAAGCCCAAATAAATTTGTTAGTCTTTAAGGTGCCAGAAGGACTCCTCATTGTTTTTGCTGATACAATCTAACATGGCTACCACTCTGAAACCTAACATAGTTGCAGTGATTTCCAAGATCCCATTTCATCCTCTTCAAATGGCACAATTGATCCAGTTGGTATACTCTGTTAGATAGGGTCACTTGGAACCTTCAATGGCATGTATTGCTTTGGGGATCCAACACTTTTGAGTCTGAGAGCCAATATAGAACTGTGAAGTTTGGGTTCATAATAAGAACACTAGAACATACAGGTAATATCACAAAATGTCCTAGTGCTAAAACAAACGTGCTCACTCATCCATGCCACACGCTGGTGTGGTTATTATAAATACAGTCAGATTGGTTAAGGAAGCAAGCCCTTGGTGGCCAGAGGCAGCACCATGGAAAAGTTTTAGAATGCTCACTGATTCTCCAATCTTTGGAACAGTGGTTTCTAGAACCTTGTTTGTCTTCCCAATTGCTGGCCTGGCTGATGTACACTATTGGACAGGGTCACCATCAGGCTTTCAAACTGTCTGGTTTCCAGGCTTCCTCACTTGGGATTTTGGAAACAAAGCACCCAGAAGTAATTGAAATTGAGCATATATTGTAATTTAACCAAGACTTTGCCAAGGTTCTTGGTGCCAAATACCTACCAATGCCATATTTATTGGAGCAACTGAAAAATCTATCACTAACTATTACTAGCAGAAGTGGTTTATATTTAATTACTGATCCCTGTGAGCCAGAAGGATATGAACTTTATATTTGAAGTTTACTATCTTCTGTATGCAAAATGTGACAAAATGTAAGTATATCAGCTGGGAGATGTGAAGAAGCCTCAAGTGTTGTACTTGTTCATTTTCCAGTGCTGCCAATTCAGGACTTCGAAAAACCCTAAATTCACCCAATAAATAATGTTTAAAAATCAGAATGCAAGATTGTTTGTTAAAGTAGAAGATCTAACTTGGAGTCCTGATTAATAACTTGAGACTGAAATTATGCCATTTCGAAACCAAAAGGACCCCAAATTACAGTATTGTCTCTTTGTAAAAAGCTAACAAAATATATCAAATATTTCACAACTTGTATGGTAAACAAAGCAAAAAGGTTATATACGAATATAGGAAAAATATATAGGAATTGCATTTATACTACGGAGATAACTGCATTTATTTATTATATCAAATTTTTCAGGGCTTTTAAAAATATTTTCAAAATCTCCTTACATGTTCCTTATGAAAATTTCTTCTGATAAAATTTTGCATGCCTGACTTCAGTCTGTAATGTTATATGGTTTTTAAAAACTCCACTGAGCTTTCAGAACACACATTTGGCTTATATACCAAAGGATGAAATTCCATTAACAATTTGTTTAAAATGTTGATTCACATAAGATGTGATTGGTATGCAAAAAATATTAGTTCCATTTGCTTAGCGGCATTCAAACTGAATGTTTAGCCTCATATAAAGTGATATTCCAGTACCTGAACTAACAGCTGAATTTAGAAATTGATTGTGCTCTTGAATCAAATAAGTATACAAAGTTCTGTTGAACTAATTATTAGGCTTTTATTTAATCACAGTCTGAAGTATAACTGTATATATGAACTGGGCCAAAAACAATAGAGACAGTAACCCTTGTTCACCCACACTCAAATTGTTTATAACTGATCAGCTTGGTTCCTTGCCCAGTTAGTATAATTTGGGTCTTGCATTTACAAAAGACCTACATGTTAGAGATCAAATGAAATTGAGCCTAAAACATATGACTATTTATTTTAAACTATTCAGATATTAACTGGTATTTTCTGAGCAATGTCTCAGAAAGGCCAGTTCTTTTCTTAGGCTAGTTTCTGATTTAAAGAACCCACAAGTGGCTGATTCTAATCTGACAGCAGGGTACATCAGGAATAACTGCATTAAAATCAGTGCCATTACCCTGGTATAGAACCAGTGCAAGTGAGATCAGGATCAAGCCCAGCTGTTTCATGCAACCCGCTTTTATGTTTGACAGCATTCTCAAATGTACAGTAGTCTGCTAATAATGCAGTTTTCTTTCTTACTCTAAACCATCTCCTCAGTCCTGAATGAAATCTTTTTACCGTTAGGCTTGTTCCACAGTCATCCTTCAGGTTATTTCATTTAGGTGTTTTCTTTCTTAAAAAATACTTGTTTTCTATGTTACCTGAACTTTATAAGAGCAAAGCTCCCCTCCCAGCTATTCACTGGATATAAACTCTTTCAGATAAATAAGACTGTCCTTAAGTTAGCTAGATAAAGCATTACAGGAGATGGGTGAAACTCAAAATGTTTAGCTTGGAGAAGCATGAAAAGTTTGCATGGCTATATGAAGAATATCCTGAACCTTTCGGGATCCCACAAGGTACAGCTTCCTCCCTGATCCAACATGATCAATGCACTGCAACAACAAACAGTCCTCTCTCTAAGTCATGAAGACATGCTGCCTACAACAATAGTTAACTTGGAGAAGTACAGTATAATGTTTTTGTTCCTTCCTGTCTTCAAAAGGGTCTTTAGCAAGACAGTGTGGTTCTAAACTAAAAATCCTAGCTAAAATTAGCTCAGATGAGCTGAGTTACAGAGATGTATCTTAAAGCTAACGAAGTTGTCCTTCCTGTACATGCATGCATGTGTGTGTGCTCTGTACAGTGGACTAGAATTGGTCTATTCTTTAAGCATGTGCAGATAGATGCATTGCCTAAGACTGTAAAAGCTCCGTGGCCCAGATTCTCTTGGTTTCTCACAGCCCAACCCCCACCAGCAGTCTGTCATTGGATCCTAAAGACAATGGAATCTATCAATTTAGTATTTCCCTTCCTTTTTCAGGGTTAAGGATAACACTGTGATGGGGTTCCTGGAGTGCAACCTGGATTATGGGACCGCTGAGCCCTCCAAACCCATCAACCTGGGTAGTCACTGACACTGTAATGCTAATGTCAAGCTACAAGCCTCTGACAGGCTCTGCACTTACACAGCTATCCATAGGCAGGGACACACCCAACTGGGTTACGTGAATGATCTCCCAGCCACTCATGAACAAGCCAGTTCCCCCCAGCTCTTAGCCTTGCACCCCAGAACTCTACCATCTTGCACTGCTCAAGGCTCCCTTGGGCAGTGCATGTTCATTAAGTAGTTCACCACTCCCTCAGAGTGGAATGGACCTGCACCAGCCTTTGTAATCTGAGCTGAGATTCCCAATCCCTTCAACCAAAACACACTGTTTTAGGTAAAATATAAAACATATTTATTAACTACAGAAAGATAGAGTTTAAGTGATTGTAAGTAGAAGGCATAGAGATCAGAGTTAGTTACTTAAGAAACAAAAAAAAAATTGCAGTTTAAATTCTAACTTAGACTAATTAAACAAGATTGGAATCAAACAGCATCTCCCCTAGCACATGGTACAAGCAACTTACAGTTCCTCAATACACAGACTGGACCTCCTCCCGAGTCCAAAGTCTTTGTCTTTTAGATGGTCTTCTGGGTGTTGAAAGGGGGTGGGGGGGGGTGGGAGAGGTCAAGTATTGATGTTGTCACTGTCTCTCTTTTTATACCTTCCTCCAGCTTCTAGAAAGATCCTTGCTGTGACGTGGGTTGGTTGGTCCCAGGGTATATGTGCCTTCTCTGAGAAGCCTCTGAGATAGTGGATTCTTTTTCTTGATGGGTCGTCAATGCCCGTCTGGCCAGTGATGGGTGCTCCATTGTCCTTAGTGAAAGTCTGGCTGTGGGCATTTCCCAGCCTCACAAGATATTTCAATAGCACATACAGCAATATTTCATAACTTCACATACAGTGATAATACGTACAATCCAACAGGATATTAATGTTCAGCAGATAAAGACTTTTAAAATGATACCTCACAAGGTATACTTCGTACAAAACATATCATAAGTATATGACAGTGGTGAATATGGGAGTACCAGGGTGTTACTTTGAGGTACAGAGTGTTATAAACACTAATGTGGATTTTCACAACCAAGTAGAGGGAAAAGCCCTCTTTGCTCATCCAAAGAAAAAGAGTTTTTAGAAAGGCTTCTATCTGTATCCTGCATTGAAGGCCCCCATGACTCCCTAGAATCTCACTGTAACTCTGAGTAATATTATTTCATTACCTGAAACTTTTAGGGAAATGTTTGTTACGTTTTCTTTCTTGAAAAGTAGCCATATTAGCAGCAATTAGCTCTACCAGAATTATGCAAGTACAGAGCTCTTACGGCTTACTCTTACCTTTACCATCTTTCATAAAGATGAGTTGGTTCTCTGTCCTTGCCATAAATTTCAGTTGAAAGTGGTGTCCAGTTTCCACCTCAGTCAGTACATTTCCCTTTTGGTTTTCTTCCGTCATCCTCATGATTCCCCGTGAAGCTCCAGCACTGCACAAGCTGGATGTCCAGTGCTCACTGCTTCCATCAGTAAAGAACAAAGACACTTTGTGAAAAATCTCTTGTCTTTTCATTGCTTATAGAGGGAAAAAATCAAACAGGAGTCCATTTCCATTCATCACCTGTCCAAATGGACTGTGGAATATATCCAAACTTACTATAGTGAGGGATATGCTCAGGTGTTGGAAGGGCTCTTACCTTTCTCGAGTTGCTATAGCTTAAACCTGTAGGGCAGCTACACAGAATTCACTGCAGATATTCTCTTAGCTCCGTTGTCCAGATTCCCAGGCTAGTGTTCAGACTCTCTTTCTGGGAGGCTGTTCTACAGTCCTGCTTAAACGTACTGTTCCCCCATCCCTCCTGGAAAGTGTGTTATAATTAGAGAATCTTCAGAAATGAAGGGTTGGTAGAGATAATTTAACAGAAGGTAACTTGGTTTTCTCTGTCAGTAGCTGGAATTTACAGAATAAATTGCTTACACAGAGCCATACCTCCTCGCCTCTTTCCCTAATTTTTGGAATCACTAAAATACGATTAGATAGACAGACAGGAACTGAGAGAATTAGTATAAAAGATTCCAAGGACAGAACGGACCGTAATGATTATCTAGTCTGATCGCCTGTATAACACAGGCCATAGAACTTCCCCAAAATAATTCCTAGAGCAGATCTTTTAGAAAAACTTCTATTCCTGATTTAAAAATTGCCAGTGATGGGAAAATCCACCACAACCATTGGTAAATTGTTCCAATGAATAATTACCTTCACTGTTATTTCCTGTCTAAATTTGTCTAGCTTCAACATTCAGACACTGGGTTGTATTATACCCTTCTCTGCTAAATTGAAGAGCCGATTATCAAATTGTTCACTATGTGTATACTGTGATAAGTCACCCTTAACCGCCTCTTTGTTAAGCTAATTAGATTGAGCTCCTTGAGTCTATCATTATAAAATGTGTTTTCTAATCCCTTTAATCATTCATTTGGCTCTTCTCTGAACCCTCTCCATTTTATCAACACCCTTCTTGAATTGTGGACACCAAAACTGGAAACAGTATTCCAACAGTGGTCACTCCAATGCCAAATATAAAGGTAAAACAACCTCCTAGATTCATGAGGCCCTTCATATCCTCAGTCTCAACACCTATCAACATACTTAATGCCCGATCCTAATCAAACTGCTTTCAACAGATATAGGCTCTGCACTGTAAGGCTCATGATTTGAAAAGTGTGTATCTATAGAGGCAATCAAAGGTGCTGAGCACCCACATGTACTGATTGCAAATAGGAGTTGAAAGGGCTCAGGACATTGCCAGGTTAGCACATACATTTAGTGAAAACCATTAGTGAGAAGTGGTAAGTAACCTGGATTTTTCTGAATTCATCCGTTTGCAAAAGAATGATAATTAAGTCCCAGACATATTCTCAGACTGAAAACAGGTGGAGAATGGACACTTAAAATCTTTTTAAGAAAAAGATTTACAATTCATTTGTTTTCTTGGATATATAGATTTATGGATACTAAATATTTTTACTTATAAGTACTACATACTTAACCAAAATATATAGAAAAGTTGATTTTCTAAATGTCTAAAGATTTTTATATTGCAAGAAAACTGAATCAGAAAGACACTTTAATTTGCTCCTAGTCATTTCTCCTTTACCTCATAAAATGTTAGTTAGAAATAATGACTTTTACCTTATTTTTCACTCTGTGTCCATCTTGCTAATACAATTTATCTTTATTAATTAGAAAGTGATCGAAACATTTTACTGAACCTCTGTAATTTTTTAACCAAAAGGCTCCTGGTAACTGGGTCCAAGGATCTGCTTTAAAATTAGACTTTTGTAAAAGATAGCTTAATGCACCACTGCCATATCTCAGCTTCCCTTGTCCAGTTTAGTAAATAGGATGACTAAATCGTAGTCGCACCAGTTCTGAGCAAACAGGCAAGAAGGAAGATAGTTAAACATCTTGCTGTGCGTGAGCAGTTAGAGGGCAGGCAGACACCATGCACCTTGACCACCTATTATGAAGCTTTTTGCTGCAATGTCAAGTGAAAGCGAGTTAATTGGGTGAAGCTGTAGAGCATGTTAGGGGCATGGTAAAGGGTTGCTGTCTGACAGTTGAATGTCAGCAAAAGCTAGTCAAGTGTGGCTGAGAGACAGAGACCTGTCACAAAGTTCATGTGGACTATAGCACAGTTAGGGAGCTGAAATGTGGTTCAGTCTCACTTTCTCCCTCATTGCATTCAAGCACCTTAAGATTTCACACTGGATGTGTCAACCCTTGTTCTCTAAGCTGTTTTCTCCTAACCCTTCTGCATTCAAATGATTGAACAAAAGATGCTAATGTTTGGCAAAGTGAATGTAAATATACTT
This sequence comes from Chelonia mydas, assembly GCF_015237465.2. Lineage (NCBI taxonomy): Eukaryota > Metazoa > Chordata > Testudines > Cheloniidae > Chelonia > Chelonia mydas. Next base: position 107,012,868 of record NC_051245.2, read on the forward strand.
TTTTCTTCCTTTTCCGCTGGAGCGTCAATGTACATCCAACTCAAAAAGAAACTGTGAAGGGTTACAGCAAACAATTAGACTGCTTGGTAGTTCAGCTGATAGCTGAATACATTTCTCAAGAAGAGTAGGAGACTTGACAATTAAAACTGTTGAATAGGCAATGCTTTCTTGCCAGTACAGGGAAAAACTGGTTCAGTGGCAAGGACTACTATATGGGCTTCTTGAGACTGAGTGTATTGCTGAGGTCACACACATTCAGTCTCCTCTCCTATGCCCACTGACTTGAGATAAAGTGCTGTGGAGGCAGCTATTAGAAGTACAGATACAAGGAAGATAAACCGTGAAGAGTTGTAGGGAAAACTCACCTATTGGGGGGTGGGGGGGGTGGCCTTGCCTGGAACTGAGGGAAGCAATCAATTATACATAGTAACAATATTATATACTGAAAAAATGTTCAGAGAAACAGCAAAACAGTTTAATAAGAGTACAGGGTGCCCCTAAGATTGTAAGTTTCAATACAGAACACAAAATAAATCAATAACAATTTAGGTTTGCTAGTCAGATAAAAAAATAAAAAGTGCATTTACTTTTGAGAAGGTACAGGGACACTGATAAATAAATAGCATAAGTGAAAAGTCTCTTTCTATGATGAGAATGTATTCCACTAGTAAAGAATTAGAAATTTGGGTTTAAATGAATGCATGCTGAGTATTACACTGTGAAAATAGCACCTTTTGTGGTTAGCCTTAGGTTTCAATATCATTATAGAGCAGTGTAAAACAATGCAGTTTGAAAACTGGGATCTACTAGGATAACATGTGTACAGTGCTATGGCTCAGAAAGAATCTTGAAAGACAGTATAGATTGTGGATTTTACCTAAGCTATTTAGAAATTATTGAAATTAACAACACAAAAGACCTAGACCATCTCCCTGCCTATAAGATATAGTCCACACATTGTGCATATTAGATATTAAACTGATAATCATGGTTCTGGTCCTACAGATTCTTCACATGTACAAAAGTTTTGTAGATTGGCATAGGTATTCCTTAGGCTCTTAATATATTTCAGAAAAAAATTCCATTCAAGAGCTTTATAGGAAAATGTATGAAATATTTTGTCTACTAAAATATATTAAATCTTATTTTTGATTATTTTTTTAAGCAGAGCCTATAGTTGGTAATTCCACTCAGCATATAAAATGCTAGATCATGCTGGGGGTAGGATAATAATGATTGTTTCAAGATAATTACCTGATCATAAAAACTTCTGTAAGCGTAAAAGGAAATTCTCCAGTCATGGAAAAACTACTTAGAAACTATTGGCTAGCAGTTCCAAAAGAAGAAAGTGTGATGTGTACCTTTCTAATACATAGTGAGTTGGCAGCTACTGAATTGTTGTCTCTGACAACAACTTGTTTGTTGGAACCAGGAAGAAATGCTGACAATGATGATTTATACTGCATGTTACTACTTTGTTTGTTACAGAACACCAATTTGAGGCCTACTGCATCAGCATATAGAGTTGTGAAACCACTGACCTGGGAAAGAAACAGTTATTGTTGGCTAGTGTACTTTCTTGCTCTGGAAAAGTTTGCTAACTCTCATCACCTTACAGTGGCACCCAGTAGCAGAGCTTTCCCATTTTAAGTGCCAGATTTTAGACTTTTCATCACTTATGTTTTATGTATTTCATCCAGAGTGAAAATGGCTCCTTTAAGCTACTTCTAACAGCAAAGAGACCCATAGCAGCATCCTGGAAGCCTAGAGTGATTTCCATCATGTAGCAAATAAGCAACTCTATGCTGGAAACAGCTGTGTTTGAAAGTAGTTTTGCATGATCTAAAATCTTGGAACCTTTTAGCAGGGCCAAATTCTGCTTCTCCACAGAAATACTCCCAAAAGGATTCACAAATAGGGACTGTCCACATTAGACTTTTCTCTCCCTTCTCTCTTCCTATACAAATTCCCATTGTTCCTACACGTGGTAGGAACAATGGCATAAATGCTAGTGAGACCTATCTCTCCGGTATTTTAACCACTATATCATCTTTCTCAGACATTTTATTGACAACACTGTAGTTAAAATGCCAGTGAAAGCCACTACACTACATTAGACTAGTATTCCTGCTGTTTTTACCATCGTGGAGCTGCCCATGATGGCAGCAGAAATGGAAAATCTCGAAGAGAAAATGTCCAATGTAGATAAAACCAGCCAGTGTGCTGCTAAAGTAGTGCTATTGTGTATCATCCCCGCACCATAGTCTACCCAGTAATGGCCTGTCTCCCAATCTAGATTATTTCTCTGCATGGGGGTAGAATAAATCTAGTTGCCATTGCCAGGTCAAGCATCAACTGTGCACAAATATGTAGACTATATCCTATGACTCCTAGGCCCTGCCCTGTAGCACCCTGCTTTTCCTCCTGGTGTTGCAGCCTCTCCACAGATATTTGGAGAAGCTGGAATCAGTGCAAGAAGTTTCTGCCGAGTGCTACCTCACTACCTTTGACTGTTTTCTGGCAGACACCTTTGTATCCCAGGCATCCCATAATTTGCACCTTAATCTCTTTCCAGGCAGATGTGACTCTATGGCTGAGCAAATTCCATAAAATCTACCTTGTGATTTAATGTTGGGCATATCAATTACATCTCCATCACTCACCTAGCACAGACAGGACACCGGACCTTAACTAATTCTTATATTGTTACATGTACTTATAACTTTGGTATCGCTCTCCCCCACCTCCCCATCTCACTCCTAACTCTAACTCCAGTCTTCTTTCTTTCTGCATGCCTTGGTCTCATTTGCGATCATTCCAGTGTTAAAGATAAATATTTTGATGACTTATCTTCTGAGTGGTCTGATGATATAATGATGTATTATGCACTTGCCTCGGACTTTAGAATTACTTACGCTGATGGTTGTGCATGCTGAGCTGTTAAAATTTATTAACATGAAATAAAAACGTTGTGCCTTATTTTCAGAGGAGCAGGGTAGTTGCATCTCCCATCAAACTCAGTCACAGCTGTGGGTGCTCAGAACCTTTGAAAATCAGGCCTGCTACTTACAATTCAGGAGTCCTAAATCATGGAGAATTGGGCAAACAGGATTTTTAATGGTGTTTTAGTATTCCTATTTTTATTGCATCTCATTACTGGATTGTAGTTATTGCATTTTAAAAGAGAAAATTTCTACAGCAGTTTTGGACAGTGAAAATTAATGATACAAAAATCAAATATTAGAAGGAAGTATTGGTGTAACACATTGTGCAAGAATGGAAAGAAATGAAAAAGTGCAGGGTGGTATAAAAGCAATGCATAATGATGGGGATTGTGGTACAGTAAGATTATCCTTGCATAGACTTTGAAGGTTGAAACCATCCTGACTGATTTGTGAGCTCACTCTAGTTATACCACCGTGGCTTAACAACCATGTAAAAGAAGCAGTGAGAGATAAAAAGGCATCTTTTAAAAAGTGGAAGTCAAATCCTAGTGAGGTAAATAGAAAGGAGCATAAACACTGCCAAATTAAATGTAAAAATGTGATAAGAAAAGCAAAAAAGGAGTTTGAAGAACAGCTAGCCAAAAACTCAGATGGTAATAACAAAATGTTTTTTAAGTACGTCAGAATCAGGAAGCCTGCTAAACAACCAGTGGGGCCCCTGGACGATTGAGGTACAAAAGGAGCACGTAAAGATGATAGTCATCGCAGAGAAACTAAATGAATTCTTTGCTTTAGTCTTCACGGTTGAGGATGTTAGGGAGATTCCCAAACCTGAGTCATCTTTTGTAGGTGACAAATCTAAGGAATTGTCACAGATTGAAGTATCACTAGAGGAGGTTTTGGAATTAATTGAGAAACTTAACAGTAACAAGTCACCGGGACCAGATGGCATTCACCCAAGAGTTCTGAAAGAACTCAAATGTGAAATTATGGAACTATTAACTATGGTTTGTAACCTGTCCTTTAAATCAGCTTCTGTATCCAATGACTGGAAGATAGCTAATGTAACGCCAATATTTAAGAAGGGCTCAAGAGGTGATCCTGACAATTACAGACTGGTAAGTTTAACGTCAGTACCAGGCAAATTAGTTGAAACAATAGTAAAGAATAAAATTGTCAGACACATAGAAGAGCATAAATTGTTGCGCAAAAGTCAACATGGTTTTTGTAAAGGGAAATCATGTCTTACTAATCTATTAGAGATCTTTGAGGGGGTCAACAAACATGTGGACAAGGGGGATCCAGTGGACATAGTGTACTTAGATTTCCAGAAAGCCTTTGACAAGGTCCCTCACCAAAGGCTGTTATGTAAATTAAGTTGTCATAGGATAAGAGGGAAGATCCTTTCAACGATTGAGAACTGGTTAAAAGACAGGGAACAAAGGGTAGGAATAAATGGTAAATTTTCAGAATGGAGAGGGGTAACTAGTGGTATTCCCCAAGGGTCAGTCCTAGGACCAGTCCTATTCAACTTATTCATAAATGATCTGGAGAAAGGGGTAAACAGTGAGGTGGTAAAGTTTGCAGACGGTACGAAACTGCTCAAGATAGTTAAGACCAAAGCAGACTGTGAAGAACTTCAAAAAGATCTCACAAAACTAAGTGATTGGGCAACAAAATGGCAGATGAAATTTAATGTGCATAAATGTAAATGCACGTTGGAAAAAATAACCCCAACTATATATACAATATGATGGGGGCTAATTTAGCTACAACTAATCAGGAGAAAGATCTTGGAGTCATCATGGATAGTTTTCTGAAGACGTCCACGCAGTGTGCAGCGGCAGTCAAAAAAGCAAACAGGATGTTAGGAATCATTAAAAAAGGGATAGAGAATAAGACAGAGAATATCTTATTGCCCTTATATAAATGCATGGTATGCCCACATCTTGAATACTGCATACAGATGTGGTCCTCTCATCTCAAAAAACATATACTGGCATTAGAAAAGGTTCAGAAAAGGGCAACTAAAATGATTAGGGGTTTGGAACGGGTCCTATATGAGGAGAAATGAAAGAGGCGAGGACTTTTCAGCTTGGAAAAGAGGAGACTAAGGGGGATTTGATAGAGGTATATGAAATCATGAGTGGTGTGAAGAAAGTGAATAAGGAAAAGTTATTTACTTGTTCCCATAATATAAGAACTAGGGGCCACCAAATGAAATTAATGGGTAGCAGGTTTAAAACAAATAAAAGGAAGTTCTTCTTCACTCAGCACACAGTCAGCCTGTGGAACTCCTTGCCTGAGGAGGTTATGAAGGCTAGGACTATAACAGGGTTTAAAAGAGAACTGGATAAATTCATGGGGGTTAAGTCCATTAATGGCTATTAGCCAGGATGGGTAAGGAATGCTATCCCTAGCCTCTGTTTGTCAGAGGGTGGAGATGGATGGCAGGAGAGAGATCACTAGATCATTACCTGTTAGGTTCACTCCCTCTGGGGCACCTGGCACTGTCAGCAGACAGGATACTGGGCTGGACTGACCTTTGGTCTGACCCAGTATGGCCATTCTTATGTTCTTATAGATTTTACTGTTACAATTGAAAATAAACAATATACTGTACAACATGCTTCACTATGATAGTAGGTATTCTTTAGTTATCCATCTGTACCACCGACACATACATATACGCCACCAATCCCAAGTTGTGTGTATTATTCCACAAGTATTTAAATTTTAAAACCTGATGTCAGTGTGATGCCATTGCATATGTTGACATCGCTAAATAATTTCATACATAAGGATGTCACACATGACAGTATTATTGTGTTCCCAGACAATGTCATATGTAGTAATATCAGTTTAGTAAAAATTATTTTAAACATTGGGAAAATCAACTAATTTTTCATGGGGCGATCTCTAAAATAGGATCAAAGCCTAATCAGAGAGGAGTTATGGAAGATAATCAACTTAATGTCATTGTTTTAGAAGCCTTTTTGCTTGCGTATGACTAAAATATGGCTTTGATTTAAGTATAGTTTATAATGCAATTATTTCATAAAATGGACTAACATTTAATATTTTCTTGTTTGGAAGAACATATTTTAAGAAGTTAGGCTTTCAAACTTGGAAAAATGGCTCAGGAACATGCCTAATTACTATGTTTCAAAAGCATTTTGAATTAATATTTTTCTTAGGCACATTGTATCCTAAAAATATATTTACCTGACCGTGTGTGACATTTTAGATGGAATCATTTACAACTGATTGAGTAAATAAAAGTGCTATGCTAAAGATTTACCTGAATAGACCCCTTATTTCAGGTAAGTAATTCCCTTTCTAAAAATTACCTACACACATATTTACATGATAGATTATCATCATAGCTCCTGCCCAGCCATTTCAGTTTGTCATCTTAATAATACACAATTTTAAAAAGTGTCTAAATACATATAGACTGCAATGGTTTCGAAAGAGGTTTGTTGGGGAAATAACTTTAAATTTCATGCATTTGTACACCGTGCTATTTCATAATGGTTATAATTTATACCAGTTTAATTTTTTTTACAGTTTCATGAAATACTAGTTTTTTATTTCTTGTAAATTTATATAATAATATAGATTCAAACCAGTTCAATAGCAGTGAAGATTTTTTTACATCAGTCAAGCGACTATAAAATTTTATTTCCACCCTATTCTGTGAATATCATTCTGCACTAGCTTTGTATGAAGTGCAGCATAGGATCTGGATAACTAAAACAGACCTTCCCCCCCGCCAACACTGAAGCTTTTACTGTAACCTAGTCTATTGACTTGCTGCCAATCATTAAGTTTCATACATTTTTTGTGCATCTCTCAAAGGAAACCTGATTTCCCAACTCCTTACTTGGGATTTTGATCTTAAAAAAAAAAAAAAAAAGTCTGGGGGAAAAAACAACTGTGAGAATACAATTGTAGCTAGTGATTTTTAATCAATATGATAGTTCCATTAATTGAGACATGGAAACCAGTGCATACTGATCTGTTAAACAGGCTGCTCTTCAATATTTGTCACCCATTGGGCAACTTGTTTACAGTTTATTTTTAGTGATTTCATTTCCTTAAACACAGAAAACAGTCTTTTCAGAATGATACAGTGTATTCTTATGCTTTGTATTGGCAAAAATGGTGTATCAAAACAAATAACAGAATCTCTGCAAACAGCATGCTTTTGGATTTCATATACATTTTATTTTCTATTTTGATTTATGTTTTAAGCTAATTAAAATGAACTTAAAATATAAAACTGCTAATTGGTACAATAGATTGAAATTAGACCTCCATAAAGGCATCAGATTGTTAGTTACAAATACAATAAAGTTTTATTATGGCCTCAGTCCTACAAAATGAGAGCAAAATGGGAGTGAAATGCCAGGGGTGGTACAGATCAGTATTTGCTAGTGCTATCAATTAACTCACCTTCATAACCACAATAGTTTAGCAAAACATAAGGTATTACTTCATTTTAAATACCTCCTTGCATTTGAAGGAGATTTGAACCTCCTTCCATATTGGTTCTCCTTGAAGGTCCAGCATAAACCTTGCTGATTTCAGTCAGCCATAAGATAGCTTGTAGAGTATCAGGAAATCAAAAGAATCAACATCAAAGAAAATTGCTGGACTAGGTGTTAGATGCAACCATTGATTTTTCTTCAACAATAGTAACGGGGGCAGTGAGGGGGGGAGAGGGGAACCCTCTCTCTATCTGTCTCTCTCTATATATATATATAATGAGAGAGACAGATAGAGAGAGGGTTCCCCTCTCCCCCCCTCACTGCCCCCGTTACTATTGTGTATATATATGTATATAATATGAAAAAATAAATCTCAGGACCAGAAAAAATTGTGCATCAGATTTTGAAAGCTTATGGATCATGGAAGTATAGTAACATTAACCATTAGAACTCTGGCATTTTTTCAAAATGCTAATCATGGATATTTAGGAGAACACAAACACCTTTTCCTAAAAGAAAAAAGTTAAGAAAACTCAACAGCATATTGCACTTTTGTCCCTTAATGGGCCAATTTAACCCCTGCATATAATGCTGTGGACAGTGCAATGGCTAATTTCAGTATGTTTAAGCGTACCATACATGGAATCTTTGATGTGCAAAAATGGGAAGAGGGAAAACCACAAAAGTTACTTTAAGGGAATATTTGGAATTCTACTGTTGTATACTACCGTTTATATCGATATGAATGAGCTCTGATGGTAACATTGCCATATATAAATAAACATGAATCACATTTCCAAATAAGGCACTTTGAGCATTTATTTTATGATGATTTTATGATCCAACAAATGTTAAAAGAAAAGTTTGATTAAGTTACAATAAAATGTGGTTAAAAATGAAAAAGCACATGGACAAAAATGAGGATTCTTCCCAATACAGTGTCAGGGGGAGACTAAGTTTAAGGTATTTATCAAGAAAAAAATACCTCTTAATGTCATTTCTAATGTAAGATTTCCAGCATTACAAATGGTAAATATGTACTGAACATGTGCAAAATTCTTTAGACTGTGGAAGCTGATGTTCCCTAATGATCAGTACTCGTGCAAAGTGCTTCATATGAAGCTCTCTGCTGCTGATTACCAAGGGTTGAAGTGCCTGGCAAAGTAATATGCATTTTTAATAAATTAATAAAACAAAAAAGAACTGGCACATAAATGTGTGAAGGACAAATTGAAATTATTTGTACTGTATTTATTGATTTTGATTGGTCCACAATAAGTGTGTGTGGTTTTTGTTTTTTTAAACTTTATTCCAGGAATCACGAGACAGTTCAAACGTCCCCATGGCTTCAAGATCAGCACTTCAGCCTGACCAGAGCTGTATCCCAGATTTTTTGCCATTGCAAGCTGAGGCAGATACATCTTACAGGTCTATTCACAATAGATCCCATTCTCAGTCTTCATCCTATTCCTCTGCCCTCAACATCTCAGCCAGCACCAAAAGAACAATACAAAATGGCTTTTAAGACTTTGTATTAACTTTATGAGGAAAAACTGTATAAATTTTAAATGATGCAATTAAAATGATATTTTATTGGGCTATCTTACCTTTGAATTGTGCTTTAACATGTGACACTAATTTTTACATTTGTTTGAAAACGGTGAGTGTCTGTTCATACATCCATGTTTCTGTACTTCTCACTCCTGGTGTAGTGAAACAGTCCAGTTTTTTTTGTTTGTTTTTTTAGTTTTATTTATCACAGTTGCTCATTTTTATGTAATATATTTTTAAATGTTAAAGAATGACACATTTTGGGTAATTTTCTTCAGACTTAAAAAAAATCAATAAGCCATTTTAGTCTCTATCTATCAAAGTTGTTTCATACTTGTCTATTTTAAATCAGGACTGCAATACTTTAATAGGATTGAGAGAGCTATTTGAAATGTATGCCAATGATTCCTGTCATTTCATGGCAGCCCTGCCATGGTTCACTGAGCCCCCTCTTCTCTCTTGTCAGCTCAACTGAAGACAAGCATTTAGTTGCAAACTTTAAGCAGGTTGTGCAAAACAGAAATGATGTGACTGCTTCTCCTCCTGCACAATAATGTCACTCCTGGTCAATGTGAGAAGGTCAGGTTGCTCCTACATGATACCACTTGCCCATTTGAACAAGTTAAGTTAACTGCTGAATCTGGTCCCTGCAGACGTTGAAAACTCATCCTTTTATCAAGTCTGCATTTGATGAGAAAGTAGAACAATTGTGCAGGGAGGATTTCTGATGACATGTTTATGTACTTTATAAGGACAGTTCCCAAACCAGTGTTGCAGGTAATATATTTAGTTTAAGCTGAAATATTTTAAAGTAATGGCAGTTTTGACCTTCAAAATAGACTCCTTTTTTGTTGTTGTTGGTAGGACCCAAGAGTGACGCCCATCTTTGATGCTGACAGAATTTAAAGCAAAGCCATTGCCCTGCATTTTCTGCCTTGTAGCACACAAAAGTAAAATTGTATGTCAGGCCGAGATGTCGGGGAGCTGACAAGATGCCCCAGTGACATTTCAGCTGGAAAGAGCAAGTGTCTTGCAACCAAGTGGTCAAATATCAAATAATAGGTCAAGCAGGAAGGAGCTGAGTTCTAACCACAAAGAGGTTTCTGGTAACTTACTTGACAAGCTTTTGGGTGCTTTGTGGCTTGACAAAGTGATGTTCTGTTGGGTATCGCTCGACAGACTGTTCTTTATCGCCTTCAGAAGATCAGACATTGACATTGATTAAACTCTTTAACCCTTAAAGGTTACATTCTAGCATCTTGCATCACTATGAGTGAAGAACAAAAGAAAATTTATAATATAGTATTTGTTTTTGTATTAATCACCAACTCCCTAGTGCTATTAACATTTGATGTGCTATGTAGTTTTTGATAAAGAGATTGAATGCAAAATCTATGTATTAGATTGTTTCTCATTGTGGACCAGTGATACATTATAAAAATAACATGGAATTTTTCATTTCTTGTGCTATGTTAAAAGTAACATTTGATTCTAAGAATTCTGACTACTGAAATATTCTTTATTATTTTGCCTGGAAGATATTTGCATACATAATACACACATTGTAAGAAAAATCATGCAAATTCCCATTTTCTCTTCAACCAAGGACTCTACTAGGTTAGAGAACTTTGAAACCCACTAGCAAGTTTTCAAGTATTTTTGATTTACAAGTCCCTTATTTACATGTGCATCTGCAGGCACTTTGGGGTAGATCCACACAAACATAATATCTGAGCTGTCTTTATTTTCAAAAATACTGATATAAAAAGTATCTTTTCTTTATGATGTGTTTGGCTTAGATTGCTCTATTCACTTCGTAAGACTCAGCTTCCCTCCTTCCTAACCATGACTATTCCGAGTAAAAGTATTGAAAATGCCTTACATTTTTCTTATATATGTAATGTCAAAGGTCTTTTATACTTGCATGTAGAGTGACATAATACATTTCACTGAGCATTTGTTATCTATTGTGTGCGCATGGTTTATATGCGTATGCTTACTTTTAAAAATAGTACCATTTGAGAGGTGTCCGTCTGAGATATACTGTGCATAAACTCTTTGGTACCTGAACTCATTAATGACTCAATAATCAATAATCTGGATCATCAACAGGAAAATGTTGATGCGTTGCTCGTCAGGTTTATAAAAAAAGCTTTCGTGACCAAGTGAGAAATTCTAAAGGAGCAGAAAAGATCCTGCTTGGGCAGATCTCACCTAAGAGGGTTGCAAAAAGAGAAGTTGCCTCCATGGCATTCCTTTCTTCCCCTCTCTGGGAACACTCTGGAACCCACTATGTTGGGACTCTATGCATTTGGAGGCAGTGAGAGGGGAAAAAACAAATTTCTCAAATATGTCCATCCATAGCCAATATCCTAGGTCTATCGCAAGCTGATTGTAGGCCAGAATATAGGTCAGAAATGGCCCGGATAGTGGTGGATAAATGCTCGTTTGCCACCACAGATTTCATCTACAAGCTGCATTGCTACTATTTGATTCACTATTTACATGAAACTGCTAGGAGAGATTATGAGCCTGTGTGGTCTCAAATGCTAGCAACGTGTAGATGACACCCCTCTCTGTTTGTTATTCGCATCATATGCAAACACCAACACTGCCCATTTATCCTGCAGCTGTGTGAGGAGGAGCTGGCTGAAGCAAGGTGGAGGTTATGCTGGTAGGCACAGGGAAACATTTTAAAGTGCTTCTCATCACTGTTCATATTTCTTTCAGTTGAGGATGCCTGAACATTGGCCAAACCAGACAGTCCCTACGTAAAAGAATAAATGGACACAAATCAGACATCAGGAATAGTAACATACAAAAGCCAGTAGGAGAACACTTCAATCTTCCTGGACAGTCTATAACAGATTTGAAAGTAGCTATACTTGAACAAAAAAAACTTCAGTAACAGACTTCAAAGAGAAACAGCAGAACTAAAATTCATTTGCAAATTTAACACCCTGATCGAATTGGCCCAGTCAACACTGGTTCTCCACTTGTGAGGTAACTCCCTTCTCTTTATGTATCAGTATATTTATGTTTGCATTGGTAATTTTCACTCCATTCATCTGAAGAAGTGGGGTTTTTACCCACGAAAGCTTATGCTCAAATAAATCTGTTAGTCTTTAAGTTGCCACCGGACTCCTTTCTGTAAATTGTTAATGTACATTATGTATGTGTATTCTCTGGCAAGGTGCTCAGGTAGCATGATGATGGGTATGATGGTAGAACTGATCAGAAATATCTTCTGCACTCTAACCCCTCACATTTTGCAAATAATCCAGGTGACAGCTAATGACAGCATAGCTTCTGCAGCAGCCTATGGGGAGGAGCAGCACAGATGGGCTGACATTTCCCTACCCAACATATTCCCAGGATCCGCTTGCTCCCAACCCATAAGAAGCAATTTGAAGGACACTCTGCAAGGCTCATCTCAGCAAATTTCACAGTCCATGCAATTGGTTGCAGGTATTGCCCTAGAAAGATACAATTTACCCCCAGGTGCTTCTATGCCATCTTTTTTCCTGGGTTTTTAGCCCCCTCCCCCCCTTGTATTTATTTATAAATGTACACTTGCAAATTCAGCACAAGCTTTACTATTAGTCAAGATGATATATAACAATGGGAGTCCTCTCCAATGCTAGAAAAAACCTTGGAACTCTTCACCAAGTCAGATCCTTAAATAGTGAACTTGAGGTCACTCTCTTGTCTCAAGGGCTCTCAACTCTAAACTTTGTAATATGCAACCTCTTCATGAATTAGGTCAGTTTGTGCAGTTGATCACTTATATCAGCAGCTGATCATACTGCTATCCTGTCAGTGTTTACATTCTGTCTGTTTTCCATATGAACCTTTATGTTCAATGGTATAACTTAGTTCACAGAAAATTATTTTATCTGACTTCTAAAGTATGAAGTTGCTTCATAGTTGTCAGTTATTTAGCTGTAAACAAGCCAGGTGTACTAGATTTTTTGCACTTTATGAGCACAGTTACTTCTGAATGTTGAAGCCTTTGTGAGATATTTCCATATAAAACTGAGGTTTTATTATACAAGAATCTGTCTGATACCATTTTAATACCCCAACCTTGCAACAGGATCTGCACAAGTGAATCCTTGTAGCTGAATGGAGTCCTGTGGAACTCAGTAGCACTTTGCCATGGATTCCAGTGTCCTACATGGATCTACTTGCAGAATCCAGGACCATTGGGAGTATGGTTCAAGGAATATTCTGTTTTATACAGTTTTATCTACTGTAGTCAAAGAGCCTAATTTTTTTTAAAAAAGTTTTATTACTTTAGTCTTTAAACCAGTTCTTTATTGGTAATTCACTGTGGCATTTCTGAAGTGCATTAGGCTACCATTTTTTATTTCAAGTGCCATATGACAGATAAAATGGCACAAGCAAATAAAAAGACTATACAGAAATTTCTTTAGAATTAGAATCATCTTCTTGAGAGAGAGGTCTGGATACAGGGGACAATTTTCATGTTCCCACTGTTTATTCACTGCTTGTATGTTTCCCCCTTCCCTTTTGCTTTTATACAACTCCATGGCATAGGTGTTAAATTGGCATTTTCCGTCTTACATCATCAGCATTTGTGTAGCTCTGTTATGTCTGTGATTCAGGGTTGGTTTGTTTGAAGTTCAATAAAAATCATGAATCAAGAAATAATATACTTCAGACTTAGTGTTTTTATATAATTTCTTAAACAATATTCAGCCATTTCAAATTATTTTTTTACCAATACATGGTAAAACAGTGATAATACCATGATTGTTACAGCTGCAAATTAACAATAAGCAGTAACAGTGGAAGCCTGATCCTGCAAACCCTTATGTAATGGGGTCGGCACCACCTTTCATGGGCACCCCCTTTTCTCTGGCTGACATACCTGCAATCAGTCTTTTCAAGGGATGGCACCCACCACTCATGGGGAGCCCCTTTGGTTGGTGGGGTGTGAGCCTGTTTTTGCTTTTAGTTCTTACATCGGGGTGACACCCACCTCTCGCAAGCACCACCAGCTGATAGTTCTCTTGCTGGATCTTCAGCATCTAAGCCCTCCGGGGTATACAGTCCCAAGTTCTTATCACGGCCCTGGTATGGGGCCGTCGTTCTTAGGCTTATTCCAGAGGAGCTGCCTTCTTCAACCACCCAGTCGGGGCCCATCTCAGTACCCGCAGCTGGTGGTGTTTCAGCAGGCCTCCCTGGGCTCAGTCTTCAACCAGACCAGCAGGACCCATCTCGGTACCCTCACTGGCCTGCACAGGTTCGGTGCTCAGTCCCCTAGGCTCAACCTTTCCCCTCTCTGACCTTCTGCTGGTCCTGCTGCTTTTCCTGCCAGCCAGGTGCCCGGTCTTCCCTGGGCTTCAGTCCTGTCCACAGCGAGCTGCCCACAGTATTCCTGCTCCATCAGTCCATCCTCAAGCTCTACACTGCAGCTGAACATCTCTGCTCTGCTGCTTGTCTTATATAGGGCCCTTCTGGCCCCAGATTGGCTGCTCCATAAGCCCCTCTGGCCGCTCCTCTGCAGCCACTCTAGGCTGCGTGGAGGACTTCTTGCTGCTCTTTTCTGGGACATGGTGATGCGGGACCGCGAGGCCCTCTGAACCTAGTCCACCCTGCCACACCGTACTAACCTGAGTAGTGTATATTGATGCAAGTGAAGACCTGCAGGAAGAGGCACACGGATTGCGTACTTTTAAAAATACATGCCTTTGGATCAAAGAAACAAATGTGGGGATGTATATTCATCTGCCGCCAAGTGCTCATCATGGCTAGTCACAAGTTTAAAGTTAAGCCAATGCTTTCCTGAATTGAAGGCACAGTGCTCAGCACTGGGCAGGACTCAGTCTATTCTGATTACTGCAAAAGTTCTATTAAACTGTAAGATTCTGTTGGCACAGATTGAGGGCCAGTGCAGCACCTGATTCCATAACATGCCAGTAACACATTTTATTTTTTATGTAATAAAAAGCCAGCTACAACCACCAAACCTTCATTCTTGTAATAGTTACTAATCCGGAAACTCCAAAAAGCAAAGAAATTCGGAGTTTAGTTTGAAACTCTGTTCTTCTTACCTCTTACCGGTATGTGGAGGTTAATAATGGTAGAGTGACCTCATAAATATGATTATATTTGTGTGTGTTGCAACATGTGAGCAACGCTACGTGAATCTTACTTTTAGTCTCCACTCTGAACTGATGTGCTGATGTGGGCTTAAGTCAGATGCTTAGAGGTATACATTTTGGAAACTGACCTTAATAAGTGTCATGCAGCTAAAACCCTGCAATTGTTTTAAAATGTCAGGGGTTAATGTTATTTGAATGCAGTATTTGGTGGTTTAATTGAGTCATGCTTCATTGTCTTTTACTGCACATTAATGCCAATGAAACAATGATTGTTGACAGAGAGTCCTCTTCAGTGAAGCATCCACTGACACATTGTGCTTCTATATAGAACGATACTGCAGGAAAGCAAATGGTTTTACACTGCTTGAAGAAGAATCTGATACAGTCTAAGTGATAACTAGCATTCACTATATTTTGTGAGGAACTATGCAGTAGGCTGTGCTGTCTACATAGCTCTTGACTCTGTATTTTCAGTCTGCCTTTTGAGCTAGTGATGGCGTTCACAGGATAATGTTGGTGGGTTTTTCCTTAGTGAGGAGTGTGTTTGATACATTAATAAATAAACTTTGAAAAGTGAAAAGCAAACTTAGAATTCAGGTTGAATATAGGAGCGCCTTCTTGTAGCTTTTGTAAATTTGCCTTAGGTCTTGCCTGTGGCCTTTCATCTTGCTTTTTTAATGGACACAGACTAATTTGTCTTTTTTCACTATCCTCTTCCAATGCATAACTTATTTTCATCTATCATAACACTCACAAGACATGGCAATGGAAGTTACTATGGCTAGAAAAGGTACTGAGAACACCACAATTTGGTGTTCACTGAGGCTACTCACCCCACTAAATATAGACTGCTGATGGAAGTAGGCCTGTTCAGGGGGGCTGAGTGCACATAAAGTGGCTCACAGATGAGCTCTCTGTGACCATCCAGACCTACTGAGGGAGTCAAGGATGGTCTAGCAATTAGAACTGGGGAAACTTGGGGTCTTTTTCTGGTTTAGTTACTATCTCACTGGGAGACCTCAGGCAAGTCACTTAGGCTGAAATTTTCAAATGTGGGTGTCTTAAGTCAGATAACTAATGAATGGCCTGATTTTTCAGAAAATTTGGCCTCCCAGAACTTCCACTGGAGCAATGGGAGTTGAAGCTGCTCAGCAACTCTGAAAATCCAGCTGCCTGTGGATTTGGGGCCTAAATTTGGGTACCAATGTTTGAAGCTTTGGCCTTGACCCCTCTGCCTCAGTAAAATGGGGATAAATGATCCCCCCGTTTTTAAAGGCCCTTGAGATGCTGGAATGAAAGTTATTGTAAAAGTGCAAAGTGCTATCATTTCATATACCAATGTGACTGTGTGGAATGACATGTAATGATACTTATGTAAATTGTATGAAGGTATGGAAGTTTTTCTACAAGGCACCTACAAGCTATTTCTAAATGTTTGCTCTGGGTGGCTGAGGTACTATGAATATGTTTTAAATTTAAAGGATTAGCTCCTCTTTAACTGTAGATATCAAATGAGATCTGCAGACTAATGCCTCTCTTTTGGAGAAGAGAAGATATCATTGCCGCTGAGATTTGGGCCCACTGAGAATAGTGTAGTCCATTAGATAAGGTGCTGAATACTGAGCTAAGAGAACTGGGTTCCACTCCCATTTCTTCTACTGGCAGAATACCTTGCAATGCCGGCTAAAAAAGTGCCATGCAAACACCTGTTCTCACTTTCTGGTGACATTGTAAATAAGAAGAGAGCAGTATGATTTACTGTAAATGTAAACAAACTTGTTTTCTTAGAATTGGCTGAACAAGAAGTAGGACTGAGTGGACTTGTAGGTCTAAGTTTTACTTTAAGTTTTACTTTATTTTGTTTTTGAGTGCAGTTATATAACCAAAAAAATCTACATTTGTAAGTTGCACTTTCACGACAAAGAGATTGCACTACAGTACTTGTATGAGGTGAATTGAAAAGTACGATTTCTTTTGTTTAACATTTTTACAGTGCAAATATTTGTAATAAAAAATAAGCACTTTGATTTCAATTACAACACAGAATACAGTATAGATGAAAATGTAGAAAAACATCCAAAATATTTAATACATTTCAATTGGTATTCTGTTGTTTAACAGTGCAATTAAAACTGTGATTAACTTTTTTGAGTTAATCGCGTAAGTTAACTGTGAGTAATTGACAGCCCTAGAAATAATGTAATCCTACCAAAAAACCCCTCAAGAATGATATTCTCTAGTCTGTTCTCCTGCAAACTACTGAATGCAAAAAATCTAATCAAATGGGAATAATTTATCCAGTTTTCTAAAGCACTTTTTGAGATCCTCAGATGAAAAGTTGTATATGTCTGCAAAGATTAACAACATCATCATCATTATTATTATTATTATTATTGAATGCTCTGCAGTCAGTGAGTGCATTCTGGTTTAGTTGAAAATGGAAATTGTCTCCAGTGTGAAACATTCCCCTGCACAATGGTGACTATATCAAATTCTTCATCAAGTATTTCTGGAGTATTTATGTCATTTGGGCTTGCACTTCTGCGTCTGAATTGTTGGCTGATCAGAGCACTGGGATAGGGAAATTGATAAACATTAGTATGAGTACTGGGATGTTAGATCTGTTAGGATTCCAAACAAATTACTTAAAACCTAAGGGAGAACACCATGACTGATCTGATTTTAGATCTGTTTGCTATAAATTAAGATCAAAAGCTTCCAGTTTTCTACATAAGGAAAAATAAATAACCAAGTGTGATGTTTGGAGATCACCCAGACCAGCAAGGGGTTTTGTCACCACCTGCTCTGCAACCTTGCGTGTCTTTATGTTGGGCAGCTTTGGTTCAGACCCCGGACACCAGTAGCCTGTTCACAAGGCTATCACCCTGCAAAGTTATGACCCTGGCTTCCACAAGCCTAGTTACTTCTTGCAGGATGACATCAGCAGCCCTTCAAGTTTAGAGTATCCCCAAATCCATCCTTCCTGAGTTCTTAACTATCAGACACACAGACTATCTCCCTCTGGTTTGGCACCCCAAAGGCAGGAAACCAGCCACCCCCACCCGACCCCCATCACCTCACTTTGGCTCCCATACTCCACATAGTTTGCACAACAGAGAACTGCTTGAGTTAAAAATAAACAAAATGATTAGTAAATAGAGAAACCACAGATTCCAAGATGAAGTAGTAAGGGAAAGCAAATAGATACAAGTTACACAAACTCAACCTCAGGCTTTACACTTCTATATTAGATAAAATCCTTTATCTAATGCAAGTTACCTATTGCTTTTGAACAGTTTCCCAGCTTACCCCTAGCCAGTGTTTCACAGACAGCCATTGCCAAGTAGCTGTCCCTCAGTTTCTGGATGCAAAACTTCAGACACAAGCCTGCTTTTAAAAGGCTTTTTTTTTCTCCCCCTCCCCCCACCTTAGTCCATATTGACTCATGTTTATTCAGAGTGTAGAAACCTTTTGATTGGAGAGCTGGGGTGTCTCAATGTCTTTTCATTAACTTTAATGGTCCACCATTATCTCTTCCCACTGGACAGTAGGGTGTTACTTGAAGCTGGTTTGGTGTAAACACCTGTCTGGGGATGTGTCCCTCCCTGCTGTGAGGTATAATGGAAATTGCAGTACAGGTTATGGGCCCAGTTTTTGATATACGTAAATACATAGATTCACAACCAGTCTGTATGCACAGCTCCAAATGACCATCCAGTTCAGAACATTACAATATTTCATAAAAGACCTCTGTCAGTTTCATTTTTATATTACCGTAATACAGTGTGCCAAGAATTGGTTCAACTGTTCATATTTGGGGTTTAAACCTTTTGTTCTCCCTTTGGGCATGTGGACCGTGATACGTTAACTGATGCACTCTCCATTTATTCTGCAGTAGGAATTTGTGTGCATCTTTCTCCAACAGTCCCCTGTGGATGGAAGGTCCTGACCAGGCTGTGAAAGGATAAGGCTTCATGAGTCATGTAATGCCATTCTCTTCAAAAGGAAAATTAGGTTCCTTCCACTCCCAGAGACAGCTAGTTTTACAGTGGGCCAAGCAGAACCAGAAGATCCTTCCTATTTCAAAAAAGCTGTTTCTCTCTCACGTACACACACAGCATGACTTCCCAAAGGGTACAGATTAAACAGTTGGGGTTATTTGAAAAAGTGTCTGAAGTCCTCCTCCTAGCGAGAAAGAATTGCTCTATAAAGATTTATAATTTGAAAGGGAGGAGTTTCTCCTTTTGGTGCTGGACAAAAAGACTTAGATTCTTTTAATAACTGAAATGGCTTCTACCTATGTCTGAGTCTGTGAGAACCTCTCAAAAAGTTCACAGTAGTTACAGTTCACCACATGAACTAGTAGAATACAAACTTATTTCTTTGAGCAGCTGCTACTCATCTTTCATGTTCATTAAAACATTTGGGCACTTGAAATCCAATTTAGAGATGGTGGATGTTATAGACATATCCTGGGCCTCTCTTTAGATTAACTCAGGAAAGCTCGTTGTAAATCTTGGTGCCACTAAGCTGAGATCAATGGAGTAACTCTGGTTCGACAGTGGTGTAACTGACATTAGAATTTGGGCCATTATCCTCAGGAAAGTGTTCACAGAAATGTCTACCAAGTTTTCATGCTGCTTTCCTTATCCTCTGTTATCTGTTTAGTTTTCTACTTCTCATTTTCTTCCTATCTGCTCCATTCCTTTTTCTCCCTCTCCACATCTCTTTTCTTTTCACTCTCAGGCCTTTGCCTCGGTTCTCCCCTCCCCCCCCGACTCTTCATTTTTTTCTCCTCCCTCTTTTCCAAAACGAACACTACTTTAGTAAGAAGAGAGAAAGATAGTTCCAATGTGCGAATCCTTCCACATTCTCCAAACTGATCGTATCACAGAGCAGAGGTTGAAATATCCTGTGAGGAGTGTGGTCTTGCCAAAATGTATCACAGACCTGACTCCCTAATGGTTCATGTTCTCACTGGCGTATAATAAATCAAATCTAAGTCATCTTTTAATATATTTTTCCACCTGACCTGCCTCATTTGAAATTTAAACTCTTAGCTGGGATTCAGCTACAAGATCCAAGTTGCATTTGTTTGGCCAAATTTTCTCTTAGTTACCTCACTGTAAACCCATTTACTTCAAATAGCTGTCTGATAATGTTGTAATAGAATTTCAGATCGGATGAACTTTTGGTATCTTGTCTAAGCTCATTTCTAAACAAGTGGTCTATTTGTTGATACTGTGAAGTACCTTGTTGAAAAGATTTATGTTCTTCCTCAGAAGATACCATTACTCCTCCATCATTACACAAGTTAATTAAAAAAAAAAGTAAATAAAATATTTGCATATGAACCAGAAATTGAAAAAATGGGTGCCTAGATTTAAGTGAAAGTAGTAGAAAAATGGAAATAATAAATTCAGTTCATGGAGTTGACAGAGTATTGTATACCGCAGAGGTTCTCAAGCTTTTTTTTTTGTTCACAGACCACTTGAAAATTGCTGAGGGTCTCGGCGGACCACTTAATGATCTTTCCAAGTGTTGTTTGTGCTGTTAGTTAACTATTGTAAAGCGCTTTGGATAAAAGCGCTATATAAAAAAAACTATATAATAATTAAAGGTTTTTTGTTCTATAAAAGCATGCATCTCATATTTTAATATCAGTAGTCTTACCTTTCTAATGTGATGGATGTGCCCTCTCTCCGCCGCCGCAGCAGCCCCCAAGCTGCGGCTAGGAAGGACAGGGGGTCTCCCCTGCCATGGCAGCCACAGAGCTGGGGCTGCGAAGGAGGGCCATCTGTCCCCGGCAGCCACAGCCTTGGAGCAGGAGAAAGTCGCCTCTTTCTCTGGCCACCACAGCCCTGCACATCCCAAATTCCCCTCACCCTCTCTTCTCACCCCACTGCCCCCTCCCACCTACCCCCTCCTCCCCCCAAGGCCAGCACATCACCTTACAAGTATGTCTTCTCCAGGGTCCAGGCACCTAATTAGTGGAGCCACGCCTGCACGGCTCCACTAATTAGGTGGGTGGCCTTTCATTTTTTTGTGTGCAGCTGTCCAGGCGCACGCCTTAGTGGGAGCTATCCATGGACCATCTGAATGGAGCTTGGTCCACAGTTTGAGTGATGCGATGCTAGAGGTATGTGATGCTAGAGGTAAGACAATCAGTCAAATAAGAAATTATAAAGGTAACCAAGAGATTTTAAAATATATGCGGTCTACATGCATAGCCAAATATAATGCTCTTTCTTTTGGAAAAGTGGACATGGATTGAAATGTCCTGAAATTCTCTCCCTAAAGTGATTATTCTCCCTGAGAGAATGAAAGACTTTAAAGGATTTTAGGCACTGCTCCTGATTTATAAAGATTAGGTCATCCATGTGGGGAACTGTAAAATACCAAGTGACTGAGATCAGCAGTCCCATGACTCAAATGCCAAATCACAGGCATCAAATAATAAAATTAATAGTTGCAGCAAACAGTTTGCAAAGAAGCCAGGAGCTAAAATTTTAACAAACGGTTCATCAAACAATTAAGAACAGCAAACAAATTTGCAGAATCTTTAACCTGTTTGCAGATAATTTGTGAATATAAAGAGGCACTAAATTAGCCAAATAAATGATTCACCAGGAATTGTTTTCCTAGCTCTACCTATGACCTTACATATTTAATTTAATAAAAAGGATGAAGTGGAAATATTTAGCCAAAGTACATGAGCAACAATCTATGCCACATATGTATGAATAGGAGGGCAGAGCTAGGGCTGTTTGTGGAATATTAACTCTGCATTCCAGACTTTCAAACATTCGGTTTTTTGGTAGATTTCTATTGTTTAGAATTTTAACTGGCTTTTAAACGTTTTTGCTAATAAGGTTGATAGCAGAAACATTTGATATGTCTTGAGAAGCTTAAAGACATATTAAAGCAGATTTTTTCTGGGAATAGAAGCCTTTGTGTAGTTAAGAATTAGTATTGTATTTATCTCCTTTCCTTTTCAAAGTCAAAGAAGTATACGAACACGGGGGACATTTTAAAAAGAATTCTGTTATCTTCATATTATTGGCTAAATGGGATGTCTTTACACTTGTTAGAAAGACACTCTAGAAGTAAGTGGTGAGCAAGAATGGATAATTTAACACATGGATAAAAGTGGAATTTATAGAAACTGCTGATGTTCAGAAAATGAAAGGGCTGATAATAGCAATTAATGATCGTGAAGTCTGCTACTCTGTTCTGTGAGACTTTAAAACCATTTCTAAAAAGGGGAGAAGATTAAAATACATATTGATTGGCTGATGGGCAAAAGGTAAGGTTTAAAAGCAAAGTATTGACCAATATGTATTATATTAATTAAGTTCTTCTCATCATTGTGAATAAACAAGAGCGGATAACCTGCATCTGTAAATTCCTGAATTGATTCCAGATTGAGTGTACTTCAAAGATCTAATGCCATGTAAGCTGGAAATCTCCTTCAGAAGGAGATTTTCTGCTGCACAGTTTACCTCCTAATTTTGTTTTGTTTTGTTTTACTTAGTTAGCACGTATGTAGTGCATTGTGGCAGAAGTGATGTGATATAATAGCAGGCTTAGAAATCTGAAAGTTTGCCAGAAAAAATCCACTTGCTAACCAGCTTCCCTCCCATGAACACATATGAATAGGAAAAGCCACATATGCTGGAAGTCAGAAATGAAAAGGTGAAGATGGGTGAGGGATAAGCCTGCAATTGCGGAGCCGGCAAGGAATTTCTGAGATTTGGGGATAGGGTAGGGCTCCAGAGTCAGGACTCATAAAATATCTATAGATAAGAAAGAGGGAGTCACTTCATGGGTGAAATCCTGGCCCCATTGAAGTGAATGGGAGTTTTGCCTTTAACTTCACTGGGGCCAGTGTTAAAACCTATGACCATTAGGAGACTGAACTGATGATATGTCTGGTAGAATGCTCAATGCTTTCAGGTATGTTACCAAGTCAACAGTTGCTTCTCAACATTTCTCCTCTTCCGGGAGTGAGTAGTACTCATGATTTTATTATTAGCCAGAGCCCCATTAGAAGAATGAGGGAACTATGGCACGAAAAAGTTTTAAATTACTTGTCTAAGGTCAAATACCTGTGACAATGTGATGAAAAGAAAACAAGTCTCCTGCCTCTCAGCTGCCTGCTTTTAATCACTGATCCCCAACTGCCCCTGTTCATAGCTATGTTTCAGAGTAACAGCCGTTTTAGTCTGTATTCGCAAAAAGAAAAGGAGTACTTGTGGCACCTTAGAGACTAACCAATTTATTTGAGCATAAGCTTTCGTGAGCTACAGCTGCATCCGATGAAGTGAGCTGTAGCTCACGAAAGCTTATGCTCAAATAAATTGTTTAGTCTCTAAGGTGCCACAAGTCCTCCTTTTCTTTTTGTTCATAGCTATGTATCTTTAGATGTAAAAATAGCACTGGGAAAATTTGATGAAGAGTGGCATATTGGCTGCCTCATGTGAGGCCACTGCTCCAGGGCCATTTGGAGCCCACTGCTTATAAAACTTGCTGGGGAGGGGCAAGTATCATTGTAATTCTTCTCCCCTTCCTTCTTTCTACCCTCTTTCTTTGCTGCTGCTGTTCCTGGAGGGCTGACGTTTGAGTCTTTCCTGTTGTGTGGCAATGTGCCAGCAAAAAGGATGCTGCTGAAGAAGTGGCAAAGCCAGCAGGAGAGAATGGATCACTTCTTGTAGCCAGATGAAGGCACCAAAAGAGGATGCCTGGACTCTGAAAACTCAGGCCTCAAGAAGCTGGATGCCTTTAAATTCAGCCCATGTCCAAGATTTTAGTCCATTCAAAACTGCATAGGTGACTCATTAGTAATGCACATCCCTTATCAACACCAGGGAAAAAATGCAAATATTTCCCACTTTTGTTATCACCAGTTCAGCTCTGCAGTTACCAACACAGGGAGATCTAGTGTAGATGGCCCATAGGCTGCCACCAGCATTAAAAGCACTGTGAGACTTAAGCCTATTCAGTGCAGAGCTAATAGGAATGTTGATTATAATACTGGTAATGGTGTAGACAAGGCTAGAGCTGCTCCTTCCAACACAGTTTCTTTCTCCGTCCCATGGTGGAATGGGTTGCAGGTGTACTGAACTCCAAGCTCGCACTTTTTGTGGTAGCTGGTGCGTCGGATAGATATGATATAGCAGATACTTTACCTCTGAGCACTGGTCTCCTACCCTCTTTACTTCTGAGTGGCATACTGATCTGGTCATCCCTTCTGCCTCACCCAGAAACTTTTCTGGTTAGGCCTTGGCCAGTTTTGCAATCTTCAGTGCATTGAGACAGCTTCCCACTTAGGTAAAACCATCCGTCTCATTCAGCTAGTGTCTTTCATGTCTCCCCTCTACTCTCTGAAATGCTGTCTCTGATTACTCCAGCTCTTATTGTTGTGGTAATGGTGAGGCCAAAATGAACAGACGCCTTAGCTAACTGACACCCTGGCTAGTCATTTCTTGCATTCCTATCACATTTTCAGACAGCAGTGCTATATCAGCTACACAGTCTCTCACTTGTTTCCCTTTGTTTCCATCTGAAGCCCTCATTAGAGTGTTCAATTGATTTCTGCTGCTGCATCACCCAGTCAATTGCAACAGTGCACAGTGCGAGGTAAAAAGATGCCATCCTGGTTGTACTCTAGCTTCTCTGTAAACCATTCAGGATTCCCTGCTGTTTGTTTTCACACAGTGTTCAACTCTGTTTTGCAGGCTCCTGGTGAAGCTGATGATCTCCATAGCAAAGTTGCACTGGTAGAGAAATCTCCACAGTGATGCTTTGTGCATCCTGTCCAAGCTCTCTGGAAAACTGAAGAAGTGGATTATCATGCTATTTTCAGTATTTAGCACTGCTCAGTAATATGTCAGAATATAACAGGGAAGAGAGACTCATATAGCTTCTCAAATGCCTCAATTCACAAATTAGCATTCCTACTTCATAAAAAAAAGGCTGATTGTATTACTGATAAAATAACAGTCTGTGTTAAGCAGTGTCTTTCACCGACAGAGCCAAATACCAATATTCACTGAGTCTTACAACACCAATGTGAGATAGAGAAGTACTAATATCCCCATTATACAGACAGGGAAACTGAGGTGCAGAGAGGGTAAGTGACTTGCCCAAGATGTTAGTCAGTGGCAAAGTTGAAAATAGAACCTAGGTGTCTTGACTTGCAGTCCCCTTCTCAAGGCACTAATCCAAATTTTTCTTCTCTATTATTATATAGTATGCTGTATACTTACTAATATAATTTATCTGTCTCTATCTGGAGTCCACCATCCTACTATCTATGGCTGGGGTTTTCAAAGCAGTCTAAGGAAGTTAATGTCCAAAATCCATTTAATTTCAATGGGAACTGAGTTTGTAACTCCATTACACTCTTTTGAAAATCCCAGCTTAGGTGCCAAATAAAATTTAGGACCCTGTCCTGGTAAACTTTGCAAATTCATATCGTTTCCCTTACTTCAGAGGTACCAGCTATGTGATAAGAGTTGTAGGGTCAGGTTCTTAAAGTCGTGTTATGTCTGAAAATGGACCAGATTCTCTACTGCTGCTTTGTTCTAAACTACTTTCTAAGTGGGGTCATTCTTGATGTGTCCTTTCCACTGCTGCAGTACAGGGGATTTCCTGTCAAACTCATCAGCAGGCATTGGTGGAAAACCCATACATAATTTAGACTTGTATGATAAACTGCCTGAAAATGATGACTGGATAAATATTTTTGCTTGTGAGCAAAGTGCATATACTTGCCCTTTAAATCCACTTCTAAAATTGGCACCATTTTTGTTTTGGTTTTTTTCTTTCTGTCCCATTAAGAAGTGTCCTGTGCTGCGCGTGTCTGTCAAGTTTCCCCTCGTAGTAGAAACATGCTGCAGCTTGTGCCACCGGAGACATTTAGGCATATTGTATCCAAATCTCACTTCCACTGAAGATGTATAGCTGCAGCACTTCAGCCTAATGCAATGAATAATTAGGAGCAATGACAAGGAAATCTAGCAAATTACTAAAACCAACCAGGAGTAGAAATCAGTGCTCATGATTTATTTATGTATTTGGTACCTTCCATTTGAGGGACACGATACCTGGGGCTAAATCCTCTTGGTGGCTAGGTAGGTGTACAAATCAGGAAAATGAAACAGAGAGTGCAGGGATCAGTCATGATAGTTATAGGCTGCTCTGCTTTGGAAGAGGTAGGGCATGCGCTGAATCAAGGGGACTTCTGAGAGGGATTGTGCCTCAGGGAAGCACAGTTCTTCCCTAAGCTCCTACGCAGGGGGAAACTACAGCCACTTCACCATCATGTTTGCTTTCTGCTGCCTGGCTAGCTCCCATGGTCTCATCTCCCCCATCTACTAGGGTGGTTCGCTCTAGGACAGAGAAGACCCCCACGTTGAACATCCATGCAGCAGCCAGACACAAACTGATCCTCCGTGTGCATGCATAGTGCACGCCTTGAGTGCATGCAGTAGTGTGCCTGCCATGGTGCGCCGAGAGTGGATCAGCCCACGCAGATTGAGCACAAGGGGTGTGGTTTGAACAGAAAGGGGAGCACTGATCCAGAATCCAGTGAGGGGACACATGGTCCTTCATTACAAGAGCAAGATGGCACCAAAAGCAGCAAGCACTTTGCTCCAGAAGAAAGCAACATTAACAAGTTTTTGGCAGTATAGTGCAGTGGCTTCCCAGATGACTGTAGCCCATTCAGGAGTCTGATTTGCCTTGTGTACCCCTCCCAAGTTTCACCTCACATTAAAACTACTTGCTTACAAAATCAGACATAAAAAACCCAAAAGTGTCACAGCCACACTATTGCTGAAAAATTGATGGCTTTCTCATTTTTATCATATAATTATGAAATAAATCAATTTGAATATAAATAGTGTACCTACACTTCAGTGTATAGTATATAGAGCAGTAGAAAGAAGTCATTGTCTGTATGAAATTTGAGTTTGTACTGACTTTGGTAATGCTTTTTACGTAGCCTGTTGTAAAACTGGGCAAATATCTAGATGAGTTGATGTACCCCCGGGAGACCTCTGCCAACCCCCAGGGGTACATGTACTGGAGTAGTGAACCACCAGCTCAACGTGTGTCATTTCAGTCTCTGACGGCAGGATTTCCGTGGCACTGGATGCATCTGACAACATATCTGGGCACATACTATACTGCTGGCCACGTTGCACAGCAGGATTTGGCTATTAGTGTGTTTATAGCCACACTTATACAGAACAACTCAGCAGAAATGTTCAATTCTAGAGCCCTGATTCCTATGTATCTTTATAGAGCAGTGGGTCCCAAACTTGTTCCGCCGCTTGTGCAGGGAAAGCCCCGGGCGGGCCGGGCCGGTTTGTTTACCTGCCGTGTCTGCAGGTTCAGCTGATCGCGGCTCCCAATGGCCCCGGTTCACCGCTCCAGGCCAATGGGAGCTGCTGGAAGTGGCGGCCAGTATGTTCCTCTGCCCACGCCGCTTCCAGCAGCCAGACACATTTTCACATTTACAGTGGTTTTACACCGCTGTAAGCCCATTGACTTGAACTGAGCTACTTCTTGGGTTACATTGATATAAGAGCAAAGAGAATTGGATCCTCAGTACTTTGAGTAGAATTTTCAAAAGTGCTCAAGGTTGGAACAACTGTACTCCTGTTGGAGTCAAGGGAAGAAGAAAACTGAGTGTTTCTAAGTTTATTCAGAGATAAGCATCTACAGACAGAGATATGGGTCATGCACCCTACTCCTGAAAATGTACTCATGAAGGTGGATTTTCTTCATCTGCATTAGTATCTCCTGTAAATGAATTATGGATGCTCTGGGAGGGGCCTGCTACAGCTAGTACCATCCAGGTAATCAGCATTTTCAGACTCTCAAGATCCATTCAGTAAGCTCAAGTGGCAGAGAATAAAATGTTATCTTCTGAGTGTTCCTTCAGTATTTCCTGTTTCTCTCCCCACACACTCCCCATAAGGCTTTCTATGGTAGCCAGCCCAGCAGGGTTGAGCATAGCATCATAGTCAATAGACCATCAGCACCACTCTTGATTTCATCAAAAGGAGAGGCACTTGAGCAATATCAGGGCTATATATAGTTCTCTCAATTCCTGCCAGCCTTGCTAACCCTTCTGTCCTAGGAAGCTACTGAGAGAGAAACAAGGAACTCCACAACTCCACAACTTTACAACCGCTTTTCAGAGCAGAACCACACTCTGACTTAGACTACTGGGCATTATACAGTGGCCATTATTCTGAGATAATTAGATAGAATTCAACATTTATATTACAGTAGCACTTAAGACACCTTAGCCAGGTTGAGGTCCCCTCATGTTAGTCACTTTACAAACAAGGCAAAAGACCGTGCCTGCCCCAAAGAACTTGCCATGCTTAAAAAGTTTCTAGTTTTTCTTTAGATGAAGAGTTCTAGGGAGGATTGCAAATACTGAGGCAATGTTAATAATGCAACTGAAAAGTTCTGAAGTGTAACCACTGTATTATAGAGCCCTCACCCAAAAATGTTTCAAATAAAAACTCTATGTGTATGAAATCATATGGGCTGTGTATTGCTTGGATAGATTTTGGAGATAAGATAAATAATATTAAATTCCACTTGCAAACAGAATTCCATAGTATTCTACATAATCATCCAAAACACTAAATCTTGAAACAGTAGATACATACCAATTAGGATTATCTGGAGCATTAGACTGATTCAGTGTGCCAGTGTCTGAGACTGCCGCTGGGAGAGAAGTGGCCATGAACATATGACCAGAATTTCAGATTGAAATCCAAACTCAGGTGCAGGAGGGAGAGTTCTTTGACCTTGTGAAGAAAGCACTGAGGTGTCTCGGTTCTCAGGCAGCTGCCCATTGTTCTGCCTGAGATCCGAAATAGACTCCATTTGAGGGGGTTCATGGCCCACTGTAGAGTAAACAGGTGTCTGCCAGATGATTCACCCAACTGTAGTTACGCACAGTAAGTGCAAATGTTTAATTAATCAAGCCTCTTGTCCTTATTATCCCTACACTGGGTTTCACTGATAATGACCCAAAGGAACATTCTGCTTCTGTGTGTGAGTTTTATATATTTTATTTACAAGGTTGTCACTTGTTCATCTGATTTTCCTTTCCTAGCCGGGAGAAAAATATTCCTGGTGTCCTTTATAATCAAAAAATGTGGCTGCCCAAAACTCTAAATCAGAGATGGTTAAAAAGGTTTTCTTGTGCTTGCTCAAATAATTCCTTTAATCTCTTAAATTCGAATAACTTAAAACCCAATGCCTCCTTAGCCTTGCATTATACATGGTACACAAATATTTATCTAGATTCTTATCATTAAAACTAATGAGCTTTATGGATTGGAAAAGAGAACAAAGGCAGGACCAGCCAGTTATAAAGGGTTAAATTTTGGAACAATGCCTGGAGAACAACAATGGCATTCAGGCCTAATTCATTGACAATGATACAGTTACCCCCCAAAGCCAATCTATGGAAAGAAAGTGTTAAGTAGGATATTGTTTGCATTAAGGGGCTGAATTTTCCACTGGGTAATCATCAGTGAAACCCAGCGAAGGGCAAATGAGGATGGCAGGCCTGATTAATTAAACATGTGCTCCAGTGCTAAAAGCAAGACTTATGCTATTGGTTTTACAAGAGTCATTGATATTAATACCGCTGGCAGAAATTGTGAACTGCTGTTCAGTGAATCCATTTTTCACAGCAAAACTGGTGTTAAATGTACCAGTCAGGGGTTGCAGAAATACTACTATATCTCTCCAAATGTTACCCATTTTATACAGTAGCATGCTGCTATTACACGTTCCACTGTCCTAATCTCCATTATAAGCTCCAATTTCTAAGGCTTTTTAATTTGGCTATAAATTCAATTTGGACTGAAACTTGGCATATACAGATCTCAATTCAAGATGTGTTTGTTATTTATGTGTGTGTGTGTGTGTGTGTGTAATCTTTTAAATAAGTCAAAAGAAACATAAAACAGTTCAGGCACTTGCAAGTTACTACAAAATGTTAACATAGCTCACAGTAGTTTGTGAGGCTTTATGCCCATCTATAAATTACGTTTTGCTAAATTGAAATGGTGCAGAAAAGTACCTCTGAGCATGAGGATTGGGACAAGCTGAAATTGGGGGAAATGGCTACTGCACCTGGTCACTTCCTTTTATAAGCAACAAGTGTTACTTGAGAAATATAAGCCATTTTCCAAATCATTACCATGCAGGTGTCAAAAATGCAATATTAACACTTACAAAAATGAACATATTACTTTTGGTTTGAGAGAAACTTTATGCAAAGATGTAGACAAGGGGTTAGCTATTGGACGTGGTATACTTATGGTGGAGAATGAACATCTTTGCATCAACCAGACCTAGTTGTTTCTGGGCTTTATTTAAAAACAATTCTGTCTTTGCTCATTAACAAATCACAGGAGAGCAATTAAACCACTAAGAAAAGGATTTTTATTTGTTTTTTGTGTACCAGTGCATTTGATGTGAGTACTATATGAATAGTAACCAAATATCCAAGTATCTATTTGTCTTCTGTCCATTTTGAAATGTACTTGGTGTGTTAATTTTTCCATAGCAATGACCTTCCACTTTTTTTGAACCATTCCTCCAACTTTGGGAGGGGGTTGTTTCAATGAAAATCTCCTAATACTCTAGCGACCACTAGTAAATGAAAATTACTTAATTCTTCTTTCTTTGAGTGTTATCTTTTATGCTAGGAAGATCTAGAGAATATAGTAAGTTTTCTAACGTTAGTAGCACCTGCACAGAAATGATAATCCAGTTAGGGATTTCTGGAGCAGCGATTTCCCAGATCCATCTTGATATGACAGATAGTACATTACCATGCTGAAGGAAAATACATAATAAGACGGATTTAAACATAGAACAAGCTGAGCCACTAACCTCAGAGAGGCATGTCTCTTATTTTACCCCCAGGAAGTCCTGAGATGTTCAGTCAGAGACCTCTCAGAAGTCTGGACCACCATACAAGCTCAGCAAGCTAAAAGTGCTGAGCTAATTTTCAACAGGCTCAGCAGCTCTAGCGTGCTGGTCTGGTGTCAAGGCCGAGAGCTTTATGAAGTTACTGACTCAGCACCTTTATCTTGCTGGCTTCTAGGCACAGGCTTCTGTGAGGTCTCTTGCTCAGCTCCACTAGTTTTCTGCAAAGTGGAAGCCTCTGTGAGGTTACTGGCCCAACACCTCTGGTTTACTCTGATGTCAAGGCTGAGGCCTCTGTAGCATCCCAACACTGCTAGCGTGCTGAGTTACTGCCAAGCCAGAGGACCCTGTGAAGTCACTAGCTCAATGATTTTTGAAGATCTCTTACCATAGACTGGGATATTGCATCCTTTTATTGCTTGTCACGTTTGATCTATTGAAATTACTGTATCAGGAGACTTTAAATCATGTGGCAATGATTTGCATTTTTTCATGGGAATAACATGAAGCCAATCTGGCAACAAGACATAAATAAACATTCAAAACACAGGGCTTCCTTTACATACTCACTTTTCACTTTTAGCAGTGGTGTGGTAATAAGTCAAAAAATCTGGTGGACAGATGCTACTTTGAGTTATAGAACAGAGTCCAGCATTTAGGGCTGACAGACCAGGGATTTAATCTTATTGAATGTGCAGTATCAGGCCAGGACCATTAACAAGTTGCACCCTTCCCTTCACTTTTATTTGTAAAATGTAAAAGGAGTTTTGGAGCACTGTGCCCTTGTCTACATTAGGGTTCTAGATGCTGGATAAACTGCACCAGTGCAGTATAAGGCCCTGCTGCAAGTCACTGTTTGAATCTGTGGCATGTCTACACTAGGATTTGCATCACTAAATTACATCAATGGCTAAAAACCCTACTGTACACAAGTCCTGAGTTTAAAAAAAAACAGTAATAGTATGGCCTGGATGAATTAGCATTACTTATAGTGACATGCTAAATTACCTGAAACGGGTGTTCCCAAATTGTCTATTTTAGAAATCAAGCTATTCACAGCTACATAGCTGCTCTTTCAGCTGTATCTGTATGGGACACTGGGGAAATCCAGAATCTAGTTAGATTAGTCACAGGTGTGAATTTCTTACGGGTACCCTGAGGATATACCTCTCTCCAAGTTTCAGATGTAAAAGCAGTCTTCTGGATCCAAATACGTTACCAGCACCCAGTTAAGAGACACCTTGGATTGCTTTTCAGGTACTGTCAAATTAGGTGAGACTTCTTTATGAGGAAGAGTAATATTACCATAATATGTCCCTGATGTATGTGCTGAGGAATTTACCATACTCTGCATCCTGTACAGTTAAATGCAGTGTGAACTTGGTATCCATCCAGTGAGGAAAGCAGGACTCTGGGCTCTACTTTTGGCTATGTCACTTGTTGTGTGACCTTGAATGGGTCAGTTAACCTCTTTTCCCCAGTTTACTTGTGAAACAAATACTGGCCTGATTCACAGGAGTATTATGATGCTTAATTAATGCTTGCAAAGCACGTTTAGGTTCTTGATTGAAACTTGCTATATATATACACAAAGTAGAGTTGCATAGGTGATGTAGATTCTTTCGGATAACTTTGCACCAAGCATATAGATGTGGTAGCTAATGACAGCAGTTACATCTGACAAATCTGTACTTAATTATTACTAATGACTATAAAGCCAACTTCAAGAAAAAAAATAAACAACCTGATCCTTGGCCCTAATGTGCACCAAACTGTGCTCAAGCTATTATTTATTCTATGCTTTGTTTCTTTAAAAAATGTTTGTGCATCCACATAGCCTGGCTTCAGCCAGAGTCAGAACTGGAAACCCCCAAGAGACCACAAGGGAGGACAATCTTGTAGCCCAAACAAGGGCCTATCCCACAGTGCTTGGCATGGGTTCCTGGTGCTGGTCCACATTTGCAAAACTAGTTGCCTAAAGTTAGGTTCCTAAGTCCCGATTTCAGCATCTTAAATAAAAGGATCCTAATTTTCAGAGTTGCTGCAGCTCCTATTGACTTTGCTGAAAGCTGTGAGTGCTCAGGACATCTGAAAATCAACTTAACTATAGGTATCCATGTTTGAAAGTTTTGTCCATAAAGCCAGTGGTGTATATATTTGGACCCATCTACAGTTTTGGTTTGTTCATATTAATGCTGTGAAGGGTTCTGTCATGCATAGGAATCTAGCTGTGCATTGTGAGGATGAGAGGTAAGTGCTGCTGTGTAGAACTCCTTGGATTTTTTTGATGAAAAGTTTTTTTTCAGAGGAAAAATTGCCCTGTTTTTGAAATCAGAAATTTTCAGTAAAACTGTGTGTTAAAAATAAAAAATAAAAATGAAATTAGAAAAGGCAAAAAATGTAGCTTTTTTCGGTTTCTGGCTTATTGATTTTCCTTTTTTTAATGCCTCCTTTTTTCTCCTTTTCCTTCTCCCTCTCCTCCTTTAAGTCACAAAATGAGGGGAAAAGGAGAGAGAAAAAGGGGGGAAGCAAAAACCCATCTAATCAACCAACCAAAAAAATTAAAAATGAAAGCTTTCTATAAACATTTTCATGAACATTTTGGAATAAATGTTCCTTTTCCAAACCCATCAAACAAACATATCTTCAGTATTTTGAAAATATTTTGCTATTTTCCCCTCACCATTTTTCTACTACCTTCTGACCCCGTGTCTTGTGCGTGCTACGCTGGGCTTCAGTTTGTGCCTTGCAGCGCAGCCACCCCCCGGGCATCTCGCGGTCGCCAGCCTTGTGTTCTTGCCGCTGGTGCCAGAGGCTTGGGTGCTTCAGGGAGCCAGCACTGAATGTATGGGCTGACTGTGTCATTTGCAGCGGTCTCTGCTGAAGGTGCACAAAGTCCCTACCGTAACTTAAAAGCTTCTCCAGTAAACTCAAGGTGTGTGACAGTACTGTGTATCTATACTTAAACTCAAAGAAAGGGCTCCAAAATACAAGTTCACCCAATGGCCGGCCCTGTCAGGAAAGCATGGCTATTCTGGAAAGGGGCTTAAGCACGTGCTTAAGTCCTATTGAAGTCAATACGGCTTATGCATGTGATTAAATTTAGGTACATTCTTAAGCGCTTTCTTGAGTAGGCATGGGCTTAAACAAATGCTTACATTATTTCCAGAAATGAGGCCTTAGTTTGTATTCCCTTTCCCTCCGTTGGTAGCACATACGGTACTCAAATTGTGCATTGATTTCTTTTATAACAGTATCCTTGTTTAGCTGAATTTCATGATGAGGCTTTAACGGCTGCATTCCTTAGAGGTGTGTATCACATTCCGGGGTGCAGTCCAGACCAGTGAGGGCTTATGTCACCACTTGCCCTGCAACCTTGGGTGCCTCACGGTGCTTTGCTGTTGTAGCTCTCAACCTGGGACATTCACAAACAGCCAAAGAGCAGGCAGGTCACATCCTGAGTGTCTGTGTGTAGCTGCAGCCCTGATCCAGCACCTCTGATCCCAGCAGCATGTCAGCAACACACGAGCCACACTCTGACTCCCAGCAGCTGTGGTTACTACTTGCAGGGTGACCCCAACACGTTTCCAATCCCAAATTTCCCCCCAAAACATGTGTTCTGCACAGTCCAGCCCTCTCTTGGACAGTCTAGATATTAGAGGACCCTTACCCCTGTCAGTGGTCAATACACAACAGTTTGCTACTTTAACTGGAGTTACCAAACAGTTCAGTTTAAACACAACACTGGATTAGTCTCTATTAAAAACAATAAAACAAGTTTATTTGACTACAAAGAGATTTTAAATGAGCACAAGTAGAATGTATTAAAGTCAGAAGTGGTTACAAGACAAATAAAGAAAAAATGCTGTCTTGTAGCTAAAACGTAACAAACTAGACTTGGTTCAAGGTCAAATCCTTACCACATGTTCCCAGCAACATTGCTGACCAAATTCTCAGGTCTGGATACCCCACCTCCCTCCCCCCCCAAAATCAAAGGCTGGTTCCTTTTTTGGTGAAAGAAAGAGAGAGCAAATCCGTGGAGTGTTTTTGCCCCTCTTTTATAGTCCAGTCACTCTTCAAAATGCATTTTCCTGAGGGTTACCCCTAGATAAAGTTCCTTTCCACTGTGAGGATGGAGACATGGAGTCTCATGGTGAGAGAGGTTCCATGTTGTCGTGTGTTAAAATGCAGGCCAACTGTTTCTGCCCTTCTTGTTGCCAAAAAATGGCCACTTGACTGGTGATTGCCAATCAACTTTGATGACACCTGGCTAGCACGTCCTTTGTCTTTGAGAAACAGGTTTACCCCCCTCTCCAGACTTGTCTGGTAAACACGTCTGTCATAATTTCAGTTTATGTTCATAACTTTACATATAATGTTCCTATACACATTTCATCATGATATTATTGACCAGCAAGTTATTAGTTTCCAAACAGTACCTCACAAGACGTATTTTGTACAAATATTATTACAATGGTGTATCGGGTGCAAACACAGAGGGGCCTAAGAATTCCTGTGCTTCTTTAGCAAAGCAGAAAGGAGTGACTTAACCAACTACCATTCAAGGGTTCATTTTTTATTTAAACATTTTGTTCTAATCTCACACTTCCTCTTTAACTTGGCAAAATGACTGAAGAAAAAACAATAGCCTTCCATTCCCCAGTTTACAATCTGTCAGTGTGAGGGATTTGGTTACCTTTTCCAAATGGTGGGTGCTGGATTGTTGTTTTTTAATCTAAGGTCATATACTTAGGGGTTCTTTTTAATAACATGACAAAACTGACTATGGTGAAAAACCACAGAAGAATAAAAAACAGAATGAAATATGGAGATTGAATTTGTGCAGATAATTAGTACTATTTTTTGGCATTCTGAGTATGCTATAGAAGAAATTCTCTGCAAGTGATACTTCCTGTAGCATTAGGGACATATAATCTCCTGACTAGGAGCCTTGTGACTCCCTGAATAACAGTTTCAGTGATATTTTGTCAAAGCAGCACACGTTTTGTTCACCGCTGCATTCTGCAAGTCTGCTTGGCGAGCAGCATTCATCGTGTTGGTATGATGCTACTTGGCTGGCTTGGTAACCGACTTGCTGAAAAGTGATATTTGGGGAGCCAATCCTGGAGACAGCACACCAGTGTGCATCTAGCACCAGCAGCTCTGCTTTAACAATTAGAAGAACTTTATCTTTGAACAATTGGCTGAATTCATGCCTGGTGAAATGCCACGATTCAGGAGAGCATCTCTATGCACATGCTTTCCTTTCAGCATAGGTTTAAAGCTAAGCATGATCTTAAGTTCTGTCTTGAATAGGTGTGGACAATATACTTCAAACATAATACAGTATGGGTCACATTCAGGCCTAGTATAAATGGGTGACTTCAGCTGAGTTGTACCAAGTCAGGAAAGTGTTGAACAGTAATGTTCCTGCAAGGTTAAACTGAGAATGAAGCAGGATGAGAAATGTTATATAGTCTCCTGCACTGAAGTCCCATATCTTAATTGCCACCCATCTCAAAATAAATAGTAGGGCAATCACCTTGAATTTGTTGTGGGTATTGCATAGTTTTCCCTTCTATAGGTTTGTCTGACAGGACAAACTCTTCAGTTGTCCCATTGTGGTGATAGTTACACTGTCTTGGTTTTGTGTACATGTTGTACATTTTGTTGTACATGTTACCACTCCGTGGTACAATATAATGGGAATGTAACGCTGGAAGGAACCTCTGCACAGAGGCAGGATTAAGTATACCTAGACCACTGGTTCTCAAACTTTTTTTTTCATGGACCACTTGAAAATTGCTGAGGGTCTCAGCGGACCACTTAATGATCTTTCCAAATGTTTGTACCGTTAGCTAACTATTGTAAAGTACTTTGGATAAAAGCGCTATCTAAAAAAAACCCATAATAATAATTAACGCTTTTTTGTTCTGCAAATAAAAGCACACCACTCATATTTTAATATCAGTAGTCTTACCTTTCTAATACGATGGATGTGCTCTTTCTCTCCTGCCACGGCAGCCCCGAGCTGGGGCTGAGATGGAGGGGGATCTCTCCCTCTCTCCCCCATCGCAGCAGCCCCTGAGCTGAGGCTGGGAAGGAGGGGGGGCGTCTCCCCCACCCCGGCAACCACCGAACTGGGCTGGGAAGAAGGGGGGGTCTCTCCCCCACCACAGCAGCCACAGAGCTGGGGCTGGGAAGGAGGGCCATCTCTCCCCGGCAGCCGCAGCCCTGGACCTGGGGAAAGTCACCTCTTTCCCTGGCCGCTGCAGCCCTTCACATCCCAAATTCCCCCCACCTCCTCTTCTCACCCCACTTTCCCCTCCCACCTACCCCTATTGCCCCCAAGGCCACCACCTCACCTTATATGTTTGTCTTTTCCAGGGTCCACTAATTAGGTAGGTGGCCCTTCATTCGCTCGTGTGCGGCCGCCCAGGTGTGCACCTTAGAGGGAACTATCCATGGACCACCTGAATGGAGCTTGCAGACCACTGCTGGTCCACGGACCACAGTTTGAGAACCTGTGACCTCGACCATCCCTAACAGATTTTTGTCAAACCTGTTTTTAAAACTTCCGGTGATGGGGATCCTGTAACCTCCCCAGGTAGTGTGTTCCAGTACTTAGTTGATGATGGCTACGTTTCAACTTCAGCATATTGTAATGCTGTTTTGGAATGTGGTGATATTTTGTGGGCTTGAACAGGGTTTTACAACATGCCAATGTCTCACAAGTAATGACTGCAGCGCGGGAATGGGAAATTGTCTTAGCGATTGGGGATATCTCAGAAATATTGGTTGGACTTGCAGTCTAGCATCGCAATGTATGTGCCTTGTAAAACAAAAAAAATTGTTTTACAAGGCACATACAAACTAGATGAGAACCCTCCTATCCCATATAAGTGATTAGCCAAAAAGTTCATTTTCTGTGATCGTTGCAGCAGTTTTATTCTGAGAGAGAAATGGTAGTACATAGCAGAGCCATCAGGGTTTCTGTGGTTCTATAGTTTCATCCCCCCTGGCTTCTGTGAACAGTAAAGGATCTGCTGAGAAGAATCTGCCACACTTTTATGCAAAGACCTCCCATTCAACCACAGAATATTTACATTCGTGAGGCTGAGGGTAAGAAACCCGTATGTTCCTGGGTTCTCAATTCCAGGGTGTGATGGCAGGATCATTGCTTTAGGGCTACCAAAGATGCATTACAGTTGATCAAGGTGGGGTGTCTGCAACAAAGTGAGAATAGGGGCTGATATTTTCTTGCGCTCGAGGGCTTGGACAACCTGTGTGCAAGCAGTGTTCCAGAAGCAAGGGGAGTCCTTTACCAATCCTTGCAATGCAGCAGAGACGCCATATGGGGAAGGAATAAACCTAAGATAATGTGAAGTAATGGGAATTGTGGGTGGATCCTCTGAGGTAGGGAGGTCAGAACAGCTTGGACTTGGAATGTTAGGCTTTTGGTTCAGCAACCAAAGCAGGTACACCAACAAAATCAGTTCTGGGTGTTCCAAAACACTGCTTTGGGTTAAGGGTAGCGTGATGATATCACAGCTGTTGAAATGCTCATTGTTAGTCATGAGCAGCTATAGAGGAGCCATATCTGGCAATGTCATGAAGATATGCAAGCACTTCATATTGTCAGCTAGAATGCATGTAATAATTTTTTAAAGGGAAAAATTCAATTTAAAATGCCTCAATTTAAAAGGGCATTTCTTTTTAATAGGAGACATTCATAGGACTGTGCTCAGGAAGAGGGATCTGTAGGTATTGCTGTGACTCATGCAAATTAGAAAAGCTGACAGAATCAATCAAATTAGAATTTTTGGATTATGGATGTATTAACTGTTCAGAGATCAATGCAATTCTGAATCCCTCAGGACTTTCACTGGGTCACCACCAGATTCAAATCCTGAATTGGTTCATTATTGTTGAATTCTTGAAGACATTGACTCCTTAGATATTGGGGTAAATTACCTCCCGATGTAACTCCACTGAAGGATAGGAGAGTTACGGAGCAGAGTTTTGACCTTATTGTTCCATTTGAGGCTGATCACAAACAGGTTGAAGGAGAAGTTTCCTTTGCTGCTGAATGCAAGTAGAGTCACTATGTCATATAATCTGGGAGCTAAAGTTTTCCTGTGACTTGAATTGGAGCTTTGCCCTAGTATATTTGTTGAACTGAGGATATGTCATGCGAGGATGTAGGTAAAATGATAAAGGAGAGTGACCTTTGCACCATTGCACCATTATCTGCTAAAGGTGGGGTCGGAATATGATATTTATGGTATTAATAAGAATTTGCAGCCTCCCTTGCACTTTCATAAAGGAGCTGAGACAGAATACAACTTCATTTGTCAGAGAAGTTAGGGTGAAGAAACTTAGGCATTGTCTACATTACTTGGGTAAGTCGACCTAAGTTATGCAACTCCAGCTACATGAATAACATAGCTGGAGTCGACTTAGCTTAGCTCAACTTATTGCGGAGTCTACACCATGCTTGGTCAATGGGAGACACTCTCCCATCAACTTACATTACGCTTCTCATTCTGGTGGAGTACTGGAGTCCCCGGGAGAGAGATCTGCAGTTGATTTAGTGGGCCTTCACTAGGCCCACTAAATCAATCCCTGGTGAATCGATCGCTGCAGCATCAATCCCCAGTAAGTGTAGACATGCCCTTATAGTAAGATGGAAACAACCATTAGTTCCCAGTAATGTACATTGTGGAAACATTTACATCCCTTTTCACTAATTATAAGACTGCCTACACAGTCAATGAACTCATGCATGGCCATGTTAAAAATGGAAAAAATCCTGGAAATAAGCTGATGTCTAGAGACTAAAACAATGAGGTACAGCAGAAACATCGGAGAAAGAGAGAGAGAGAGTCCATTAAATAAAATCAAATGGGGCTGAGTTCTTTGTTTTGTTGTTTTTAATCTGCAAGTAACTAACTTGGTGCAAACAACTAGAATTAGACTCACACTAGAAATTTTTGTTTTCAGTGCTACATAGGACAATGAATAAATAAAATAAACAACATGGGCAGGGTTGATCATCATGGTTGCCATGCCCATAGCTAACCTTTGAACCCACCCTAATGCTCCAAATTAAAAAAAAAACCAAAACTTTTATTTTCCTTGGGAGAGGGAGAAATCTCATTACTACTGGAGGTCTCACTGAGAGGTCACTATATGGGGACTTGGTGTCACTGTAGTGTTATTACTGAGCTCCTGCTTTTTGTCATATTCCATTGCAGACCCGGATTTAACTTGACAGCACTAAATGTTTTCTCTGAAACGGCTTCAACTGTTTAGTATCACATCCACCCACCCACATGCAAAAAGTCCCCAAGCGTGAGCAGTCATGGATAGTTTTCTGAAAAACATAAATTCCACAACTCCTGTAACAGCTGTGACAAAAATGCAGCTTTAGCTATGATGCATCCATTGAAACTCTGTTTTGTATAGTGGTTATTTTATCTGTTCCCTCCTTTTTGGTACTTCTTTTTTCTTTTTAGTGGACAAACCTTTCCAGTTTAGCATGGTCAAGTCTATACACCATATCTAAGCAACTGCCTCCTTCTAATAAGCCATCACCTTTTTGGTAAAAAAAATTAGAAACTTCCAAAATCAAAAGGCTTCCCACTATCCTTTACTGACACATGCCCTCTGAAATGTCATCTGTGCTAACATGAAGAGAGAGGAGGGACATATTTTTTCTTCTGGAATGGTGGGAACCTGGCTCATGTGAACACATGTAGGTCATATGTGTTGCAATTAGATTGACTAATGCACATCACTGCTCCCTTAAGAAACCCCAGTGGATTCAATATCTGTACCTTAAGGTCAATGGAGCTTCACATGGGCACTGGGCTTGACCTGATTGCTGGCCATCATAGGGATGTAATGTGAAGAAAGTCAATCCCTCACCCACCCTAACCATGTCCTGCAAAATGGAGATAACAATCCTTCTCCCCATGCCAATCTACACATTGGTGGGGAGCAAAGGCTGAATTTATTACTTGATGAAAGGAAAGTTCTAGGCAAAATTATAGTACTGACCAAAGGAAACTTGCCAGTCAAATGAATACTAATGAGAGAGAGATGCCATATTCATCTGCCCTATTTATATATGAGACAGAGAGAGTGAGAGAAAAGACTACCAAGTGTATCTTATGTGTGTGACAGAATGTGTGGATGTAAGGAAATGAGAACATGTTTAGCAGAGAGTGAGTAAGAATATGTGAGTGAGTTAACGTATGGCAGAACAACTGAAGAGCTGTGAGGACATACAGGTCCAGTCCAGTGATGGCAGGGAATAGAACTTTATATCATCCTACTCAAGTGAGACCAGAAGGCAGAGCTGACTGTGAAGGGAATCCTTACATTTCCACAGGATAGACAGTAAATTCATTTTAAGAGTCATCGGAAGTGAAATGGCACCTAGCAACTGACGTTTCTGTCCACATGGTTAAGGACACTAATCAAACTCTCCAACTTTTAGGGAAAATAAAATAGAATAAAAAAAATCACAGACTACATCCTCCTCCTTTGTTATGTGTTTTAAAATAGATCCTGGGTGATGAATTTGTTGGAATCTAACTACATACATAGCCTAATGGTCCAGTGCGGAGTTAAAAAACAATTGTTTAGACACAAAGTCAATGACTGGTAATAGCAACGTTAGTTTAAGAGACCAAAATCAAGCTTTGGGCAGAATTCCTCACTTAGTTTTTACTCAGGTAACCTCTGATTTAAGTCAATAGGAGCTTGCCTGAATAAGGTCTGAGTAAATAATACAAGTTAGCTGCAATCTGCATTAAAGATGCATTGGGGTGCTGAGCGTGTGTCACGTGCTTGGTCGAACTGGGTGTTATGAGCTTCCTTTACAGGAATCCTGAAACCATCATTTAATACTTGCATAAGCAGAGGATCCAAATCAACAGCCTCAAGCTCCTTTGCAGTTCCATAAGTAAGAAAAACTGGGCTGGTTGGCTGCTCCCTGAAGACATATGAATACTAGGGATGAGGAGCACTATATCCAGCGTGGAAGAGGAGCTGGCTGCTTGGCTGTCTTCTCTCCTCACTAGAAAACTTTGCGGGGTGGGTATGAAGTACTGATTGGAAGCTGTTGTTTACTAAACTTTTTCATACCTTAGATTCTTTTCCACAGAGTACTGGGAGGTGGTGGTTCAGTGTGATTCTTATTTTATCTGAACTAATTTGCTTTTCTCTTGATGCCACTCAGGTGGAGATATGTCCCCTCTCTGCAACAGGATTGTGTGTTCCCCTTCTACAGGAAAAAGACCAGAATCCATGGAAAACCCTGCATTAGCTTTGTTAATCCCTTGCCAGATGCACAGATGGACCCTCCCTTTCCATTGCTGCCACAGCAGGGTAATGCTTGAGAGAAGTTATTATGCTTCCTTTGCCACTTAGTCCTTGAATGGGTCTCATAGACTGTGAGGGAAAGTTAATTCTGTTCTGATCATTATTCATGAGTCTCTTTAGTACATGTTTTTTGGGGCCACATAAGATGGAGAATATTGTTTGGAAAATGCCTCTTCTCTGACTCCTTCCCCATCATCCTCACCATGCCCCCTTTGGCCACATCACAAGTGGATTGTGTATAGATTATGCAGACAAGCTGGTGGCAGTTATGGTGAGTGTCTGTCTGGTCTGATCTGGTCTGGCTGCCATTCTCCTACAGGCAGCTGCTTGCTCCTTTTCCCCTGGATTGCTGTGATTTCGTTCTCTCCTGTCCCCTATTGCAGAGATGAAAATAAGAGCCTAGCCTATGTTTCTCATTGAAACTCTGCTGTTGTAGGTGTTTGCAGAACTGCACTGTGGAAGTGAGCTTATTCCTAAACATTCAGCCACACTCTCAAACTGCTAGCTCTTCACAAAGTTTTTGTTTTGTTTTTAACAGTAAATTCTGTCACGTGTGTTGCTCAACAGAGTCACAGCACAGCCCATAAAGGTCCCTCATTGTTTCAGAACATCCTGTCATGTTCTTTTTAAAATATAAAACAAAACCTTGTCCCAGTTTTCCACAGCAACCCTGTGACTTTACACACGATTCCTTTAACTCTATTAATGTTGGGCCATCTCCCAGTTGAAGGAAGAT
The DNA here is from genome assembly GCF_015237465.2 of Chelonia mydas. Lineage (NCBI taxonomy): Eukaryota > Metazoa > Chordata > Testudines > Cheloniidae > Chelonia > Chelonia mydas. Next base: position 107,056,093 of record NC_051245.2, read on the forward strand.
CCCATATTCTGGATGGGAAGATCCTGCTGAGTCAGCTACTTCCTGTACAAACAACAAAAGCAGACATGTTAGGTATTGTCTGACAGACAGGCAAATCTTCCAGTGATTTTAATTTTTATCCAGAGTTTTTCACATTAGGTTTTTCACATTTTCACTGTCAGTTCCAGTCTTCTTAGGTGACTGAAATCCTTTCCTTCAGTGAAGAAGACGACCAAATTCTGCCTGAAGTGAGTTGGTGCAATGCTACGCTTCAGAAAAGGCTATACATGCTATAGAGAACAAGAACCTTCCTATAGTGTTTTAAACCAACCTAGAGAATTCCATAGCCGGGATGAAATTATTCCATCCTACGGGTCTTCACCAGATGGATATTGACCAAAAGGGAGTTATACCAGCAATAAGGCTTGGGTCCACTAACACTAAGTGGTTCCTAGGAGGTGTGGAATATTATGAACTCCCATTGGCCATGGTGGAAATTGAGAGCACTCTGAACTTTGCAGGATTGGACCCTAACTCAGAGCCGAATATGGTCCAGAGAGTCGGAGAGTGAGGGAGAACTTGATGAAATGTAGTGTGACCAAAAGACAGATTGTAAAAAAGAAGTTTGGCATTTTGTTTTGTGTGTATGTGTGTAAAAAATAGAGACTGGTAAACTCAGCAATACTGCCCCATGATTACTAGGATTATAATTTGGCTGCTATAGCAGCAGCCTGCATGGCATTCTTTATCAACTGTCACATCTCATCTCATTCACTTTTGCAAAGGATCTTTGTGTCACTGCTTTCGTGAAGAGATTAGGCAACTCTCAAAGAATTTCCTTGGCTGCTACCTGATATGCCATTATTCGCTTCTTATCATTTTAGCAAAGCAGTTACGCTGCTGTCAGAGGTAATGGAGACTGTGCCACTAAGAAAATTGGCTGTAATTTATTTATCAATTGTTTCTACATACCGCAAAAGAGACCATCTACTTTACGGCTGGGTCTAAGGTATTTGAGAGCCCCTGAAGTTCATGGTTTTCCGGTATTCTAAGTTCTACTTATGGCTTTTCCTGTATATGACACACAACACCACCCCTGTGGTCTTGAAGGCCGATTTCTTCTTTACTTTCTTTAGTCACAAATCATTCTGAGGCATCCCTTAAGTGCATTTGTATTGTTAAGTGCACCGGCCTGATTTGGTGTTAATTCAATTTGAGTGCCCTTAATATCTTGTGGGGGTGATGCAATGCATGCAAGCTGTACCTTGTAAAAACAGGTTCCAGGTCTGCCTGAGAGCAAAGCACCTTTCCCACAGCAATTTACCAAAGTTGCTGATAAAATTTTCATAAGGAAACCTTTTTAGTCTGACCCTATTGTGTTATTCTACCATTAAGACTCGGGGAATTGAAACTGTCTTCTGGTGACAGTTTATCGCATTCTCCATTATTGCTTCGTGCACACAACCTATTGATGGGTCACCACTTAAACCCCCTCTCCTTAAACCATGGAAACAGCTTGCAGGGCCAGAACCTGGGAGCTGCCTGCTGCCAGTGTGTCACTCTAAATGAACTGCATTCTTGGTAAACCAGTCCCCTCTAACCTTCGAATGATGGGAGATTGTGGGACATTTTAGTGCATTTGGGGCCAAGGGGAAAGGAGAGAGAGAGAGAGGAAAGGGGGAGAGATCCCAACGGAAAGAAAGCTACAGCTGTAGAAAATGTAGAAAGAATGCAAGGCAGCATTTTGATTAAAAGGAAAACTATTTAACCAAAATTGAAGATGAAAAGAAAATAATCACTTTTATCCCCCATACTTTTATTTAGAATAAGCAAACACTAACTTCCTACTTGTTATATGCTGGGAGCCAAATTCTGCTCTGAATTAGGCCACTGTAAATCCTAAACAATTCCAATCCTTTAGGTGCAATTACTTCAGGTTTTAACTGAGAGCAGAATTTAGACCTACATATCTGAGCTCACTCTGACCAGAGAACAAGACCAAGGAGAACAAGGGCCTACACAGCTGTTAGACACTGGTAGATTGTCTTCTTCTTTCCTCTCCTGCCCCCCCCAACGCCCACTGACCTAGAGTTTCTAGTAATGCTGCAGTGTGTGCCAAAGAAGTTGGATTTAAGTCCTCAGCTATCACTTAAGTGTGGTTTGTGTATCTGGTACTGCATACTGTGACGTCTATATCTGCCAGTTACTTATTTAAAACCCAGTAAAATAAGTTTTTATAAAAGTCCTATTGAATGTTCTGGGCACATCCCCTCCAGATTTCAGGCCAGAATTTTGGAAGAATTGAAGAAGAGACCATTACCTCCAAAAATAATCCCAGGTTTTATATTGAGTCTGGTGTAGGCTGTAACACGACTTTAACAACTTCACAAGTGCTATGTGACTGTTCTTACGGTACAGGCCCAGTGTATGCACCTCGATATCAAGTCTCTGTGGGTTGATAAGGCAGTTCTTATGTCACATAGCCCACCTGGGAAAATTTGCTCCACTCCAAATTGTCTGGGGGGAGGGACTGTCCTCCCCACCCACATGACTCATCTTGCCAGTGTCTAGTGGGCATCCAAGGTTTGACTCTGTACCCACTGAAGTCTGTTGGAGTGTCACCATTGACACTAGTGAGTGCAGGATTAGATTCCAGATGAAAAATGATCATTTCAAGTCCAGCCGGGCCAAACGAATAAATAAATTGGAGCCTCATGTGTGGAGTTAGTGCTTGTTGGTAGGCAGTGTGTGTGTTCTGGGGGAGATGCGCAATGCGAGTGTGTGTGACCAAGGCAAACTGATTAATTATTGGATAAAGCTGGAGGCAAATCAGGGGCAGATTCACCGGTCAAAGAATGGTGCAACAGTGGAATTTATAATACGTTAGTCTATCAGCCTCTTGATCTTTGAGAGTATTCAAGGAAGATGGAGATGAGGCAATTCTTTCTTCATGGTTTCGATAGGGAAAAGAAACAGCATGCATTTACAGCCGTTTCCTCTCTGGTGCCCAGGGCAGTGTACATTGGGAATATGCACCAGTTTCAGTCATTTTAGAAGAAGTTTGAAAGCTGATTTTAAAATAAACAAACAAACAAACAAAAGCCCATCAAATTACCAACTCACAAAGGGATTCCACCCGAGCTCTGGCCCAGTACTCCATCCAGCCTGCATCTAGGAGCTGAGAACAGCCTGCAAAAGGCTGGGGGAGAATGTCTCTAGGGCAGTGCTACTCAAAGTGGTGGTCCTTGGACCCGTGCTGGTCCGCAAGCCATTGGCTGCCGGTCTGCGCGCACTTTGGAAAAAAAAATTGCCTGTCCCCCACATCAGATAGCTTGAGAAACACTGCTCTAGGGCAGCCATTGGATTGAGCCCCTGTGGACAGCTCTCTACTGGCTCCCTGCAAGCCCTACCCTGGGGAGTGTGTGTGTGCTGGAGATAGGGGGGGCCCACCATGTTTGGAAATATGGAGATTCTGGGCTGCTGCGGACTGTAGCAACACTGAAGGAGGCTGTCATAAAATAGAATAGCCCCTGGCTATTTTGTTTTATTTGAGGTTGGTTTTGGCCCTTGGAGAAGCCCAAAATCCCATGGGAAAAAGCCACCTTTGCGCTCCCTCTTTGTGGACTGTGGCTGCTTTGCTGCTCCTTCCACCTCAGATTTTGGAGGGGAAGATGTTGGACCGACTTATAATATCTTAAATTCTGGAAGCTTCCCTTTCCCTCCCCCCCTCCCCCCAAAACCCAACTATGCTTTTTAGAAAAAGGGAAAGGTATTAGGGGGAACTCATCGGGATGTTCCAGATGAGCTGCTGCCCACTATGTTGCTTCAAACTCCAATGAGCTGAAGTGACTAGAAAGAAGGGGTGTGAAGGTAAAGCAGCTGGCGTGATGTCCCATTGCACTGACGCATACAGCAGGTGGCACTTGGAAGTGCATAGATAAATCCCATCACAGCACCATCAGCTGCATTTGGTGCTGTGAACAAGTGAATTATGGGGCCCTTCTTGTCAGGCAGTTGGCGGAAAGGCATGGAGGAAGGATTATTCTTGTTACCTGCTGGGAAAGAAGGAACTGTACAGTGTGTGTAATGGAGAAATCCTGGCAGGATGGACACGGCTCTTGCACTCCTAGGCTGTGGTGGGGAAGCACAAGATTATAATTATTGCAACATATTTTGTATTCAGAAGGGTGAACCGGTGAGGGAGGTTACTTACAATGCACTTCAGAGGAGTACAAGTTGCACCGGTCATATAGAAATGCATTATATGCTATTCTTCAAGCAATAAATAGAGTAATTATGTGAGAAATAGGATATCAAGTAGTAGACTATGCTCCAGAGTCTTCAGTCTTTGCATTCTCTCCCCCAAGTGCTAGCAAATGCTTAAGTCTCTGATGCGAGACAGAAAAATGAAGTACAACCAGGGGGAGGGGAGCTGTCTAAAGGTCTTTGGTACCTGAATCTAGGGAGAAATGAATAGAAACTCTCTCTTCCTGCTCCCTGACCAGACTAGATTGTATACATCAGCATCAGATCTCAAGTGTTTCAGTGTGGATATTGTCTGTGAAGCATTTTCTATAAACACTTTGAGCCCCATCACATATCTTACATACTCAGCTCAGTAAGCATCCAAATGAGAAAAAGTCACTGCAGCTTGCTCTCTGGCTATGAGCTGTGTGTGGTCAAAAGAAGTTTAGCCCCAGTAGGGGCTAGGGCCCATATTAACAGAAATATTGGTAATTCCTTTGACTGTTGTAAAATGAACCCTGAGCCAAGCCCCTTCCCCATGGATTTAAGTGGGCATGCATCTTCTTGCTCAAAATGCTAGAATAGCTGCGTGGTTTATGGGTCCTAAACATGCAGTACTTCCTCATGGCATCACACACAACCACAAAGGATAGCGTCACCTTCTGTGTGCAACATAATTAAAGGGTTTATGTGTCATACATTTTAAACTATGTATGGTGCCAGGCGGAGCTCCGGGTCACTTCCAAACTTTTGTGGCCACACAGTTTGTGGGCACCATATGTTTCTTCCTATATCTCCACATATCCCCTATGAACCATCCATTGTGTGTGAGTTCTACCTTGAATCCCTGCCTGTGATTATTGGAAAGCTCAGGACCTTGCCAGCAGGAAAATTTACAGCTCAACAATTACATTGTTGAAACTCTGACAAATCCCTCCCTCCCCCCCAGTTTATGGCTTTGAAAATAAGGGATAAGTGTGAGCAACTGAATATATTACACACCGTATTGAGGCCTCGTGGGGGTTATATTATGGAATCTGTTTACTTTGACTGACATTTTTCATTTTTCTTTTCTTCCAGACATTATTACTGCAAATGATATCTGTGCTCGATATGGATTTGTTACTCAAAGAACAGCTCGGATATTTGGATAATCATTTTCTAAACAGGCTTTTTTTTATTACGATTTTTGGAATCATTCCAGTAATAATGCAACAGGCAGGCAATGGATTGAGAAAAAGCAAACAGAACTGTATTACATTAGTACATCACATTACAGCACATTAGATGCAGGTGGGATTTCCAAAACTTCTCTGCAATGCAAAACAGTGCTAAAAACTCCACGCTCAGACACAAAAGAGAGTTGACTTTTCCATCATTTTCTGCAAACAAAAGCTGAAAGCCCCAGTGACGAAGATGGGACTGTTTGCTGAAGGTGGAATAAATGCCACTCAGAGGCTGAGCAACATTGGCTCTGCTGTGCTCACACCTGTGAACTGAACAAATCAGTACGTACAATATTACAAAATACAGCTATGGAGAGCAAAACAAGACCCAAAGACAGCCAATCAAAAAAGAACTCCCAATCAAAGAAAGACTCAAATTGGGCAATGGAAATGGCAGAATCTTTCTCTATTATGTTTGAACAAGAACTGGAAATGTCAGTGAGAATTCTCCAGTTACTTCCGAAGTTCCCTTTTGAAAGCTGGCTGTGCATTTTGGTGTAAATAACTGAGCATCTATCATGGTACAGGCAAATTAATTAGAATCGAGGTACATTTCTGCTTCTTCTTTACAGGAGAGAAAGTGGACGAGCAAGGTTACTCTACCATAGCATTCAATGCCTGGCAAAAATTACATTACACGTGTGTGTGTGTGTGTATGAATTTGTTCGTTTTACTATTAATTATTTGTATTATGATAGCTCCTAGGAGACCTAGTCATGGGCCAGGACCCTGCCCTCCAACTTTGTATTTATTGATGTTCTGGAATATCTCAAATACTCTCTTTCTCAATGTGCCCCTTTGCAGTTCCTTTTCTGCAGCACCTGGTGATGATACCTCTTCTGGAGAAAAATGGTGCTTATGATGTTGACATGTCTTGCTTTGTGCTTGAAGATATGGGTTTCAGTGCTTTGTAACAACATATAAAGGAGAGAGAGAATTCCAACACCTCTGAGCTGAGCTGATTCAAGGAAAGCTGATTTGTTAGTTCTTGAAAGGGGTGAGAAGCTATGAAGCAACAGCTCAAGTGACTGCAGAGCGTACGTTTTAATGGGTAGACTGTTTCCTATGCTAGGGCCAAATTTTCCTGGTTCCTTCATGACAGCAGAAGGCCTAAAATGCCATGGAATGGCAACAATTTTGCTGTGCAGGCAGGCCAGAAAGTGGAAACAGTGCGGGGAGACTCACTGACCCTTTGCACACTGCAGGACTGAGCTCTGTGTTGACTTTGTCTGAAGGAATACACAAGGGAGTTTAGTTTAGACTAAAGGTGGTAACACTTCAGTCAGCGGGTCTATGATATAAGAGGATTCACTGGCCACACACTCCATGTGGTTGGGGGCAGGAGGCTATGGAGCACTACAGCAATCCACAGCATGTCTGTTCAAGGGCCCAGTGTCCTGCCTCCAGAGTGAGGGAGGATTCCATACCCAGGGTGTCCTGGCTTTGTGTGGATACCAGTGCTTCTTCCCCTTTGCGTGGAAATCCACGGAAATCAAATTAGGGCAGTGTCATTGCAAATATGACACATGGGAAAATTGCACATTTTTAATCATATGGTTCGTTCCTCAGCGTCTCCCTTTACTTATATTTTATTGATGTAAAAGGTAACCAGAGGCTTAGGCAATGGGTTGCATGTTACAAATAAAAATAAATAATCATGAGAGACAAGGTGGGTGAGGTAATATCTTTTATTGGACATGATCACTCATGTAAATAATACTCATGTAAATAAATACACAGGTAAATAATCACATCACGCACACAACCACATTTTCCCCTTTATTAGAGACCATAAACTTTGGCAAGACAGAACAAGGGGTAAGTCACTCAGTGATCTTTTCATGCAGCTTCTTCAACATATTTTCAGCCGCATGAGAATTTCCAAGGCTGGTCATGCATTCAGAGCTGTCCCTACTGGTGATCGGTGCATGAGAAGTCTAGCTGACTCTTTGCTGAAGAATGAAAAGAAAAAGGCACTGAGTGGCTTCCTAGATTTGGTTTAAAGCTGGACCAAATTGAAATAAAGAATTTCTAGTAATTATCTATTTCACTTAAAAGTGTCCCAGGAAGGTCATTGGCTCAGCAGGTTCCCTGCACTCCCAGCACCAGTGTAAGCACCGTTTGTGGTTGTTTTTGCACTGGGAAGCAATGCAAAGCTGATGGGGCACAGAAAATTTGCCAGATATGAGAGAGAGAGCTGGTTTCATGGCCAGCCCAACTTTTTTTTTCTGAAAGAGGAAGACTCAAACTGGAAAAATTGTAATATTTTCACTTGCCACTTCCCCATATTTATTACCATGTTTTTTCCACCTGGGAGCATTGGGGAAAAAAGAAGTAAGGATACGTCATAATTGTATCTCACCCACAACGTCCATAGTATACAATGGCCTGGGAATGATTAGTGAATAGGTTGGAGGAGGGGAGGTCCAATCTAGAGCTGTGCGAATAACTGATGTCTGGACAGAACCCAAAACAAACATTTTTACAGCAAAACGAAAAAGAAAAAAAATAGTTTGGGGTCAAATACAACAGTTTGTTAAACCCAGAACTAAATGGTTTGTTACCTTTTTGGTTTTTTAACCCCCCTTTTAAAAAAAAAGATTGAAGTAAAATTTGAAATGAAAAGACACTTCAAATTGAAACATTCCATTTATAAATGTTGAAACTAAACAGCTTTGGTTTCTTTTTGAGTTGGTTTTTTTTGACTGAAACAAATAGATGAATTTCCAAAATATTTCAGTTGATCTGAATCTGCATTTTTCAGCTGAAAAATTTTGCCCAGCTCTAGTCTGATCACTGCACAACAATTTTGCATTCTGCACATATAATTAAAGGTCACACTTAAGAGAGGGCCCATTAAGATGATATAATGAGTAGACTTATGAAGGTTGCCTTGTTCTGAGTATGAGTCAGAGCAAGGGGATCAGGAGAAGTGAAGTGAGAGCTTAGACAACACTTAAACCCGATCTTTGATCCATGAGTACCTCCTCGGCTTTGACATCTGTTGTCAACTCCTTAAATCAAGCCCCTAAGACTCAATAGTGAAGTAAATAAATTATAAGTTTTATTGACCATATCTGTGCTACATGAGTATCTCATAGCACTCATTAAGACTTCTAAAGTGCTGTCCCAAGATGCACTGGGCTCAGTTTAAAATCCAAAATGGCTTCTCAAGTAGAAAGAGATGGTCTCTTCTTTGGTTGTTCCATTGTTTTGGGCAGCTCTGGTAAGGGTTACGTCCCTAGGGCATTACAACCTCCGCATTGTCAGGAAAGAATAAGCTGGAGTGTTTTGCTGGAAGACAGCTCTGGTTTTCACATTGGACTTAGGCCCAAAGTGAATTATTCTTTTTGGCCTGCTAACTAAATCAGTGATTTCTCTTAGTGCCCCTTCACATCTAACATGTTGGGCACCTTTATTGATTTCAAACACCAAGACCCTGCTTCTCCTCTCACTTAAACTACTTCTACACATGTGTAAGTCCACTGCTGTCAGAGGAATTACTTCTGATTGGACCGGGGGTAAGTGGGGGTAAATCAGGCCTCAAGCCTTTTGTTCCACTCAGTGTTGCATTATTTTGGGGGGAATGCAGGTGGGCGTGGGGGAAGGTTGCTGCTGCTGCTCTTCCCCCCTCTTAAAACAAAGAGATGTGGTCATCAGGGGGTAAATCACATATATCTTTCCCATGAGTGGGAGATAATAAATCACTCTTCACAGGTGAAATCTTTTATTTATGCTGTGGGATTCCATTTTATTGAAGAAAGGTGTGTTCGTCTGGCTTCAGCTACTCTGCACTTTAGCAAGTGATTCAAATCAAGCTGACATTTATTAGTGAGGATGTTGAACACTCTCCCTTATGCACATGACTCTGCTGCTGCTTTCGCTATAGGTGTTTGCTCTCTTTTGGTTTTGTTGTGGAGCAAAATTGTGGCCTCCTCCTGACATCAGTGGAAAGTGAACTGTGATGACTATTGCTTAAAAAAAAAGTGGTGGTAGTGGGGTACTAACCGTCCCCTCTCTTATGCATTGAATACACCTAATTATTGCAACTGTTTATATTCAGAAGCTTATTTCTGGAAGCAAAAGGACTGGAAGTGTAGTTTAAAAAAATGTATGCTCTGTTCAAAATTTAATGACCCTCAGAACCATTGGACTAAATTAAAGTCCAGTTGCAAAGCTTTGAAGATATTTCAGAATATGACACACACTGCTGCAATGTGAAAACCAGAGCTGTCTTCCAGCAAAACACTCCAGCTTATTCTTTCCTGACAATGCGGAGGTTGTAATGTCCTAGGGACATAACCCTTACCAGAGCTGCCCAAAACAATGGAACAGCCAAAGAAGAGACCATCTCTTCCTACTTGAGAAGCCATTTTGGATTTTAAACTGAGCTCAGTGCATCTTGGGACAGCACTTTGGAAGTCTTAATCAGTGCTCTGAGATACCCGTGCAGTGCAGATATAGTCAATAAAACTTATAATTTATTTACTTCAGTTTTAATTTGTAAAACTAAATTTGTTACTGCAGGGTTCCACAGTAATGGCCACAAGCGTTGCCCAGTGGCCATGTTATTTTAAGTGCTGCTAATGTTTTGGGCAATCATTGTAGAAAGGTCATAATTTTTATAAGGGTGTATAACAGGGCTGGGCTACTCTTCTATTGTTAAGGCTTCAGCTGGAGTTAAAGTGCCTCCAGAAATGAGCAGAGGTTATATAAGAGATAATATGGTGGCGTGCAGATAAAATCAGATAAAATTCCCTCCCCCCTCCTGTTCCAAGGCCTGAGGTAGGTCAGTTCCACCAGAGTTTCCCCTTCTCTTGCCTCTTCACTGGTAGGTGAAATGAGGATTCATCAGGTGGGAGACTCTGAAGTCAGAGCAGCAGGAGGAGATGATGCCTTGTTCAGGAGTATATGGAGCTCCAAGTCTTCCTTCCAGCAGGTAGAGCCCCACCAGTACCTAATGGGAGAATTGACCAAGCTGGGAGTCTCCTATCTGCCACTTTTGTCCTTCGGAAAGATCAGTTCCCCAGCTGGATCCCTTTCTGCCCAGGGAGGAAAAGAGGGAAAGAAGACCTTGCTTCCTCTAGCTCTCCTTCTCCTCCAGGAGAAAAGCAAGACCCTGCCCCCAGCTGAAATCCCTGAAAAACAGAATGACCCTGTTGATAACCTATCCTCTTCTGGCACGGGGGTGTGTGGCTAAGGCAAAGGAGTTTGCAAGCATATGGGAAATACCACTACACAGCTCCACGCCTTGATATGTGCACAAAAGTTTTGTTTGGCTGGCTATGGTCCTGCATGGGGAGCTTGGACTCCTTTCATATACATTTATTCCACTGATCCCTATGCTCTTCCCTGTGCCATGTCCTATTGCACAAGATGTTGCCATGTCATTTCATTGCATGCCATTAACACCCATGGTGACATACAACCACCCAAAATGGGCTGCTCCTCCTCCTATGCTGAGCTAGCACAATTGCTGGAAATGAGTTGTAGATAACGAACATTGGGCATTGCAATGTCATGATGATGCTTTGCTACATGGAGAGGGCTTTCTCTGTATTTGTTTTGTTGCATGTATACCGTAGGCCTCGTTTCCCACTAAAGGAGGGTGGGGACTAAAATCTCCAAAAGGAAAACTTTGGCAACACAGACCAAATGGAATGTCTAATGAATGGAAACAAGCTCTAGCTTTAACATGAGTTACATCAGCATACTGGAGGCTGAACACACATGTCATATTTATACACAAAGAGGAATTCTACAAAGTTAATGACATGGAACGGCGACTCTGCCATTTAAGCAGTTACACGTGGCTAACAAATGATGAAGGTAAAAATCTCCCTCTAAAAAGTTAGTTTCTGTTCATTTAACATGATGATAATCATAAAAATGAAATCACTTCAAAGTCAAGGATTATGTCCTTGTCCCCCATTTCTTTCTTGGTAAAAATAATACTTTATTTCTATCTCAATTTATCGAGTGTGTGCCTAATATTCCAAGTGCTTTAAGATGTTAATGTACCTACAAAATTCATACAGATCAATATAACTAAAACCCTCCTAAATAACCCCAAATAAACTCCTCTCCCTTTTAGCCACATACCTCATTCAACTCCCTCAGGAAACGTCAAGGAAGTAGATAAGTCTTAGCATGAGAGTCAGCAAATCTAGGCACTGTTGGAACAAAGGAAGAATAAGTTCCAGAATCAAGGAACCCTTCAGAAGAATGCCCTACCACCAAGTTCTCTCCCATTTAAACCCTGGGGCTTTTTGCTCAAGCACCCCAGTGGATTGCAGTTGCCGGGCTACTACACAGAGACAGGGCTACACTGAAAAATATATAATGTTGTAACACACTAGATAACAAGATGCTAAATGTGACTTAGTGTTCGGTGTAGATAGCTGCAAACTGATCTGGGATCCTCCCGAAAACTGAAGGCCCTGCATTCCAATCTCCTGGCTAGATTTAGGGAGGATGGAATAATCCATGATCTTTAGAAAAAATCAGTGACAATTTTACAACCGTCCCAATCAGTTTCCATGGGTTTACATTTCCATGGATCTCTTTGTAAGGCAAAGAGCTAGGAAGTTCTTGCCTAAAAAAGTGAGAGCTGACATTTCTAGGTGCATCAGGTTTGGTGGTTGGCTTTAGAAAAAAGTCTTGATGGTTATGGGAGCATGAGAGAGACCGCCTTTTATTGTAGAACATCATTCATTGTTGTGAGATGTCTTCCTTCAATAGCCCTATATCACAACATCCTGTTAACTCGATGGCTGCTTGCCCTCTCATCGTCTGTGCTGACAGCATCCCACTGGAGCCGATGGATGGTTAGGATGTACAGTGCCTGGACAGATTCAGCAGCAAAGAAGGCACATTCCACCGGGACAGGCATCGAAAACTGGGCCGCAGGAGTTTAAAAAATCAGAATAGAAAATGGATGCCTGGCTGACTACTCCACTGCGAGGCCAAGCCCTGTCCCCGCCTACCAGCTGGTTTTGTTTTAGTTCATACGTCACAATATGCACATTTTGTTCATACTGTACCATAGTAGCAAGTGCTGCATATATGACTGTGGTCGTAGTAAAACTATTTGATAAGGGATTTTTATTACCAGTATCAATATAGTATTTATGTTTTAGTTAATTACATGGGGCATTTAATGAAGTGATATATTATTAAATGAGGGCATTGATTGTTCCCATGATGACACAATAAAATAATCTAGTATGCCTTAAAATAACTAGTTAAATAGCAGAAGCTGTCTAAAACAATAAAGTGAAATAAAGACAAAAGTGGGAAAAAGTAAAATTTTATCATTTTTATGCTGATAGTACAATTATATTCAGAGTTTGAGATTCAAAATGATTTTTTAAATTAGGTAGCAGTTGCCGATAATAATATCAGGACTCACCAGTGAATAAGAGTGGACTTTTCAAGAGTCTAAGTGACTTAGGGGCACAAATCCAATTGGACTTAGGATGTGATTTTCAAAAGTGCTTATCTGTTTAACCTCCCATGCCCTCTAAAAAAACAGAAATTAGAATTTTTCCCATGCCACCTCCATTCTTCTACTTCAGGGTGTCAACTTCCCACAGCTCCCAGATCATGTGACACTAAAGGCTTGTCTGCATTGAGGGTTATCTGTGTCTGAGCTTTGGTTTGTGTGATTTAAAATGATCAGTGTGCAAGACACAAGTCTTAAAGCATGCTAGCTTGCCAGTTAATAAATATTCTATAATCCACTTTGAAAGTGGATTAAGTTCATTGCATATTGACAGGTTTCAGAGTGGTAGCCGTGTTAGTCTGTATCAGCAAAATGATCGAGGAGTACTTGTGGCACCTTAGAGACTAACAAATTTATTTGAGCATGAGCTTTCATAGGCTAAAGCCCACTTCATCAGATGCATGCAGTGGAAAATACAGTAGGAAGATATATATACAGAGAAAAAGAAAAAATGGGGGTTACCATATCAACTCTAACAAAAGTAATCGATTAAGGTGGGCTATTATCAGCAGGAGAAAAAAAAACTTTTGTAGTGATAATCAGGATGGCCCATTTCAAACAGCTGACAGTTGACATAGTGAGTTAGTGCAGTGTGTGTGGACCTATGGGCCTGATCCTGCAGTGGATCTTCACAAGCATGCCTCCACTGAATGATGTTCCATCTGGCTACAAGTGTTCACCCACACGGATCTCATTGCAGGGCTGGGTCCGAAAAAGTTTGTGGTGAGTGGACAATCAGGTGTGTATAAAGCCCTAATGTCTAATACAAGTCTATGGTTTCTAAGTAAACACAGTGCCGCTAAAATACCCTACCACAAAACATTTTTAGTAAATAAATGCTAAAACCCAAATGCCTCAAAGGGACACAGGTAAATAATCATATATATTAAAAAGAAAAATAACAAAGACTGTCAACAATGATTTCTTTACCTGGGCTTTTATCTTATATCAGGGGGTGTTCAACAGTGCTTCTATCATAGACCATGATTTAAGAGTCTCTTTCTGTTCATGATCAGATAACATCCCTGTGGTGACTATAGCTATTGCTTACATGGAATATGAATATTAGGAAATGTATTTTTTGCTGTCTTTACACAACTGAGCTGCTGGAGACAAGGAGAAAAACCAGCTCTGTGTGACCAGCCAGCTATCTGCAGACCATGTGGATAACACCTGACAGCTCATTGAAAACAGCTCTGCTCGGTGCAGAGCAGCAAAGGGGCTCAAGCAGGGGCCAGAATCTGGCCCAAGATGAATAAGAAAGGACATGAAAGAGGTCTGCACAATCAGGAATGACAAAGAGAAGGTAAATTGGGTGCTCCCGTTTATCTTTTGTCATAAACCAATGACAAATGGTTCAACGGTTCAATGGTTCAACTCAGTCCCAATGTTGCATGGGAGCGGGCTCCTGAAACCCGTTATTAAATTCTGCCACCAAACTTAAGGGAAAGATAGAGCAGTTTCCCTACCCTTGATGCTGTTCCTTGCATACTGTTACATCATCTCTGCCAGAGATGTCTTATCCCAGACACTTATACAAGTATTTTGCCTTAGAAATGGCCAGATTGCATCAAATGGCAGACAGTGTCAAAAAATGTCCTGCGGGACAATATCTCTGTGTAGTGAGGCAGAGTGGCCTTCCTCCAAGCCAGAGAAGGAGGGACCACTCTTGACACACGAGGGGGCGGAACCAGGCTAGGCCCGCCCCTCATGCTGGAAGTTGAGAGGCAGGACAGGAAGTATAAAAGGTGGGGCCTCCAGCTCGGTTGGGTCGGAGCCACGGGAGGAAACAGACGCTTCCCGCCTGCTGCTGGAGTGGGAACCCAGAGAGGACCTCTGCAGCACTGAGGGCTCACCAGACCTGCCAGCTGACCAGGATGCCAAGTAGCTATCGGGACTGCCGCTGGCAGTGTACCTCAGGGAGATGGAGGATGACCCCAAGACACAGGTACTTCACAAAGGGAGCGTAGGAAGTAGCCCAGGGACACCAGATAGTAGTTTGGTTGTGTTGTGGCCTGAACCCCGGTCAGCGTGTTTCGGTCGGATCCCTGCTGACCCAGTGGTGGAACCCAGTGTTAAGGCCCCGGGCTGGCACTTGGTGGAGTAGGGTGGGCTCAGGGCCCCCTACCCCTTGCTGCCAACCCCATTCCTGGAGTGGCAGCTTCCCCACATTAGGCCAAGAGGCCTATGTTTGTTTGCTGTCTGCCTGAGCTAAGATTGCAGGCGATACTGTTATCTGTGCCCTGCCTAAGGGCCTGAGCCCTAAGACTGTTTGTTTGCCCCACCCTGCCCAAGGACCTGGGCTCCTAGATTGATTGGTGCTTGGCTGTCCCTCGGGGCCCGAGCCCCTAGACTGTTTGGTGCTCTGCCCCAACCTGCTTGAGGGCTGGGCCTCCTAGATCTCGATTCACTAACTTCTCCATGCCCACCCGCACTTCACATTTTCTATGTTGAACAAAGTGCCGTGCTCTCAGTTCACTCAATATAGTTTTCAGGACAATGTATAAGCATTTGTAGCAATGTGTAGCTTCATAAAAAGATGTTGCTTCCTTCCTTGGTTATAGTTATGAGCAAAATGTTTCCTTGAATGGAGAAACAAACAAATATATGCCATAATTCCTCATCCTTCCTTAATGTGGGCCCATGCACAGTTTAGAAAAGGGGATTCACTACAGACTAAGGGGATTTTTTGTGTGTGGAACTTCTTTGTTAAAATGTTGTGAGATCATGGCTCAGTCCTACAATTCTGAGTGGACATCCCTGTAGTCTTGAAGAAGCTGAGAACAGTGATCTGGTTTCAGGAGTAAACAAGGATTACTCTGTCTTGAAGGATTCTTTGTAGATCACATATCTGTTGTCAGGGAATCACTCCAGATTGCAGGAGCAGAATGTCAAACTTCTCTTTTCAGGTTGTAAAAATGGAACACAGAGACCATGTAACCAGATCTATAGTCGGGACTTTGTTCTGTGCATAAATCAAAGCTGGGAAATGAAAATTACTTTTCAAAAAAGTTCCCTTTCAGAACTAGAGCGCTTATAGCTCTCTTGAAAGATGGTTGAGGGGAGGACAGTCTTGTGGTTAAGGCACAGGGCTGGGAGTTAGAGGACCTGGGTTTCATTTTTGGATCTGCCTCAGGTATCCTGTGGGCTCCTGAGTGCCACTGAGAAAGCTGTTTTTTGTTAGGGGGGAAAAGGCTGCCTATGTCCTTGAGCATCTGCAGTGCACAGGGTAGAATTTAGCCCTACATTTCCAGTATAGTTGGATAATCTGGGTAACAGAATTTTAAGTATCACTTTTTAAAAAATTTCATTAGTTTTTGTACAGGGGGAAAAAAAGCTATCCTATCATATTTTTGTAGACAAGATCTAGGATCTTGCAACGCAACATATATTTCAACTATTTACATACACTGTGAGCTGAGAACAGGCTCCAGCTCTCCAGAGAATTTTACTGCTTGATGACATCTTCATTGTTATTATTACTCATTGCAAACAGATTTCTGGGAATGAGGTCATTCAATGGCAAGCCCATCACAAGCATTTCCCAAACAGCATTCCCGGAGTAATCTTGTGGACATATTTTTCTTGGGGGGGTAAATTTGTAATATATTTTCCTTATGTGAGAAAGGGAGAATTCATCATGCTACAGTTAGAACCTTCTCAGGAATCCTGGGTTCTAGAGTGAGAACAGAACTCAGGACCTTTGTGGATCAAGTTCAGTTTGACTAATTCTTGGCTGCTGCATGTTTTATTTAATTTTATTTCCCTAGTATTAGTAAAAGCAGAACAAGAATTACTTTCAAGCAAAAATCTCTGTATTTCTCTAGCACAAGGTTCACTTCCAGTAGAAATTAATGGCTGATTTTAAATTAAACTCACAAGAGTTTCACCAAACCCAAAAGGGTTCTTGTTTTGATGGGGTTTTTTGTTTATTTGTTTGTTTTGTAAATTCATGGGTTTTGCAAAACCTGAAGCAGAACCCGCGCTTCTACCTCTAGTGTCTTCTCATTCCATTCTTCTCAAAAACTGAATGCATTGTCTCTATAATGCTTCGTGAAAAACACCAAGTATCATGAGACTCATGGCACAATCAAAAAAGTGGGTCACTCAGTTAACCACCTTGCCCTCTTCTCCCCCCACCCCCATGCAAGTCCATGGTTCTTCACTACTGGAGTCTGGCCATTCATTTCACATTTCATTCTTTAAAGAAAAACATTTCAGTAAACAATTTTGTGGGGTTTATCGGAAGTAGTCTCTCCACTCTGAGAGTTGCTCCCAAAGAAAGCAGGCCCATTACAACTCCTGCATGGGCTAAGAGGCTTCTGCGTTTAGCCACCTTTTGAACAGTGGCTGCCTAGGAGCTTCAACCATCTGATCTGGAGAACAGAAGACACACTCTAGGTTGAGACAAGTGCCACTCTAGGCTGGATCTCTATGGGTAAGCCTAACCATAGAGGCTTAGCATAGGGCAAACAACTCATCCACGGGAGAAACATTGGACAGTGCTCTAGTATGGAGCAGTGATCACGAAGCAGCAGCGGTCAGAGCCAGAGTCCACCCAACCAGGGAGCAAGAGACAAGGAGCAGCCAAAGCCAGGCACCCAACAGCCTAGTCACAACTTCCCCCAGCTGATGGCAGGAAGCAGCCAGTTCCTTCTCCCAGCTCAGCACAAGCAGCTGCCAGCACCAGTACTAATAGCATTGCCAGCTCCAAGCATTCACAACTCATGAGTTAAGTCCCTCTAAAATTGAGATTGGTTTAAAAATCATGACATTAATAATTTTGGGTAGTTTTATTTGCTTTCTGGTTTTTGATCCTGAAGGGCTCACATTTTTAAGCTTTTTTTCTGCCACCACAAAGTTTAGAAACTTTTTGTTTTTAAGTGAGGTTCTCACATAAAAACATGAGCCCAGGAGTCTGGAGCTTTAAAAACCATGTAATATTGCCCGAGTCATGCAAGATCATTGCAAGATCGTGAGAGTTGGCAACATTGCATTTGTAATCAAACCACAGCCCTTTAACCGGTTTCAGGACATGGAGCAGCCAGAGGCAGGGCCTCGAAGAGCTCCCAGAGTTACCTGGACACTAGTCCAGGGAGATGCCAGAGCCAGCTGGGAGCACAGTGATTCCTGTGTTCCTAAAGCTTGTTCTAGGCTAAAGTCTTGCCAGGCTTGAGTTCCAGTAATCAAGACATATGCAGTTATTCATATAAACAAGGTAATTTATATTCATAAAATATGCAGATTATGCCTTTAAGATATTAGTGTTAAATTTCCAGACTACAGAACCTTCAGAACATAAAAGGATAAGGATATGGAAAATGTTTTACAAGGCTTTTTTTCTGCTATTTTAAATTTATTATATTTATTTACTTAATATTTCCCAATGTAATTTTTACACTAGAAAGTGAGTTAGAGATGGCCCGTTCTCTAACCCATAAGATCCTCACTACACCCCAACCGCACCCTGGGTATCATCTATGTTCTTTCCCATCTATATTACTGCCACCCCACCCCCCCACCCCCATTTACTGTAATGCCACATGCAGGTAGTATTGTATGTTTCAGTCATGAAGTTTCAGCTGTGTAGTGTCAAGAGTTTCTGCAGAACTCTAACGTCAACCAAAAGGCCTACCCCTACAATCAGAATATGGCTTTGGGATATCAGTGTCCCCATGTCAGACTCTAAATAATAACAACTATACATAGTATTCCAAAGATCTCAAGAAGTACTCTACAATGGCTAACTCCACGCTTAGAACAGGGGGAATGATTCCCAGCTCACGTGGATATACTTGTGGCACTCTTATCAAGCTAACAAACTAAATATAGTAGTGTAGCTGTGGTAGCATGAAGAGCAGAGGCACAGGCTAGCAGCTCTAAGTATGTACTCCTGGGGTCCAGTCAGGTTTGTACTTGGGGTGGCTAGCCCTTGCCACCACTTGCCTTTGCCCATGCTACCGTGGCTACATTACTATTTTTAGCACGCTAGCTCAATGAGAGCTAGCACAAGTCTGTCTATGTGAGCTGGAAACCACATCCGCAGCTCCAAGTGTAGACATATTAATGGTGTGTATTATTATCCCAGTTTTACGCATGAAGATCAAAGAGACTAACCCATGACGTGCCCAAAGTCAGAAAGCAATCCAAGGAGCAACCCACATCTTCTGTCTCTAAATCCCATACTCTAACCACTAGCCCTATCTGCCATCTAATATGTGTGAGAAGGCTAGACCATCAAAAGGAGCCGGGGAAAGGAGGAGAATGGTATGGGTGACTTGACATTCAAACTCCCTACTCAGTCAAACTACCTTAAATGGAGAGCACTGAATGAATGCTGAACCTGACATGAGACCTAGAGTAGAGAGAACCACTAAAAAAAAAAAAGGTGACAGTTGTGACATTAGAATGGGTGTGTAATTCCACAGGACTTGTACTTACTACCATTCTTTGTTTCAATGGAGTTAAACTCACTAGACTTACACTGCTTCATGTCATCAAAATTGCTGTTGGAACTGGCCTTGAATAGATTTATGGTAACAAATTCATCCAATGGCAAACCTTTCAAGCATTTTTGCTGACAGGCTTTTTCCTAAGTGAAGGTATTAGAAAATCTAGACTCTGATGAAAAAAAAAATGGATAGACCACTTTTAGTTTTGAAAAATAAATGCTCAGTCTATTCATTGGAATTCTGCTCAAAATTAATCACTGGCTGGTTGCTAAATAACACAATTTTCATCCAGAACTATGTTGACATTGGCCTCTAGTGTGATACAAGCCGTTTGTGTGATGTTGAGGATTCTGTGTATGTTACAAGCTCCAAAACTTTTGGACTTGATGTTTCATGCTTATTTTAAATATATTTTATGCCAAGATAATGGGCAACTTGCGTGGTGAAAAATAAACATGTGCATGGAAACCTCAGACATTCCCTATCTTTTAATATTAATTAAACCAGGAAAGTCACTTTGCCTGACGCACCCTGATATTATGTTATCCTCCATTAGAAATGCGTGCATTCTAGGACAAGTAGGAAAGTATCTAGACTACTTGCTGTTGGGGGGGGGCGGTTGTTTTCTTATGTTCTTCACTTTTCGTTTAAACCTCCTGTGAAGTACTGCTGTGTGCCATTAAATAGTTGCCTTGTTTTACCAAAGGGGAGGTTGCATTTCAGTGTTGATCCTTTTACAAACCTGTCTTAAGCAACCACTCAAGGGACCAGCAAGTTGCCTGCATGAGGTAGTCTTCAATAAAGGTTGAACCAGATTGTACTTGGAAACCTTGGGGATGCTGTAAAGTGGTCACTGGAAGTGGTTCCTGGGACTTGATCTTGCAAGATGCTGCTGAATGCCCTCAACTCCCATTGACATCAGGGGTACCAGAACAGGGGTGGCCAGGGGGCCATGGCCCCATCACTTTTAAAAGTGAGAGGCTATGCCCTCCTACTTTTTACTGGCTGTAAGGGCGAGTGTTGAGGGTGTGTGTGGAGAGCAGTGGGTGGGACCTCGGGGAGAAGAGGCAGCATGGGGACGGGGCCGCAGGCGGAAGGGACCATGGTTCAGGCACCGGGGTCCCCCCAACTTTCAGGGAGCTTCCGCCTCTCCTAATTGACATCAGTAAGGAATGAAGGTGAGCAGCATGTCTTAGGGTATTCAGCACATTGCAGGACTGAGCCATTCGTGAAAGTTTCACTGCAGAGTTTGTTAGTCCTTTGTTAACATTTGTAAGGCATTTCCAGATATCTATAAATATAAGAGGTCACTTTTTTTACCTAAATTTATCCTGCACAGAGCCCCAGCAGTGGAAAGTCTGCCAGAAAGAGAGATTGTAACAACGAAAAATGGTTCCAACCCCTACTCTGCCGGGATTCCTACAGAGGTTCCGTGTAACCCCAAAAGTAGGCAATGCTGAGTCAGGAGGGAGTGTGGCTATGTCAGCCACAGATGTGCTGACTTAGCATATTCCTGCGTAAGCCTGCACTGACAAGGTTTTCTGGAGACTTTGGTAGAACTTAAAGCTTCTAGGCCTCCCTTATGACTGAGTCTCTCTAGGATGTGGTAACTCTTGCTGTCAGGGTTGTGGAAATTAAACTACTCTCTATCAGTAGGGATGAATAAATATGGCCCAAGATTATTACCTTGTAGCAAATAAAGAAATTATCACAGGTTAGGTTGTAAGTAGAGCTCTGTGACAACAATACTGGTGAGAGAGGAAATTGTTCATTCTTGTTTCAGATTACTTTGCAAAAAAATGTGGAAAAATGTCAATTATCACAAGGAAAATGATGTTTTTATTGTGAAATTGCTGGCTTTACTTCTGTGGACATGAATGGCTTAGTTCTCAACTGCACTGAGGAGAGGCAAAGGTGACTCCAAGTCACTTTTCTGCCTACCTGACAAGAACCCTGCTCTAACTCAGTGGTTTTCAAACTGCGGGTTGCGATCCAGTACTGGGTCGTGGAATGTAAGGCACTGGGTCGCGGTGGCTCTGGTCTGACCGGGCTGTTAAAAGTCCTGTTGGCAGTGCTGCCCGGCTAAGGCTACCTGTTCTAACACCGTGCTGCACCCCGGAAACGGCCAGCAGCAGGTCCAGCTTCTAGGCACGGGAGCCACGGTGCTCCGCGCACTGCCCTAACCCCGAGCACTGGCTCCGCATTCCCATTGGCTAGTTTCTGGCCAATGGGAGCGGGGGGGAGCGGTGCCTACGGGCAAGAGCCACGTGAAGCTGCTTTCGCGCCTCCACTTAGGAGCCAGACCTGCTGCTGGCTTCTTCCGGGGCGCAGCGCAGTCCGTGGTGCCAGGACAGGCAGGAAGCCTGCCTGAGCGTCCCTGCTGCACTGCTGACTGGGGAGCTGCCCAAGGTAAGCCTGCACCCCAGCCCTGTGCCCCAATCCCTGCTCCAGCTCAGAGCCCCCTTCCACATCCAGACCCCCTGATTCCCGGCCCTACCTCGCAGCCCTTACCCCTGCATCCTAAGCCTCTGTCCCAGCCCTGAGCCCCTCCCACACCCCTTACCCCTCACCCCCAGCTGTATTGGGTCACGGACACCAACAATTTTCTTCAACTGGGTTGCCAGAAAAAAAGTTTGAAAACAACTGCTCTAACTTGTAGTACATGAAATGGACCCTTTAAGGGACTGTTTTGCTGGTAACATGTTCTGGCTACTGCTGGTTTTCAAATGAGCCCCAAGTCTCAAATTAAAACCTATTTAAAACAGCTGAACTTCTCCTGGTTTAATGACCTCAATCATAAATTCACTTGAAAATGGAACTAGGTTAACAAAACTTTTGATGAACCTAGGCTAACCATTGAGTTTTAAAAGGAACCAGACCATTTCCAAATATCTTTGTTTTGAGCCTTTTGCACAGCTTCCTAACTACCTTGACATTATTCCTTTATATTGGACACAAGGCCCTTCAGGTATGCTAGGAAATTCACGCTTGTGGCTACCGCAAGTTAGCATCATTCAACTGAAATGGCAGTTTGTACACAGAATAAGACGTAAAGAAGCCCTTTGTATAATGATGCTGTAGTTTCAACTATTTCACACATTTTCATATGACTGAGTTCCAGGAATAAAATTCAGTGGTTTAAATTATTTACTAGACTTCCCAATAAAGAGCCAGCCAGGGAGAAATAAATGCAGAAACTAGTGTATTCCCATTTCTTTCCTGTCACCTTTAAGCAGTTTCACTGCTGCCTCTATGATGAATTTTGACCCTGGTTATTACACAGTACCTCCTAGAGACACAATTTTAAAGCTTTAAGACCAGTACT